>NC_086291.1:24149737-24815154 GCF_963924245.1 Chroicocephalus ridibundus
ACTGTGCTCAGTTATCCATTGCTTAGACTATTTAAAAGCAGAGCACACAAAGTTCTCTTTCTGACAGTATCTGGACACCATTTTCCCCCCAGAGGACCTCAAACGCAGCTCTCTGAGGCCAGGGAGCGTCTATTGACATCAACGTGCGCTGCAACTAATCCTCAGATTCCCATTTCTGCAACACATTAGTTGCAAACTTCCTTCAGAGAATAGGGATAGCAACAATTTGTTGCGGCGTACCAAACAGCAAAGAGTGCTGTTCGAGGAGTGTGTGGGGCTCACAGAGCTGAAGGAACAAGTATCAACAGTATTTGTTGATTCTGGCACACAGGTAGAAAGGGAGAACCTGACAACCCTGCGCTAGTGAAAAATGACTCCCCAGCATGGAATTCATAATGAAAACACTGTCTGGCACCCCACGCGCGTGGGAGGGCATTTCATGCTCCGTCAGGAACTTAATGCTGCAACAAAAAAATTTACTGATAGAAAGGTGAGCAAGTGGGAATGGGTGAATACTGTAGAACTCAAGGAAAAACAAGTTTTATGTAGTTTTAGAAAGCATGATTTAAGAACTTTCCTATTTCTGTGTAATGTAGCCCCTCTTTTTTCAAGTACAGTCTAAAAATAAGAAAGCCTGTGCTATTATACTAGAAACAGAAAAAACCCTCATCTTGTAACAGCTGATATCAGTATTCATACAGAATGTATGCATTAAAAAATACTCATGGGGTTACCTGCTTCCCTGTTTCTTTACCTATTCTCCAACTATTTACATGTTGCTACTTCAGCTTCACCTCTGATTCCCATCCACACCACATACACCCTTCTTTTTCTCTAATCACTGAGAGATCAAAGAGCCTCTGCAAAGTAGAGGACAAAGTTCAAGACAAATTTTCATATGTTATATGTCAAAACATCTGAAAACAGCTCACTTACCCCTAGCTATTAAATGCAAGTTTCACCATTACATCAAACATTTTGTAACCGGTATTTCACAAGGCTGTTAAACGTCTTATGACTATATAGGCAGTTTACAGCTGCTACTTCTACCGTGCACAGAGTTTTGCTGCCATTTTCTTTAAAGAGTTGAAAAAACACCAGAGTATTTAGATTAAAAAAAAAATATGAGTTTCCATCACCAGGTGCCTCATCTGATTTTTCCCTTCAATCTTATTTCCTTGAAGGCACATTGTTCATTTACAGTTGACACATTTCTCCTGTTCCCTCCACTAGCGTGCTTAAATAGTCATTGAAGTCTGCCATATTAAACAGCATATTCCATTGTAAAACAACAAATTCAATAATTTCTTTATAAACTCAATTGAAGCATTTAAAAGTTCCAGGTATATAAGGCTTATAGAGTCACCTCAGCTACAGTTTATTTACATCTCACCACTAATAAGTACTTGCCAACTTCTGACATCTCAAGACACCTTCCAGTACATTCATATGTGTTAGAGGCTGCAGATATTGCACACCCTCATTCCATCACCTATTTGGGCAACAGTTTGGAAAACAGGATGTTTCTAAACCTTGTTATCCTTTTTTGTTTGTGCCTCTGATCATTTTAAGATTGTTCATATTTTGTACACATTTAGGGAGAGCAGTTCAAAGAATTCTTTTAGAAACAGCAGAATGACTTGGTTGCAGTAGCAAGAAAAGTTTGCAGTGCTGGTTTTTTGGCCTTTGGCATATATACAACTTCAGTTCAAGAAGGCTGGAGATTCAGGACTATATTGGAGATGTCAGGAAAAAAATAATGAAAGGGAAAGTTGAGAAGCAAAGAACAACTTGAAAAAGATAAGCTTTCTTATTCTCACCTCTGCTACTAGCAATCAGAATTTCCAAAGTAATAAGAACATTATCAGATATGCAATTGAAATCCCATGCCACGTTACAGATGTTCTCAGCTAACTGTACAAACAATACACTTAAAACCACAAAAATAACTCAGCATAAGGCTAGCTGTATATTTTAATACAGTTGTAATTTTCCTCTCCACTTTCTTAATGGCCTCAAGTTCATCAACTGCCTTAGGAAGCTGAGTACATGCTCATTTGCAGCGACTAGTAAAATATACAGATTAGCCTATCTAAATACAGCATATTGCAACCGCCACTTGTGTGTGGCAAGCTTCCACACAAGCACGCAATGGAAACAGCTGAACAGCAGAGCCATTATGCACCTAAAAGCATGCCCAACACAGCTATTGCAAGGATTGCACAGGCTTGTTCAATTTAACATCTCCACCTCTGCACAAGCAGCTGTTCCCGTGCACATAGTTAGCCTCATTAAAGAATCCCACACACCAGCATCTTTCAAATTTGTCACTGCATTTTCACCTGGTAGCTTTCCAAGAAAGGTGACAAAGGCCACTAAAAAGGCCAAGACTAGAGAAGCCATTGCTTCTACGCACTATCACCATCACTGGAACTGAAATACTAGTACCAGGAATAATTAGTCTATTAGTTCTATACTGTGGCAACAAACATGGTAAAAAAATCCATGTCTCTGCATCCAATTTGGCTTTGACAAGCGAAATAAAATACTAAATATCGTGGATGGAAGACAATATTTTTTTAACCAATTATTCCACTTACATAAATTCACATTCTAAAATAAATTTTTTAAAATGACAATGAAAGAGTGCCAGAAATATATTTGTTGGGTTACATTCAGTCTTAATTCAGAACTTATTTTCTGGGTATTCAATGATGCAGCAATAATGTTTTGCACTGCAAAAACTTATTCAAAATTAGACTGTATTAAAAAAAATGGGCTGGTTATGTTTATGGAGCACAAAATGTGAAACTCTCAGCAATTAATTAGAACATGCAATAATAAAAAAATTTATGTGCATAGGTGTCAGAGATTTGAAGCAAGCATCAAGATACCTGACTTATGAAATGCCTTACATAAGACATTGCTAGCACACCAAAAAAATAAAATTTTAAAAAAAAAATCAAACCAAACAATTTAAATTCCCCTGCTACTTGCACAACCAAAACAAAAAGAAATCTCATTTTTAATAAGCAATACACTAAATTTGTAAAAAAGACCACATTTTAGCAAAAGCTTTGTCTTAACCATGATTTATGAGGACAAAAGATGTTCAGCACAACTAAAGAACAACTGAAATTACCAGGCTTATCTAAGTTTATATACTCAAAGGACTTAAAACAAGACAAAAGATTAAAAAAAATAATTAGCTATTTTTTGGTTAACAGTAATCACTGAACCATTTCAAACATTCAGTCATGTTGCAGCCCTGATTCATGCTTGCACTCTTACATCATCTTTATGTCTACCTATAAAAAGACCAGTGCATAAAAATTAGTTAGTGAAATTATAATTTCTTAAAAAAAGGAATAATGCTTCAGATCTACTAAATTTGAATAAATAACTATTTTTGGTGCTACTTCAGGTAATTTTTAGACCTTTTCCTGTGAAATTAGGGTAATGATACCCTATGACTCAAAAGCGGAAACCGAAGTTGAACTGACAGATGCTGGCAATGACAGATCAAACAGAAACGTAGGAGGTTATGAACAATAGACTGGAAAAAGCTTTTACATATAGAATAACTAATCATAGGCTTACAGAATATACTTCAGGCTGTGTGAACTAGAATAGTCACATTAACCCACCATAGCTGTGTCTGAGCTTTACAGCAGGTTAGAAAAAACAACAGATTTAAAAAACAACTGTCAAAAAAAAAAATTTACAAGGGCAGATACATGGGTGAATTTTGAGCACTTGAGACTAAAGAAACATGCTCTGTGCCATGTGGTCTTACAATGTATAGGCCCAGGGTTTCTGATTCCACCAGACAGCACACGCCCACAGTTTGCCATCTTCACACATTTCATATACCCTTAAGTCGGCATCTTTCAATCCAGATTTTTAACTTATCTATGCTTTTCACACCTTCAGAACTTTTCTGACAGGGATTTTTCTCTGCCCTTTATTAGCTCTTCCAATGTAAATCTTAATTCTTTAGCTTTCTTAATTCTTCCCCACTGTTTTTCACTAATGAATGCTCATCCATTAGTCACAACTTCTACACCACATCTACCATGAAAGTCTTCTCTACTCAAGCAGCAGAACACAGGTGTTACTTAGGATATAAGTAAAAGGTTCCTTACCTTTCCAAAATCTCTCACATCAAACAAATCGAATGCTTCAAAAAGTTCACTTTTCTTCATCCCAAATATTTCACAACATGCCGAAAGAAAAGTCCTTATATTCTTCAAGCAAAGAAACTAGGGGAAAGAAAACAAATATACTAAGCATCAAGTGTGTCAATTAGCAACTTGTGTGCTCACTTTGGTCACAAATACGCTACAAAACTCACGGATACAATTATTTGTAAGTCAGCACTTCCACACTATGCTGTGATCTTCCACTGGTTGTAATTCAGCCACAAAAGTTCCCTTCAGACTCAAAAGCATTAACCAAGATCTGAGTAGACACTTTGTGAACAGAAACTATTTTATCTTTTTATGTAAACAAAGAGAAAAGACAATATGCTGATACAAATTAGTCTAAATACAGACTTACTTTTCAATTCTCTATAGACAGCATAGAACAAAACAAACGAAGTTACCTTAATAAAATTATATTAACGTAAGAAAGTTATTCTTCATTTATACGTCAAGTGTCTTCAACTGTTAAGATAAAAGTCTAGTTTGAATGTTTAATGAACACACTTGCACTGTTTTAACAGACTAAAGACATTATGAATACATATTCTCCATCTGGAACACAGGAGCAGATGAAATTTGCAATTGAGAAGTCATTTACAATTCATCTAGTGGAGACTTAAGATCCTCAAACCACCTTGATTTCTGTACTGAATCAAAGGCTATTTCCCTTGAAGTTATCCACATGCATCAATGATCATCTGTATCTGGAAAAGAATAAAGCTTCTGCCACAGTGCTCTCCTTATACGTTTTTTTAATGCATTTTCCTGTAGACTATTTTTTGGAAGACCTTACCAGTACAAAAGACGACAACTATTAATAGCATTGCAATAACCAAAGAGGGATAGCTAAAAAGTACAATATCCATTCCTGATAATGATTAGCACCATAAGGTACTAGTACTCCATAAAGATATTGTTGTAGTCCTACTCTGTGCAGTACAGTTCAAAAGCAAATACGATATTTATAGGCAACAGTACTTCAAATGACCCAGCACTGTGCTTTGAATATGCATTTAAAAAGTACTGATACAGCAACTCAGTATTAAAACTGAGTTCCTAGAGATGTCCTGTTATACTGGATTCATAAGAATGAGGATCATTTACATTAGGATGGATTATAGAATTGCTATACATTCCAACTTAATGTTGTTTATAAAAGTAGTATTTTTGATATTATTATAGAGTGTCACAGACATACCTTTCCTGAGTGCAAAGTGATAAATACTCAAACTGCCCACTCAGACAGAATATGTCACTGCTTTACCTTCAGCATGAGAGAACAAAATACCGATTCAACAGGGAGCCCTACTTCATGTCCGACACAGAACTAACCAGCCAGACACAGAAAAAGCAGAGTGCCTGATAGATCGGATTTATGGCAGTGTCACACATGTGAAAGTAACAGTTCAACAGGAGAAGCTTCAAGAGTAGATAGCTCTAGTAGACGGTTGTGCATATCAAGACAATAGCCGACAAACTCATCGCAAAGCATCACAAAAGCGATCGCTGCACAAGCTGAAGCTCCCAGGAAGGTATCCATGACTGACAATTGCCACACCAAGCGTTAGAGGCCACAGATATATCAGGTAGAGCTGTAGCCTCCACCCTTCCCTCCACTCCAAACAGCCCCATCTGCACGTGCTCCCAGCACACCCAGGGCAGCCAGCACTGGGCTACATACTGGGCTGCTGAAGGACAACACTGCATTTATGCCAGACTGCTTTTATACCCAGTGAAATTTAAACAATGAGTCTTGCTTAACCAATATCACAACCTTCTCTGGTTTTGCAAAGATTTTAATTTTCAAGTCAAAATTACAAGGTTAGAAGGCTAAGAGATGTAAAATGAATGTGCTTCTTCCACCATGATGCTGCTGGCAGAAAGAACAAGATGACCTGGTCTGGGAGTCCACAGTTTTAAAAATGAGATGGCACATTCAAAGTGATTATCGTTTTCTGATATATTTTTTCCCCCAGGTTTTTTATTATGTTTCTTAAAAGCCATCAAGGGCCACTAGGTTTGTCTAATGCAGAATACTGATTCAACTTGAATACCGATTTACTTTATTACATTGAATTTCTCACAACCACTGACAAATTTTTTCCTCACTGGAAAACTCAACTGCCTTTTTAAAACCTAAGTTTTGAGTTTCAATTAGTTACTGCTGACATCTGCCAAAGTGAAGAAAGCTTACAGCTGCATTAAGTTGTTTACCTCTAAAGAGAGCAAGAAGTCAAGGGAGAGACAAGAGCTGTCATGGGCCTAAAATCTGGCCTAGATTTGCTAAACAGCATTTTAGTGAGTTGCATTTAGCTTCTTAATATAGCTAAAGGAATGTTTAATCTATCAGCAGTTACGCATAAACAAACTGCCCTTCCCATTCGACGAAATTTCTCCTATTATTCTTAACAGAGGTCCCCTACAATAAAAGATAAAGATGGCAGCATTTTTTCAACAAGATTTATCAGTTACTTCAAATTTGGAAGGAATTTTGTGACATCAGCCTTTTGTGCTTCAATTATCATTACTATGAATTATATGCAAATAGATGGGAGAGCATATTACAAGAAATTAAGTTTCCCGTAGCCCACGTGTTTTAAAGAAAATGTTAAAGTACCTACACTGCACGTAATAAATTCTTTGGAATATTCTGAGAGGGGGACGAAAGAAGAATCTAATTCCCAAACACCCCCCTCTTTTTTTAAATATTAATTCATTAAGTGGTAAAGTGTACTTAACAGGAATCGTATGTTAAACAGACTTGACATAATTATAATCTAATATTCAATAATCATATGACAACATAGCGGTTATATTACATTTCTTGTAGGCTCTAAAGACCACAGACTAAGCATTTGTCAAATCTACCTGCACTTGAGATGGGACCACATCATCAATGAGTGTGCACCAAACGGTGCCTTTAGCAGAATTTGTCAGGCCTCCTTACAAAACAGTCTAACCCCCCTGCTAGTTCAAAGACTGCTTAGTGAGTTTAGTTGGGCATCTAATGATTCAGTATCCATCAATTTTCTCCTGTAAAATGAAATGAAAGGCTTATTACTAAACTATTAAGCTAACCACAGTACCTACAAAGATAAAACTATGAGGCTGCCAAAATGAAAAATGTGTTCATATTTATATGTGCTCATTTTGCAATAAAATGTGAGGGGGGAAAAAAAAAATCTTTAAAAAGAACTTGTTATATGCTACTCATGTTTTAGAAAAGTTATTTGATTCTATTACCCAGGAAACTTTTAGAATTATTTCCAAAACTTTATATTGCAATCATCTAAAGAAACTATTGTCTGCAATGAAAAAGATTTTTATCGCTGTGGTTGTTGTATGAAGAAGTACAAATTAGTAAAAGAAACCTCCAAATTAAAAAGGAGCATACACCTAAAACCTAGGAAGTTCTATAAAAGACAACCCTCCTCGCTGGCAATAAGAAAAAGGCACCATCAGTCTGCAGTCTCTCATTAGGAAGTACAGTCCTCAGGATATTTGGAAACCTACTACATTATTGTGTTTCTTTTTCAAAGAGAAAGATTATACTTCAGCACACCACAAGGGAGATCATTAAAGGCATAAAGAGCAGTTGGGTACCCAGTTCCCTTAGAGATGCAAGGAGAGCTAGGCATCTCTCATTTGGTCTAATCTTCAAAAGTCTCCTCCACAGGAAATGTTGTCTTTCAGTACAAGAACCAGTTTATCTTCATTAAAAGATAACATAACTGAAAAACATTCTCTTGAAAAAGTTAATGCTGGCTTTTTTTGTTGTTGGATTTTTTTAAATTACATGGCTATATTAGGAGACAGCAGACCAGAATTCTTAATACGCGGATCAGTAAAAATATTACAGTGGGGTAGTAAAAGCCATGAGTTCAAAAAAGTTTACACTAGTGAAAAATACAGCTTGTATCTGGCTCATCTCCAGGTTTACCATGAGAGGAGAACGTACCCAGAGACACATCAACATAATCACAACCCACTGGGGTTCAGGACCCCGAGAACAATTTTCAATATTAACATCTGTAGATTATCAAGACATTTCTAAAGCACCCTAATATTTCACAGCATAAGTAGTTACACTACTACAAACTGGTAACGTCATTGTCAGGGCTGCTGAAATGGTACAACTCTTGTGATAAACCACTGTGTTTTTAAGGAACTGATTAGAGTTTTAGTGACCTCTGGTCCATTCTGCACTGAATTTAATTTTTTGAGAGCCATTAACACATTTATTTAAATGAAAAGCAAGTTTGCAGGGAAAAAAAAAGTCTACCACCTAAAAAGAAGGTATGGTTTATATAATTGGGACCGTATTTATCTGAACTTAAAGTGGAAGAGTGTAGGCAAACCAAATTATACTAAGTTCCACAGAAAAAGCATGCTGTTTTCTACCATAACATTTGCTACTTCACACAGAAAGAAACATTTATTTGAAGCTTTTTCAACACAGTACATGGTTATGTGTGCTGACAGAAATGCAGAGAAATATTTTACAAAGGGTACTGAATAGAAATGACTAATTAGACACAAAAAGCACAGGCAGAACTATAGCTGCCCACAGGGAAGCCAGACTTCTCTAACCGGGCCTCTAATGAAATGAAAGATGAAATGCAAAAGAAAAAAAAAATATATCCTCTATTCATAGAGGTATTTCTCAGAAAATATATTTTAGCACTGAAGTACTTCAATGGAATAAAGGTCTGTTTGGTGCAGACAATAATGTAGATGTATCTTTTATACTAAAAGCTCTCCTAAGGGTGTTCAGAGACCAACACAAAGAGCTCTGAAGATCAAATTCTGCCGTGAGACATTTATATGAAATTCCAATAGAGCAACACCAGTCAGGCAAGTGAAAACTGAAAGGCCAAGAAATGAAAAGTATTTAGGAAAGACAGAGTTCTAATCCACTTTCGACTTTCTTTTTTTTTTTAATTACAAATAGTGGAAAAAAACAGCTATTTGTATTTACTTCAACTTCCACCTCCTTTTTATTATGGTGATTTAGTCACAAGCAAGGAAGAAAGCTTGGGTAGCTGGCAGTTTCCTTACGTTTGTATCTGGATCAACAGATATTCATACCTCATTTAGGACAAACAAGAACATACTGAAGCTTGAGCATCTGAGACACTCTAAATAAATGCTAGGCTATAAAGGGGTATTAAAAACCCAATGGATCACTCTGTGTCAGGGAAGGTGGTTTTTTTCCCAGGGTGACTGACTTTTGCTGACATTGTATACCCATCCCTCATCATCACACTTCCCAGCCCTTTTTGCATGTTCTGTTCACAGCCCCATGCAGTCTTCAGCAGGTTCCCAATAAGTGCGTGAGAACTGAGTCCAGTTGCTCCTAGCCACCATCAAGTTGAAGCTACGATGAAAGAGTAAAAATATAGAAAAGGAAGGACTGTGCTTAGCCAACTGTCCACTAAATCCACTTTGCCTCCTGTGGGAGAAATAAGGCACATCAATCAGGGAAAGTCCAAAAGTCTTCCCCTCCTACTCATCCTCAAAATGGCACCACTTTATAAACTACACATACACAACTGCAGCTATTTGCCGTAGCCTAGTCTTTAAACAGCCTTAGAGGCATAAACAAAAAACGGTGGCGTTTCATGTAACAGCATAATATGTAATATTTTATGACAAAAATAGTTGACGAAAGGCCAGATATTCAAAACAAGTGTATAAAAGAAGTAATCACATGGGCAAATTTGGCTTCAATTCACACATCTCAGAAGACAAAATCACTTTCTTTTTTTAATTTCTGAAATACTGGTGTTAAATGCAAGGAGGCGCATACAGGCTTGTGAAGATGGGAGATTTTTGTATTAGTCATTTACGGTCTTAGAAAAGAAGAATTACACAAGAATAGAAGAGGAACAGATCATTGCCATAACACATGCTCTTCCTACACCTCAGTACTTAGTGCAAAACATGGGCTCCTGACCTTTTCTGACCATTTCTGGGATGCTGATGAGAACAGATTAGCTAGGAATATCTCATTTTGATTTCCACTCTGTTCCCGAGAATATACACAAAAAGGAAAATAATGCAGTTATACCGCTTGAGCACAAGGAGAAATGTGAAAATTGCCATAATGGATTTCACTGGAAGAATTGCTTTTCTGTATTCTGTCACCATGATAGATATGTGCAAGTTGTTTCAGTGAAAGAAAGCACTGAAACAGAAGAACTTGTCCCCTTAAAGTTGCCTTCAAATAAGTTGGTTAATGCCCTGAGGGTTGCAGATTTTTTTCTTGTCACTTGTTTCAGTATTTGTTGCAATAACTGCATTGATAGGAGTAGCAAATTCCATAGTAACCCTGTTTGAATCCTGCTAAGTCCAAATGTGAGAGACCCAGGAACTTCCTACTGTGACCAAACAGCACCATCACCTCTTTTAGCTACAAAGTGAAGATACTGTGACCATACTGAACCTACGGAGCAGCAAGACCAAAATTGTACCTTGAACCTATATACATAAAAAATCAACAGTAACTAGAGATACAGACCCATGGGTTTCATCTGCTCCTACATAATGTGTATGCACAGGAAATGTCTAGCTTCCTTTAAATTCTTCCAGCCACATCCAATAAAGGAAGAAAATTAGGTACTTGCAGATACAGCTGCTCATATATCAAGGGCTCCGTTCCACAAACTAGGCTGCACGGTTCCCCAACACGTCATCTTTGACAGACCAATCCCAAAAGCAGGGTTACCAAAACATGAGCACATTATACCTCTATTAGATAACACAATTATTATTATTTTTTTAATATCTGTATATTCATTAACACCAGATTACTAGGTACTCAGACAAAGCAGGGGCCCACTGTGGTACTGACAGAATTGTACATTCAGGGTTAACAATTCAACACAGAAATCATTCCTGGCTCCTTCACAGATTTCAGCAGCCAAAGCAGATTAGATTAGTTCTGCTCTGCCAACAGGAGTAATTATCACTATATGCAGTAAAAAATAGCTGTAAGGATTTCTAAGTGAATGAAGTACGGACCCACTGATGAAGTCTTAATTCAACATCTATTAATGTCTTTTCCTAAGCCAGAAAAAGGAAAAAGGGCAATAACAGAGTCAAGAATGGAAGTTTTAACATTGCTATTGTTCCTATGGGTGCCATTTTTCTTGTAAAAATCTTTAAATCCAGAGTCTTACTGAGGATAGGCAATGCAAAAAGGGCCATAAGGAATTTAAAGACCAAGTCAATGCAAGAGGGCGAGTGCTCCTATTTTCAGTAAGCAAATGAAAGCTACAAGGCTGTCTCCAGAGATTTTTTTTTTCGGTTTTAAGTGTCACAACACCACATTATTCTTTTTCTCACTCTTAGATAAAACATATTAAATTGCAAATTACATTTTAAAAAGAAACTAACGCACACAGGAAGAACACATCACTCGCAGCAAAGGAATTCACTTTTAGGTTCTACATTTGGCCTCTTGTTCTGCAAGCCATCTCCATCATTCAGATAATCAATATTTTTAAAGGTCTAAGCAAGAGCAAACAAGCCAAATAAATGTTAAATGCCTCATAAACTTTGCTCTCCAAAAGAGTACAAAGCAGATACAATAATAAAGACGGAGGAGACAGCACAATAAGTTCTGCAAGAGGTAGGCTCATTATCAGTATCTCAGCAGCTTGCAGCCTATATAACCTTAGCTCTTCATGTAGTTGCTTAAGAACCATTTTTGGGTAACAAAACATGCAGAACTGGTACCATTACAGAGCTGTGAAGAATTTTGCTAAGAACAGTGCTATGCAAAGAACAACAGACATTCCGTAATGCAGAGAATTAAGGAATAGCTAGGGAGATCTGTAGTGTTATTAGCTTACTAGATGTGGGCATTCTTTGAAGGCCTACACAACGCATAGGATCCTGTATGAACTATAAAACATATTAAATTCCTTTGAACCACTGCTAACACAGTATGAATATTAATAGCATGTTCTTTATTTGCTCAGTTAATGTAGTAATGAAATATTCATAGAAAAGCTGCTCTTAAAATTCTTAACTGACTACTATTCAATTGTGTCTATTGCATTTTGGCTTGAGTATGAAGTTTTGTTTATGAACATTTGCTCTTCTCCGCACTTCAAAGAAAGAAAATGGAAATTGAAACTTGAAAAATAGCTGAGGAAGCACAAAGGATGCTCAGCTTTTATTAGTACTGATACAGAGTGAATAGAGCGGGGGGGAGGGGGACGCTCAGGACTTGTCATGCATTCCTGACTCTCTCCTTGGCTATGCTGGCACTATAGCATTGATTAAGCAAGTGAGGGCAAAGAAGCATTTAAATTCTCTCTGTCCCTTAAGTCAAGTACTCCTACAAACCATGAAACTGGAAACTGGCCACCGAACCATTCGGCAAACACCCTTCATGTCCTACCACCGACATCAGAACAGGAGTCACTAGGCTGCCTGAAGAAGCAAGAAACCTTTTCCTCCTTTACTTGTTTTGCAAGATGAAAAATAAAAGAGAGCTTCGGGAAAGCACACAGTCACTAAGCACATGGGAATTTTTAGACCATAGAGCCCCAACTACAGGAATTCCCCAAAGTGTAATTGGCAAGAGGCATGAGAGGGAGCTCAGGACAGCATCCCGTTGCAAAGGGCATTTTTTTGAGTGTCTCTTTGTTCCCCGCTAGCAAGACTTAACAATTCTACTCCGCAGTATCTTCTCAAAAAGAACAGCAATTGGAGCACAACATTAAGTATGCAAAGTGCACAGAGAATAGGTAGGGAGTTACTGTGCTTAGTTACCTTTTCAAATTACTAGCCTTATCTGTCTTACATCCCGAAGTTGCATCCCTAAAATGTCTTTCACAAAGGATCTCAGTGTCTTGCAAACAAATGCAAAACTAGGAAGACAAAGGGAACACGGAAAACAGTCCTGAGAAACACAAGAATAGGAGGAAGACAACAGCAAGGAAACGAAAAGAGGACCACAGGAAAAGGAACAGGAAAGGGACAGACACACAGTGAAACAAAAGTTTAAAAAGAAAATCAAAATAGACCAACAGAGAAAAAGATGCAACAGGAAAGACCACTGAAGTAAAAAGGGACTTGAGTGTCTAATGATTAAATTGTGGGAAAACATGAAATAAAAGCCAAACACAAGAAAATTATGTGTTAAAATTTTGGTATTAAAACACTTCAGATAAAACTATTTATGAAACTGCCATTTAAAGTGAGACAGTAGTCACTGTGCTATAAGTTGTATTTACAATTGTGACATGGAAAACTGCTTCTGTAAGAGGCAGAACTGTAAAGGACATTAGTTTTCTACTCAGATGTATTGTCATTGGTCCTAATATAGGGTTTCTAATCAGTCACATTTCAACTTAGCAGTTGTATGAAACTGTTTCATAGACACAGAAACCTCAAAACCTACTCCTACCTAATGTATTTAAATTTATGGGGGGGGGGGGGGGGGGGGGGAACCCTGAAGACCGCAGCCTAGCTGATACAGTTAAAGAGCAAAACCAATGGAAAATCCCAAACAAATTAACACTAATGTTTTCATGATCAGAGTTTAAAAAAGCAAAAATTATATCCACACTCAAATCATGAAAAACCTTACAGCTACAGTATGAAATACGGATCTTCACATCAGTGCTGAAGAGAACACCCAACACATTTGTTTCATATTGTTAGCTTGGTACACCAAGATGCTGCTTCCATAGTATCTTAGTATCTTTTATTCATGACTCTGCTTGGTTTTTACAAGTCTCTAATGTTAATGTAATAACATGAGAAGACATCTTACTTTGCCTGTACCTGTGCAAGGGAAATTAATTTTGGGGTGTAAGGAGCCCTGTGAAGGTGTGGCAAAAGACTTTCATATAGGCTAAAGGCACGGAATTCACCTGAAGCATCCACACTTCAATTCCATTACAGAAACACAATTCATCTCGCTATTTCTACCCCACCCCTAAAAATAAGCACCACTGAATTGTCTGAACTGGATCTCTTTTGTGAATAAATTGTAGCCCTAGTGCCCTGGACACAGGCCCTACAAGGCCAGACCTGGATCTCAACTATGTAATTCCTTTACAAAGATCTACAGTGTGGATTTTTTTAAGATAATTTTTTAAGTTAGCATGTACTGGCTTGTTCTCTTCTAAGCACTTTTAAAAAAAGTCTCAAAATCTGTCACCACTGAATCCTGCATGAAAATTCAACACAATGGGGGGGTGGGAGGGGGGGAATCTTCACAGGGTTAGAGGTGAACCTAACCCAAATAACGCCTATGCTCTTCTATTTCTTACCAGCAGACCACATCGATCACGTACTAGGTCTAGGATTTCCAACAGGAAGGAGCAATATTCTTATTAACATTCATTATTGTTAACATATATGATTCATTAAATACTTAAAATGTTTTCTTGAATTGCATATGAGTAGTCTTTTCCAAGCTTTTGTGATCATGGAATAAATTGTTAGCAAGACCTTAGGGATATAAGTACAGCTCTCTACAAATTGCCAAATATGAATACAGTTGTCCTCTAGTTACCTATTTTAAAAATCCAGTGTTCTATTTTTGCTGATGTGTCACTTCAGGTTTGCAGTTTATTAGACCATGCTTTCTGTGGCAAGGACAGGGGTTTCTGATATATTCAGAGAACACTTCTCAAGGATTCCAAGTCAAGTAAGTAGAACAGCTAAGTCCAGAAACTCAAACCACAAACCAGTGGGTATATCCATGAATGAAAGACAAACTCCAACAATAAATTTGCAAGATTTGAAATGAAAACTCAGTGGTCAGAGAGTGTACTGACTACATTTTTGCACCTTGTGATATTCTCTGGAGCTTCCACATACTGACCTGGCAGCAAATCTTTCGTGCACAGAGTGTCATACAGTTCATATCTCAAATGTTGAGGAAGGAAGTCCCACACTTAGCTTCTCAAACTTATCATACACTTGCATGGAGCTCCATCTTACTTATCAGGCTGAGAAAGTTAGATGCCTCTGCAATCTGTATTACCGCATATATTGCATTTGAGCATTTCCCAGTAACAATAATAGAGTTATCTATTAAAAGCAAATTCAGAGTTTGCTTTACTGGTCCCAGATTCTCAGGCAATTTTAAGTAGAATAATGGGTACCGGATACATCATCTTTTTCTGCTCAGTAGTAAAATAAAAAATGACCCAGGCTAGGGTGACGTAGGCTCGCCTTCGTTCACCAAGCAAGCACCAAGTGTTCCACCTGCGTTTCTGTCCTCAGTGAAGCCAAAGCTCAGACCAAATGCTTAGCAGTTCTAACAGCCAAATAATCAAACCTCTGCAGAAAACAAAACAGCTCAACCCTCTTAACTATTTAACAGGGGGGTTTTGTCCCACTCTGTAGGAGAGGCTTTCCACCCCATTGCCTTGTATCAAAGAAAATGAAGAGGAGGATGGCCCTAAAATCTGGATTGCTCTCCATCATGACAGTGAGGACAAAAAAAGTCATACAAGTTTACAGTACAAATATTTTAACTATATAAACTATAGTAAATAAACAGAAAAAGCAGCAGCTACCCTCACATGCCATTCCACTGTTAATGGAAAAATCATTAGTTCTCTGAAGGGTTTTTTTAATACATGTATTCAGGTGATTTCACCTCTGAAATGTCTTAAACTATAAGCTTTCAGCACATACATAAAGATTAAAGCAAAGGAAATTCTAAGTATGATTAAAAATAGGCAATAATGATTGCACTGCATTATAAATAAATCGTTACTACTGTTTAAGTAATCTAATTACATTACTTACATCTAATTACTTCACTTACATAAAAATTTATTTATAACCCAAACATAAACCTGCAGAAAAAAACCACTCCTCTTCCCAACACATCAAAAACATGGGAAGGGCTGGGGGGGGAACAGGGCCTCCATCTTTTTCAGTCATTAGGCCACTGCACTGACATGGCGAGAGGTGGGACACCCTCAGGACACTGACCACCACGGCCAGCATTGCTCTGCCGGCTTTCCCAGCTGCTTCCCAGAGGCACAGCTGGGCTAGGGAGAGCCCGGACGGGGTGACTGCTGGCAACAGCCCCCGGATAGCTGGCATCCACTGGGAGAGAGGGAGGAGGGAGGCCTCCGTCATGGCTGCTCACCTCCACCTGCCGCTGGAGGCCTTCAGCCACATGCCACCCTTCCCACAGCCACCCACCCTGCCAGACCTTTCCGACTACTTCCTGGCGAGCCCGTCAGGACCCATACAACACAGACAGGCTGAACATTTGCCAGAATAAAGTTACAAGACCTTACTGGATGTAAAATCCTCCAGTTCCCCAGCAGGCCTCATACTTCTGAAGTTTATGAAACAGCTTCTAAGCAGCTGATGAGACAGGCCATCCCAAACATCCACAAACCATAATCTTCCAAAATACCTGGCTCAGTGAGGGGAACCACAGGACCATTCGTTCCCCCTCATCACAAGAGGCCTCAGCCTGGGCATTCAGGGAAGTTCAGGAGACCTTGCTGCCAGGGTCACCTGCACCTTGGGAAGCCTAAGGCAATACAACTCCACAAACACTTCATGTTTCCAGATAACACAGACCAGGTAAAGCAGTATTAAAAGCAGACAGCTACTATACTACAATTCGTTTTGTCAATGAGATTTAAATACATAACTCTGCACAGACCACATTTTTAACCAGCACACGCCTCGCCTCCGAGAACACGTTCTCAAACAGATGGTGTCACACCAGGACCTGGCAAGATCAGCACTAAGTATAGAAACATGGATACTTCAAGTAAAATACATATCTTTATTTTAACCTACAGTGAGGAAAAATGTTTAATACAATTTATTCCATAAATAATAACAATGTTCTAAAACTCTGATGCTTTATCTTATACCCTACTGCAAGTCTTTCAGAGGAAGGAAGTATTTGGATGATTTCTAAGACCAATTTTCATTTGGCTCAGTCATTTGTAGTACTGCATTACCTCAAATGAGAGTTAAAACACTTCAGTGTTAATGACACAGCTTTTTGGAAATACTACTACATAGACTACACACAATTTGAAGTTGTGTTTTGAAAAAAAAAAAAAAAAAAACTCTAGCAGAACATACCTTCTAGGTAAGTTTGATGAAGTATCTTACTTGCTTTGAATATGCTGCCTCCCACTTCCATTAGATACCCCTCTGTTTCTGTACTGGAAAGGACAGCAAATAATTTTCTCTTTCCTCAGGCCTCTCATATCCTCCCCCTATGTTGCCTCTTTTCAAAGCTGAAAACCCCTCCTTTTTCTATTGAGCTGTTCCTTGTTGTTTCATACCTTTAAAAACCTCCACTGCCCTTCTCTGCACCTTTCTCATTTTATTACATCCTTTCTAAAACAGGAGACCACAGCTACATAATACAGGAGCACTGTGGCTTATTTAGTAGACTGCAATAGCATAATGAGCCATAATGCATAATAGCATAATGAGTGTTTTGGGCATAAAACAAGCGCCTGCAAATGCACTTTGCAAAAACCCTTGGGTGCTACATCCTCCACAGACGTTTACCAGAACAGATTACTGTTCTGAAGAATCTGGTCCAGATAATGATGAGATACTGAAGTAGATGAAACAGTGGTTTGATCCACAACTGCAATTCCTGTGATAAACAGGACACAAAAACATAAATAGTTCTCAACTTCCTAAAATTCTCTGAGGGGAAAGTGAACTCACTTTTACAACTCTGAAAACGTAGAGACTAATGTGTTTGTACCCACCACTGTTTTCCACACAGAGTCACTCTGAAACCCAGCCAGTGTTAGGCAAACTGCACTGCATTTCTTCAGTGACATGTAACCTTCCTAATTAAGGAATTCAAAGTGAAATATTGACATAATGCAAGGATCGGCAAGTTTTAGAACAAATTCTACCATCGGCAACATTAATTTACAACATCATCTTAAAATCAGGTGACTCCTCATAAAGCTGCAGTAGGTTTCCTTCCTTAAGAAGGCTGACAAACAATGAAAGATAAACCTGACATAAAACATTTGGGCTGTACATCATCATAGGTCCTTGCTGTCTAAAAGGCTTCATTCACTCACCCCAGCTGTCTGCCAAAATGAAACACGTCATTAAAGGCAGCCCAAATTTGTGTGGGAGATGTGTCAAAATCACATAAACACCTACTTCCACTAGTATGAATTAACAGCTGCGATCATCTCAGCAGAGGCAAATGAGTGAATGCTCATGGAAATTCAACTGTCACCTCTATATGTGTCCCATTTGATGTCAGGGCTGAATCACATTGATGACTTGCCACATAGTAACATTTGAAGTACACTGATGAACAGTCCAAAACTTTATTTCAAAGGTTGTCAATTTGGCATCTCACAAAATATAACATAACCATGAGCATGGTCTCATGAGAAGGAAGGATATTTATGAAAAGAAGAAAAAAAAAATTTAACATTAAAATCCTAGAGCACAATTCGGTATTTATTAGATAGCCTAAACAATCAAACAGCGAATAAACTGAATACTATGAAAGCTCTACAGCAGAGCGTAATTTAGAATTATCTGGACTCTCAGTCTGCTGAGCAATTTGCTACAGTACAATCAAGGTTTTAAATGGAGTACGTGGGCGCCAGTGAGAAGTCTACATTACTGAACGATACTACATGCTGAGTCTTAAGGTACTGGTATCATGTTTTTCTACAATTCAATTAAGAAAATTATTAAGTTATCGTAATACAGATGGCTGTTTCAAACAGCTCATTATCACCAATATGAAGGCAGGTTCAGTAAAGAACCCAACATAATTGTTAAAAGATCTGGTCCTCAGTCTTCAGCAGGTAAAGTCCGTGGAAGATGATACAAGACCACACATCAAAGCTGCCTTTTCAACAAGAGAGCAGCATGGAGCCCAAGATGCAGAGCAAGCTTAACGCCTCCACACAGCCTCCAGTGAGCCACCTCAGATACCACAATAATTAAATCCTTCAGCAGTGCGCAAAAGGCAACCAGCATAATGGCAGAAAGCTTTATTGTTATTGTATATTGGCAGTTCCTGCAATATAGATTACAAAATCAAGGGGTGCTGATAAAGCCCAGGAGAGGGGCGAGGGGACAGAACAAGATGTCACACACAAGAGAGTTCCACTTAAATAACCATCTGGGGGACTCTACCACCAACGCCTTGTCATGCACAATTAACTTGCCACCAGATATTTTCACTCCGTTGCTACACAATCACCTCGGGAAAAGAGCTATAGAATATTCTACCAAAATAATAATTCCAATTATAAAAGTACAATGTGCTTTGAGTTCTGACACATTATTCCAAGTGTCCGCAGATGACAAGCTCTGTTAAGGGTCATTTTAAAGTCGTTTAAAGAACTCATCCCAGTCTTTAAGCTACTGAATTCCAGCTGACCAACTTCAGAAAAACACTGCACGTATATTGGTGACCTCCTGAAAAGCAGATTTCCCAAACCATTGTTAAAAACACTTCTAAAAGGTATTCCCCGTTGCAGAATAAGGGCTGCAAAAATGGTTCCCATTAGTTTCATGCTCATATTGTCATCTCTCTTAAATTCACAAATAATATACACATCAGCACCAGAAATGTTCTACCACAAAGGGGCCCTGAGAACCACTAACCTAGGAGGTGCTCACGCAGTGCTCTGCTGGTCTTCTGAACTTAATGAAGAGAGCTGTATCTTACCTAATCTATTCATAAAACTAATTCTCATACACATAGAAAAAAATAATTAAATATTTACTGTTTTAGGAACAGTGTATGCTAGCAGAACACAATTTAACTTGGTTTTATAAATACATCCCTATCATCTTAAATTTATTATCAACACCAAAATTAAGTTTAAAAAGGCACACGGAAATCATAGCAAGATATGGCTGCTTGCACAAATCTACATAAAAATCAACAGTCACTCTTGTCATGGCTAAAAAATTTCTGCATGAGCAGTAAGCTATTACTGGTTTTGGCACTGATGCATACATAAAGGAAAACATAGCAACAAAACGTAGGGACAGTGAAAGCATCTGCCTGCCTGCAAGCTGTAGGCAAATATTTTTTTAAACCTATTATACGAAAGAACACATACAAAAGCAATACAAACAGCTGCTATAACATACTTGCAGACCTCTGAACAGGCATCAGCTTACTAAATTGCCTAACAGAACATCACTTCAAAACAAATGATTCCTTAAGTGTTTTTTTTAAACAACATATTGAATGCAAACATTGGAGCTAAGCTGTAAGAATGTGTAGGAAGCCTACTTTTACATTTGATTTTGTTCAGTATTGTTTTGTTCTACAGACTATTCAGCTAAATACAATGAAATCTAAATAAAATATAGCATAATCCTGGACCAGTTACTGATTTCTAAAAGGCATAATAGCTTGGTGAGACAACAAAGCAGGTGGAGATTAGAAAGAACAACAAAATCAATATATATGCAATTTGTAACTGGGAATTTATAACAATGACAGATCATCCTCTGCCTCTCTATGGAGATGGTTCTCAGCACAGGAGAAGTAATAAGAGTGATTTTCAAACAAGTGGACACAATAATACCACAAGGCTGATTATTGCCTTTTAAGACAGATAAGCAGAATAGCAGCACGGAGTCCCTGTAGCAAGAGACAAATGTGTTCGATTTGTTGAAAGAAGATAATATAGTGTGAACAACTAGAGAGAAAATTTATTCAGCGACATCCTTTTGAATGGATCAGAATAAGTGAGGTTATGTGAAACAAGGGCAGGACAGTAAATAGGCAAAAGAATTAAAACAGAACCTTGCAACTAGTTTTGTGGCTATATTATTCAGGAAATATTTGTATTAAGATCCTGTTTGCTTTTTTCACATTCTCCATTTGTGACGATAATACGCTACGTCTCAATGTGTGTTTTAAAAAACACATAGAAGTCGGTATACAGTAGGGATCTGAAGTATACAGCCAATTTATTTAACTTTTGCACTGCTCGTTCATTTCTAAATGAAACCACGAGTGCAGCTATGTGGGTATTTTCTATACCAGGGACTGGAAACTCACAAGTTTGTGACTCATTGTTCCCTGGCTGAGAACGGCCGTGCCATACACCACTGACAGAACTGACTGATCCTCTGAACATGACTCACGGATCTACCAAAACCTGTGTCAAGATCCGCTACCAGCCAGAGGCCACCCCATCGGAAGGCAAGCATCTCCCTAGGTATTCTTGGCAAACTCTCCCACAGCCACTCTGCTCGAGCCTTCCCACCTGCTTCAGAAGTCTCCTCAGGGCAGAAAGGGGCAGCAGTCTAACTAGTGGAGACACAAGTTATCCAAACATCTGCTGAAGCCTGTTAAATGCCAGCAATAAGCCATGCAAACCAAAGTTCACAGAAGTCTGTTCTCTGTAATTCACAGAGAAAATTACTCTAAGGATGGCAGGGGGGCTAATAAACTGTCTGCCTTCTGTGTTGTTTTTTTACTATGTCCACCCTATCCGCTTATGACAGCAACACCACAGTTAAGAGATGCAACTTCTCCACACAGAATTTATAAAGTAAGAAACAAGTAAAAACATCAGTTGGGTATCAGGGTAATATTTATCAGTCTATGTAAGCAATAAATGATAAATGTAACAATAGATGATTTTACTTCATTTTTGTAAGTCACTAGATCTACCCAGCAGGTAATAGTTTCAACCTCAACAGATTTTAAACTTTTAAAACCTTTGAGACATGCCCAAAGCACATTTTTGAGGGAGATCAATTAGCATGATTGCTGCTGAAAAGTACACCAAAAATAAAAGATTTGAGGTCAATCCTGTAATGTCATCAGAGAGCTAGAGTAGAGAGTAAGCCTTAGATCCTCCGGTTCAAATGAAATTCCCTTTTTAATACCAGTATGCCTTGCCACTGGAGGGTATTTCTGATTTTTTTTTTTTTTGACAGCTGCAGAGAACTAGTAAAAAATAAGTTGTCCTACCTCCACTTCTGTCAAAGCAAGTCAAGTTACTGCCCAGTCTGTCTGCTAAATGTGGTAATTTCTTGAATGCCATAGAGGACATTGAAGAACACGCATATGAAATCCAAGGACCTCCTAACACAACAACATGGAAATCACTTCTCCTTTTTGTCAGCTGCTGCTGCTTTGATAACTTTTAAGTTTCTTAATTAAAAAAAATCATATCCGTTTCAAAGCCAGCTGTTAAAAAAAAAAAAAGGAAACATCTGCCATTCATTTATTTGTTCCTTCTAATTCTTGGAAGACTTCTACCTCCAAAGAAGGTTTTACTCATCCTACAGCAACCAACAATGTGTTATCATTAATAGCAAGCGAGTAGACAGAACTGAAATAGTTTTTCTAATGTTGACAGAAAAACCTACAAAATATTTGGTCATGCGTCCTTCCACTGAATCTCTAGTCACTCAAGACCTCTAGCTTACTTCCCTCTTGGGACATTAACAAACTTTCAATCAATAATATTTCAAAGAAAAAGAAAAATCTAAGGCACAGACTAGAGTACAGCATTATTTCCTAAAATGCAGAAATACCTTCACAATGTCATAGCCCACACCTAACATGTTTGTTTACAAGAAAAGAGAATCATACTGAAAAACAGAAAACTCCACAAAAGCAAGCATCAGGAATTCAGTGAAACAGGCCAGAGGTATAGCTGATATAGGAGGGGCAGCATCCCCATAGGGAAGGAAAACAGCACAGACACTCCTGTCCTGCAGAGAGAGACTTACAAGAGTAAGCACATTGATAAGTGACTACAGAGACATGATAACGGCTGGAAAAGAATATGACTAAATTAGAGTACAACAAATTTTTAAAGGAATTTCCCTAGTTAAAAACCACTCTCTCAACTAGAAAAAGTGAATAAAGTTGAAGGAAACATAAGAGAGTGGGACAGACTTTACAATGGAAAACTTTAACGATGGAAAGCATTGATGCAACTAGAAAACTAAGCAAAAGGCACCTCCTTCCCAGCAGCATATTTCAGTTCTGAAGGGGCATGTGAGGAAAATGATTCTGAAGTTATGAAGAATCCAACGCTGAAGAAAAAAAATAAATAAATAAAAATCACTGACTTGGATTAAGTCCTCATTAGTACCTCATCATGAAACAAATAGTTCAAAGCTCCTCTTGTACTTCAAATGATATGAAACCATAAAATCAGCCAGCATAGTAGGATGAATGTCACAATAATTATTCTTCAAATACATGTTCTCCATTAAACCAGAACTGCATGACAAAATTTTAATTTAGTCCTGTGAGAACCTTGAAAAAAATAATTCTCAAACGGTAATATTGAACTACTTCACCCTCGCAAGGGGAGAAATGATGTGAACAAATCAAGACGAGGTGCTTGTTTACAGGACAGTTACTGACCATTTATGCCTTGACCCTACTGAGCTTTTAATTACAGCACATCCACAGACTTCAGTGGAGTAACCAGCTGGGCATCGCTGCCTCCTCTGCCTGCGATGCCTATGAATTATCCCAGACCTATAAAGACTGCGTCCATCCACAGAAAGAAAGCAAGTAAAACTAGAGAAACCCAAAGAAACAAATTGTAATCTGAGTAAAATAAAAGAAGTTTCTAAGTAATCTTTGATAAAGTTATTCTTAAATTTCTATCTAACCTGATTTATAGCTGCCATTAGCTCTCAAGGTGATTCCTCAGGGACACCATGGTGTTGCAAATGCTTTTATCTCACAATACAGATGCTTAGTTATAGTGGCTGTTTCACCTTAAGTATAAATAGTCCTCTCACCTCCAGCCTGGGAAGCAGAAATAAAATTATGTCTATCAGCCCCTGAAGAGTGAGTGGAGCTCACTGGAAAAAAAAGAGAGAAAGAAACCATAAAGACTGATGCCCAACAGGAGGGAGCCACAGGATGAGCACGCTGGCTAGCAGGGCTGGCTGTTTCTGCCTTGGAAGCAAAGATACTATCTGTAAAGTGGTTAGAAATAACTACCATTCCCATCTCCACCTGCTCCCTCAGGACACAACCCCTGAAAAAGATTCCTCAAGCGCTGCCATGGTGGCACAAGCCTCCAGAGGTTGGTGGGAAGGGCAGGAATCAAGTGATGCTGCCTTCAAGAAGAACACGTTTCCAGCATCAGTGGCCGATTCACCCCGCACACTCCCAGCACTAGCTTTCATCTTCATCGCTCCCCGCTAGAATGGTCTGCCCTATCACCAAAACAATTTTGGGGACACGCTCACGTATATTGGAAACCTCTGACTGCAACAGAAAGGAAGCAGAAACTTTTAAAATAATGGGTAAAAGCAAAGCAATCACCATTTACGAAAAGTAGTCACTGAAAAGCAGCTTAAAACAGCCCAACATGCAATTGCTGTTCAAACACTGTCTGGTCTCTTGAAACCCTTGTGTTCACTGGTCCTAAAAGCGTAACTTCCACTCGAGCCTTCCTGCCTAGCACTCTCACCTACACGGGAAGCAGCTTCCGGAGGAGATGCACTCTCATCCATGTAGGAAACAGATTTCAGAGGATCTGCAGATCCTCTGCAGAGGCCAACAGGAACAGTGAAGACAACAGGGCAGGGAAAACAGCTGAAAGGAAGAAAGAGCATCAGGAAAGAAGTGAAAGAGGAAACAGATGCACTGGAGGGAGAAGAAAATACTAGGGGGAGGGGGAAAGCAAATGGAGAAGGTGAAAGTAATATAGTCCAGATTGAGAGGAGACAGCATGAGCACCGAACAAGCTGCAGAACTGAGTGAGTCAAAATGAGGAAGAAGTGGAGACAAGAAGGAAAGAAAGAAAAAAAATTAAAAACCAAAACAATCCAAACCTGTCAGAGCAATACCTCTTACTAATCACAGTGCAGTCTGGGTTTCTGGGCACCTGAGTCAAGGCAGAAAAATCTGAGAAACAGGGAAAATTATAAAGAGGTTGTCACTAGCAGAGCTGACAGGAAAATGAAACATCCTACAGAAATCCTAACATTTCAAAATATGATCTTTCAAAACAAGATGAAAGGCATTTTAGGTTCGTTAAACTTTAACACAACTTTACTGAAACCCTGGATTTCGAGGTCAAACTCCAATATTAGATATTCAGCACAAAACAGGAAAAGCTAAATACTTCTGCATTTCTTTTCCAAATAGTTTAAAGAACGTCTCACAAGACCGGCATTCCTGCAAAACCTTTTGAGGACTAGTTTTCCTGTAGAACTCCTCCACCACAAATTTTATAATTTGACGAAACATTAGATGAAATCGCTGTTCCTCACAGGAATGAAAGAGATACATCACTCAGGAATCATCTTTCCAAACATAAGTGGTTTTTCAAAATGTATTTGTGGTCCTGCATGTTGAGCCATGAATTTTGAAAACCGTTTTGAAGACTTAGAGAGTCGTTCTGTGCACCTGCCCTCCCACAGGTCATGGAAGTGGTAATGAGTTCTGAGCCAGAAAGACCAAGTCCTTAATTAATATGACAACCACCATCAGTAGACCTATGCAGCGCAACCCCTCCTAAATACCAGTTCTGCCCCAAAGGAGAACATCTCAGCCTTTGTTCACTGCTAATCAGAGGCTACATGGATTCATGGCCACTGTTACACTGCTGATGGTAAAAGGATCTACTCCTCAGGCCTATCCCTAGTAAGGTGCGCTAAGACACAATGATACAAAACATGCTCCCTCTCGTTTCAGGAGGTTTTTTGATTAGCAGTTGTTTTCTTATGTTTATCCCTTTGGCCATGACAATTTATAATTTATTTTTAAAAAAAAATTAAAAAAAATAATGACACTCCAGGAATACTATGTGATTGTAACTGGGAATCCCACACACAAGTGCAAGACATTTTTTTTATTCCATAATAGGTATTTTTAACACTAGAGAATAATTCACATTACATTTATTATTGCAAGGGCTTTCTGCTCTTGAAATAACGTGATGTGCTACGGGGCTTACAAGCTACAAAAACCTAAATTTTCAGAAAAGAGAATGCAGATAGTTTAAATTAAGCAGATTCCCCAGAGGTCTGTGAATCTGAGCAATTATAGCTGGGAAGACACACAAATTTGAAACATGCTCCAGTCTGCTGCTCAGGAGGTTCTCATGAAAAGCAGCTCCCCTGTTCCCAGCATGGCTCAGCCCTTCCTGCATCGGAACCCTCTCCCATCACCATGTCTGTATTCGCATGCAAATCGCACGGGTCCCGGTCAGCAAAGGCTTTCATCTCAGCTAATCAATTTACCAGGGTCTCCCACAGGAAGGGAAATCTATAGGACTCTAGATACAGCTATAGAGGCATTCCAATAGGATTACTGGAGTCATTTCCATAACACTTCATGAAACCTGCAACAGCACAGAGACGGTAGCTACAACCGTTTTCTAAGACACAGTCCTTCTAACCAACAGTATCGCTTAAAGACATCACCGAAAACGACAAATGTTAAACCTCAGCTTTTACAAAGATTGCCATCTGTTCAGCATACTTTAGAGTGAAATCAGTGGTCTCAGCGCGATCCGCAGAGAAGATGCATCACTATATTCAGTGCTGCCAGCCACAACTGCAAACTGAATGAACACAGACCCTGAATAACTTTCTCATGACTACTTGTAGCGATTCACATCAAGGCGCAGCAGTGGGAAAATTCACGCTGCCCTCTTTGTGATGGATAAAAAGAAGATCAGGACATAACAGGGACAGACAGAATACAAAACAAAATGGCTCGGGTGAACCCCATTTAGGACTCACATAAAACCTCAATGCACTTACACACCTGTTAAAGACCACTTAAAGTTTTAACATATTCTCCAATTTTAAAAATGCTCTAGGAATTCCCTAGACCCAAACATCCCCGAGAGGACACACTCACATCCCACACCAACCCTTTGGGTAAGGTCCAAAAACTTTTACTTTGTATCAAGCATCCCAAAACCTAAGCAAGATCCACAAAAAAAATAAGAGAAAAAGAAGGTGGGAAATCAAAGCTCAGCAGGAATTTTCAACAATGTTTAAAAATAAGCAATTGCCAATTCAGAGAAGAATGTGATACAACCTGAAATCCTGTGTCACTTTGTGCACACATGTGGAGGGTAAACCACTAAGAGAAAGTGAAACTTAAACGTTTCCTCATAAAATTTGGTGCAGTTTAGCAAAACTGGTATTGATCTGAAATGCAAAACTTGAGCCGCAGTGTAGCATCAAGAGGTTTTCAAAATATCTGCCTAAATATAAGTTAGGTTTTTAAAGCTTGGCAGAAATCCCTTTTCAACCAATCAGACATCAACTGACCACGAGCCCAAAAGCAGCAGCCTGCAAGGGCACTTCGAGGAGCCTCAGTCTTCCTATTTTGAGAGGAGCTACAGGCAATAGCAATAGTTTGAACAGTCTCTCTGGTGTTTCTTACTTTTTACTTATTCTCCAGGAAAAAGAAATCCAAAGCTCAATCTAAATCATACTGCCATAAGTAGAATTAATGAGTGTTTACCCTGAGTTGCAGTTCACATGCAGAACTCTACCATCACCGTACCTCCATCCAGAGACACCTAAAATCCGACAGGCCCATTAGTGCAGTGAAGGTGTGGTCCTCCATCTACCTTTAACCATCTCTGCACTGGAATCAGGTATATTTACTCATGGATCCTTAAGAACTCAGAGGGGAAAACAGCATGGCCCTCATGGCTTTTTATCAGTTGATGCAAGGCATCACTGTTACGTGGAGTAGCAGTTGGTGGGAATTTGAAGTCAGTCACCGGAGCGTGTAAATATAATCTAAATCATGACAGCCAACATGCAACCAAAACAAAAGGAACTACACAGGCTATGATGATGCCATCAATATTACACTATTAGAGTGTGTGCGGACAAAATAATGCTTTTTTTTTTTTTTTAGCATCAAATTTCCTGCACAACAGTGAAGTGAGGCTGCTTTGACAGTCAAAATTTTCAAGGGCCAACCTCTAATCATTCTGCTTTAGTTGACTATAAGGCTTCTTTCCATGTAGAAAGGATGTGAATGTAGGAACAAGCAATGGCACAAAGTATCCTAAGTATAGGCTATACTGTACATACCCTTATATAACTGAGAAACAAATAGGTAAATTTGATGGTATCAAGGATTAAAGGGCATATCTAAGGATTTTGGAAATACAAATCTTCTTGTCCTGATAAGCTTTACCAGTTAAAAATAGGCTTTAAAAAAATGCTTTAGGTTTTGGGGTTTTTTTCAGAAAACATTTGATTATAGAAACAACATCAAATATACATTTTGTTTGCTTCTCCAAGGCAATCATACCATATTCTCCATATCATTTAAAATAACTTTCAAGTGAATTTTAGAGGGATAAAACTAGTGAAAAATAGGTCACGACACATTAACTGAATACCTACTAACCAATTATAAAATAAAAGTCTGATTGAAAGTAAAGGCAATTTACAGGCCCAAAATATTTTGGATTGTAGTACAAGACAGCTGAACTTAATTTTCCCCAATTACATTAGTTCTTATCTGTAGGTCTGCAAGTGTTTTAAATAGTACGAGTGGCTTTTATACAAATTGCTACGATACCACTATATTACACAATTTGTGACTAAGGTGTCATGTTCTGAATATACCACGAATCAAATATCCTGTTAACAGTCCTTCAGTGTTTCATGTTACCAAGGCATTCACTACTGCCATTTAATACAGGAGGAAAGAAAGGGTCATTGACTGATATTTTTCTAAAAGATATGTTCTCACTTGACAGTGTGTTGAGCTGGAGCCAATAGCGTTCCCTGAGCTTTGAGAGAACACCTTTCTCCTAAACATAAAAATTCAAAACCTTACTACAAAGATGTCAGTTCAGATTGCATTTTACATATCGCAAGTCTTCGCAAACAGCTGGTATTTCACAATGCCTGAAGTCTTAAACTTGGCTTGTCAAAGCAAAATAGGAGCAAAGAAAGGTTCGTTTCAGATGATGATGAATAAACTGTAAAGCGCAGGAAAAAAATCAATAGCTGATTTGACAAAGTACACATCAATTCGTACTTCTCTGTGAAACAGAATTTAGGAAATACTGAAATAATAGGGTGTAAGGTAGTACAAAACATTACTATGGAGTACTATGGAGTAACTTGGAAGTACTGCAATGCTGCTTTGGATCTATAGAAAGGAGAATAAAAATCAAAGGGTTTCTATGGGGCTTTTTGTTCGTTTCTGTTTTTAAAGAACTACACATACAATTTTAGTATTGGGGGAATGAGTTCAAAAACTGACGCCTCTATATCAAGGAAATTTTAAGGAAGATAAAACTGTCAGTGACCTAATAAAACAATCTTCCTCTTTCTAATAAATACACCTTCCTCTGTACTCAGAGATACCCAGGCAACACAGGGCATAAGCCAGGACTTCCCTGCCTGCGACAGACAGGGACGCGCAGGCGTACAGAGGGGAGCACACTCCAGCAGGTTTCCTTTGCAGCCACAGGCACTTGTCCCATTCCCACCTGGGTCAGCTGCTGGTCAGGGAGCCAACATCACTTCAGCAGAAAACGGTCCCTTTCCCTGCCTGCCTGTATTGTATCAATATCAAACTGCGTTCTGAGTGTCCTTCCTACCCATGCCTCTCACCTGCCTGCTAGCTGCTGCTCCCAGTTAACCCTCCTCCCCAACGCCCACACCGGTCATCCAGGCTCAGCTATGCCAGGGCCGGAGCTGCCAGGTCCCCACTGGCATGGCCACGACGGACAGACCACCACGCTCCCTGCGGGGTCCTCCCCCTCCCCCTTTCCCAGCAGCAGCTGCCTTACCTTGCAGCCGTTTTCCCCCCTTACCCTCTGTGTTTCCTTCTTTACACCTACAATTTAATCAACCCTTTTGCCATTCAAAGGAGAGGGGGAAAAGGATGCAGGTGAGAAATCCAAGATTCTCTGTCTCACCAGTGGACAAATTGTACCAAGGTATTGTACTAACCCACTCTGGTGCGCAGTGCTGCAGCCTGGGAAGTAACCTCCTGGACCTTAGAGTCCTAAGGCAGTAGGCTGTAACAGAGACCAGCACGCCACCATAATGCCATTATCACTAAAGAATAACACAGCATATCCAAGACTGGGTTTCTGTATTTATCTTGGGATAAATTTTAAACAATTTTCCCTGCCCTCTCTCAAAATCCTTACATCTCTTTCTTGCCGACACTACCTTCAGCTTCCCAACTTTTTCTGACCATTCTTTCTGGTTCATATTTGTTTCTTTGGATTGTTTCCTCCTACTTCTTATATATCCTTCTCTCTTTCCTCTTGAGCCCTTTTGATTTATTAGTTTCTTTTCAGAAGCAGTCCTTCAGCTTGCCACTATCACAGGTCTCCCACCTTTGTGCGACAAGGTTCAGAAAATAACCTGGCTTCTCGCACACAGCACAGCAGCGTGCCATACGCAGACATTAATTTAAATTATCCACTGCTGGCACACGCTATAACCTGTGAGAAACCAGTATGACTATTCTTCCTGTTAATGCATTAGACAGCTTCCAGCACACTAAAATGTTGTGCAGGAGAGGACATTTGAAACAATTCTTGGCAAGATGCATATGCTGCATTTAATAACTGTATGATAAATACAGCTTGTAAAATAAATCTTTACAATATGGTACAACTGCAGTTTTCCCTTCCCCCCAACAAAAAAGAATAAATGTGAATCAATTAAAAAAAAATTACATCAGTTTTCAAATATTATTTTCCTCCATCTTCTTAAGGTAAGAAGAATTACCTCAAAAAACTGGGTCACTGCTTTTTTTGTCAGTTGCTTTTCTTAGCACAAAGCATAGAGGTCATATTAAGGCTCTGCTTTGAACAAATATTTATTCAAAATATTTTACCAAGTCCAATATGTGTAAGATATGCATATGTATACATAACATACATATGGATGAATCTGTCTTTTAGGGGTAATACATCTTATGGATATAACTTATGGCCAACACAGCTTTCATTCAGATGAATCACGGAAATAAAGTAAAATGCGGTAAAGACATTTAGTGGATCAAAGTACCAACAAGTAAGCAAAGAAATTGAAAAAATCTGAAAAGTTAAAAAAATATTTTAACACAATTACATTGAATATGCAGAGACAGTTTTACATAATTCAAAAAGATGAGGGTTTTTTGAACACATCTCTTCTTTCTACACACTTACAAAAATTGAACCAGTTCCCAAACTCTTGTTCAAGCCCAAAAAAATTTGCAGCTTCAGAAAAACTGCATTAATCTAAATGTATCTTTGTGGTACTTTCTTAATTCAATAACCTAGCACCTAACGTAACAAGCAAACAAAGAGTAAGAGTTATTTTGCACAGCAGTTCTCTCAAAGATCTCTCTGCCCAAGGAAAATAGATTACTGATACCCTGTGACTCCTGGGAAGGGCCACAAGTATGACTCCGAATCCCTTTTATTTTCTCATTTAGCTCATCTGGTCCCTCCTAAGATCCCAGACCTAAATTGCATACATCCTCATGCACAGAGGTCAGCACATCCACTCACATCCCACTCTTTCTCTTTTAGATAACATGCAGAGTCAAGAGACAATTCCCATTTCCTCCTTTGCAGAGCCTCGTGGCACACGAAGTTTGATCCCCTGACATTTGGCATGCGCTCCTAGGATACAATTTGGAAGGAAAAAGACAATATATCAAGCAGCATGGCTGCAGGGAGGCACACATGGGGGAAGGCACAGAGAAGCGTACCCACCTGTGGGAAGCTTGCTGAGGTGGGATGCACGCTCACCGAGTTAGGGGCAAGAGACCATGGTTATCATTTGGGGGGGATGGGAAAGGTCCAAACCAAGGGTAGGATCAGAGGAAATGGAGAGCTATGTCTCAGCACACCCACATCCTGAGGCTACCTGATACCACTGTAACCAAGAAAAATAAACTACTGCCCAAAAGCTCAGTTGCCACACCGAAATATAACGCGGATGACAAAGATAATGAACTTCCTTTGGACTACGTGGTCACACCAAAAAAAAGTAACTGCCTAAAATTAGAAAACATTTGAACTTTTAATACAAAGTGAGGGATATTTTGTTTATTTTTATTAGAATAATAGGAAATCGTTATTTTTAATATTTAATCTATGTCAACATCCCCTTTAGTAAACTCCCATGCCAGTATTGCATTAAGTGCAGTTTTCCTGTTTAGCAATCTCTCACAAGTTAACTAAATGCCTCACAAAACCATTTCAAAACTAGTTTGCAAAGTATTAAGGATAAAAGATAAGCATTAAACAGATGACATCTTCTGCAAATCCATCGTAATCCGTTGGTTTAGGTTTTATATTTCTGGTGATAAATTATTTAAGTTCTTGTATGATTATGATTAAACACTAGGATTAGTACTCTCTGTTATGGATCACTTCTATTTTTATTATTTTCACCAGCCTACGTTAGCCAAGAGGCAGCATCTGAGGAAAGCGAATTGTGACAATGATCGGCTCCCATGGAAGACGCAGATGCTGAGGTGCAGGGCCCCGTCCTCCATCTCACTGTCACCAGGCACCAATGCCACACTTCAGGGGAAACCCTGCAACGCAGCAGCACGCCAGCCACATCTCTGCAATTCATTCAGCCCACCCCCTCTTCCAGCTCCCCTCCCAGCAGCTGCGAGGGTTAGTGCTTTGTCACACGGCACTGCAATAAGACCACTTTCACAGCACCAACTCCCAAGTCTGAATGAGGCAGTCTCTCCCCGACAGTTAAAGGCCAAAAGACATTATTTGATCCATCTTCCAAACATCTTTTCCTGATGGCACGTGCACTGGTTGAAAATAACAACGCATGTTGCTAGCTTGTGGGAGTTCAAACAGTGAAGTGTTTTTGAGCCTTGACAGAGGAGCTCTTAACAGAGCCAACACTCTCTTCTTTCAGTCACTGGGAAAAAAACCTGGACATGACCGTCCCTGAACTTGAGAGTTTCCAATCTCATATGCAGCCCATGTGCAATTTTTCACAGGGGACCCAGTGCTGAGACTCGCCAGCTTCTCAGACAGGAGCTAGGCAGTGTTCAGCTTGCAACTGGGAGGTGGACGATTCATCGGCAAAGCAACAACACTGCTCGTCACTTATACATGCGAGGTTTATACTTTCACATCCGAGGCTTACTTTCTGGAAAGCGTAACTGACTGAATCAGCTTCTGTTCTTCAAAGGACAACTTCCACTAACCAAATACAAATATTTCCATAAACATACAGAAACGCAGATGAAAACAGCCAGCATTCAAATAGCTTCTCAACCCAATACTTTGCAATCTAAAACCACCGAGACATTTCTCTGACACAGGCATTGTTGTCTCCAAAAAGGTAGGGAGGCTGAATCCACAGATTTCAAATGTGTAAAACAGCCCACCCACGAGAACAGCTGTGACACAAGGTGCGTGGCTGGTGGTGGGACAAAGGCATGCAGTTCCCTGTGCTAGCCAGCCTATAAAAGAGAATATACCCACTGCCATTTGGTCAAACATGTGTTTGTGTCGCAATGTCGAGCATCGCCAGTCTCTGTTTCTATTCCTGCCCTGAGAGCTGGCAGCAGCTGGGTGCCTACAGAGCAAATCGGTGGTGCTCCTGTTTGGCTGAACAAGGCTCCACCAAAAAGCAGCATCTGAAGCTGCAGCATCAGTCACAACCCCTCTACACTTTTGATGTAGCTTTTAAGGGGTTATCAAGGTCTACAAAGCAAAGCCAATGAGCATCACTGACGTCTGATCTGACACATTCATTCTGAAAAAATAAATATGTAACAAAATGAAGGAGACTTGACTCTTATGTCAGAGGCCTGACATCTACTCCCAGGCCTGCCTGAGGCACCATCTCTCACTTTCCTGTTCTTTGGCACTGCTGCATTTGTAACTAGCCCCCAAGACATGAAAACTTAGTTCATAGAGAAAGGCCTGACAAATGTCAACAGCAGTGAGAGGCAAGGCTAAAATCACACAGTCTGCCTTCCACGAGGCCCATTCGTGAAGCCTTCACCCACCTTTCTCATTCCCTGTGTTGCTCAAAAACTGTGTGGTAAGAATCCCCTGAGCCATTCTAAGATTTTGCAGCAGAAAACAACATCAGATCAGGGAGTATGGGAGCTGCAGCTCGATTCTAGAAGATGACAGATAAGGGCAACACGAGGTTCAAACGGTTCATCTAAGCAGCACAGAGACAGCAGCACGTTCAGGCAGACTGTGCAGTCAGCAGCCAAGACGATTTCCATCCTAATGCCAGCTCTGCTCTGGCACCTTATGCCTCCAATGCCTATAAATCACTACCCCACAAGGAATAGGAGAGTTAGCTAGTGTATCTACAAGACCCTGAGATCCTATGATGCAGCAAATGCATTAGTTTACTGACAAGTATTATTCTCACAAAACTCACACTTTAGGGCTCAACTCCACAGACTCCAAGTAGATGTCACCACATTAATAATCTTCAAGCCTCTGAGACTTCACCGTAAGTTATTGCTAAGTGCTCTTTACAGTCTTAGCAACAAACTACAAGCAACTTGCAGAATTTCAACCTACTACATTTTTAATAACAGACCCTTTCCAGCGGAAAGTGTCTCCTTCAAGAGACTTTTCATTAAACCCCGCAGAACCTCACTACAATGGTCAAATCTTGATCTCACAGAAAGCGAAGGTAACATTCCCAGTAAATTTAATGCTGCGGAGAGTTATCCATTATAGGTTTTGATCCAGCAACGGTTCCCCCTATTTCAAGGGTGAAATCAGCGTAGGGCAGAAATGCACCACTGGAGAGAGTGGTCTGCAGCACCGTGGAGTGCAGGGTCCTCAGGTGTACAGCAGACAGACAGGCAAGGAGGCAACTGTCCTAGCTGTGAAACAATTCCAGTGGCCACATTATACATATATAAAGCTCAAGCTCAAAATATGCATTATAAATAATCCAAGATCTACAATTATAATCCATAGTTCAAATGCACTTAGAGAAATAAATATTCATCTTGATTCCCAAACCTTCTCTAAGAAAGAAGACAGATGAGCATTTTGATACTTATTTTTAGTAGATGGAAGGAGACCACCATAGTTTCAATTCATCAAAAATAAAATTAAGTAATATTGGTCCAGACAAGCAACATTAATCTCTAATTGAAGTTGATTCAATAAGTTAGCTATCCAGAAAATACTGTGTAATATCACGAGGACACCCTTCCAGTTCATTAAAAAAATGAGAATCTGTTTTCATACTTTCTATCCATTATAAGCAGGGCAAGAAACCATTTCCAACGGTTCATATGCAAAGTATTTATAGTTCTGCAAGCTAAACTGAAAAAGGGTCAGTTTGGAAGGAATCAATTTAACTATAATGAAAATAAAAACCAGGGCTACGGTACAGTTTAGCGAAGTCCTGAAACACTCACAGAGTTTGCACCGTTCAGAGAGAGAATTTATCTGGATTTCTGCCATTCGGAGGAGCCCACCCTCTGCATCTCTCCATCGCTCAAATAAAGTATTGGCTCTGCATACGCCATTCAAGCAGGCACTTGAGCTCTGAAGTACCTGGGGACAGCCTTTATACCATTCACATCCAGTACAAGGTTCTGGGAGTTTTTATTCTGACTAACTGAAATATACCTGATACTTTTTTTTCCTTTTCACACCATGGGCCTACAGAAAATGTCCCCTTGGTAGTAAAACATAGCTGCTAAAAAAAAAAAAAAAAGAATTCAAGAAAATAACTGGCTTTGTGAGTAAACATGGACAAAGAACGTTCCTCCCAAAAGTGTAATTTGCTACTACTGCTTTTTGCCAGTGTCCTAAAAGTGGACGGCAATTTTTATTCCTATAAATGTAAAACAGAATCGTAACACTGAACTGTTACAGTGTACCCATTTCTCAATGTTTTAAAACGCATGAAAGGCTCAGAAGTTCAGTTTCCTTTCAGACAACATCTGCTCGGCTGCCACCGTCTCTGCGGAGGCATAGGTGTACGCACAGCAGTGACAGGAAGTCATGTATATATAGAGCCTCTTCTCATTGAATTATTAATATAATCTTATCTCGATATCTGAAACCAGCTTTATGAGGCACAGTAACAAAACATCAGTCCCAACTAAAAAAACGCCCTGAAAAGGGGATGAATTTGGAATTACGTTTCATTATTACTTAACAAAAACATCCAGTTGAAAAGCTAAATATAAAAGGGTCTGAAGGGAGAAAAAAAAAAAAAAAGAGACTAAAACATAGGCAACCAGCTATCAAGAACACGATTTCTCATTACTAATCACTCCTTAACGTTCAACTTCATTGGTGGCAGAAGTAGATGCGAAGGCCAGCTGACAAGTATCACCATCGCTTCTGTGGCGCTTCCCTACAGGCCCCCCCGGTCCCCCCCAGCCCCCGCCGGGCCGGGCGGGCTCCGCTCCGCTCCCCCAGCCCCAACACCACCGTCCCCGGCTCCCGGTCCCTTCGCCCTCCCCCTCCATCTAGGTAAATCCAGAAAAACTAGAAGCAAGAGGTCCATTTGTATTGTAAACCGCTCGTATTAAATACTACCGTAGGTAAAACTGTTAAATCGCTGACTCTGGGAACTTCTCCTCAGCACAGCCGCCCCGACGTGACTGTGTGACCCGTGTGGCTCCCGCAGGACAGGGAGGGACGGGACTCGGGCAGGCTCCCGCCCGAACCGCCTCCCGCTGCAGGCAACGAGCCCTCACGGGGGTTTTGGGAGCCGCCAGCCCGCAGCTTCGGTCGCGCCCTCTCCCGCCGCCCGGGACCCGCCGGGCTCCCGCACGGCAGACAGCGGGAGCCCGGCGGGGGCTGACCCGGCTGGAGCCGCCGCTCACCGCCCGGCGGGAGCGGGCCCGCCGGCTCCGGGCTGGGAACAGAGCAGCAGCCGCGGCCGCATCCAACCCCCCGCGTCCCGCCGTTCCCCCTCCGCGCCCGCCAGCACCCGCGGAAGCCCCCGCGGAGTGGGCAGAGAGGGGCGCGGGTGGGGCGGCAGCCCCGCGGTCGCACCTGGGACATCTGCGGGCGCAGGTTGATCTCCTTGAGGTTGATGGAGTGGCTGCGCAGGTTGTTGAGGAGCTGGCAGAGCAGGACGCCGTCGCGCAGCGTCTGCGCCAGGTCGAAGACCTGGGCAGTGTCCCAGGTCACCCGGTGGTTGGGCGGCAGCACCTTGCAGCTGATCAGCCACTGCCCGCACTGCTTCCAGGGCTCCATCCCTGACACCGCGCCGCGATGCTGCGGCCGCGGCGGCCCCCGCTGCGCCCTCCCGCCGCCGCCGCGGCCGGTCCCGCCCGCCCCGCCCCCGGCTCCGCGACCGCCCCGCCCCGGGAGGCGGTGCCCGCCCGCCCCCCAGCTCCCTCCCTGCGTCCGAGGCGGGTACCTGTCCCCGGGCAGCCGGGGGCGGCCGCGCCGCCCTCCCCGGGCAGCGCTGGAGGCTGGCGATGCTCCTCGCCTTTGCTCTCGCAGCGCGCCTGAGGTGGCACAAACAGAGCACCTGCCGGGGCACAGGACACGGCTGTCTATACACCGGCGTAATGGCCTGCTCCGGTTTGTTTCCAGCCTTTTGTCCATTCTCTAAGAAAACAGATAAATGCTGAGAAGGGGTCCAAGCAGCAAGCTGGCAGGCACTACGGAAGATGCTCTCGCAGCTATGGCTCAAAATGATAGAGAACATGGCATGGCATAGTGCTGTTTTCCTCCCTGTTCTCCCCAAAAGTATTTTGCACTAACTGATTTGAATTTTATTTACACTTTAAATAATGTTAAAAAAAAACAAAACAAGAACATCTTCCAAGATGCACTCAGGCAGCTTCAAATAAAAAAATATACAAGCAATTTTAAGTTACTAAAGGTGACAAACTCCAAAAATAGACATTACAAATACCAGAGTTCACAATATCATCTGCCTCTCAAAAGCTATTATTTCCTTTGGATTTCTGAAGCAGTGCTGGAAACTTACTTAAAAGGATACAAAAGCTGTTTTTCTCCTCTATTAAAGTGTTCATTAAAAAGAAAATAAAAACTAGGAAACACTTTTAAAGTACTCTTAATGGGTAATTTCTGTGGGGAGAAAAACACAGTCCAGGGTGAGAAAGCCTTCTAATAGCAGGAGCTAATGTGACTATTCAAGATGGCCCACTACTATCCCTGGTTTTCACATCTCTGTTAAAAGCCTGACACTTAACTGCTTTTTGAGCTCAGAGTAATCCCACAAATGCTTTTAATAATTTCTGAAAGAATTAATACAGAAGTTCTGGGAATTTATTTTAAAAATATGCAGGTGATCTGCATGTTTCAGTAAGCTTAAAATGATGCTTCACTTTTTTATTTTTTTAAACAGGTGATATCTCTGCTATTCCAGGCATTTTCCTGAGCAGACAGTGGTATTAACTTTGGATCCTGAGTGCCTGGCTGCAGAACATGCCACAGGACGACTCACCACTTCGCATTGCTGTCAGCCAAAAAGAGAAACGTGGCCCTTGAAAAATAAGAAGGCTCCAGCTCCACCATCCATAACACCTGTGCTGTCACCCAGCGGATGATGGCATGAAATAGGTGTGACTGGCTACGTAATCAGAGGCACAAATGTTGCTCAAGGACATCTGGGAACAGTGTGTCCTAAAGATGCCTGAAGATGCAAGCAGCCAGTTTGCTTTTCAGCCCTCTGCTTGTGTTAGCCGGGCTGCAGAAAGAAAAGGCTCCCAGGCTTGGAGGAAGCACAGAGGGAGCTCACAGAGCTGCTCTGCGCAGGCCTGGCCTGGCCGAGCAGAAACATATTTTAGCAGAACACAAACTCCAATTAGCAATAAGTGGTTTTGCGTGAATAAAAATCCTAATTTCAAAGGTTTGGTGGCAGTGCAGCTGAGCTTAAACTCTCAAAATAACTCTTAGATGGGAGAGTGTGCCTTCAGGTTGAGCTGCCTCAGCAACACTTCCTTCCCTGCTCTCAGCAGGTCCCTCCTGCTCCCTGCCTACCGCAGCCCACGCCGCTCCCATTGCTCAGGAGAGATGGGAATTCTCCATTTAACCACCTCAGCCCAAACACTCGGCCACCAGTGACAGGTGCCTCTGCCTAATCAGGGCAACACTTTGATTGTTTTGTGCCTGAGCAGCTGAAGGAGAGGGAAGTTCGCAACATAAATGTGCTATCAAAGTATCGGACTGCCTAGAACCAGGCAGGATTAGAGTGAATTTAATTCCTAATTTAAATGAAATGGGACTGAAATGAAAAGCCTGCACTGTGATCATTTGGATATCATCATCCATCAAAACGAACATCAGAGCAGTTTGATCGAGAATGCAACAAAACACTGTCTCATAGTAACATATTTTTTTATCTGTGACAAGTTAAACGTGAAGTGATAAGTGAGTAAGAATTCAGTCGTGCCCACAAGCTATCCACTCTCAGATTGACAACAACTGTAACACTGAAGCAAATGCAAAAAATAGATAGCAGAAACAGAAAAACATCTGCACCGTGTTATCCGCATCCCCACTTGGGCTGCCTCCAGCCAGGATCAGCGGTACAGCACCCTGAAAGCAAAGTGTTGGGATGCCTTTGCAGAGATAAAGAAAAACAAGCACAGTTCTGAATCATAAACAGCAAAACAAGCACTGCAGGCTAGTTGCTCAAATGGATCTAATCTTTTGACATGGTTTAATAGGAGCGATCCAACACTCCTTCATCCAAACTTTACATCCAAAGAATATGCGTGCTTTAAAGGTGGTGGCTGGGATTCTAAATATCTTAAAAACCCACACTACAGTTTTAAATTGTTTTTAGTCATAGGCTGTTATACTGCAATATAAGAACTAAATTTTATTCAAAATACGTGGGTTTGTTCCTCTACCGTATCTCATGTAATCAACTGAGTGACATTCCTCCAAATGGAGAAGAATCCATATATCCACCTAAATTCCAGAAAACTAGCTCTCCACAAGGAGTTATGTGGTTGAGAGGAGGGAAGGGGCAAATGGATTCAGAGCCGAAATCTGTGGTCAGCAGATTCTTCCTAGAGCAGAAGGCTGACTGCTACCGAGGTCGAGGAATATCTGCACATTCACTTTCCTCCTCTCTTGCGGCGCTCTTCACAACCTTCTTCAGCTTCCTGCGTTGTCCACAGTCATTTATTGGAAGGGGTTTATATTTTTCTCTTAATCCTAAATTTGTGTTCAAGAGCTACATTTACATTGACTTATTTTTCACTGTTAATAGCTAGAAAAAAAAACAGAAAACGCTATAGATCAAATATCAAGTACTTTAAATGAACCAGCTGATGAAAACATACTGGAAGTTTGAGCTATTTCCATCCTGTTCTCCTCATACTCCACAAATTGCTTATAGGTCTGTCTGGTTGGAGGATTCAACCTGGATTGAAAGAGGGGCCGGTTTAAAAGTCACCTCAGTCCGTCTCCTCCAGTTTCACTAGCACAGACTGGCCTTCATGAACCCGACAGCTAGATCTCAGTTTAGATTACTCAAAAGGTTCAATGTATGTCACATACTTTTTTTCCTAATGCATCAATAAGCCATCCACTGAAGCAGTATTTTTATAAAGAAACCAGTAACTTTTCGGACGTACATTCCCACTTTCAAAATGCTGCAAAGTATCAACACAAATACAAAAAAAAGAAATCTCTATTAAAAGAACAGCAAGTCTGAAGGGGAACTGTACACAAAAAGGCACCCAAAAATAGATTCGTATGGTTTTTCTCTCCTTCCAGGAGACAACTGTCTCCTTACTGGAGACGTCATCATAAATTTGTTTTCTTTACCCTTACCCTGTGCTGCATCCTATGAAGGTGGCAACTTTCCAACTCTTTTCTTGTTGCTTCATTTAAAAAAAGAAATTCAGGTTGTTTTATAGAGGCATATTTACAAGCTTTCTGAAATAATGATTTCCCACTGTCACCACACTTGCTGTGTTTAAATTACTTATATTGCTCAGGTTGGGGAAAAAAAAAATAAATTGAAACCCTGCCACAACACATTGCCTGTTTTTCAATTACAATTACAGATATAATAGTGCCCATGAGCCCCAGGCACAGACCCGCTTTGTACGAGGTGCCCAACACGGATAACAAAATAGTAGATCTCTTCCCAAAGAGCATTGCTCCTAACTTCCTTTTTCAACTTATTCCCTTATTCACAGATGAGTGTATCAGTTCTGATGCTTAAAGTTTTCCGGCCTTCTGACAATTGCACTTGAGTGCATTTTTTAATGCTACAGGGAGAAAGGGGTGCAAGCCCAAGCAAAGAACTGCCCTCATTCCTGGGTACTGAGCCAGCCCTGAACTCATGCTCAGCGTGTCTCAATTAGACCCACTTAATTATACCAGTAAGAAAATTCCGTTACACACAGGCTACAAGCGAGCGGGAACACGCCGTCTTGCATCTCAGCTATTTGTATCTTCCTCCCGTTTGGAAATGCATTGGGCTACCGTGGCTCCTGGCCAGAAGCGTCCCTCGAGCCGCTCTTCTTTTCGGCTGGATGGCAACAATAGGGAGGTGGCCGGAGTCCAGCATTTCCTAAGTAGCCTGCTTATCTCGCAGTAAACGAGGGCAGGTCGCTGACCAGAATTCTTCAGTAGTTTCTGTCTGCCGCTGAAAATGAGTATCAACGTGGATCGAGATCTCCCAGATGCTTCTGGCTGTATCCTATAGCTAGAGGCTCCGCTTTCAGAATTACTTGGGGAACTGTGTGACAGAAAGTAGAAAAGCAGTGCTACTTTTAATCAATTGCTTATTAATTATTTTAGTGTTATTGTGACAAGACTTATACTACGAATCAGATAGACTTTAAAAAAAATAAACATTCTAAAATAACCATCCTGTCTGAATTTCAGCAAAGCATTATATTTTACTTTAAAAAAAGCTATTTCAAGTTTGCACGGAAAACGTCATAGACAACTGACCTGAAATCTAAATGAAGCACTGGAAACAAAAGAAAAATGATAAAAAGTAAAATAATAAGCTGTGAGGATGCACAGAACTGAGTGGAACAGGATTTTGTATTGAATTTACTTTTCAGTAGCGACCTGAACGATGCAGACAGACAACATGATATATAAACGTATAGATAACTATAAACTGAGAGGAATTCTAAATGCTAACAGACCGAAAGAACACCAAGATACTGGGTTTAGTATAAAATTGCCTGAATACATAAAATGCATTTGAATGTTTGAGAAGCTAATTCAGTGATGCTGGGAGAGAAGATCCATCTAGAGCAGTCAATGTCAAAATAAGACATTAAAGCAGTCAAACGGACTGGCTAGCGCTGACAGCTGCCTATCAAATGATCATCCTAAGAGTTGTAGGCATTGCCTTACCTTCCCTGCCAGAAATTGCCTTTTCATTGAAGTCAACAGAAAATTGACCCATTTTACTGGTCCAGAATCCTATGCTGAATTCCTAAAGCGCCTTACAGAAACCCAAGTTTCAGCTTTCTAAACACCATTCATACAAAAAGAGCAAGTTGATGATGGGCCACCTGTTTGCACTGAAGAAAAAGTGAAGCGAGACTCTGCCAGCCAGCCTCTCGCCTCCTGCTAGCGGGCAGCCATGGCGTTTACAATACGGAAAACATTTAAGGTCAGAAAAAATGACAGGCAATTGTCATGTACTACTACACATATTTTAACCAAAATATTAAAAAGACTGGTTTCCTAAGAATCCAAGCAACTTGAAACAGTAAATAAAATCATAACCTTCCTTGTGACTTAGTATGTCCTGTTCAAATTTCTTTGAATTTTTTTGACACCTCTAAGCAATATACCTGTTTGTTATCCCCTTCCCCCAGTTCGTCTCCGTTTCTTATCTTCCATAGGTTGTTCTCAAGTCAGATGATCATTTTTAATGCAAAACCAGATCAGATGACAGAGTGACAGGATAGCAAAAACTCCCCTCTTGACTCAAGACAGACGGAAAGGAGACGCTGACAAAAATAATTTCTGTGGTCCCAGCTGACAAGAAAGGGATATTTTTATAAAAAGTCAAGGCATTCAGGCGCATATAAGTGAGATATGAACGGGAAAAGCTAGAAATTGGCACAAGTGAGCCCTAGAGCAAGGAAAAGCTGGTTTTGTGTTTCCATAGTCTATTTGGGACCCAGAGAATCCAAGAAGATTTTTCCTTCATTGTTGGACGAAGGGATCAATCGCTGAAAGCGTGACATTTGCAGGAAACACTGTGCTGGATGAGGTCTGAATATACGGAAATCCAATAAAAAAACATTCACATTAAAATAAAAAATCTCCACTCTACCTGAAGTTTGGAAAAACTGAAAAGCACCATGCATGAAATATCTACTCAAACAGTGAAAGAATATCTGGAGTAATGTTTATAACTCTATTACTAATAGAATATTTATTTCAAAATTAATAGTATTAGGCAATTGAATTTTTCATATCCTAAAGGCAAAATTTACTCTCAGTCTCTAGTCTCACACTGTGTTAACTTTTATAAGAAATAAGGCAGTCACATGTAAGCCCTGAGACACTGTTCCAGTTTCCCACTTACAATGTTAAATCTGTATTTACATACTAATCTAAGTCTGGTAAATAAAAGTTTCCTTTTATGCTTACAAGTCAAAAATATTAATGATTTTTAAGAACAAAACATTCAAATTTATTTTCAGAGAGCTCAGGGGGAAAAATATTTCTAAACACTTCAGCAGGCAGTGCAGCTTCATCTCCAATGTTTCCCATACTTGTCTTTCCTCAAGAATAAAGAATATAAATATTTCAGAACATTCTGCTACCTACCTTTTTTTTTTTTAACCTTTCGTAAGTGAGCGTACTTGGGGATTGCTTGTCTAACGAGGCTGGGCCAAGGCTAGGCTGCGGCTCAGCAGGGGCTGGGGAGTCAGGTGGCTCTTTATTCATATTTCCATAGTCTGTTGGAACTGAAACACCTGTGTGCCAGACTACAGACCTTCCCTCAGCCCGTGTAGAAGATCAGGCTACGAAACAGCCTGAAAATGCAAATAACCTAGGCACTATTTTAATAGCAATAAATGCTTACACGATATCAAAAGCTTTCATATCCAAATTAGACAAACTGATGCAAAGTATTGTTTTTAAAGGAGTGAAAACATGCCAGTAAGTAACATGAAGACACAAGTATGACCAGCACAAATTGGTCCCCAGCAAAGCCAGTCTGTCAGCATGAACTGCAGCAGAATCCGACACTGTAATCTCAAACAAGGTATTTTCCCTCGCTCCAACAGAGAGTTGTTCCTACTAATTCCTTTGTCAAATAGCTGCAGTTACATTGCCTCCTCCGTTGGATTTACAGGCAGGACATACAAATGAACACAGGCTGGATTACAGAGTTTGATTTCTTGGCTTTTAATTCCCTTTTCCGCTGGAGGTACCGAAGGGCAGCCGAAGCGTGGGCAGGGGCCGGGCAAAGGTCGGGCTCAGAGAAGCTGCACTGGGATGCAGGACCTGGAGCAGGAGCCAAGTCTGAACAGGCAGGAGTACCGAGCACCAGGATGACCACCAAGCAGCCCCCCCGGGGCATGCAGCACAGCTCCCGAGGTGATGCAAAGCAAGCCATCAGCCATAAGCAGAAGCCCAGAAGCCGGTCTTTAGTCTCCTGGGAGACTAATGGTGGCCAGGTGACCCAGCCAGAGCTTAACTGCCCAGGAAGCCCTAACAGCCAGTTATACTAAACCAAACCTTCTCAAGCAGGATTCGTGTGGGCTTGCAGAAGTCCCTGTTGAGAGTCTGAGTGAATACAGATTAGATTATTCTTGTCTGGAGGCTCTTCTTGGAGTGTTTTGGTCCACATAAGATGTTAAAATACTGTAAGGCGTATACATATACGTAGGGAGACTTCACTGATCTCACACAAAGTTATTAGTCGCATTAATCAAAGTGATTGGCAAGTCTTCTACAATTTTTTCTGCCCTCCTACTTTGCCAACATCCTCTTCATATGGAAATAAGGGGGTATGGGGTTTTTCTTCAAATAATTTTTGTGTTATAAATGCAATTATACGAGGCTTTGTACTGATCCAGTACTATTCAGATTGGTGGGTGCTACACTGATAATTGGTGCCTTTAACTTTACCAGCTGTGACATTCCCTGCAGCAGGAGACAAGGAGGGGTATCACTGAGGAGCTGCAGGTGCTGCATATGCAAAGAGTCTGCCATGAATCTGAAAAGACAGAAGCCCATCTCAGCCACCTGGGTGGTGAAATGTGCTGGGTTTTAGCACAGCTGATAAGGTGCCATTCAACTGCTGCTAAGCTGGCTAAACACTGTCTTGGTGACGATTTCTGATTGAGATCTTCTCCCGTAGCTCAGAAACAGAGATGGGTGTGCAAGGGTGAGAGAGAGACCATACTAATTCATTAATCTGAGAGGAAAGGATACAAAATAAATGGACATGTACAATGATATGCTTATAGTGTCATATTCCTCTGCAATTAAAAATTAAATAAATATTTTCGATGGTATGACCAGTCTACCACTCTTTTCTCCAAAATCAGTGTGGAAAACATTGAGCTCTATAGCTCTAAGTGAACAACCTCCCTTTCTGGATAGGAACAGCATTGGAAATGTTTGGCGTGGCCCTTCACCCCTTTAAAACATCTCCTTTGCCACTCCCGGGTGGAAGCTCTGTGGCATGGCCTGCAGCCGCCTGCCTGTAGCCACACAGGGCCATGGCTCCTGGCCGCCCACTCTCTGCCAGCTCCGGGTCCCCAGCCAGCCACCACAAGTCTTTAGGGAGAGAGTTTAGCAGACGTCAGCCTCCAGTTGTGCAGGACTATATGCTGAAGACGGTCTCGTCCTTGTCTTGGCTGCACCCTGCGGGATGGCATTCGGAGGGATGAAGGATTAGCCAACTGCGGAGCCACGCTGACCTTTTGGATGTCACATTTTCAACAGCAAACACTCAAAAAATGCAGGACTGGAGAGGCTGGCAGTCCTCTCCTGCAACAGTGACCACACAAGAGTCCCAAATTTCTGTTTAATTTGCAATTAACTAGACTTTTAAAATATTTCTTGGGTGCCCTGGCTTCAGCTGGGATAGAGTTAATTTTCTCTGTAGTAGCTGTCGCGTTTTGGGTTTGGCACAAGAATGATGCTGATAATGCATTTTGTTTTAGTTGTTGCCAGGTGATGTTTTACATTGGTCAAGGACTTTTTCAGCTTCCCATAGAAGCTGAGAGGGAGCACAGACAGAACAAGCTGGCCAAGAGCATATTCCATACCATGGACATCATGCTCAGTATATAGATGGGGGTTGGCTGGGGGGCAGGAATCCACAATCACTGCTCAGGACAGGCTGGGCTGATCAGTGGGTGATGAGAGCAACTCATGTTGTATTACTTTATTTTGTATAGTCTTCTTATTACTATTAATTGCTGTTGTTGTTATTGTTATTTTCCTTTTCCATTATTGTTCTATTAAACTGTCTTTATCTCAGCCCACGAGGGTTGGTTTTTTTCCCTTTCCCTCCTTTTCTCCCTCTTCTCCCTACCCTACTGGGACAGGGGTGTGGTGGTGATGAGCGAGCGGCTGTGTGGTCCTAGTTGACGTCTGGGTTTAAACCACGACATTGACATATAAGAGGTGTCTGTTTAAATTTGTGTTGGAATTTCAGTGCCCATGAAACAAGTGTCTGAATTTTCTTCCCATCTTCAGGACAAGCTGCTCATGGACTCTAGCCTAGATCTCAGTTCCCTCTCAGCAACCTCACCCAGCACATGTGCTTTTTGTAGCGGTTAGGTTGGGGCTTTTTTTTCCTAGGTGGGGGGTGGGAAGCCTTGGGGGGGAACAGTCAGAAAAACTCATTTAAGTGACACCTTCAAAGGCAGGCTGTCAGGTGGCTGGCTGCTCAGCCACGTAATTGCATTATGTTCAGGGCCCACTGCTAACGAGCCCTCTGTGTGCGTTAAAGGCATTTCTAGATACTGAGATAAATTCATCCCTGGTGAAAAGTGCTAATTTCAATAGAGTTATACCAGGCATGAATCTGAGTCACTATGTCCTTTTAAAATGAGCCTATTGGGATTAGTAAGAGGAATGCAGTTAAGCTCAGATATAACAGTTAGCGAGATCAAGGCCACTGCTGGATCACAATTACAACTGAGAAAAACCAATGTACTAACCGGCTGCCAAGCAAACATATGAAAATGACTAGCAATTATAAGTATTAGCGATTTGTAACAGCATGCTCATACTTTCACCTCAGATACCTTAAACAGTCTGGAAGCTCAGTATAATGATTACTCTGAAAGGGGAAAAAAAACCATGTTGATAATAGCTGTTATGAGACAGTAAGGTTTTAAGCAGATGGTAAAAAGTGTCAGTCTGAGGCAAATTATAGATCTTCCTACTGTTGAATAATTAATGAAAGACTCCTCCCCCATTATAGCCGTTGTAACGGTGTAACTCTTTGAATAGTCTCCGTTTAATAAGGCCTCCGTCACCTCTTACAATCCGATTTTTTTTTCCAGGGCTGATTTCTGTTGTGCTCTCTCCCTCTCCTGATCCCTTTCCACAGGACAAATTCTGTTGTGCCTAATCAAGCAGAGCTTCCAGTGAAAGCAATCAAGGCAGTTTGATTTAGCAGCGCAGCCTTTATTAGAGAAATCCTGACCCCACTGAAGTCAGTTGGAGCCTCGACGTTGACTTCAGCCATGCAGACTTGCCACATCCTGAGTTCTCCCTTTTAATTGCATCGTATCCTTCTGTTGGTTTACACCAAGACAAATGGGACTTTTCTCAGAAAGAATTTTATTCTTAGGTATTGGAATACATTAATTGGAAATGTTCAAATACACCTGAACTAAGAAAATAAATCATGTAACCAACTCTAATTTCAGGGATATTATTCTAACATTTAGATTTTCTTATCATACCAACTGCATGAACTACTGCCATTATGTTCTTGCATACATTTCATAACAGAAGGAGGATCTGGGAGCCTAAAAAGCCAGAAAAAAAGAAGAAAGTGAGATAAAAAGGGCCTTTCCAAAAAATGAGAAGGAAAAGGAGGTGGTCAGAGATAGGCACAAGAGATTACGCCCTAATTTACCGCAAGCTGAAAGACATTGATGTGGACAAAGTGATGGGGCAGGTCATGAAAGGACGTTTGAAAGCAGCGGGTCAATGCCTGGCCGCAGGCTGCGAGCAGAGGACCAGAGGGCAATCAGAAAGGATCTCTGCATCTCCTCTGAGGGCATAATCTACTGCTACTTCACACTTTCTCTTAACGAATGCACTTAGCTATGGTATTTGTCACAAAGTATTGAGTTTTGTCCAACCCCAGCGCTAATCAAAACTCAGAGCAGTTGTCAAATTCTCCACTACTCAGAGATTTAAGACCAAAAGTCACCTCTGTCTCCACAGGCAGGGAAGGCAGAGCCAGAGCTGCACTCTGCAGGCAGAGCTGGGAGCTGCCAACTCGGCACAGCCTCTCTGGTACCTTAAGCCTGCACCTCTCCATCTCCATTGCTGCCACGCCTACAGCCCTCAGCATCTCCGGGAATCTAGCTGTTATCCGGGAAAAGATAATATTGATGATGGGTGAGGACGGAGTGGTGAGGACTCCTCGCATTTCTTTACCAGAGCGGAGGTCACAACCAAAGAGTTTTCAATGCAAAGTTATTGTTTTCTTTAAAACCGGCTACTATTGCTTTTCACCACCAGTGTGGGATGGCTGTGGTAGCCGGAGGGAATGCATCATTTACAGCATCAGATCCGTGCGAAAACAGAAAAGAAGGCAACAGCCATTATCGTTCATTTCTTGTGACTTTGCCGGACTATGAGAATTTAGCAGTGTAGCCCAGGATAATACATTAAGCTCATGCTCTTGCTACGTTAAAGCCTTGTAACCAGAGAAATAGAAGTTAAATTCACTCGTGTTCATGCAGGGCAGACAAATGGAAACCAGACCTCTCCTCTGCTGCCTCTCAGCTCCGGGGCAAGACCCCAAAGTCCTGGCGCAGCCCAGCCACGGGAGAGCAGGCACCTCGCTGGGGCTCGCCAGCAGAACCGCACGCAGCACCGCTTTACGGCAATGAACGCTGGTGGGTGAGAGGAAGCTCCCACATTCCCTCTTACATCCACCTTAGCTTCTGCGACTACTGACAAAAGATGATTTCACATCAGTGGGCATTTTGTCCAGCCCATGCATGCAAATGCCTTTCACCACGCCAGAAATGTAACATGGAAATATAAGCATTAAACACACTAAATTTTCGGTATTGGCTGTCAGAGTAGTGTAACAGCTCTTCCTATTAGCAGCTGTGAGCCAGATCCTGCCTGAAATTAAGTCTTAAATCTTCTCTTGGAGATTGCATGCTAGCAGATTTCTTTGCATAATACTCACAGCTTGCCTTCAAACGTGTGCTGCATAAATAGCTCAGGGAAAGGAAACAAACTCAAAGTCACGCTTCTAAATGATATGATATTTCTATTCAGTCTTTGCCAAATTCCATCATCTTTCTACAGCAAAAAAGAGGTTTCCTGATGCCCTACTATCATGGTGAATCTTTTGCAGAGAAATCCCGAAGCTGACAATCTGCATTCCCTTGCAACGCACAGCCAGGCGAACAAAGGACATCTGATACAGGTGACTGAACAATGCCGGCACAAAACACGGAGCTGTATCAGTCTCAGGGAAATACCGGGGTATTTCTTATAGGTCGGCTGCTTTCAACTTTCCAAGAAGGAAAAGCATCTGATGTAATGATGCCACAAGTTTACAGAAGTAAGACACGTTATTTAAAGACTGTTTCTAAGTGTAAGGTTTTTCTTGGCAGGATCTGCTGTACCTCACCTGGAGGCTCCTGCACTATCCCAGGGATAACCTGGGCAACGTCCCAGGGATAAACAGACTTGCAGGATACGACATCAAGATGAGTGTTGCTCCAGACCATGCTGCAGAGGCAGAAATTACAGCAGGAACTAACCCAGTCCCTGCGTACAGCACTTCGGGTGTGAGTCTCCAGTAATCCCGGCTTCCATCACGTGAGATCGCAGCAAGGCTTCTTCAGCTTTACAGGATTGTCAGAGGAAAAAGTTTCACTTAGGAAACAAAGCTCATGTTGAAAATAAAGAAAAGATTATTTGAATCCTTGCAGCGATCACATTTTATGTCTAAGAACATGAAGTGCTACCTCATTCACACTAGGGAAGTGTGTGCTGTCTTGAAGTCAATGTTCAATGATCCATGATCTCACTTCGGCAGTATTGACCTTGAGTCCTAAACACAATGGATGACAAACACCAGGGACTTATTTAAAAATGAAAGAGCAAAGACCAACCCAGGACTTCTCAAAAAGCAGAAGACACAGAAACCTCTGGAAATGGCTGTGGAGGAGGGAGACTTTGAAGTGCCACGCAAGTATACTCCATTCATGTAAAATGCCATTTGGATGGTCAAAAACTAAAGTAATTATTCTAATAAAAAGTAAATAAATGAAAATTGAAAATATTTAAATGCAAGGCCAGGCAATGAGCTCAGAGATAAGGGTTTGTCCGTTATCTGTTGGAGCACAGGCAGTTTTTACTGGTGCGTGACAGCATCCTTCCTCAGCTGAATTTGCAGGGGAGCCAGGGATGCTTTTGTCCTTTTGCACTTGAGCTGACTCCATCTTTAACAGATATCTGCCCGAAGCATTAATGACAACCTGTTTCCATCCCTTGCTCGCTGTGTGTATGCGGTACGTTCCTTGCATTGTTCAGGACTGCTAAGAATAACATTGGGTATAAAACAGGGATCACTTTCCCTTTTCTTGGTGCTATCTTCAGCTCTGAAAGTCCATTGATTCAGTAGGAAAAACAATAGAAAACTCAGGTAATAACCTGCAACCAAATGTTGTGGACAACAACAACAACAAACCTCTCATGAACTTTTCAGCTGCAGTGCTAGGGATTGCTCAGGGAGACTACAGCTAAAAGCTGCCTTTCTCCATGTTGACCACGCGTAGTTTTAAAGTGCTGTTCAAAAGGCCAATTGGATTTCGGGGGTTTTTTTGTCCACTCTTCTTTGCCAAAGTCAGTTAATGTTTCAAAGGAAAAGCTACAAATTCTCAAGATAATTTAACTCCTGCCCCTCCTGACCCTAAAAGCTCACCCCTCTGGGTGTACCACTGGACACCTCTCAGGCTGCTGGAGCAGAGCAGGTCTGCGCAGCCTCCGCGCCAGCACGGGCAGATACACGAAACGCACATCAGCAGAGGGTCATCTGTTTTGGGAAAGGAGTCCTCGAAACATCAGGAATAAAAGGTTCTTGTTTTGAATTTAGGGAGAAAATTATTTTTACTGTCATTGAGAGCATTTTTGGATATTTAAATGAATCTGTTGATGAAGACAAAGGAAGTGCTTCCTGGGGGATACCAGCTCTTACTTTATGTTAGTTATCATCAGAAACTGTAAGAATAAGGGGTGGAAGGTATGACTACAAAGGAAATGAGTGTTACATTTGTATATTTTCCACAGCGAAATAACCTAGGAGCCTGCAGCGAACAGAGGAGAGAGGCATGATGCTCCTGCGTAAGACATTGTGATGATTTTTCTAGTTAAACTCCTCCCAGACCCATTATATTATGCTAGATGAGCATATAAATGTGTCCCTTACCACTTCATACTGCACTGTTTTCCTTCTACTGCCTCACACCCGAACGCGTTTACAAACATCTCTTGGGATGGATGTAGAGGAAGAAGAAGTGACAACTTGGGAAGGTGTCTATTAAGCAATGTGAAACATCTGCTTCTGTCTTTCAACACACGCTTTACCTACTCAGAGGAGACACAAATTTATATTTACTTCACAGTTATACCCACCAAGCTATTACAACTGTTAATGCAATTATTATATAAACTGTAGTGCAAGGATGGAACGTTCCCTTAACCACCAAGGTATCTGGTGTCTGTGAAACCCCGTATGCCTGATGTCTCCAGAACGTGTTTGCCCTCCTCGCTGCCTCAGCCAGCAGATCCTTGGATAGCGATTTTCTTTCTGTCTCAAAGAAATTCTACTGTTACCAAAAAATTGTTAGTCTTTCTGTGTCTGGAAATTCTGATTATTCATAGTGCGCTATAAGGGATGTGGTGCTTCTCACAAGTTGGTGCCGTCCCTGTACTAATGTGCTGGCAAACACAAAGAGCGTATGTGGGTGCTTAACTCAAGGGCAGCAGCAACCCTGCTCTGTACAGTGACTTCAGCAAAACTCTCTTAAACATTACTATTAGACTTTGAGCTCTGAAGGCTCCTTTTACTCATCTGCTCAGTCAGCGCACATAGATGTTTACCCTTTTTATGGCTGAACCGGCTTACAGAGACCTGCTTTTATTCACTGACAAGAATGGAAGCTTAATATTATTAGTATCAGTTCAATACAAGACAGTGCATGGAAGGAAGGAGAATTAGTTGCCTGAATTATTTTCATTGATCATCACATTGCTTTCCACAGCAATGACATAATGTCATGATGCTATAACATAGCAACAATTCTGCTTTCAATATCTTCTTTGATCCCCGAGGCTCAGCTCCGTGATGGGTGCCAGTACAGAAATTCCTTCACTCCTGGTATGAGATATTATAGAAATGTCCACCGTAGAAATGCTACTCACGCATCTTTCACACGCGGAACAACAGGGTTTGACGTGGCTGTGCCAGTTCTCGTGCCCACAGCACAGGGTTAACAGCAGGCGAGGGCAGCCCTGCACCTCGGCATCAGCTCCTTACCTTGCAGGCCTGGGAATTGCCGTCCTGCTCCCGCTGCGATTCTAACGAGCCGTTAGACAGCGATACCTGCCTGTGGTCTAGCTGTACAAAAACAAACACAAACCCCCCACCTTTCTTCATACATGAACCCTGACAGAGAGCTAGGGTTAAAGGGTGTCTGGAGTTTGACAGTAGGCAAAGAAAAGCAACCAAACAAAAGGTAGCGTGTGTGAAGCTAATAAAAAAGACAAGCTAAAAGCACGTACACTAATGATTTCTTACAGTAAAGAAACCTTTTCTTTTCATTCATGAAATACCATGAATTTAAATTATTTGGGGAAGCGACCATCTTCTAATAGACAGATCGCATATTTAGGACTTAAAATAGATTGAAAGTGAAAATTATGCTAAAATCGTTGGGGAATGTAAATCCTTGTTTAATTGACACTGCGTGAGCTGCCAGGAATAATTAATAAGGCTAAATTTAACTGCTCTGGCAGTATTTGCCTTTCAGATGCAGATCGTTTTGGCCAAAGCCCAGGCAATCTAAGGCAGGTCCGTCTTTCCAGCGCTGCCGGTGGGGACCAGAGCCGGGGGAGAGGTGAGCTGGGTTTCTTTCTTCGGAAGAGCTGCAACCATTTTGCGTACAAGGGCACTGAAAAGCAGCTCCTCTGCTGTAAGGTGCTGTTTCAGGCTGAAAACTCTTTTCAGACCGTCTGCAAACCGGTGAAACCAGCTGAAACCAAACAGGCAGGTTTACCAATCTCTGTTGCGCTTTGGCGTGTGAGCCCTCGCTGAACTCACGCGTTCAGGAAGGAAAGCAAACCCAGATGCTGGGGAGGCGAGCAATGGAGGGTATGCGGTGTTACCCTGCTTCGGGTGCGAGGGAACCTGGTTTTGTGAGGTGCAGAGAGGCGAATGACCTTTTTAGCCCAGCCCAGAGGTCTGTCTCACTCAATTTCCTGTCTCTCACAGCCGTGCAGGAGAAAGGGCAGAAGAAACAAGTATGAACTTGTTATCCCCTAATTTCTTTTTAACACCCTCCTCCCAGTGCTTTTCCAGTGAGAAGTTCAGGTATCCAGAAAAATACTGTTGTATTAAGAAATGAGAAACAAATTACTGAAAAGGCAATGGGATCCAGAGAATCTAACCCAATGCCTTCTGCTGTAATAGCTGGTAAAAATAGCTGCCCCCACCAAAATCTGCCCGAGATGCAGCCTTCGGCTCTTGAGGTGTGATTAGTGCATTCCTAAATGTGAAGGCAAATTAGGCTTCCAGCGGGACACGATCGTGGCAATCTACATGTCTCCACAGCAGCGTCAGCGTGGCAGCATCTCAGATGAACCTCAGCTCCAGCAGCAGCTCAGCAGAGAAAACCGAGCTGCCAGTCATGGCAGCAGGACCTAACCTGGCTGTTAGATCATCGACTCGTTTTGTTTTCCACAACAGGAAAGGATGAATCCAAAGCTCATCCCTGTTAGCTGGCAACCGCCAGCCTGTCCTGTACACAACCTCAGCTTCTTCCTTCCCTAGCGTGTAATTAAAGAGAAATAAAAAGAGCACAAGAATGACCCATAAAAGCCAATGGAGTGGCAGTTGACAAATAATTGCATTCACGTTAATTACCACAGTGTTTGTCTACAGGAGAATGAGCCGGATGGTTTTATTATTGTTGTTTTACCACCAGAAACAGTGCAAAGCTCATATTTGGATGATGCATGCAACTGTTCTTCAAGGTACAATGAAGAAAAGAAGTACTCCTAGCACAGACTATCTTGCACAAGGCAAGAAAATCTATATTGTGATCCACAGCGGGAGAAGAAAGCAGCCATAAATCTTGTTGTCCAAGCACCTAGGGAGCAACCATAACACAGCAAGGGTTTTAAATTATTTTAGCACTCCATTTAAGAAATCTTTTAAAATCCAGAACAAGCCATCCCTACTCAGAGAGAAAATTTGTTTTTGTGGTTAAGACGAAACTGGAAATTCAAGACACATGTTAATTCCTAGTCTGCATGACATGGGAGTAATTTGATTCTCTGTGTCCCAGTTCCTCACCTATAAAATAAAGCTGAGAATATCACCCTTTTTTTTTAAAGGCACTGTCTTCTAGATTATCAGCTCACAGAGCAGGTATTACATCTTACTTTGTATTAGGTACAGCATTCAGAATAAAGATGCTATGATCTCAGATGGCCAAGCCTATAATGAAAACTTGTACATGGTAAGATTTTAATTTAACCTAATTCCATGTCTTGTCATGTCTTACTTAGAATGTACTGACTTATTATTATTATTAAGGAAAGGCAATAATAGCATCACACCTGTGTTTCATGCACCGTAATAACCCTTGAAAGAAAAACTTACCAAAATAGTAGCTGTGAAAGTGAAAGAGAGCAAGAGCTGAAATGCGACTGTAAACCTTGCACTGACAGCAGCAACAGCTCCAGCTCACCCGCACAAGCTGTAATTTGCGGAGCTGAGCCTTTTACTTTAAGCTGCTCCATCAGTGACTGCCACGGCCATGGTATCTCCTTTCTCAGCATCCTGCTGTCGTGTCCTCTCCCGCTTCTCACCCCTCACATCCCCACCAACTTTTGTACCCAACGCCTCTCACGGGAGCTTACTCTGCTCCATTCCACACTGTCCTTCCAGTGTGGACATACCTCCCGAGAGGAGGATGTCTGACCCCTTTGAGCTGCTGTGCTAAACCCTATAGCCTACAAAACCTCAGTCCTCCATGCCTGGGAACTCAGCTGTCAGGCTGAACACGTGTTACTTTGCGTGTTTCAAGCCAAGGTCCCTCCAAACCAGCACTCTCTACCTGCAGCAACCACCCTCCACTCCACGGGCAGCTCCATACGCCCTCCCGGGGATGGTTCCCTCCCGGGACACGCTCTGCTGCACCCCAACTCTCTTCAGGAGCACTTCTATTCTACAGGCAGATGTAGGCAAAACCTCTGCCCACCAGAGCCCATCACCTCTCCCCATCACTCCAGGCTGGCTTTTGGTTGCTCTCTCCTCAGAGGGAATGCCTGGCTCCTCTCCAGTGGCTTTTGCTGGCTAACCTGGGCTTTAATGGGGTCACCTGTGGCATCCTACGCCATATAATGGCCAGGGTCTTTGTGTCCCTCCAAGAGAGTCACTCCTTGTGGGCTGAGTCTGAGTCGGCTCCTTGAAGCACAGGTTCTTGTTCCCACACAGATTAATAGAAAGACTGCAAGTGTTTCCACACTGACTGCAATAGCTGACTACCGAACTAGCTGGCATCTCGAGCTGTTAAATTCCCCACCAGCAACTTCTAGGGACAGTCCTGCTTCTGCCTTCAAATTAATCTGTCCGTTCAGAGCCCCAAACTGGATCTCAAACCCAGATTTCATATGTATGCAAAACAGGCTAATCAGTTAATTTATAAGAGGAACCGTAGAAGCCTGGACGGCTGGCAGTCCACGCTAAATAATAATTCAGACAAACACTGCCTGCCTATGATGATAAAGGACAACTGCACGGCACGGGCAAACACATCCCAAATAGACTGCAGTGCAATCTGTCTCCATACAGCCCCATGAGTCACGCTGAGTTGGAAAACACTTTATAAATGCTAGTAATGGCAGGCAATCATTTTAATTAGATATGGCCTAATTAAAAAAGAATAGAGGCTTTTATAATTCATGCCTCCCCAGTGTGCACTAGGGATCCCCACTGTTTGGCAAACAGGAAAAATGTTTGTATTATTTAATAAGCATAATGTTATCAGCAGAGCTTTAATGCAGGATTTAATGCATACGATTTGGCTCACCAAACACTGGTCAGTGTGCAGGCTACATGGAGGAAGGTTGCAGGCACTTTCACATCTCTACATGGGGTCTCAAAATGGCTTGAAACACTAAAGTACGCATGAGGAATTGGCTAAATCTCCTGGGTGTTTATTAAGCTGTATGTGGGTGTTGGTCAGATTCATTCAGATACAGCAAAAATTGGCCTAAATCTGCAAAGCGACTCCTCAGCTCAAGCAGCATCTCTGCCGGCGTCGAGCAACGAGGAGAGAGGGGCAGTGATGCCAGTGCCCTCCTGCCAGCCCCATGCCCGCCTGTGGCCCACCCTCCCCAAGGGGGACCCGGTGTTCCCAGCTGCTGGGAACACAACCTCTTCTCTGCCGCCATACCGGCCCTCGGCCCGCGACCTTCCGCTGCCGAGCTGGGAACGGCCGCAGAAAGCAGAAATCCAGCATTCCCATGACCCGGCCCACCGGCAGTGCGGGTCCCTCTCTCATTTTCACATGCCGTTGTGTAATGCTTCCACTCTGCTGGGGGAGGAAGCAAAAATACCACTAGAAAAAGCACTTCCTGCAGTATTTCTGAGCTAGTCAAACCCAGGAAATAATGGAAATTACAGTGATGCACAGGCTAACAAGTTCCTTGAGCTTATTTTGTATTTCTGTTGTTTCTGTGCTTTTCACATAAGTCATAAAGAAGTTAAGCCTGCACATATGATCACGACAGCATTAAAGTAGTAAAAGCTTCGCTTCTCCCTGCGCGTATTTAAAATAACAGAGAGCAATAACCTTTAGCGAGCGACGGCCGTGCATCATGCTCAACGCACCGCCCGAGCCAGCCTGCTCAGCCCACAATCCCTGGATCCTGGCGATGCTACAGACTAATCGAAGACCATTATTCCTGCTCAGGGCATCCCAGCGAGCCCGTCTCACAAAACAGCCCGGGGAGCTGAAGATCTGCAGCGTCTGCCTGAGAGCCTGCTGCTTTGCTACAACCAAAGGACCTCCATGGGTTGAAATCACCCCCCAGGTCACCCGCTTGCATGTGAGGGTGCCGGTGGCCCCCCCGGGGCCAGGATGAGTGTCCAGGGTTGGGTGCGGGCAGGGCTGTCGCGGGGCTGGAGCTGCCAGACTCCGGCGTCGCTATTTCTGCTGAGAGCGAGTGCTTTCAGCAGTCCTGTATTGATTTGCCTCACCCGAGGTCACCTTAGAAGATGATTTACATTAAGAAAATCAATTTTTTAAAAAGTCATTGCTGGGAGCAATGCTTGATTTCTAAATTCAAAGCACAACCGGGCAAGTGTCTGAGTTCAAAGAGTTGCCCGATTCTCATTAAAGGCAGCAGGAAGCCTGCCTGTTCCATAGCTTTGCATTGGAAACATGAACAATAAAATTTCTATCACTATCTCACTATCATAACTCCAGAAGACTCCAGAAGCAAAAGACTGCTTTCTTATCATTTTGGCTTTTTCCAACCCCATCTGAAGCTGTTAGCAGCAATCCCTTTGCCTTGAAAAGGAAAAAGGAGTTTTGAAATGGAGATCTTTCCAAGTATGTCGCCCCAATTTCATCATTTCCTTCCTTAGTGAAACATGCACATTCACCTACTTTTTATTAACAGAGAATCAGATGATACTTAGTCATCCATTGCTCAAGGCTCTGCGCGGATGTCATGCAATGTGCACGGTAACTCATCGCTGTAATGTCGGGAATATTGCCCTGCCACCAAATTTCATTCATGGTTTTTTCCTAATGGATAGCTAGATGCTGTACACACGCAATTGTTCCGCATCACTCCCTAGGGAGGTCCCAAAACCTTTTTACCATGCCCTCTCCAGCTCTGAGGGTCACGCTTTGCGATCTCTGTGAGGACCCCCACGAGTGCCAGAGTTCTGGAGGAGAATCCTCGTGCCACCCATGGCGGCGACCTGGCTGCTGCCCCGGCTCACTCCTACCTGCAGGCAGGGGGAAAACACCGACCAAAACACAAACGTCGCAGGAAGAGGCAAAACTGGAAGAGAGCTCAGTGGGGCAGAGGCCTCGGCTCGCTCCGGCCTGCCTGTGGCTGTGTTAGACAACCAGGGCAAGTCTCCAAGGAGGGTGTAGATGGTGGGATGATGGTTAAGGCATCTTGATGTGTGATTTTCTTCTCCTCGTATTGTGGAGCGACACGGAGAATGGCTGAAGGATCCGGGAAGAAGAGTGAGAGCTGGGCCGTGAGCAGAAGAGCAGAGTCAGGAGCTGATGTCTCTGTAAACCCAATGTTCAGCATTCTCCTAAAGCTCCTGAAGGGCCCAATTTACACACAGAGATTTTTCTCAAACTCTTTCGGAAATCTGCCCTCTCAACCAGAGCCATATTTATACCAGCTTTCTGCTTGCCTGCCTCCCCTTGGAACCAGACCGGGCACTTTGCCACCACCTGGCCCAGCTGCTTTGCCTCACGGGTGGCTGCAGGAGACGCCGTGCTGGGGACCTACAGCCTCCACCAGTATTTTCAGTACAGGAATATCCAAGCAGCTCGTCATTTGTGCAAACGCAGCCTGGTTCTGACAGCAAAGGGTCTGCACATCCTGTCCATACATCCACACTTGAGCTGGATAAGGCTAAGCTTGCCATATTCCGTGACTATTCCTGGTACCTCCGCTCCAAGACTTCATCTGCCATCAGATGGCCTTAGACTCCTTAGACGGTCGTGAATCACCAGCCCCTTCCCTCCTTTACCCTCTCACTTCACCCCACCTCTCCGGGGAGTCACGTAACTCCTGGCCATGTCCAGGCATTTCCCTCTGCTCCAGCTTGCCAAACTGCCCCTCCGTTTGTGGGCAGAGGACACCATGCCAGTCTCCTGTTACAAAGGGAATAGCACTCGCAAGAGCAATAACTTGCCAGTCAGCCTGCACAGCTCCTCTGCCCCACCACAGGTACCTTCAAAGCCTGAACTATCATCCTAAAAGATACTATATTCTTAAAATAGTTTAAAATTTATTTACACCTCAAAAAGTTGCTTAAATAATGCATTAGTCTGTGATAGATGGTAATTTTTTGAAGTCTTCACTAACTTGCGTATTTATGCACATGAAAATGTAATTATGTGCTTTTTATAGTCGTTTATCCTCTTTTCAGTCCACTACAGCTATCTGTCGGGATGCTGTCAGCACTGCGAAGTGCTGACTGCTGGCGATGCCTGCTCGCTGCAGCCACGCACTTGCAGAACGCACGCATCAAGTGCTGCACATTTCCTGGTGTCAGCACCATTTGCTCAACACATGACAGACAAACGGATGGATTTGGGCTTTCCTGCTGATTGTTTTTTTCCAGAGAATGGAGGCCTCTGCTCCTGAATCTATTAAGTGAAAGACAGATAAAGTGTTAAGATTACAGATAAAAACAAAAGGTGATGCGGCAAACCTACAGCGCGTTACCTTTGGAATTACACAAGGATAATAAACAGTTCTCCAAGTCTACAGTAATTGAGAAGCATCACTGAGGTGCTACTGCCAACACAGCTGGGCCTGGAGCAAACATTTATTAAAGGTTTAATCTGGGCTACTTAGCCATCCTTAACTAGGCTGAGTATTACTGTACTTTGCATTAAAACCAGTGAGATGAGCTATGTACACACCAGCTGAAGGAAAGATGGCAGATTATGAATCCCACCACTTGTGAGAATAATCAGACAAATTTATCCCCACTCATTTGGTGTCACAGTAAGTTTGGCAACCACTTGCCAGGGTTATTCAGTGTATTAGGGGCTTCCACATCACAGAAGTCTCCTTTGGCTCAGAAGGACCTTCAGCTTTGAATTTTGTATTAAACTGTCCTGACTGGCCAAAGATGTGTTATAGGAGTTTTCTGGAGCTATTAGTGTCCAGGTATTTTCATCTTATATTTTCGGGCATCTCTGAGCAGACTAATACAGCAGTACCGTCAGGCTCTCCTGCCTCCATGACTGGATTACATTAATTCAATTACACGCTCCAGACAATTTTTTCTTAAGCGTTTGCTTTACATCCCCATCCTGTGCATTTTCTGTCCTTATCTGTAAGACAATGCTCTGTACTAACTTCATGTTTTGCTTTTTCCTTCACACATTTAATTGCTTCATTTTAAAAATGTATGCAGACATCAGGCCCGATTTGCCTCTAATTGAAAATGGGAATGTTGAAGCTTATGAATTATCCCATTTTAAAATGGGTAAAATGAGAGGAGAATTAGGTAATTACATGGGGGGACAGTGGGAGGAGTGAGATACATCCATGTATTAAAATAGAAATGCAGGATAATGTTTCCTACCCTGGTTTAAGTTTGATGAAGTTAACCTTTCTTTTCTTGTAATTCATTAATATACTACAGAAATCAGTTGTATTTTGTGTTTGTATGGATGTTTTTGTTCACCCTGGTGCTAAGAGAAGAGAATTGGATCCTGATACCAAATTCAAAACTGAATTTATGAGTGCTGCCATTCAAAAGCAAGGACCAAGCATGGGTGAAAAGATATAATGTTATGGGACCATCACAACAACTTAGATAAAACTGTATGAAACTCTAGGAAAGGAAAACAGCACCTCTTTACAAACACCAAAAGAAGGTCTTCAGCCCCTTCTGCCTCTTCTAATGGCGTTTCAGGCTTTTCTGCCTCCTTTAATGGATTTACAACAGTAAATCCTTTCCATCAAAAGGATTTTTTCCTTCCATGATTTGAAATGCTGGAGATGTCTGAACACAACAGAACAGGAGGAATTTAACCGATGTTTAGTAGAACGACAAAGAATGAGTTTTCCCAGTCCTGTAGGTTTCACAGGGATATTAACGTTGCTAAGACTTTTGCTTTGTAAATCATCCAAAACCAAAATTCTGCCAGAAGTGCCCTGCTATCGCTGGGAAAACAGATCCCTGTAGGGCAGGGTACAGAATGGCCAAATCCTCCTTGGAAGGCCAGCTCCAGCTCCTGGATGCTCAACCACCTGCGCGTTGGGGCTGCCCAACATGGCCCAATAACCCAGCAGGTACAGTTATGTCAAAACTATCACAATTCTCCTAAAAATTAAGGAAAGCAATTGAGTTAATACACATTTAAGGCCCCCAGAAGGCAGGCTACTGAAAGAGGTCTGTGGCTTTCATAGCGGGGCCTGAGATTACCTCCAGAAAAGAAATCAGCCAGTCCTTCCATGATAAAAATCTGCTTGCCTGAAGTAAACAGACAAGGAATCATACCGATATAAAGGGAAAATAGCATGATAAATAAAGATTTTTGGTGAGGCAATCTCAATTCCTGTATGCTACATTATATATTCCTACTCGTTCATTTACTAAGATGAAAGACCTGAGTGACTACACTGGATTTGATATAATATTAATTAATGCGTAACACTCCAATGTCAAATTTAGCAATGGTCTAACCACATGATATTCATAAGTACTAAATGATTATGCCTAAGCATGCAAGTAATAACGTTCTTCCTAGGGAAGCCCAAGAAAGCACGGCATCAAAGTTTCAAATGTATGAACCCACAGGACGAATGAAGAGCAAGAGGGAAAAGAATTCAAAATATATACTTCTTTTAAAAAAAACTGAGAAACCTCAAAACTGTGTTGCTGTCTACCGCTTAGTGGGTAAAGGCTGGGAGAGCTGCGGACAGCCAGTGCTTTATCCACAGTGAACAAGGTTTCCCTTCCTTCTTAGCAGCTGGCTGGGAGGAACTAAACTTAGCAGGCCTGAGGTGTAGGAAACCAGATAGCACGGTGTAGGGCTGGATAGGAAATACAGGGCTCAATGTGTTTGAGGTTAAGATTAAGCCCCGACTTCCTTTGGGTCTATTTTAAACGGTGGCAAATGATGGCGTGCTTTCTTACAACAAAATGACAGATGATCAAAGGTCGAATATGATCTGTATGTCAGGCATTTGTACGAGGACCTTTCTTTGAGGGACTGGGCAGGAAGCGTTTTAACATGGTGTCTCATACTTCCCCTCATCTGTGTTTGTCCAAAACATACCAGTAACCGGGGAAAGCTGGATGACTGGCTGCGGATCACCGGCCAAACAGCGCTTGCCTGCGAAAGGAGAGCAGTTGGTTTTGGACAGAGTAGAAGAAAGATTACCACGGCCCCAACCACTGCTCCTGTGAGGAAAACAATAAGGCAGCACTCGCCACGCTCACACTTCCAGGTGCTACAGCTGGGAAGCAAAGACAAAACATGCCGAGGGCATCTTGACGCATTCCCCTTTTCCGGAGGTAGTCAAGGATCAAAGCAGAAAAAGTTAAAAACATTTCAGAAACTCTGCACTTTCCAATTGCCATTTTAAATACAGTTTTGCAACACCTGTGGCAAATAGGATGCAAGACTCGCTGTGTCATGCCGTCTACAGATCGCACACTTGCTAAATTTGCTGGTATTACGTATTACTCATGGCTGGTGCTAAGGCAGCCAAAGGAGGACATTACCTTCATTGATTGAAAAACACACTAGAAAACGACAGTCTTTATCCCAGAAAGCAAGGGGGGACCTGACCACCACAGCCATGCCATCTATCATAAGGCTCAGTTCTCTCCCACCCTCCTTCTCATACCTAGAAATCTGCAGGACAAAAGCCTCTGTTTGAACATACCTTTTAATCAAATTTTTAGTCTCGCCTCAGGGACTGCTGCAACAGCCCACAGCTCTGACCTGCAGCCGCCCGGCAGCTCCGTGGCTGCCCCTGCCAAATACTCGTCCTACTTCGCCAAGGCAAAGGAAGAGCTTGCTGAGAAAGACAACTGGCATCGCTTTGCTCCTCTGAAAATCCACAAAAAAACAATTTATTAGCTATAGCAAGAGTTTTATTAAGCTGAAAATAAAACGATCTGTTCAGCCCACAATTTCTGAGGATCCTGCCGACAGCACCTACTCTCATGAAAAATGATGTCATTTATAAGCGCAGCTGTGCAGCATAAAGCCTGCTTCCGTTGAGATGTGACACAGGCTTAACAGAGCAGGGAGAATTTTTAAGTATAGAATATTAAATATGTATTTGAATCAGAAAAGCATTTTCTGATGTTAGCTGGGTGGGAAATCAGGAGAGCGTTTTGTAAAAAGCGGTTGTGTTTTCTCTACACCCTGTCCTTCTGCCTCTGGCAGCACAGACCATTGCACTTGCTACCAGGATGCCAGCAGGAGCTGAGGGAATGCTGATCTGAAGCCCAATTTTAAAATGCACACTATGATCTAAACAGCGAGAGGTGAATATCCTCTTAAAGCCCTCTGGGTTGTACGGAGGAACACAGGTACCACTTCCACGTGACCTTTCTAGGCTTTGTTGTTAGCTTTCCGAGTTTTTCTGTGAGCAATATCGGACTATACCCAGCTCTGTGTGTGTGTGAATCCCCATGGAGAACATGGTGGGTACATCATGCTACAGATATGCTGTATGTCCCAGTCCTCCTGTGGACAGCAGGAGGGAACCTTCTCCTGCTCACCCAGCTCTTGGCAGGTATCTCCAAGCTCCTACAAGAGAAGCAAGGGAAGGAGCCTTGGCACAAGCAATGTGTGGGTATTGTACTGCTCTGAGCAAAAAAGCTCATCAGCAAGGCCACCATTAGGGGAAAAAGATGGGAATAATCCCACCGAGATGCATACGGTAAATGAACTTAGAAGTGGACTAAGAGCCAAGAGGTACAAACCATAGTTTTTGGACTAGTGGCTGAACTACCAAAAAGCAAGGATCAATGCAAAGATCCAAAGCATTTTCATTTGGTTCAAAGTATTCTTACTATCAGAAAAAAAACAGAAAAAATACCCAAAATGCCATTTTGAGTTAAAGCGAATATGTTGTTCAACAAGTTTTAAGTTTTAGATTTCATAAAAAACACTTTATATGTTGTTTTTCACAACAAAGTAGTCACTTTCAAAACAAAAACATTACTTGGGGTATTAAATTTTTGGTGTTTTTGAAACCCAATGTTCTGTTTAGAATCATAGAATCATTTAAGTCCGAAAAGACCTTTAGGTTCATCGAGTCCAACCGCTAACCTAGCACTGCCAAGTCCGTCACTAAACCATGTCCCTAAGCACTATGTCTACACGTCTTTTAAACACCTCCTGGGTTGGTGACTCAACCACTTCCCTGGTCAGCCTCTTCCAATGCTTGATGACCCTTTCAGTGAAGAAATTTTTCCTAATATCCAATCTAAACCTCCCCTGGTGCAACTTGAGGCTGTTTCCTCTCATCCTGTCACTTGTTACTTGGGAGAAGAGACCAACCCCACCTGGCTGCACCCTCCTTTCAGGCAGTTGTAGAGCAATAAGGACTCCTTCTCAGCCTCCTTTTCTCCAGACTAAACAACCCCAGCTCCCTCAGCTGCTCCTTGTAAGACTTGTTCTCCAGACCCCTCACCAGCTTTGTTGCCCTTCTCTGAACACACTCCAGCACCTCAATGTCTTTTTTGTACCGAGGGGCCCAAAACTGAACACAGTATTTGAGGTGCAGCCTCACCAAGCCAAGTAGAGGGGAGGAAGTGCTTAGAAAACACTAAAATATTTTCCAAGAGCCCTGACTCTGCCTTGTGTCTCTGGCTGAAAGGTTTTGCTAAATTCAAGATAAAATCATTCATGCTTCCAGTCTCTGTAACCTATTTTCTGGCAGATCACCCAGCTCTAATGGGCGATTAACAAATGCAAAATAGGGATAATAGCTCAACAAAACGTTGAGCTCAGTTCGGTCCCATTCCTCTCACAGATGTCAAAACGACAAGCAGGAGCAGTTTGGATAAAGGCAGGCTGTGGTGACCAGGATAAGCTGGCACCTGGCACCTCCTCGTCCCACAGCTTGGGGTCTTCCTACATCATGGCAGCTATTAACATTTCAGCACGTACACTACAGACCAGTAAAAACAGCAAGGCCACAGGGAACAAAAGACACAAAAGCTCATTGGAATTAAGATACTAATTCTCTCAGCTGTGAAAGAGCCCCCAAGATGTGTCTCAGAGTGGACAGAAAGAAGAGATCAAATGGTGTCACAGTGAAAGGTGTGAAGGTCGCCAGGGCCACATTTTCTCATTAGCTGTACCCATGTTAGACCCACTGCCAGCAAAGGGAATCACACTCCAGCTTTACCCCTGGCAGGTTGTCCCTGGTGGCAGAGAGCTGCCATCACCGAGCCTTCACCACCTCCACAGTATAGGGAACACAGAGAAGGACGTCTCAGGGTAGGAAGGGCTACGACAGCCATGCGAGCTCTTTGCAGCTGGACCACGTCCTGATCCTCCACCTGACACTGTGTGGCCAAAGCTACTGCCAAGACATTTCATCCTTACTGTGTCCCCCCTTCTGGTAAAAGGATGGAAATGGTTCTTCCAAGCAGATGAGGCTGACAAGGCGGAAGCTGAGCTTTGAACTACATATCCATTAAAAATGGCATTCTTTATGTTCACTAACATAAATATTTTTTAGTATTTAGACCACATTTTTGTTTGTAGGCTTTGTCAGTGTAAAAACTTACCCAGAGCCTTCTGGAATCATCTCCAGATCGCCTTGCGGAACGCAGAGGCGATCTCCTCGCCGAACACAAAAGCTTCAAGGAAAGTATAGGGCCTTGGTTAAAGGAAAAATAAATTGTGCAGCTTAAAATAATTTACAACATTTTAAAATATTCACTATTTTTAAGCAAATGAGACAGAATTCCCATAGTTTCGCAAATGTTCCTTGAAGACTGTGAGTGTGTGTGACAGAATTGCCTCCACAGCACGACTTACCATTATCAGGTGCTCCAGCCTTGAGTGAAACAGCAGTATAAATAATTAATACTGTTCTGTAAAAGCAACGGCCAGGTATTACATATATTTTAATCAGGCCTGGTGAGCAGGCTCAGGATTTTTCTTCCAAACAGTCCCATCCTAAATATAGGCCTGTGACGGATTTATTGGGGGAAGTACAAGGGAGTTGTAGCCTCCCTGCTGGTATTGCCCACGTTTTGTGCGATGGGACACAGGAAGGTGTGCACCACCGGGCAGCAGCCACCCTTCAGTGTGATAGTTACAGCCACAGATGTGACATCAACTTTATACCTGAAAAGGTACTAAAGTAATTGGAAGGGTTACACAGGATAATTGTGAAGGCTTTAATTCACACTGAGCCAGCGTGGCGGGGAGGATAAGCACAAGCACTAAAGCACAGGAGTTCCCTTGCCAGCTCTGCCACTAAGTCCATGCAAATCACTTAATCTTCCTATTTGGTTCCCCCTTTGCTAAAAGGGGAATGTTAATATTTATTTACCTTCCAACTCACAGGCATGTTGTGAGGATTAATTAGTTAATAACTGTTAAGTGCTTTGAAGATACAAGTGACTGTGCAAAAGACTAAGTATTATTAACTCACATTAGGCTAATGATGCAGATAGGAGTGGCAATTTTCATTAGCTGTATCAAAGCAGAGCCCAGGATTCAGCCCTGAAATGCATGCTAGCTAGTGAAAAATTAACAAGGTTATGAGAAAGACTAAAATAATAAAGTAAACTTATTTCCACCGGTCCACTGGAGCGCAAGGAAACGTACACAGCTGTGCCGTTCCTGACCTAGCAAAACCACAGCTCTGTTAGTAACTCAAGACCACATTCTGAAAGCTGCTGCTTTGCACCTTGATTAGTCATTTCCACTAATGTGCAAAGTGTTACAGGTTTGAGTTGGTGGCAATTTCCACTCCTACGTCTTGCTCTGCACCTGTGAGCATGACGGCATGCAGTTTAAGGCAAGCAAGAATCAAGCACAGCATGCTCGTGTTACGTACTACAATTTTGCAAGGCACTTGCTTGGTGTTAATTTCTATGAAACTGTTGTGAGGAATGCGGACAGTTACGGCACATCTTTCTGAGAAGGCTGGTTTTGCATTCAGGTAGCTCTCCTGATACAAAGGCAGGTAGGATACAGGTGGCCGGAGGTTTGTGAGGGCCAGCTGCACGGGAACAGCACGCAGCTCTGCCTTACGCTACTATTATAATTCTAGCAAAGATAGATGGTAAAGACACAGCCTGGAAAGTTGAGACAGCAACTAAAATAACCTCGGAAGATGCTTCCTTGGAGCAGCTGTCCACATAGCTCTGCTGAGGAAGCCAGGTGCAGCCCCTAAAAGCCATCAGCAACTTACACATGTGGACCTAAATCACTTGTTGCTTATGTGAAAAGACCAGGAATTCCCCAATTTCAATTGCAATCAAGTCTTTTGTGGATGCTTGCAAATAATTTGCCATTCCTGTATATAACAATATGTATTTGTATCTTAGTATCTGTACCTCCAGGTGCATAAGGCAACATTTGATCAACTCTCTTTTATCCCTTCTCTGCCTGAGCTGGCAAACTTAGTTTTGGTTCTTTCTTTTTTTAATTACTTTAGTGGTGGCAGAGGTGGGTAAACACACTATGGAGGGAAAGAAGATTACAATCTACAGGCCTCTATTTCAGTAACTCTTCATATAACTGTTCTGGTCCTGGCCAAAAGTTTTAACTTCTATCATCTCACAACATCGTTGGGCAAAATAAAGATTAAAATAAGCCTTACAGGAGAGAAAAACGCAGAGGCGGAAACACACAGCTGAGGAGAGAGAAGGATTCCAGTTACCTCCAAAAATTTGCAAAACTCTTTTCTTTTAGCGATATATAAATACCTTAAGCTCTGACGCTGTGAATGCCTGTTGGCAGACACAGGACTTACTGTGAGGCAAAGATGACCTAAGACACCCCACAGACTCCTTTCGACTGAAGATGCAGGCTCTCGGGCAGATGGATGATTAAGGGAGGGACACGGCCAGCCTCTGCTGCACTCCCCTGACCCAGTTGCGAGGAAGGAGGCAAATCCTCTACTCTCACTTCCAGATTACAAAGCTCAGAGGCACAGCGTGATTCTCAGAGGTATAGGTTTGTCACCAGCACAAGAACTCTCATTTTCCTCTGCGTTACAATGTGCTGAGCACTTTGTGGATCCCTACCCTGTGCGTGGAGTCTCCCAGGTACTCTCCTCCTGCAGAGGGTGGGAGAAGCTCCTTTGTGAAGCCATCTATCTTCTCAAAAACACTTTTGTTAGAAGAGAGCCAGCTGCTGCAATTAAAATAGGTTGAAAGACGAGTTCCTGCTGAGCCCAGTGAAATCTCTTTAAGCCTGACGTTCATTTACAAGGCCTTGTACACTGTTACAGCAGGGTGGCAAAATGTAATGAACAATCAGGTACATGAAGTTAGTGTTGTAAAATTTAAATACGGTAAATAACTTCAACAACTGCATCTCAACAAAGGAAACACAAGAGGTTGAAATTCACACTTCAGCATTAGGCTCAGAGTAGTGGCTACTGCTAAGGATGCTTGATATTTCAACAGTCTTCTGATTTTCAGATACTTAGAAATTCACTAAACAGTAATGATTTGAAGTTAAGTTTTCTGTAAATCAACACTGACTTTATACTGACCTATTTATCTCAAGAACATGTGGGGTTTTTTCCTTTTAAAGTACAATGAACAAAATCTATTTTTCATATTAAAAACATATCCATTCTGATACATCTCTTCCTACATCTTATTTAACAAGCTCTAACATTAGCTCAAGATTTCTGCTCAACTCTAAATACCAATGCACATTTTAAATATATCTACAATCCTCTTATAACACTGGAAAGGTTAAAAACATTTAACCAAGGACAAAGGCCAACTACTTACTCAAAATATCTTGCCCCCTGGACATACTGTTGCTTAATCATTTTTTACATGGGTTTCACTTGTGCTGCTCAAATTACTGGCTATCGTTTGACACATAGTGTTGAACTAGAAATACTATAAATCTGAAATGCTAATGTGCTTTCCACTGCGTGCGATTCCTACCAATTGAATACATCATCCACAGTTACTTTTATCTCAAGCCAAGACTAGCAAGAGCAAAACACAGTCTTTTATTGACTTTAGAGCTTAGTCCATTAAATTTCGTGCTTTTTTCAACCTCCAAAGCCAATCACAGGCTGATGGCACCATCCTGGATTTTATTTTGCGATATTATGAGCCCAGCTGCCATAAACAAGGAGCATCGTGGGGGCTGGGAACCTTCTCCGAGGCAAGGATGCGCATTACTTGCCAGCTGCCTGACAACAGGGGTAATTGCTTTTTATTTTTTAAACATATGGTGAAGGGCAGGCTTAGCCACTGCAGAAGTTTCCGCAGAGCCTCCGGGGAAGAAGAGGAAAAACACTTCACGCTCTTTGCCAAGGTGTTTTAGATGCAAAGTGGGGCATCAGCAAACCTGAACCAGGCGAGGAAAGCCCTTGTTGAGCCAGCCCTGCAAACAAGGAAAACAACCCTTCCGTAACAGATTTTTTTTAAACAACCCATAGAAAAGCAAGCAAATGCACGTGGTTACAAATAGTATTGCTTCTTATCATACGTGAACCAGAGATGCTGTTGTTTAAAGGATGAAAAAAACCCACAGGCTCTGATGAGCACAATATCCAGTGCTTCAAAACCTGCTAAATTAGCAAGGCGTCTTCCAGATTTTGCGGGAAAAGCACACGCTCAGCTGCATCTGTTGCTCACACACAGCGCAAGTGAGCAAATCCAGCACACTTTAAATTCTTTTGAGCAGATCTGGCACAACTTCTTGCAGTTCAAAAAGAAGCTGCCGCAGCACCCATAGAAGGTCTGTAACCGTTCACTCCACAGCGTCCTGGGCACAGAGGGGCCGTGGACACAGTACAAAGTCAACGCAAGCATCTCATAACTCTTGCTGACATTATAACAGCTCCCAAGGCCAAGAGACAAACACCACGATTCCTATTCGTGTTGCTCATAGTCTAAAGAAAGATAGTCTCACTCTGAGGGCAAAGGCATTTTTCAATTTTCTTGCATAATTGATCTTACATATAAAAGTTAACATTAAACAACTGACTAGGACTGATCAGAAAGCACTGTCTTTTCTCAGGAGAAAAACACAGTTATAGCATCCAGCATGGCTACAATCCAAAGTAACGTCAAAGCACTGTTGTATCCAGGGCAGCGGAAAAAGATCCGGCAGGATTTAAGACACCACACAAAGAACCGCAGACTGACGGATCTCCTGCCTACCAAATCCTGCACAGAAAGTTTCTTGTCTGGTGCGTAAGCCCCACGCAAGCCCTCGTCTCTGTAACTCTGAAGAATGGAGAGGGCAGCGAGGAATGAGGGTGCTGATACACCAAATGAATTAATGGCTAAGAACTGTAGTGCCACTGTTGTTGTCCCATAAACAGTGGCCTACCTTGAACCTAATTACTGCGCTGCATTACGTACACGTGATATTGTGAAGAATGCAGGATTAAAAACTGCTAGAAAGACAGCACTGAAAGTTTAGTCAGGAAATCCTCACCCAAGTTCATTTTCTCCCAGATTCCTTGAGAAATTGTGCTTAGACTACACACAGCTTTCTTAACATTTGCTGAGTTTTGCTAACTCTCTGCTGGCACAGAATACAGTCTTGGGTTCGTCAGAAATGAGTTTAATCATGTAGCAGCTAAGCACGTGGCAGATGAGATAGAAGTGGATCTGCAATGCTACAGCGATAGCTGTTTACAGCAGGGTCGCTAGGTAAATACAAACATGGTTATAACAGCTGTATTCAATTTTGCAGGTACAGAGCTCATTAATAAGGAAGATCGAATCATGTTAATAATCCTTGAAAACAAATTAACTGGATTTTTGTTATTACTGAGTCCGCATATTTCTCATTTGTTCTGGCTGGCAGCACTGCAACCTATTAGTTAAGAGCGTCTTCTCTGCTTTGTCAGAGCTATTGTCCAGATGTCCAAATATATACATCACTATATAAATTGTTAGTTTAAAAGCGAAGTGTTTCTTAATGGCATAGCATAAATTCTATAGAATATAATGATTTCTTTTAAGCTAGACTTCAAATAAAACATTATATAAATGAGAAAGACATTCAAACATTGAAAATCCACATCAACATGCTGAGTTTATTACAGAACAGCTCACTGGAAATTAACCGGGTACTAATCTTTTAATACTGCAGCTGATCCTTGGTCAACCTGTTACAAGAGTAAATTGCCATTCCCAGCTGTGCCATACTATAAGAGGATAAACATCAGAGTGGCCCTTAGGAACAACCTATTTCAAGAATATCTGCTCAATCTTTTACAGCTAATCAGAGCAACGTTACCAGAAGGAAAGCTGCCAGAAGGGAATGTATGTGAAGATTAATCCAATTTGATGCTGCAGTAAGGCACAGGTTTTTGGGGTTTTTTTAATGTAGTAAGACACTGAAAACTCACTATTAAAAGGCTGAAGAATTCAGAAATTAATTCAGCCCAAGAATTAATTTTGATAAGACTCAGGCATATAACACTGAAAAAAACCTGGGCCTAAGTATGCAGGAGAGTCTCTTTTCTGTTATTGCAATAAAGCCACAGCAGAGCTCCGGGGCAGTGATGTGCAAGTGCTCGCATTGTTTGGGAGAAGACTTCTTGGACTCCCCCACCAGAAGCCGCAGTGCCAACCAGAGCATGACGTACATTTGGGAACCCAAATGTCTCTGGATCTCGCCGGCAGCTACATAAGCTAAATTTCCACTGAAACAGGTTGTGCTCAGCACTTTTTCATACTCATCAGCTTTTTATTCCACAAATGCATTTTCTCTTTCAGTTTCTCCAACTCTCATTTTCATTTGCACTTACTGTACCTTTTGCTTCCTTCAGGATTTCAAGATGACTGCTCCCAAGTCCCACCTGAGCAAGAACCCTCTCTGCACTTACGGAAAGTCGTGTCTAGACTGTCAGCACTTGTAAGCTTTTTCTGGCAGAAATAGTCATTTACTGTTTGCACAACACCTAAAGCTATGGGACCTCCAACCTAGCTAAGGCCTTTGGTCAATACTGCAATATTAATGTTACACAATTATTTTAATTTTTTTTTTTTTTACTTCTGTTGCACGTGCAAGAAAAGTGTGTTCATGATAATTGACAGATGACTAAACGGCACTTTTTATCATTTCCGTCTTATTTCAAGATGACAATACACACTGTTTATTTCATACACTATAAAATGGCCAATAACCTCCTTCGCCTCACAAAAGATTTCTGTGGATAAACAATGACTTCTAGAGAAAGGTATTTTATTATTGTCTTTCCATTACTTACAGAAATGTGGACGGGGCAATTTTTAATATTGATAAAACCTAGCATATGGTTGTGACCTGGCTCTGTGGAAGTCACCCTGATGCTTCTACAATCTAGCCCCCAGTGCTGGAGAAATTATCAGAGGAAGGAAAAGCTGTTCCTCCACAACCGCCGCCATCCAAGGCAGCACGCATTCCGTGCTGTGGGGCAGGAGGGGCTGCATTCCCGGCCTTTCCCTCCCCATCCCAAATAGTTCAGCTGCATCCACCCAGCATTACTCAGGCTGGTGGACACAGGACTCTCTAGAAGTGTTAATCGCTCTTTCTCCAGTCTTGCTTACGTGGTGTTATTACTTACGCTGCCGGTTGCTGTTGGAATTACTATCATTGCAGACTGAGGGGAGAGTGAGGGGAGACAAGACGGCTTGACAGATGACTACCAAGAATTGGGAAGGGGTGTTAACCATGGAAAAAACTAGTGTATTTGAGAATTGCCAATAAAGCAGAAAGCTGAACATAGTGATTCTTTCCATGACTTATGCCAGAGATGGATTTGAAAGCTGGCACTAAAGAATATTTCTTCTTACCAGTTTTATAAGCTCTTTCTTCGCCCATGTACTCTGCTCAGAAGTATGTGGTACGATGCAGAATTTTTAATTTTTTTTCTTACTAGCCCCTTCAATAATTACTCTCTCTCAAAAAATGGTAGATTCATCTTTGTCCTTATTCCTTCCTACTGCATGGGGCATATTCAGCCAATCCTCAATCCTTGGAAAATGAGTCCAGTTTGAGAGCAGCTGAAAATACAAAATAATTACAGCAAGAGCCTTGCAGCCAGCTCTCCGTGTAAAAGTAGAGTATCTTGTGTCCTTCTGCTGATAATGTCAGAATCACCGGAACAGCCTCTCCAAAACCACAGAAAGTACTTCCCTTTCGTGCCAATGCTTCTCTGTGTGCAGGAGGAAGGATGGTCTTGTGGCTCACGCAGACTTGGCTGTCAGCATGTGTGGCTTCTATTCCTGGTGGTCACCGACTTCTCTTGTGACTTTGGGAGAGTTACCTAACTTCATCCACCAAAACGCCCGTCTCCTCTACAACATAACAACATAATTCAATTTTGCCCTTTAATGTAAATACTGTTGGAAAACTTAATGGCTCAGGATAGATGGGAAGCAGTGTAAGAGTTCAAAACATTATTATTTTTATAGCATTATTATTTAGTGGCATTTTAGTTCTCCTCACCACGCAAAATTTTCATTAGATGTGTAATGCCTTTATTTCTGAATATCACCTACAGTGTCAAGACACAGAGAGATAACTATTTAAATATACCCATTTTACATCACCTGAGGGAGGGATGTGGCAAATACAGCCAAAGGAAACACATCTCGAACTCACTCCTGCTTCACCTTCATAGTTAAGGTAATCTTCAAGAAGAAAGACAGCAAGGTAATTCATACGTATTTCTTGTAAATCCCTCTCCAGGCAACTGCTATCAGAGAAACAGTCCACATCTAACAATCACTGAAAGTTTTCAATGTCTAGATCATGTAGTTCTAACTTCTAGCATTCTAATCTCAAGATACCACCAGCACTGTGCAGTGTAATAAGTGTCTGGCTTAAGTGACATGAGTTATGTGGCCCAAATGAAGCAGCAAGGATGTTGGTACACATACCTTTACTTCTAATTGCCAATGATAACATCAACTTCAACAGAAAGCCAACCGATGTGCAGGACCTTTGTGATGGTGCTCACCTAGAAAGCTGGCTGGAAAGATGACGCACAAAAAGGTGGCATGCCAGCCATATTTTAAAATATTTTCTGCAGGCTAGAAACCACTCTTTTCAGGGAAGTTTAAATTCCACAGATTGACAGAGGCATCAGGGAGGCTTCCACTGATAGTCTTCAAACCCCATGCATTTCATGGTGTGGTGTCCTTGCCCATGGCAGGGGGGTTGGAACAAGATGATCTTTAAGGTCCCTTCCAACCCAAACCATTCTATGATTCTATGATATAGAGCTAAAGGCAGATGCTATGTGAATCAGGAGTAAATATATTTCTTCAATCTTGACTCTTGACATTAAAGTTACTACTTTAAGTAAATAACCAGGCAACCTTGAATTGTAACTTGCAATTAAATTGAGAGCTCCTGTTCACATCCTAACTCAGCAGAACAAACTTTGGGTGGCTCACTTGAACCTAGAGAGAGAAACAAACTCAGTCTGAAACACAGAAGTTTTAAAAAAAAAATGTCAGAGAGATGATTCCTTTTCCTTACATCATGCCTTTTCCTCTTCAACTCCGGTGCTGCCGAGCTTAAGGGCTGCTATAACAGCGCAAGAAGTGATGTCATCCCAGTGAACTGCAGAGATATTTTTTTCCCCATCAAAAGTACTCTATTGATCACCATTATCTATGACTTGCCATCCAGTTTCAAAAATAGTTCATATTAAATTAAGATATTGAGCACTAGATTACAGGTTTCTTCTCACATTTTAATTTCTCAGACAGAAGCAAGGTGGAATTGCCACCTAAAACATTCTGCTGCCTTGCATTATTCAGAACTTTCTACCGAAATGATTCCAGATCTGCTGCAGAAATAGTAATCCTGACTTTGTTCATGGAGCTGCCGTGCAAAGCTTTTGCTCCTGCAAGGCCACTGTGCACGGAATTATCTGGAAGTCCTGTGTGCGCTGCTCGCATGAGCATGCTGCGCGTGCAGAAGGTTAACAGGTTTTGTGATCCGTACCACCGCCACTAAATATTGACGCAATTAGGATAAATCTCCCAATATGAACAAGCTACTCGGGTCTGCTTCTCTGAAATTGTAAGACACTTACAATATTATTTTGTTATTTAGTATTTCCTAAGTAATAGCAGGCGTGCACACAGCTTTGTATTTTCCTTTCATACTAAGATAGGAAAGGCGAGCCGAACTGTCATGTTGTCTGATTGAAAATACGGACTACGTAAAAATTAAGTTCTTTCTCACCCAAACTGGTACTAACAGCATTGTGCTTTCAAGCTAGTTACTCCCTCCAGTGAAAACTCGTTTGTTCAACATCTGACCATGTTCCTGTAGCATCTATGTCAAAAGAGTCAGCTCTGTGCAGAAAAATTGTGGGAGCTGTTAATGAGATCAGCCTTTCTACTGTCTGAGCTCCCAGAAGCTCCAAAAGCAAGCATGGAGACTAGAAGAGAAAATTAGCTTTCAGAAATTATTTCAATGCAATAATATGAGCGGCTGTTACTAATGAAGGAGAAGAGTTGTTTTCATGACACGGCTCGAGATGTTAGGGTGTCCTTCCTTTTGTGGAGGTCAACCTGAAAATCAGAACCAGAAGTAATTAATCTATTTTTTCCCCCACATGCATGAAATTCCTATTCATTGACGCTTGTTTTTCTCAGATCCTCCTTCCAGAACATCACATATTTGATGTAGAGCACGAACACACAAAGCTGCTGTGTGTATCTTTATCCCACCCAATCTGTAGGCTCGTTAGTACTGTCCTGAGGGAAACACTTTGTTCTAACTCTTCATTCTCCTTTTTATCATCAGAGAAACTTCCCAGTAAAAGTCATAGACTCCTGCTGTTTACTGATGAAATGAATTATCAAAGAAAGTATTTAAAGTGGGATCGAATGGGGGTTGTTCAAGCTCTTCTTTACCTCACCACTACAGCATGTAAAACCCTACAAATCAGAAACGAGAAACTTAATTATTGTGAACAGAAATTAACAAAAAATTTCCCCTAGTCTACATCCAGCTAAGCAAAACTGAAAGCAAAAAGTTCTTCCTATTACAAAGGCACAGGACAGTCATGGGCATATAGCAAGGAAGGAGAAGGGGGGTTTGGCCAGACACATATAAGGAGCATGACTGAATAATTAGATGTAAGGAGTACATTTGAATACTGTCTGAGAACCTTCTGATTTTTTGCTTTAAGTTCTCAATAACTAAGAATTGCATTAATTAACACCTGAGGGAATATTCATGCATTTTTCATACACAAAACCAATCTGTAGGCAGAAGCCATCCAGACTCTCCCAAAGCAACCCAATCTGAGTAGCTCTAGTCTGTGAAGAAAGGACTTCTCAACCCATGGACTTGTCCCCAGACAGAGCACGCCGTAGGCACTGGAGAAAAGGAGTTTTAGTTGGCTTGGCTTAAGTTGCTTCATCAAGCCAGTGCCTACTGCAGGACAAATACGGTGCTTAACATGTTCCACTTTAGTGCTTGAAATCTTTTCCAAAGGTCCTCAGTAAGTCTTAAAACACAGTAAATGAAAATTGCCTTTTTCACCAGAAAGGGAAAGCACCTAACATGTTCTTAGAAAGTAGGCAATTAGAAATAAACAGGAGATAAGCAGTCCAAAGACACGTATTGAAAAGTTTGCATGTACACAGATAAAAGAGAAAGGCTGCTTCTGTCTCTCAGCTTTGGCATCTGCTGGCAGATGTCCGTTTTATATCTCTTAAAATGAGCACTTTTTAAATGAGATTGCCTATAGAACCATATAGAAGAGAAGCATAAGATCTTATTCAAAATGCCCCAAATTTTTACATCTTCTCTTTATGTCTCCATTGCAGGATTTAAGTTTTTCCACTAGGAGGTTAAGACCTTAAACTTGCTTATTTATATTTAGGTACGGATACATAACTGCACACTGAGGTTCAACAACATGAGCTATGAGTTTGGTCTTGAACACTGTAAATTTCCTCGCTTTGTCGTTTTAAGACAATTTAATGAAATATTTATTACTGATTTAAACTCTTGAAACCTCTCTGAAGCTGAACTAACGGTTATGTCTTAATTCTATAATCAGATGGTGATGCATCAAAATGTGCAAACCCTAAAAATGGAAAAAAAAATACTGTCTGGCAGATCAATAGCTTTAAAAGTATAACTGACGAAAAGCAAAATCCCCTTACAAACTGTTTATCTTATTTTGTACTGTATTGATCACTGTATATGTACAATATGCACCAACCCCTGCTGATAAGTACCAAATACAAGCAGAATATTTCAATCCGGTATAAGAAACTTCACATATGGCTCAAGAAACTGGGAGAGCGGGCAGCTGCCTAACGTAGCAGTCTGCAATGGGGGATAAATTGCTTCATGAATACAGATTAATAACCCTTATTCCCACGCTCCTTATATGCTCCTCGTGCTCTAAGTCTTCCTGGCCCCTCTAAGCAGGTTCTTGAACTTCAGCCCAGAGAAAACAGTGATACCTGTGAAGAAGTGGCTCATGCTCTAGCCCTGCTCCCACCCTTACTTAGAGAAGACAGGAGAGGTAATTTTCTCCCTTCTGGAAAGCAACTTCCAGAGAGAACCACTGGGGTAAAGCCCTCACCTGCGTGAGTCCATGAGCACCACTGAAAAGCTTTTGTTGAGTTTTGGTCATTTTTTTAAGTAAGGGCCATTATAAATCGCATTATAAATCTCTTCAGTGTTTATATTTCAAGTATTAATAAGATATACTTGAAAGTTAAACAAAAAGCCTGTAATTACAAGTCTCAAATAGTTCCACGGAGCAACAACTTCTGGGACTAGAGATGCCTAGAGCATTGGCTGCTCACCACGCAGCTTTCATGGCAAACGCCAGCCCTTGTATCTTTACACAGAGCAAACCACATGAAAGTCAAGTTCTAGCATCTGGGAAACTTCCAGAACTTTTGGGATCTTAGATGATATTTGACTTATTTCTAATAGCACAAGTGGGAAATTAAAGGGGATGAATGTACAGAATTACTAAAAAATAATTAACATAGTTTGGGGCTTTTTTAAATATTAACACTTAACTAACAAGAATGAAATATCAAATTGTTCACTGAAACTTTCTCATGAGAAGTTACTGTGGTCGGCCACGAACATCAGATTTCAGCCTGGAATGCTTATTTGAGCTTTACATTTGCCTATATACTTCATTTAGATGGTCTGTAGCCTGCGTAGCTCTGGCAGCCCAGGCTGTCAAACTCCAGCAGAAAATTTAAATAGAATCAAGATTCTGGTGGGGAAATATGCTGTCCTGCCTGACTGCTAAAAGACAAAAATCTTTTCTCTTCACTTATTTGAGTCCGAAGTGACCTACAGCAGTAAAGGACTGTCTGTGATACGTGTTGCAATAGATTTGATTTATTCTATTTTTAAATAGTGTCTCAAGCAATAGGAATCCCTTGGGGAGATTTCTGCACTGTCAGGAAAAAATTTCTGACCTTCAGCCTCAGATTTCATTTGCTCACTTCGACCCCGTCTTCCCCCCGCTCACCTCCCCACCTCCACCTCTCATCCGCTTCCCATCTTGGGGGGACGACCCTTTGCAGGCACGGAGTTCAATGACTCCGGACAGCCGCGTCGGCTGGTGCAAAGCCACACATTTTGCCACTCAGAGCTTTTCTCCAAATCATTTACAATTAGCATCCTCCTGAAATATTTTTTTTTAATCCTTCCCGTGAGGTCCTTTCGATTTCCTCGATTCCGTCAGTGGGAATCTGGTTCTGACCGCAGGCCCGGGGGCCCAGGCCCCCCCAGAGCAGCAGAGCTCGGGCAGCGCATCCCGCATGACGCAGGCGCTGCCTGTATGACGTAGGAGGTCCCTGCGTGACGCAGGAGCCCCTCCACAAGAAGAGCGCCGTCCATTGGCGCCCGCGCGTCCCACGGAGGCAGGGCACGACGGGGGCGCCCTCTGCTGGGGAGAACGAAAAAACAAGTTAAAATCCCCCCAAAACCAAGGAAAAACAAGCCGAGGAGCGGCTGGTGAGGCCTCAGCACCGGGAAGCTCCTGCATGGAAAGCCCTGTGTAACAAACCCCAATGTTATTGTTTGTAATTCACAGAGCGCAACCGGGCCTCTCGCTCCACCCGTGTTTTCCAAGGGCGGAGGGCACACGTAGTGAGAGAAGACAGAAGTTCCAGTTAACCACAGTGTTTGAAATAATTAGGCACTGTAGCTTTGTGCATCTCTTTTCCTTTAAAAGCAAAAGGTAGCGCTGCAGCTCAGGGGGTTCGCAGAGCGCTCGTGCGAGAGAGAGCACGTTCTCCTGACTTGCGCTGTTAGGGGTCGCTAGGGCGGGGGGAGAAACACTACTGACAATTGAAAATAGACTAGGAGAAATGGCTAAAAACAGTAATCAACCGGGAAGCCAAATTTCTTTTCAGAGGAGATGAAAGACTGTCTTTAAGATTAATATGAATTTATCCCAGCAGGCAACTTTGTCAATCAGCTTTTTTTAGAGTATAATTGCTTTCCTGCTTCCCTCAGGTTTCTTTTCACATTGTTGCATTACCTTAAGCACGGAACTAACAGAAAATCTATGCAGATAAAGTTTGTGTTACTTAAACAAGTGCTGTTGTAGGCTGAGGTCTTAATTTTTATTCAGAATATCATTTGTATCATAGCACAACCCCAGGGCAGACACCAAAGGATCACAGCATGGTGCAGTCCCAGAAAGCTTAACACCTACCAGACAAGAAAGTCCAAGGACCAGAGATGCTGAGAAATGACACACGTGAGATCAGTTGCAGAACTGAGAAGAAAATCCCCACCTGCCAGACTCTCCCATCTACAGGATCACACCGATTCCTATTAAAATGTCACACTGTGGACGCGATGAGTGCCATCAGATTACAGCACAGCAAATGCCTCACAGCAAGGTATGGACATTAAGTACGAGCCCGCAGGAACAAGTGAGAATACTGAATACATCTTCTCCTTTATCCCTTTTTTTCCCTAGGACAGAGAATGCACAGAAGACCGGAGAAGCAAACTAAAACCAGATACTCCTTAAGGGACTAGTGAGCAATATTTGATGTCTAAGCCAAAATAACTTGAAGGCGATGGCAGGGTCGTGACTGATTCAGAAGCGCTCCTACTCCAGCTCCAATTCCCTGCAGAGAAATCTTGCATCTTTTTCTCGGCTGCACAGAAACCAATACTCTGCCAAACTCTGGCTGACTGGTAAAAGCAAAATTAAACATTTATGCATCAGATGTGTGCACTGTCACCCGTTCATTAGTGCAGACACTTTAATGAGGATGGGTTACAATCAGAGGGCCTGTTATCGCTGCTATCGCAGAGGCAGAAGGCTTTGTGTGAGCAAGTCACGAAGTTTTGGGGAGCTCAGGAGTTTTTCACCCACATAGCACAACCTCTTCCTAACCCATAAAGAGTAATTTCATCTTGTTCATAACAGAAGTAGCTAATTGTGGCAATGGATGAGTCAGAATTTTATATCCTTCCTTGTCACCATCAAAATTTGCAATTATCTCTCATTCTTTCTTCCCTACTGAAACCTTTGTAAAATCTGTCCCGCTAGGGAGAAATAACAAGCTGCAAACATGGGAAAGCAATTCTAACATGCAGCTCTTCCCTATATACTGCAAGCAACCTTTGAGCTTTACATCTGAGATCCATCCAAAATGCTAATTGCCAGCTTTACTATCTGTGGAACAAAGGTGACACTTTTTATATGCATCTCTTTTCAGAAGGATGGCTTCAGAGGTACTGCCAAGATTGAGACTGTAATATGAACCCCCAAGATTACTAAGAAATCCTGTTTGCAAATCAAGTCCTATTAAACCACCCCTGCAGTAACCCAGCCTCTGAACTTACAGAATCATATCATAGAATCACAGAATGGTTTGGGTTGGAAGGGACCTTAAAGATATCTAGTTCCAACCCCCTGCCCTGGGCAGGGACGCCTCCCACTAGACCAGGCTGCTCAAAACCTCATCCAGCCTGGCCTTGAACACTTCCAGGGATGAGGCATCCACAGCTTCCCTGGGCAACTTCTCCTTTAGTCAATTATTCCCAGGCCCAAACTATTGGAAAAGCTTGCTTAGCATTTTTACACTGGAAGAAGGGTGACAGAGACAGACACACACCGCAGTAACCTGATGAAGCTATTTGGCCCGCAATTATCAGAGGAGGTCATAAAAGATGAGCTAAGAATGCTGACTTCAAAATCCATGAAGCTAAATGCTACGTTAACCTAGCAGGCGCCCAGCCAGAGCCGCACAAACGTACGCAAATCTGCAGTAAAAGAAGTATCAATGCAATGAACGGAACAGCTGGAAGAGGCAGAGGCTGTTGTATCTACATGGCAAGCCAGCAAAAGTTAAGGAATTTGTTTAAGTAGGGAAAGCAAAATGGCCCTATTACCAGCCTGCATCACACATGGTATTGAAGCATGGGGAGGCTGCAGGAGCATGTCACCACAGAGACCCTTTGCTAGTGGTAACAGCAATTCAGTAGTTCCCACAGCAAAGCGTTATTTAAACCCTGCTCGAGCCTATCTCTACTTTCCCCAAATAACTGAAGTAAGATACTGAAAAGAACAAAGAAATAATCCAAAGATTGAACATGGAAGTCAAGGTGCTAAGCACAAATGTGGACAAAATTTGAGGTGTTCGGAGAAAGCTGGGCCTGTGCAAACTGGCCAGCTGCCATCGACGGTGCATGCAAAACACCTCTTCCATGGGGTACTGTGAACATACTTGAACAACCTACTGAGCTTCCACCTCTCCCAAGGGATCTGACAAGGCTCACTCTGATCTGGAATTTGACCTCCAGGACACAGCCTGTTCCAGGGGGAGGTGAAACTCATGGCAATCACTAACTTGTCCAGTGTCCTCCAATATATTGCTGAAGGTGTATTTCGTTCCACAGCAGGAAAGGCACAAATCTAATTCCTACAACAAAATAGATTTAGAATATTGGATTGGGTCCGGAGTGGAGGGTAAGGAGCCTGGAGGTGTGTCAAACACACAGTTAGGCTGTAGGGCAAACACCAGGGCATTTGTTAAGGAGTCCAAAGGTAGAAAAGCATGGGGCAGTGCTGGAGCTTAGCTGTACTATGTCCAGACTGGCTTAGCTTGGAAGAACTGTGTCCACAAAACAAATCAGAGGCTGCATCATAAAGTAGTGGGAAAAGCTGTGACATTTAGCAAGCAACCATGAGAAACGTTCTACCAGTGCTCAGTTAGATGGTGTTTTAACATTGTGAAAAGCAAACATGGCACTCTCGGTGCAGACTTTGATACCAGCATAATTAGGAAATACTGAAAAACAGAATAGCATTTTTACTCCTCAAAAAGAATCAGGTAAGTTTCATACTAACCATTTTTTAGTAATATGCTGGTAAGACTGGTTAAAGAAGCTTTATCCGCTGTGCTAGCATATCTGACTGAGAAACTAAAGGATGTTGACACTCAAAAATCATTTTATGAAAGCAAAAAGAAAATAAGGTTATAGAGACTCTATCTTCTATTTCAAAAGGTTTTCATTGAAAGTAAAAATAGCCGTGTCAATTGATATGCGGTGTAGACTCTTTCGATACCTTACCCAAAGCAGAGGTGACGATTCTTGCTGTTTGTCATTCACACCTGAGCGTCTTGCTCCCACACAGTGCGTTAGGTCACACTGCCACAATCACCACTAAAAATGTGGCTCAGATGGGTTTATCCCGCACTCTTATAAACGGTTTTTCCTTCGCTGTAAAGATAACTTCAAGGAACGAACTCCAATGCTCAGTCTAGAAAAGCCGCTCCCCTCACAAATCAGTGTTATGGCATGTCAGCAGGTGGCACTGCTCGAATTCAATCTCAATCTGCACGTCTTCTCCCACCGCAGCCGGGACAGCCGGGCTGTTGAGGCTCCAGGGAGAGACTGGTTCATGCATGGCACAAGCTAATTTAAAAAACATGTGGCATTTGCTTTACAGAGAGAGCGCGAGTGCTTCCACATCGGTGCTTTAGCAAGAGCTGAACTACAGGTCAAATATGTTAGCAAAAGGCTTCTTTTAAGATGGCAGGAGTACCCGTTCAAAAGTTCATCTACCATACTCCCACCTTTCAACTTAATGTTTTTTACCTACATCTACTTCATTGGGATGGATACTAGATATTCTGCTTTACATGGGCCTGGAGGGGACAAAAAGATGCTGGATTTTAGTTGGGGTGCTACTGACATGTTATTTAAGAGACCCTCTAGGCTACTTCTCCTCCATCCTTGCAGAGGAAAGGTCTGCAGGGACAGCAGCTCCACTGCTTCAACAGCGTTCAGTTAAAGAGCCGTTCTGGAAGACGCTCCAGCCGCTGCGCAAAGGAGATGCACAAACTTGGTGCAGAGAAGAAAAGGTTTTATACACATATAGCTATATCTATGTGAATATGTATGTATGTGTATACACACTAACTGTTTTTTCATACTCCTATGTGGTACATACCAAACTCCTTTGTTAGCCCTTTAGCAAAACAGACTCAAAGTCTAAGAGGTTAGGTGCACAATACTCACACATTTAGTTAGTTGCCAAAACACAAATGATTTTTGCCCTGAATTACATAAATATTGACAAAAAACATAGTAATTTTTCTACAAATTTTCAGACACCAGGAGGTGGCATAATTCACGCAGCAAGACTGCCAATATTCCAAAATCACCCTTTGTGTTGAATATCCAGTTCTCACCAATTACATTCTCCACAATATACAGTTTAGATCAGTATCTTGTTTTAATGTAAGCCTTAAAAGCCATCCCCAAGACCACTCAGACATCAGAAGAGGAAGCATTTAAAACCCACACTTCCTTACATGGCAGACAGCCTGCAGGTTAAGACATCCTTGATGTTTTAGTAGTTAACACGTAGCAACATCACGTACTGCAACACACTTCTTGCCCTGCCTTATCTAACCTCCAAATATTGGAAGGGAATGAAAAGATGCCAATATGTTCTGCCGCACACCAACAAGCTCAGCTAGCTCAGAGGTTTGAAATGAAACAGTAAAGAACAGGAGTCATCTCAACCAGGGCCTCAGAAGGCTAATGTGGGCCTCAGGTAGGTCCACACCCAGCTTCACCTGCAGCAGCACCCGCTGCTCTTTTGCAGAAAGGAAAGGTGCCGAGTGGGTTTCAGGACACGGCATTCTCCATGGCATTTGCAGTAGCAGATGTGCAGGACAGCTTGGTGCCGTTGTGGGGAACACCACCGCTGCAGCAGGTGTAGCCTTCCAGGAAGCCTACCACAGTCAAGTGGGGAAGACACACATTGGCAGCGCTATTTTAAATTCCAAGCCATTTCTGCAGTGTTTTCTAGCATTTAATGCTACTGAATAGCAGCCACACCCCACATATACCTGGAAGGGAAAAGAAATAAAGCTTTTCCTTTCCCTTCTTATGTAGGGTCCTGCGCCAAGGAATAACCCCATGCACCAGTACAGGTTGGGGGCTGACCTGCTGGAAAGCAGCTCTGCATAGAGGGACCTGGCAGTCCTAGTGGACAAGCTGACCATGAGCCAGCAATGTGCCCTCGTGGCCAAGAAGGCAAATGGTCTCCTGGGGTGCATTAAAAAAGGTGTGGCCAGCAGGTCGAGAGAGGTCATGCTCCCCCTCTGCTCTGCCCTGGTGAGGTCACACCTGGAGTACTGTGTCCAGTTCTGGGTGCCCCAGTTCAAGAAAGACAAGGAACTACTGGAGAGAGTTCAGCAAAGGGCTACAAAGGTGATCAGGGGACTGGAGCACCTCTCTTAGGAGGAAAGGCTGAGAGATCTGGGGCTGTTTAGCCTGGAGAAGAGAAGACTGAGGGGGGATCTCATCAATGCTTATATCTAAAGGGTGTGTGTCAGGAGGATGGGGCCAGACTCTTTTTGGTGGTGCCCAGTGACAGGACAAGGGCCAACGGGCACAAACTTGAACACAGGAAGTTCCATCTCAACGTGAGGAGGAACTTTTTTACTTTGAGGATGGCAGAACGCTGGCACAGGCTGCCCAGAGAGGTGGTGGAGTCTCCATCTCTGGAGACATTGAAAACCCGCCTGGACGCGTTCCTGTGCAACCTGCTCTGGGTGACCCTGCTCTGGCAGGGGGGTTGGACTAGATGATCTCCAGAGGTCCCTTCCAACCTTACCATTCTGTGATTCTGTATGTGTGATCTACAATGACCATCTAGTCCAACTGCCTGACCACTTCAGGGCTGAGCAAAAGTTAAAGCATGGTATTAAGGGCATTGCCCAAATGCCTCTTAAACACTGGGGCACCGACCACCTCTCCAGGAAGCATGTTCCAGGGTTTGACCACCCTCTCGCTAAAGAAATGTTTCCTCATCTGAACCTCCCCTGACGGATGCAGCTGTGAGCCATTCCCACGCGTCCCAGTACTGGGTACCAGGGAAAAGAGACCAGCAATTAGTACAGCTATAACTAATTATTTCAGGAGGTGCTACTTCAGCATTCATTTGCCTTGCGTGGCCCTTTGCGAAGAGGAAAGCATAGTCTTGAAATGTACTGGCTGCCAGTTCATACTCAAGCATCACTCGAAGCACAGGTTTTAGCTCATAAATCCCTTGTCATTTGACATCCTTGCTACTTCAAGAGTATCTCTTTCCTCAAAGCCCTCTGGGCAGGGGATGCTCCTGGCGAGGGACATGGCAAGCCTCTCTCTGCCTGCTGAGCCATCAGATCCACGCTTGGACACACGCAAGGGCCTGTCTCATCACACTGAGCTTGCTTCCAAATGTTGAGATTCTTTAACTGGGCAGACATAGTCTGGCAGCTTTCTGCATTCCTTCCACCAGTTTTGCAAACTAATTCCCACATGTGTTAGAAGACTGGTTTTCATAATTTCTTTTATTAATTAAAAAACAAAAAGGTCCTTTGTATCTGAATGACATCATCAGCAATTTCAGCACACCAACATTCTCAGATGGTTTCAGGTGGGCATCTAACAAGCAAGACCTTCCGTCCTTTTTTGCAGCTATCTTACAGTAGGCACATAAGGCCTCCTACGGAGAGGCACTTGCCTCTCAGTGTTGGGTGGCCACCTGGCCAGCCACCTCCTTAGCCACAGCAGCAGTACTAGCCACAACCTTCCTCTTCACTAAATGCCTGCAGAAGTCAGTTAAAAAACCATCAGCAACCTTTAGTCCCACTCCGGGAGAGTAAAGCGTATCCCCGCTGACTGCAGTGCCACAAACTGCATCGCACTGACCCACCAGTGTTTCCTCTCTTGTAGCTTTTTCAGTGCCTGGGCTCATTTGGCACTTTCTCCAACAAAACTTCCAACATAGAAGTTCAGTTAGTGCCAGGTGTGAATATGTTCTTCCCTAGGAGACAGATATTTCTTTTGAAAGTGGCTGGACTGACGCCACCAGCTTCATGTTCAGAGCCTTCCACCAGCCTATCCATTGCTCAGCTAGCAGGTGGAGGGCTGGATCTGCTGGCCATGACTGCGTGGAGCTGGACGCCAGCAGGCTGCTGATGGGTGAAAGCCCCCTTAGCACATCTCTCAGGCCCCACCCCTCACGCTTTGCTGCCATCAAATGGATGAAAGAGCAAAGTTCATGGTCGGATCTTTTGAATTTAGATTGCAGAAAAGCATCCTTCAAGACATCTAGGTTTCCCTGTCCACATCATGTTCTGGCTTTCGTGGCATCCATGAGCCAGAAAAAAAGCTGTATTTCATGGTATAGTTTACGGCCCCCATAATCCCTGCCAGCTGAAGCTCTGACCAAAGAGACGACCCCTCCATCAATAAATCATATATGAAGAATTGCAGGGTAAAACTAGGTAACACAACGCCAGGTGGAGTGTCATGAGTTTCTGCTCCAGTTTGGAAACACTGGGCCAGACAAATGTTCCTGGAGACATGAGGAGATCCCAGGGTGACTATGAGCCACCAATGTAAGGGGCAGAATAACATGAACTCAGTCTCCTCAAAGTTCTGTAAAAGTGCTTTAGAGTCCTCTAGTCTTCCCAACAGGAGACGAATTTTACCATCTCCTCCTTTTTGACAGTCCGTGTTTCCTAAGGCGTGCTGGAGCTCAAAGGGAAAGTCAGGATGTGACAGGTTACAATCCTATCCCTCAAGAGCCTCGTTTGAACAGATGTAACTACAGTAGTTCATCAAACACCAAAGTCCTTCCTCTGAAGGATGCTTGGCAGAGGGGTGGAGCCCCATGACCCCCACCCCCACATCACAGTGCCACCACCCAGCAACGCAGTTCTCACAATGCCCCCAGCAGCGCAGCAGTCCCAAGGCCCCGGGGCAGGATAAAAGGGAGCATCCTCCGTGTCCTGCTGCCAGCTGCCATAGCCGGCTTCGGGGCAGCCTGAAGACATCCGAGAGGAAGTCCTTGAGAAGCTGGCAGAATTACTTGGAGGGGGCTGAGGGAAGAAGACCAGAGGCTGGGCTGCAAGGCGAGCTCCTGGAAGAGTCACCTTCAAAGCTCATCTGGGTGAGAGAAATCCTTTTCAGCTGGAGAGCAGTGGCAAGTACGAGGGAACGCCTCCTCGAGGAGCACTGCAGAGCTCACTGTCCTCATCCCCCATGGAGCCACGGGCAGTAGCCATAAGAAATGGGATGCAGAGATGTTGCTAGGGGTGCCAGTGCTCTGGAGCACCCATTGGTGTCCTGCCCGGCACAGGAAGGATTCTTGCCCCCAAGGTTAATCAGGCCAGGGGAATATGGCCACTCTTGGAAGCCCCTGAGATGGCTCCAGGTTGGGGAGACTAGGGCTTAGGCATCTCTTGGGAGGCATGACCAGCCTGCGGGACGAGGAGGCAGGTCTTGCTCACGTGCTCAGGGAATAGCCGATTGCCAGCGCTGGGGTCAGGAAGGAATTTTGGCCCCAGGGTAGATTGGCACTGCTCCCCGGGGCTTTTTTTGCCTTCCTCTGCAGCACTGAGCATGACCACTTGTCAGACCTCCTCTGCTTCATATTGCCTAGGTTACTGCCTGCTGCTCAGGCACCGCGAAGATGGCCTCTCATGCCCTGCAGCTGGGGGGAGGAAGGCTTTTTTTTCCCCCCACACTGAGCTAGCAAATGGCCCTGGGGTTTTTTTTGCCTTCCTCTGCAGCATTGAGCAGCGCCCCTTGCCAGGGCTCCTTTGGGCCCTTTAGGACAGGAGCCTGCTGCTCCTGCTCCACAAAGGTGGCCCTGGTGTCCCGCATCCGGGGGAAGGAAGCTTTCTACGCTGCCAGGGTGGCCCCCAGGGTGCCCCCGGCAGCTGCTTCTTGTCCTCTGTAGCATTGAGCACAGCCCCTTGTCAGGGCTCCTCGGGGCGCTTTTGGCTCGGTTCTTGCCGCCTGCTCTTGCGCCTCCAAGGCACCACTCGTGCCCTGGCTCTCTCGGGCTCTCTTGCCCACTGCAAGCTTGGAGCGGGAGCCAGCTCTGCTCTTCCCTTGGCTCCGTGGGCTTCTTGCTTGGGCAAAACAGCCTCTGCTTGGAAGGGCCCCAGGCTTGATGCACCAGCCACAGCTGCCACTTCTCAGCTCTCCCCGCGGGCAATACAAGCGCAGGGCAGGCACAGGAGAGCTTTTCAGGCATCGCTGGCCAAGAAGCACAGCAGCGGAGCAAGTTTGGGAAGACAAAATTATTCTTCTAATTGATAGAGTCTTACTTTGGAAAATATTCCACGGTACCACACACCTCTTCTTCTTCTTTTTTTCGTGTGTGGTCCGTACCAATGCTCATTCTTCCAAGTTCTCACTCTTTGGGAAACAGAAAGTGCTTGGCCTGTATTCCTGCTGCTTCTTTCCGTGCCTCTGGCTTCCCTTTGCCAGGCTGCAAGGGATGCTTTTTCCAGCCAAACTCAAGAGTACATCAGCCTGCTCCTGGCTACACCTGTGCAGTGTCTTAATGCTTGAAAGCATGGGCTCTGAAATGGAGTCAGAAAAAAGAAAAACTAAAACAAAACCAAAAAAATACTCACAAAACCCCCCAAAAATGAAACAAAAAACTAAAGAAAGAACTAAACCCAAAGCAAACCAAAAAATGCTAAAATTAAGACAAAAAATAAAACAAAAAACAGAAAACCCCCCAAACCAAAAATACCTCCAGAAATAAAACAAAAAAAAAACCCCAAACCAAACAAATAATGCTCCCCAAAAAAACCCAAGAACATAAACAAAAAGTAAAACAGAAAATAAAAGAAAAAGTAAAACGAAGTGAGAGTACAAGAAGTAAAATAAAACAAAGTAAAACAAAACAAAACCCTTTTTCCACTTGTAACCTTTGTGTTGTGTGTCCTTGAAAGTGGTTTTGGAGCTGAAAATCCCCTGGTGTTTCAGGCAAAGAAGAGGCTCATTGTTATTCAACTCATGGGGAGGGGAAGGGGAAAGGGAAGGGGAAGGGATTGGGCTGTGTTACGCCTAGAGTTCTGCCTGACAAGTCCTGACCTAGGCCTGAGGGCTCCATCCAGGAGAGCAGCTCCCTGCAGTGCAGGTCCCAGGCCCAGCCAGGGGACAGGGGCAGAGCCGGGCACACCTACAGCATCCCCCCGGCAGGGACTGACGGCCCCAGGCTGAGCTGAGACACGGCGCCTGGGCCCTTGGCAGCAGACGCTGGGCGTGGGGGTCCCAGGGGAGGCCAGTCCCAGCCACTGAGGCCTATGAGCACCCCCAGGACCCTGGCAGGAGGCGGCTTGTGCTGCTCATATGGTCTCCTGGGGACATTGATGGCTGGCCACTTTGGGGACAGGAGTATTGGGCCAGATGGACCTTCGTTCTGAGGGAGTACTGGTGGTCTCAGGCTCTTGTGTTTCAGTATCTTTTTCCGAAGGAAACACCACAGGCATTTCTAAAAATGAGTACAAGGAGGAAAAAAAAAAAAATTAAAAAAAAAATCCACGGGGAGGTGAACAGGTATTGCTCACCTCAAAAATATTTGCCAACCATTCAGTTGAGGAGCACGTCCTGCCTCAGACTGAGGGCTTGATCTTTGAGCCTCGCTAAGGTCAGAGGTGTGGGGTTTTGCCATCCTGTGGAAACCCAACTAAACTGGAGAAACACAGAAGGCTTGAAAACCACACTTCACACATGCTTTTTTCAAATTTGTTCACGTGATCCGATTATCCCAAGATGAGGCACAGCTCTCACCCGCATCAGAAGGTACGTGCCTCCATCCCACAAGGTGAGAGCGCCAATGCCTAGCATGGGACATGGCTGGCCATTCAATCCCTTCTGCCAGGGCAGGACTGGGAAGAAATGTCACCAGAGATTGTCTCAGCAGGTACTGGTAGGGAAAGGAGGAGGCTGCCCAGAGACGTGGTGGAACACCTGGACGCGTTCCTGTGCAACCTGCTCTGTGTAACCCTGTTCTGGCCAGGAGGGTTGGACTAGATGATCTCCAGAGGTCCCTTCCAACCTCTACCATTCTGTGGTTCTGTAAATACACTAAAAATAAAGAAAGAGGCTTGAAGAAATGGTTGAGATACTCAGTATTCTATTGCCCTTGGCCAACACACAAAAAACTTGAAAATGATAGGAAAAATATTTTTATAAGGGAGTCCTAAACAGGGTGCCTGCCTACATGTTCTTGCTACCTCAATGTTATTTAAACTTAAGCCACATGCGGTTACAAGCACTCTAGAAACAAAGGTACTACATGCATTGCATATCTAAGCTGTTTTAAAAGCCAAATATCATACATGCTGCCTGTGTAATAACTCCTATACATCAAAAAAACATCTTATCAGAAGCAGTCTTTGATAAAAAGACTGCAGAATTCAGTTGCTCAACAGGCTAACTTGAAAGCAATATTTTAAATGCCTGTGCTACATTTTGTAAGTTTAGTTTTTCTTTTTGGAGGGCATGGGGGGACATTTAACTGTCATCTTCGAGAGCACACCTTACCGCTTGATCACCATGAGAGAGATCATTCACTGCCCAGCCTTTCCAATTGCAGAGAATTTCCAGTTAAAAGCGTCCTTGCTTCAGCTAGAATTGAATGTCAGATTGTTCATTTAGACAGGAATCACACACTGAGCATCTACCTCATCCGTTATTTAAAAGGAAGCTTCTCAATCTTACATTACAAGAACTGTATTTGCAGGAAATCAGAGACAAGAAAAGCCACTTTAATTTGTTTACAGTTCTGTTTAACATTTGAAGGATTGATGTGGGAAACTCACGAGGAGTTGTCAAAGCTGGCTACCGAGTATGCTTTTAGTGGGATAGCCATGCTACACATGCAGAGTAAATTAAGTCGATTACCTTGAAAAGATTTTATATTGATCCTTTGACTAGCAGTTAAGATTAACATCAAAGCAAGATAAATATTAAGAATACAAGCAAATATGTTTGTCATTATTAAGAGTTGTGTCATGCAGCATACACAGAAGCAAATTATGGTGTAATACTCCACAATGAACAAGCAAAAATATTAAATATTATGTGATCTTCCATTAAGCGATGAGACAGCTAGAGTTTTAAACAGGATGACAATTGACTGATGTCAAACCAGGTTTTCAAATATTGATGTAACAGCAGAGCATAGGATAGTCTCAAGGTTATTTTTAGATAAATTACCTTCATTTTTTACTTTGAGTATTACACATATAGTGCAATGAAAAGCGTCATCTGTCTATCAGGCCACGAAAAAAAAAACATCAGCACACTCCAGCCAGATAAGGAAACAAACATTTATTAGAAAACGGTAGTTTTATAGAGTTAAAAAGGTAAACATATGTTTAAGAGACAAAGAATACACAATTGAACACAGTCATCATAAAGGCACATAATGAAAAATTAAATTTGAAAGACCCCATCTTTTCAACATTTGAAAACATCATCACCGTAATTTTCAGTACTCATAATGGCACTTGCACACTATAAACAAAATGGAGCAAGTCTAGAAGATAGACACTGCTGAACTCATCTCTGCATCACACACACACACACACAATACGTTTGCTCATTGGTCACAGTCAAACAAAATGATTAGGAACTGATCTCACACATCCCACAAAGGTAAAAGAATGTTGGCAAAACCAGGGAACATTCATATCAGAAAGGCATTATACATAGGGATGATTTGGATAGAATGACTTTTTGTTTTTTAAAAAAAAGTGCAAAGTCCAAGGTTTCCCTAAAGGGAAGGCCAAAAGACACAGCTAAAGCTGCCATTTTCTGAAGTCTGATAGAACAACATTTTACAATACAAATTTTACAGAGTTGTTATATATCAGTTTATGGAGAATAAATACCAGCCACGGAAGCACTTAACACAGATTTGCATCTGATTGCTGTTTGAAAAATATAGCCCAAATAGTCTTCTGTATGCGGAACAAGGGAGGTTCGTGTCTGCTTGCTTATTTTTTTGTTAAAAAAAAATAAAATAAAGAGAATTAAAAGAGAGACCCTTAATGACCTTACAGGAACAAAGTTCTTCCTTCAGTAATGCAATTGCAGGAAGTGGCCTAGAAGCAGTTGCTTTTAGAAGGTCAAGATAAGTACAAAGATCATCCCGAATTTACGAAGATTAAGACACCACACATTGCAGAAAGCAGAGAAAGAGTAACAAATGAGTTCGGCAGGAATTGTTACTCTATTTCAGTGTTCAGGCCTGAAGGCAACTGAAATGCGACACCACCACCCCCACACACACCACACAAAAAAGGAAGTCACTTTGGAAGTACTTGTTCATGGGAATACCTACTTTCTACATTGAGGAAGTGCTGCTTTGGTTTTTTTTTGAGGAGCAGCTGTTTCTCAAGCACTAACAAGTTCTCTGTGTGTGCTTTGCTCACTTCATTAACAGGAATCTGATGGGCACCTGAGATCAGCAGTCCTATTTGGTCACTTGGACAAAATACTTCTGTATGTTACTCTCTGAATTTCACACGCACAGCCAGCGTGGACAGTAGACTGTGAGGGAAAGAGGATTTATCTTGCAGGACAAACCCATAAAACCTTTACATAATAATGCAATCCTCTATTAGCTAAAAGCACATAATGGACTGTAGCCCTCTGAGTAAGGGAAAGAACATGGAGTCTAAAATGAGAAGCATTTCTCTCCCCAAGGCAGCTATGATGAGCTCTGCTACTGGCTGTATTACAATCACTATCAGCTTAGTATTGGATCCACCACCCCATTTTTAAACAGTAACTTGCACTTGTATGGAATGGATCTAAATAACCAAGCTTTTTCTCTTCCTGTATATTATGATCCTACAAAACATGCAGCTGTAGCCCAAAGCTTGTCCCGGTGATGGTGCTAACAGTTACAAGCGCAATGAAAAGCAGGTCCAGTGAAGCAAGTTATGAAAATCACTGATTGCATTACAAAAATACCGTGTAAATCCTTTTGAGGTATTCTGATACCATGGAACAGCAGTTTCTCAGGCTCCTACCCTTTACAATAAAAAAAAAAAAGTTTAGCCTGAAGATAAAGGTGATGGGCTACATTTTAATGTGTTACTCCATCCTTGTCTGCATCTATGATCCTATTTTTTACAAACTTAACATTAAGTGTTCAAAAATAACAATAGTAAGTGCTTACTTCTAAGCATGCAAAATGTTGCCTGTGAATTGCTTGAGTATAGGCAGCATGACAAAACAAAAAGTCACTTTCATATATTCAGTATCAAGGCAGTATAAGTTTCTCCTACCTTTGGTTTGATCCAAGCCAAACACACATTTAGAAAAGACAAATACAAAAAAAAAGCCAATGAGTAAAATACACATGATTTCCTGAAAATAGAATTATATCGTTGATTTAAAGATAGTTTCTTGATTTTTTTTTTTAAACTCAGTGACATTTTAAAGTGCAACATAGGTATCTGTTCAGAAATGGTGAATTAGAATTCAAGAAAGTTTCTTCCCACTTCAGAAGTTGCAGCATCTCTCCACAAAGATCTGTCCCTAATTTTGAGAGCAGATTACTTGAGAAATCATTTTTGTTCTGGTGTTTCCAACATTAGAAGCATCTCACCTTTTTTCCTTCATTTCATGCTATTCCCAAATTCTGCTTCATTTTTTCATATACAACATAGCTGATGCTGACAGCTGGAAGCACTTTCATAAAATTAGGGGCTATGCCCCTATAAAGTCCTCGGATTCCCTCTGTAGCAATAATTCTTTGAAAAAGACCGACCATATTTAGCTGTGGAGCTCCTTCCACTGAGGCTAGAACAAAAAGATAATGTGTTATACAACAGGTCTAACAACATTAAAATGCTTAAGCAAGTATTAAACACCTGGGTGGTGAGCCTACCAGCACCTTTACGGCATTTGATTAAAACTGAGTCCTCAGAGAGGGGAGATCTCTTTAATACCAGACATTTCAGAGAGATCCATGTGTCTAAATCCCACCAAAAAGCATTATCCACCTACATTCCTTTGTAAATCTAGACTCCTATCTTTTGCGTCTGTGCACTAACCTATCAAGCAAAAATCTCAGCTATGAAACCGTCTTTATGAAACATCCTCCAGAGCAAACATTGCTCTCTACTTTTGCAGGATTATGCAAGTCCCTTTCATTTTACCTCTAAAATTTAGGAAACAATCTAACTTTTGCAAAAGTGCTCCCAGACTATGACAGGAGCTCTATGTCTAGTAGTCTTGTATGGAACGTGGCTCTCAGCACACAGAGCACTACTGTCTGAAATGTTACATCTGAATTAGGTATGAAGAACAACGTTGGGTGCAATAAGAAGGGAACAATGTTAAGAAGAATTTTCTGGGTAAGTGCTTAGTTTTCCAAATTGTTTTTTTTTATTCCCATGTCCCTGCTACAGCTATCCCACATGATACAATTTCAATGTGACCACACAGAAACATTCTCAGTACAACAGGACTCACCTTGAGCCTGCATGCGCGTTCTGATAAGAGCAAGAGGGTAACTGGCTAACTGCCCACACGTGCTGGAAACAGTACCGCATCCCAACAATACAAAAACACCTGGGTTAGCGGAGCTTGATGCATAGTGTTCTAGCCATGTACTCTTTAAGAGCTGCCAAGATATAAAAATAAATAATAAGACAAGAGATCTGCATTCAAGAAAGTAAACAAATACATCTTTATTCATAAGAAATCTTATAGGCTCAGTCCTGAAAAGCACCAATCTCACTATGCCAGTCCTACGTGCTTACTTCTCAAGTGCACAGGTCGTCTTAGCACATGGGTAAGGACTTTAACCAGACTATAGTAGTTAGTGCCTAGAAGAGAAATCTTTAAGAGATCCAGCAGCAGGAACAGTGCCCATGCTCTAAACCTGTTAATACTTTGCGGGGGAGGAGGAGGGGAACACAACTCAGCATGCCAAGGTTCAACAAAAGCTCTCACAGCTGCGCACCTCACCGCATGCAGAAACCCTAGAAAAGAACTTCCATAGTGCTTCAAAAACATTTGCTCGAGGAATTCTGCTGATTACTACTGTGCTGTCACAAAAAGATTTGTCTAGACTAGAAAAAATTTAGTCTCTGCATCTGGGTTACTTAACACACTTTGAAGCAACACCTAGCATTTAAGCTAAATAAAACATTTTAATTGTTGCTGATGGGTGTAAGAGGTACCAGCTCCTCTTGAAAGGAAAGGGAGCAGTGTTTCAAGCTCCTCACAACAACTGTATGTCAGCCACAAAGAATTCTGGTGACATGCTCAGACACACAAGGAATTCAGGTTACTATAATCCAGTTATAAATTGGAGTAAACAGCAAAAAAATGTATTAAGTATCACAAATGCAGGATATGTAACATAATATGAATATCCTATCCCATTTTTTTAGCATATAATATTTGCTATAGAATGGGTATGTTCCAGTCCAACAGAATTATTTAACTATGCAAATATGTTGTATTGCCAAGGTCTATATAACTCTGCCTTATGAACAGATTTCTTGTTTGGTACTGCTGCATGTACGGGCCAACTGGCACAGGCACTCCTCCAGGAGGGGCAAACAAAGAGAAACACTGAAGTCTAGTAAAATTAGTGGAAATTCTCATTTATCTATTTTATTGTAATACTACAAGCATATTACAAATCTAACTAATGATACAAATAGTCTAAAAAATATTTATCCTTTTTGTAAATTAACTAATGAAAGCTACATGTGTTCAGTGATCTAAACTCACCTCATAAACAGCAAGGTCAATGCCAGCATAAGGAATTATACCCAGAATATTTGGAACATAGCCTTTGTAGAAGGCCTTTACACCTTCTCTTTTTAAGATCTTCTTAGCACAGTCAAACATCCCAGAATATTGCCCTGTTTTACCCACAGCCAATCTGGTCTTTAAAACCTAAAGGGGAAAAAATAGTAGCCTTAATTACATACCTATATTAACGTATTTTATAAACACAGGAAAACACAGTATCTCTCTGTTTATTCAGTTGTCTGGAACTGCTTTGACTTTTGGTACTTCAAATCTCCTTTGTGATGACTACTATTAAGCCTTTGTTAGCAGTAGGCTTCTTCAGGCTTTATCATTAGTGCAGAGTACCATACATACTACTTATACACTAGCTTACAAATTATTAGCCTTTTTAAATTGCATTTTACCTTTCTTGATTAAAACAGGCAGATTTTTTGATCAACTTGAAAGCAACAGAGCAGGCAATATTTAATTGAAGCATTAGCTAAAGAACAAGTGAAAGTATTAACACACTAGCAGATCACACTTCTGATCTGGGAACAGCAAAGCATATTAAGAAAATAATCTTTCAAAAAGCACAACGCTTTGAGAGGTAGTTAAGGGATACAAAGATTGTGGCTCACTATTGAAACCCAGCATCTGATTACTATTGCAAATAGGTCCATACAGCACCTTAGGACAAAGAAATTAATAACAGTATCCAAATGAAACCACAGAGGGAATTTCCTGAGCAAGAATTTGGCCTAATTTAAAGACTCAGTAGACTGCAGCTTCCTCAGGAGTTTCCTGGCACTTTGCTTTTCTCTTTTATTTAGAAACACCCTAAAAAAAACACTTCTAGGGCAGTATTATATCTTTGTTAGGAAGATCAGAGCATCTTATTGTAGAATAGTTCACCTGTCTCCATTGATCAGTGTAATCCAGACAATCTACATAACATTTCAGTTACTTTATAACTTAACCCATCTCTGTACTCAGGCTAGCTGGGATTCAGGGGCTCTAGCAGCAAGGATGCTATTTAAAGAGAGATCATTGTCACTGTCAGCAATGAAACCAGCAAAGTTCTATTCCTACTGACACTCCTCTCTATGGAAAAGGTATTTAGGTTACATTTTCCACTACTTCCAAATCTTGATGTTGTCATTGGTTTAATCCCAGACACAACATATATTCCAGTTATTTGCACAACAAGATAAACTTTCTGGGGAACCAGCAGTAAAGGAAGTACATCCTACTTCTATTTAAAAAAAAGCAGGATGTGCAATAGCTACCCTAGAGCAGTTAATATATTAATGCTAGTTAAATTGCAACATATGTAGAACAACATACAAATACATCCTACAGAGAAAAGAGCGGCGAACCCACCCAGCCTCAACTGTAGCTGTTTTATTCTCCCTCCACACTGATCTCCTAATCAGACCCAGCTCCCAATCACAGTGCAACAGAACTTCATCGGTTCTGCTAGACAAGAACATTCCTTGCTAACGTACACAGTGGGGGAAAAGACTTATGCCCAGTTTAGGAAGTAGCTTGAATGTGTACTTAATTTTAAATGCGTTCTTGGATTATTTTTCCCTGAACTAGGTTTTATTTAAACTTTGCTTTAGACAATACTATGCAGCCAAATATATAGAAAAATGAAAAGTATCAATTAGAACACAATATATTCTAAAATGACTAGTACTGAAGTTCTGAAAGGCAGTACAAAGTAAAAATAATTTAGGATACAGGAATATAGAGGAATTCCTATAATACTTTCAAGAGTAAAATGGGTTTTACTTTGGATATCAACCAGACATTTGGCAGAGTCTCCAATGGAAGCAGATTCTCTGTTACTTACCTCCATGGGATAAATGGAAGTTTGTGCTGTTGCTCCAGCCAAAGAACCAGACACAAATCTTTCAATGGTGCCTAACTTTCCATCATCCTTAGTGAGTATCTTCTTATACTGTGTAGTTATAACACATAAAATAAACATAACACGCTTTTTAGGAGAGGCAAGAGTTACTACGAGGCAGGAGCACAGTACAAAATGTCTTTTCAAGCTGTACTTACTTTTTCATGTATTTACACTTACATTTACCAACCTAACAAATTTAGCACTACACTCACTGCAACTCTGTGGACAGAGATTCTCAAGAATACAATAAATACTCCAGCCCGCAAGAATCCTTTACATTAAACACCTCAGCCACCACAACACTGTCAGGTATTCTACAAACAGCCAACACAAGGGTACCCCCACTATGGTCCCCAGATCAGAAAGAAGAACCCAAATCCCTTGCAGATCCAGTTCTCCAATCAAAGAATGAAAGATCAACTAGCACCACCGTTCATAGAGGCACTCAGAGAGCTGTACATACTGTGTCACTCAAGACGGAGACATCATGACGCAAGAATGTGCCATCAGCTCCCAAAAGGCAGAGCAAGAGTAAGGAATAATATGCTCAAAAGTTACTCTATCGCATCAAAATCTGCTGTTCAGTCTTAAAATATACCAAAGTTTACTTGCCTTTGTGTTGCTTTTATTTCACAGTTGTAAAGAGATGTGCAGTATGTTCATTTAGTCTTACCTGAGGCACTAGCAAGCCCCACAGAGGAAAAATAAAGATCATTTAACTACACCAGAACTGGAGTTCATTTTCCAAAGGAGGATTAGGCCTTAACATGGTGCTTAAAGCTGATTCAGAGGTAAATATAACTCTGAAATCCAGGATGAGGGCATCTTATATAGCACCATATTTGACTTTAAAAGAATCCTGTATAAGTTCAGCTAGCATAACGTCCTAAGTTTTTGGTTGTTGTCACTTTGAAGCAACAAACTAGATATTAAGGCAGTCCTCCAAATACAGCTATGCAGACTGAAAGACAGTTTAAAATCTATGACAGATTTAGTTTATTTACACTGCTTATAATACAATAGCAAAATCTGCCTAATACCAAGTATTCTATTAACAGAATAAATAGACTATTTTAAATCTGAAAGTCGCTCTAAATTACTGTGACAAAATCTTCAACCGTGATAAGAACTCCTACATAATACAACAGTGCAAATAATGAACAGTGAGAGTGATACAGTATTTTATTCACCATTATTGTCATTCCTGATTTATCATCCTACCTGTTCATAAGCCCAGAACTTAATAGCTGTTTCAGGAGCTATTTTCACAACATTGACACCATTTCCTCTCCAAAGGGATCGGATGCCACCTTCTTTCAACATTTGCTTAAAACCGCTGGCTATATTCATTTTGTTTGATTTTGAACCATGAACCTAAAATAAACCAAAGTCACAGTAAAGAACACTGCTCTGATTAGATTGTAAAACTCATCACCCAAGTGTTAAATTGCTTAAATATATCAACAAGCAAAAACACATCCACTATTGAAAAAATCTTATTTTAGTGGCACAAGTACTATAATATCTTGTTTACATTTTTGCCAATATGACTATGGAAAAGACAACTTTTATGAACACAAAATATGGAAATTGTCAAAACATAACTATACCTCCTGAATTTAGATACGGTATTTGGCCGCAAATACAGCTGTTTTCCGTAACAGCTCTCTAAAAACTGAAGTGATACACCAGAAACCACAAAGTTCTTGAGCATTGCACCTACCTGCATCATCACTTTAAGGCGATCTAACGGTGCTGTACCTGTTCGAGAGACAGCACCAGCCACTCCTCCTGCCAACAGCTGTTTCCACCACTGTCCAGTCTTTTTCTCTTCCTCCGTGAACTCATCTGGAACAGTCAAACTATCTCCTATATCCAACACCTATTAGAATCCAAAGCAAAGATGTGCAAATAACTATCTCATTCCATAATCTCAATTTTATCAACTGTTCTAGTTCCAAATTAACCTACCATCAGAATATGTAAATAAAACGCTAGTTAAAAATAAAAAATATCACTAATTTCCATTCTATAATTAATTTGTTATGGATTGCTACTGCTATTCAACAAACAGCAACTTTTAATGACTTCTACATAGAGATTGAGTAATAACACCACAGACCCACCATTTCAAAGACTGCACCATCATCATTAAAAATTATGATAAATTTCTGCCTTGAGTACGGCCCAAACAAAGACATTCTGTCATGATCGGTAGACCTTTACAGGCGGCACTAAAGCTCAAATGCTTATATGTCGCAGCTAACCTTTCACCAGACAGCCTTCTGGGATTAGTTTGGTAATCTCCTAAGGATGCTAACAAGAGATTTCTCTCTCACTCACACATATATGGGATTTCCCATTTCCTCCCACCTGCCCTAACACTTTAAAGTAGCATTTTTATAGCTGATATATTGGAGTAGTCTATTTCCAGTAACTGCTGTGTATTATTTTACAAAATAACAAGTTTGACTAATACTTTACAATTTTTTTTATCATCAGTTACACTGAAAGACACATTAATGACTTTTTTCAGCTATAAAAGTTTGAAATTTCACTAAGAGGTGCATGTTTGTAACACCATTCAATTCAATCAATGAAGAACATTACTATAGGCTGTAGCAATAAAGCTGTCCAAGACATGAGACTGTGGAATCTCACACATCACTTAAACTAGTCTCTGCTCTACATGTAATTTATAACCATGATATATGAGGAAAAAATACACTGTAGACAATGCAAAGCCAATATCATGCATAAATTACACTTATAAAGAAGCAAGAATGTTTTAATAACTGACAAGTACTGACCAGAAAGTGGGTTAATTGATAAACGTTTTTTTTTAACTACTGTTGATTTTAATTGTAGACACTACATCCCTAATTTATGCTGTGTTCTCTATCTGCTAAGTAGACTGAATACTCTCTTGGTCATCTGGAACACAAGAATTGCAGGATGCAGATTATAGGTGTTGCCACTGGACAAACAGGATAAGCACCAACTACTCTGGATACTGAACATTGAACAGATTAATTGAAAAATCCTTTCATCTTTCTGACGTTTGTGGTTTCCAAGTCAGGTGTCATCAGTTGCTCAACTACATGGAATCATCAAAAGATCAATCAGAACTCTCAAAATATAAATTCAGTGTTCTTAGAGATATTATGCATATCTACCACAGTTTAAACCTTGTGTCTAAAAAAGATAAATTTGAGGGTGTTTATAACAGAAAGGCCACAGCTACCAGCTCATAATAATTCTATGCTAATGCAGCTATCTGCTTGGAAGAGTCTGACAGCAATTAATATTTTACAATAAAAACAGAAGTGGAAGCACTGTCAACACCAGCCAGGCATGTGAGGTCTCACATCTGCTCTTATCTGAAACACCAGCTGTGTTGCTGTGTAGCTGGATTTTGCTTGCTGTGATAACTGGGTCATCAGCTGACTGCTACACTGGAAGATCACAAGAGACTTTTAAAATTGTTTCTTGGTGCTAACTAATGACATTCCATAATAAAAAAAAAATATAGAAGTTATGTTTAATAATAGTAATACAAAGGATTTTATTAAAGCAAAGGGGATTTTTCCACTAAGTAAGCTGGGACCAGTACTATCTGATCTCATAGCAGTGCTTCAAGTGCTTTCTTCAGCAAACAGGGATCTAACTCCCTTTTCGCAAGCATTTATGAATTGAGGTTGTACAGTGTGAAACACTCAAAGCTTTCAGATCTCATAAACTGGTTTTTTATTATGGAAATGTTAACTAGTCCCTGAAGATACGAATGGTCTCACTATATTCAAATAAATCTGTCTTTACCTAACTTTATGGATCACTCCAATAATCTACAGGAAGGATATTTAGCAAACAGGATTACTATTGGTTTACTTACCTTATTATTTGTTCTTAAAAGTTAGTCACTGAGGTGGCAAGAGCTCCATTCCATAGTAACTTAAAAAAATTATCTGCACAGTGGATAGCCTATTGCTGTATATTCTGTCGTTCTCAAATGAAATTCTATAGCCCAAGAGAATGTGAGGACATGTGCACAGAAAATCATCACTAATGACACTGATGATTTTATGATAATGATAATATTACTATATAAATGCAAACACTGAACTAATTTCAACATAAGAAATAGTTAAAATGTTTCTATAATTCGTTTCCACACATCAAAAGCACTGAACATAAGAATGTACTGTAATGTGAAAGGAAGATTTAATATTGTGGTTGTTATCTGTCTGTGGAACATCTCCAAAGGAAGAAAAGGTTTCCTTCCTAAGAATTACTGATAATTATTGGCAAAGTTTAGATGAAGCTCTTTGTTCAGAACAACTATCCTGCTTGTAAATGGGAGAGCACAAAGTGAAAAGGAAAATCAAACAATCATAAATACACATATGCTTAAAATATAACAACTGTGAAGCTGTTATACTCTATATTGCCAATTAACCCAGCAGAGATGAACTTAAGAGCTGCACTGAGACAAAAGAAAGGTTGAATTTACCGTAGAATGTTTCCAATATCGAATTATTTCCTCAATGTCTGTAGCTGGGTTGAACATAAAATGATCTCTCCATTCATTCCAGTCTACTGTCATTGTCCCATCAGCATCAATACTGAAAAGAAATTGAACTATATAAGGAAATAGTAATTGGGGTGGGGTTTCATTGCATTTTTTTATTATTATTATTATTATTATTATTAATGGCCATCACATCAGCGACAACTGACTGTAAATTCCATACGATGACTTCAAGGATGATTCTGCCATGGCTCTTCAAGTGCATCTGACATATTGCATTTAAAAACATAACATAAAAGTTCATTCTATCAACAACATTTACAGGGAAATGAGATAACATTCTCCTCCCCGAGCCAGATGCTCAAAGACTGACTAGATTTACTATCACCCAGGAACAGATGGAATATGTGAGAATTACTACAAAGGCACCACTGAAGGTACCAACACCTTTCAAAGTCATAATCCCATTTATCTTGTTCTCTGGATTATAAAAAAATAATAATTAACAATACAAAGAAGCTTAAAATACTTTAAGAAATAGTAATTCCTGACCTTTGCAGGATCTTTTCTGCCTGTTTTTCTGAAATGCTTATACCCAATATCTGGAGGGACTGGACAACTTCTGATGCTTCAATTTTTCCTTGAAACATTAAAAGAAAGATGACACATAGTTAAAACGTGGATCTTAATACACTTAGCACCTTGGAACTCGCTACATTCCATTGTAACACCAATTTAAACACAGATGGTGTATTTTGATTGTCTACTACAAGGACTGAGCGAAGATGAGTACATTAAAATCATGCAACCAAATGAGATGCAAATATTCAGTGAGTTAAAAACTATTTTATCTTAAAAGATAACTTTGAAACTTCCTTATAGTTTCTCCATCTGGGGAACAAAGGGCCCCAGATCAATGGATCTGGAAGATGATAGAAAGAAAAAAGACTATAATAATTTATTATTTCAATCTATAGTAAACTATAATTACAATCCTATAAGGAAAAAAAGTAGGATTTCCATATTCACAACTTTTTGTCTCCAGTTTCAACAAAGAATATAAAGGAAGATAACTTTTAATGCACAGTTTCTTCAAACAACATTTAAGCAAATAAAATAAATCAAGGCATACCATCGTTGTTTTTGTCCAAGCTCTTAAATGCCAGTTTCATCTTTTTCTCATGATCTTTAAGATACTGCATAAATTCTTCAAAATCTAGCTGTCCATCCTGGTTAGTATCTCCAGCTTTAAAAATTTTCTGTTGAGAGAAAATTCAGCATTTGACTTCTCCAATTACAGCAGGTCACAAAGCAACAGCAGCATAGCACAGCCCTGGCTTTAAAAAAAAAAAAAAAAAAAAAAAAAGAGAGAAAAGAAAGCATCATATCGGTCACTTCGGGAGTCAAATCAGGAAAACACCTAAGCATACGCTTCAGAGCTGTATTTTCTTTTCAGAATTTAACACACTCTCAGTATTTTCATAAAGAGACAAAACATTCAGCAGCAAAGAGAGATATAAGAAAGCATTATTTATTATTTACATAGCTTTCCTTTTCAAAGATTTTAAGGTTTCTTACCAGCACTGGCAATTTACACCTACAGATATCAAATAATTTGTGGAGGAGGAGGTGGGGGGACAGGACAAAATCATGAAAGAGAACAACTTTAAGCCTGTGACTTTCCTGGTTATACATGAAATTTGTCAATATGTCAGTAAAATTAAGCAAAATACAGTCTTAACTATCCTCTTTAATCTAGTGGTCTATTAATTATGAATTATAAAGGTAAAAATACAAACATCAATTAAGTATTTAACTGCTGACCAAAAAAAATACAAAGGCACTTCCATCCCTGAGGGTTTGTGAAGGCAGGGCTTTCTGCTTCAAACTGAAACCCTGACAAAAATTCAAAACAGACTTGTAACAAAGAGAAGCACAGTTGTCTTCCATTTTTGCATGTGTTTCCTAGTAACTGTCCTGCAGATAAGAAGCATCTACATGTAAAATTAACTACAAGTTGAATGCATGGTATACAATTCCAGCACTGGAGGAAACAAGTCTGAAATACAGCCTAGGCATACGCTTCTCCATCTACAAAGGGTCAGAACACTTTACCGTCTTTGTGTGTGAAAACATACTTTTTAAAAAAGGGAAATTACAGCAGCCCCTGTCAAGCATCAGCTGAGGCTTGTCTTCAAAGGCAAAGCCCTGAGAAGAGCAAAGCCCAGGTTAAAAAGCGCTGCAGGATTTATTATCCTGGGCTTTACACCACAGCAAGGGCTGCTCCACACAGGGACGGCAGCAGAGAGAGAGCAGAGGGGCTGAGGAGAGACAAGGTCCACAGGACACCAGTATCACCTCTTTCCATCCACTCTCGCACTTCCACTGCGCTGCCGTCTCCTCCAGCAGGACGTGCAGGGAAGTCCACCCAAAACCCTCCTCTAGAACACAAGATTTAAGGGGAAAGTTTGGGCATCAGTCCCTGTGGTTTCCCTCAATGTGTGAAATCCTGCTGGGGCAGCACTCTACACAAGATGGACAGGAGACCAACCTGACAGCAGTCTCTTCATCGATTTGCAGTAAGTTTCCGAGCACTTGAGGGTACACATAAAGCACGTGCCAAAAATTCTTCCAAATATCTTCTGTTTTGCAAACTGCCTTGCACAACCATAGTTTCTGAATAAAGTAACTCTCAACAAGATTTGCATGGCTGTTCTAATCTGCAAAATCTGTTTTTAATCATTTTGTTTACTCCACTATAATTAGCATAAATCCTCAAAAGACCAAAGTCCAATAAGTTCTAGCCTACATAAACTAAACATAAAGGAAGTTGAAAACTCTGGTGTATTTGTTGCAGGTGTCTGAAAAAAATTTGAAGACCTCTGAATACATTTATGTTGCCTCCTTTATCTTTCCTGTCTCTCTACTAAAAGAAACGTACTTTAATGTTTAATCTCAAAAAACCCAAATTGGTAAGATTATCATATATTTCTCAATGGAAGGGAGGAAGATGTGGTACTCCACAGTGAAACAAGAAGCAAATTATTTACCTCCCGTAGTACAGCAAGTTATGCACAATAAAATCAACTCGATTTACTGCATACTCAGATAAAGGTCTTTGGTATCAGCTTAGAAAAACAGTGTTCTTAGTACACTTAGTACACTCGTAAATCCAGATTGATTCCAATTTCTATTAATAACCTGTCAACAAAAATATGCTTATCAATTCAGTTTCATGACCTTGCCAACATGGTTAAGGCTGTTCAGAATTTCCCATTACGAAAAAAATAGTTTACATTTACTTAAGTTTATGGATGCAGTCCTGACTATGACCTTCTAACAGGAAATTGAGAAAGGCTTCAAACAAAGATATTTAAAAAAAAAAAAACCACAAAAAACACCCACTATTAAAAATTACTCTAGCCAGAAAAGACCCCCCCCGCCAAGACACTTCAATCTCAACTCCACATATGGCACTTCATACCACAGGATCCGAGTGTCCTGCAAGACTCCCACAAGGTACTGAGAAGAGATAATTTATGTGGCAGTCACACACACATTTTGAGTGAATTCTAATCAACGCAAATTGTTACTATTCCCTACTGCTACCCGGAATGACACAAACAAAAATGTAGAACAAGGGAAGTGTTGTTTTGTCTCACAGATATGACAAAACTTTAACTAAATTCCAATTACAAAACCTCCACTGCTGAGGATGACGTGAGCCAAAGAAAACGGAAATTCCTAGGAGGTTTAGAGAGCTGGCAATTAGCAAGTGTGAAGGGGGCACCTTTCATTTCATCTGCCAAATAAGCGGATTTTATATTGCAACAACTAGAAAAGGATAAGCACATACTCTCCATTCCCCACTTTTTTTTACAGTTATTTTCCAGACTTCAAGATGGTCTCAGCCGCTCTCAGCACAGCAGAACAGAAGCAACAGGGAACAAAAATGTATGCTTTTCGTCAGCACGCACACACATTTTTCTCACATTACAAATCTAAAAGTTCATGCAAACAAACAAAAGCCTCTTGCTGTCTATAAAATGTACTAATTATGTGGCTGTTAAAGTTTCAGATTAAAACCAGTAATTTGCAAGTTTGTGGAACAAACAGGAGCACTGAAAGGAGCTTGCCTTCCACTTGGAGGGCAGAAACTCCCTCGTGGGGGATTATATTCTCCATGGGCACAGCCAGCAGGAAAACACTGGATTCTGCGGCAAACTCACTCTCAGGTACAAACTGCCCATTCACAGCATCAAATAATAGTTCAGGTTGGAAGGAATTTCTGGAGGCCATCCAGCACAACACCAGCTCAAAGCATGTCTAATTAGATCCAATTAGATCAGGTTGCGCAGGACCACATCCTATTGAGTGTTGGACATCTCCGAGGATGGACATTTCACAGCCTCCTCAGGCAACCTGTTCCAACATTTTGTCACCCTTGCTTCAGTTCAACAAGGAGCCCAACTCTACTGTTCTGCATTTAATATACTACCAGATTTTGCCGTTACAACCACCTGTCACTGTGACACTTCCTGGTTCACCAACTTCTCTGATGGAGGAGAACTGGATGCATTTTAAAATAGGCATGCTTACAACAATAGAGCAGGAACCAAACTAGATGCCAGTTCTTGCTTGGAAGTCCTGGGAAACAATGGTCAGTGTGCCTGCCACGTAAAACCTGCCATTCCTTGTTACAGACTGACTGTGGGATCACCTCACCTTTATGTAGGCCCAGCCCCAAGAAGAAAATGTTTATTTTTCAAGGTGTGCCATTTATTTTCGCATTGTCTAAAAACTTTAACCCCAAGCAATGAAGATAATTCACTAGATAAAATGAAATGGTAACCACATAAAGAATTGTTAATTACAGATAGATATTAGGAAGACTCTTTAGATGATCTTTCCTTTCAATGTTACAGGCCTTCACACATACTGACTACAATGCTCCTGTGCTGACCTTTTTGGTCATAACACTGCTGCCTTTTTCTTTTCTCCTTTTTTATTTTTTAATTCTGCTACTTTTGTTCTTTTTCTGCTGTATATTTTGTTAATACAGCTGCTTTCAGAGTCCTGCACAGCAAGGCAACACCAATGTGAAAGGCCACAAGTAGACTAAAACACTGAAGAATTTTATTTTTAAATTTCTAGATTATATAAAGCACGTTACAGTGTTGAATTCCTACTCCTCCAGGAGTAGGAAGACCTCTGTATTTGGTGTGGAAACATAAGCCACCAGGTCTGTTGAAAAAAAATCAGAAGAATTACAGACAGGCTTTATATACACCTAAAAATCCTGACACTCCATAAGTGGCCTGATGAATTATTAGGTTACTCTGTGCCAAAGCTATGAACTTTAACACATTCATAGCTACAAGGTAAAGACAGAGAAAGCAAGCTGCTAGAAATCTTAATGCTTTTATGTAGATTTTTCTTTTAAATTCACAGTTTATTTTTTATGTTACTCTAGTATCATTATTTGTGTATTGTGCATAAGCCTTCACATTCTGGTTACAAAACTGAATTGTGCATGAAATGTGAGGCTGCTCCGTACAAATGGTTACCAATCATCTATGGTTGTTATTACCAATCATCAGCTTGTTATTCCAGCTAATTAATATAATGTAAAGAATATTTAAAAGGAAGTGATCCATCAAGAAGTTACTGGGTGTTTCTGGCTTCCTATCATGTTATCTACAAGACACAAGTAAAAAACCAACACTTAAAGATACATAATTGGTGCAATTAGCAATTCATTGTTCTGCAATCTATGACTAGAGTTCCAAAGGGCACAATTACAAATACTGCATAGAAAAAGCACGAGCACCACAGTAAGAACAGCATCTTTGGACATTCACAAGTTTCACATTTTCTTTTAAAACCAGAGGTACCATAGACAAAACCAATCACAATATTCCCTTCTCCTCTTCTCCCCTTTTTCTATTCTTTCTCCCTTTGCCTCCAAAATAATTAGCTCCATTCCATAGCTCTGCATTCTACAATTTTAAGTTATTAGACTGTAATCTTATTGGAAGCCAAATTCAGTCACAGGTCAAGCATATGCAACTCTTCCCTCTTTACTGGATACGTACCCTGCAATACTCAAAACTACTGTTGTCCTTTTCCTGTCTATATCTGCCAAGACTACACAACTTTATGACACATGATGATAACCCAAAAATCAGCAGTAAATATTATTAAAGTCAGTCTTGTCAAACTGCATCAGTTGGGAGATAAATCCAGCATAAAGGGAAAGGGCCTGAGGATGTGTCCACACAGCATTATACCCCAACCACCGAATCCACATAATACAGTAACAGACTGGACTGACACTCAGCCTCCAGAAATCCTACAGAACATTGCAAAACAGTCATTTGCACCGCCTGAGCACCACTCTTCCCTGCAACAGGAAAGCACTAGCAGCGGTCTTCTCACTGCTCCATTTCAGGTAACAGAATCTCTACAAAACAAGCCTAAAAAGGAAGAAATGCAAGTCATGAATACACTCTCCAATATGCCTTGCAAGAGCTGCTCCCTCAGGACCTGGATAAACTCTCTCAACTCATAGCTATGAATTAGATTCCAAGAATCTGAAACAGCATAAATGGGAGATGCAAACTATCCCTTGTACCTTCATTCATCATTCCTTGCAATTTACACTGGTGTTTTTTACTTTGAACATACTTGGTAGACTGACTTTTTCCATTAAATAAGACTCTGCTACAAAGGCATCCCCACCTTACAGTCATCTTAAAAGATTTACCAGTTTACTTTGTTTCTTTACCTGGGACACACTGCTGTCCCAAGACGAGGATAAATTTCAAAGCAAAGCATTTCAACATGTGGTTAAGAGATCTTCCAGGGCTGGGGGTTCCCATATTTGGTGCCTGGCATTCTTGCACTTTACAGCAACAAGAGAAAGAATTAATCACTCACTGTACCCTGTCATTGTTCAGGAAAAAACCTATCAAGTTAGTATTTTAAAAGAATAATCCTTTTATCTCCTTGGATGTTTAAGGTGTTATGGAAAAAAAACAATTTATATTCACCTTGCTCTTTTATATGGAGACTTGGAGACTACAGTGGTTAAAAGCTTCTGAAGCTGTACACTTCAAAATTAAATTATGACTTACATGTTTGCTTACAACTGAAGTCAGATATATTGCTGAAGATGTTTGTGGTATCTCACAATTAAGTCCCCATAATCAGACATAATTGTAACACCTATTATGACCTGAAAAGCAAAGTTTAAAGGAACTAAGCAGCTCCAGTTTTCTACAATCACATGATATAACATCTGTTTTGGTAAAAAGTTGGAGATGCTTTTCTACTCTACATCTATAGTACCTGTTTTTGGCACACTATTAAGGTGAGAGAAAGCTTCATTTCACATAAAGAATGATACACAGATATGAAAGAGATTAAGCTTATAAAACTGTGAATCTGCATATCACATATGATAATAATTTATAAGAGCAGATATCATTGCAGAGCAGATTGAAAATGCCCGTGTTTCTTCTAGGAAGTTGTTGCCAAAGTAACTAGTGCTTTTTGTATGCTTCCAGACAAGCTACAACACAATGAAGAGGCTTCAGTTAACTTGGTCCACTAGCCTTCTAAATTTTGTCATGTAAGAGAAGTTATCAAAACTAAGAAAAGTGCAAAAATCTTAATAAAACAGTGAAGAAATATTCCAGGAGATTTTTAGCTCAGTCACTAAACAAGTATGTGCTTTCTGGGCTAAGAACGGGTACGATAAGTTCAAGCTCTGAAGCACTATCTAGCTGTAGTTTTCAGAGGCCAGCAAAAAGCACAGAAGGAAACAATACACACCTGGCTCCATTCTCACCCATTCTCGCATTGAGAGGCAGCGCTCTAACCCAGCACAGAGGCCTGCCTTGCTTGATGGAATTCTGAATTTTCTTTGGTTTAAATGCAGCAACACACTTCAAGTGTTCTGAGTATTTTTAGACTTTGTTGGACTAAAATTTTCATAAACAGAGTCCATTATTCTAAACAGACCATATTCCAGTTGCTAAGAATTTAGTCTCGTCGGGCCCCATTTCCACTGCACAGGAGTCTCATCTCACTGTTTCTTCATCTAAAGGATCCTTAACATAGCCAAAGACTTACGCCAAAACCTGACAGAGAGTCAGTCCAAATAAGATCATTATACTGTTTCCAGAATGTAATTAATCATTTCAATAACATCTTTCTACTGCTAGCTCCAGGATTCCACGTACAAATAGCACCTGAATTTGAATGCTTGGCTGTTGCTACCCCAAAGTGAAGCCTGAAATATGGTGTTCACCTCCTACAGGTTTACTGTAAGGATTGATTGCAACAGAAGGAAAGGGGGAACAAAAATAGTACTTCATATAACTCACACCATTTATGGTACTCCCGCCTAAGAGACTCAGCATTCTGAAGACACAGGATGAGATCATTGGAGATCTGATCCCAGCATCTATTTTGTGTCTCTACTGGACAACTCCGCTAACCAAAGTGACTGTACAGTAGCTGTTAATGTGGCTTGTAGAGCACCATTTGATACTGTCACCACACTGAATTCCTTCTTCATAGGAGTTGACACATTACGTCAGGAAACTTTTGTAAAGCTTTGCAAAGTTACCCATTCCTGGCGGATAATATACTACACTATAAAAGAGGAGTCATCCTGGCAGCCTCTAAGCAGCACACATTTCGGATTTTCCAGTGGTTTACTTTCGTCTGTCAGATACTGACAGGAGGCAGGTCAAGTAGAACACAAAGTCAGGAGCTTCTGTCACATTGTGCTATGATGTCCTGCTATGCAGAAAAAATTATTCTTCCTTAGAGGGACATGCAACTTACCTCCAAAGCTTGCCACGTGGTTTCACATCAGCTCTCCTATCTACAATGCTACTTTGCCTACGAGAGTCTTATCGTACGCTAAACATTAATAAAACTGCCAAGACAACTGATGAAAGGTGAAATAAAAAGAGCATACCAGTAGTCTGTTACTCAAATGGACAGCAGCTTTCTATCTTTTAAAAGCATACGTAGTCCTTCTAGTGAGGAATTACATTTGAAGAGAAAAGAGGAAAGTGCTAACACTTATTTATACCGTGAAAGTGACAACGTACAATGAAACATCTGACTTCACAGTGAAACACAGTAACACTCACATGGTCCCTGACCAGTAGTTAACCAGGAAGCAGCTGTGCCGGCCCCCCCACCCTCCCAGAAGTACAGTGACCAACACTCCCATGTACGTGGATTTCATTCCATGCAATGGAAGCCTGCCTTTCATGAGTATTTTTGGAAACCAAACCCAGACCTGCAGCTAGAATATAACAATAGTGCCAGGCCTGAGACCCCGACCCAGCCATAAGGCACCAAAGCCCACTCTGCTTTCAGATACTCCAAGGTCTGCCCACCCCATAGTGCCATCATGTCGGCAGGGCTGAGCAGTGGCTAATACTTTGTGTAATATTTCCACATCTCATTTCCTTACTCATTAGTTATTAGCAATTACAAGACTAACTCTGCCTCTCCAAACATCAATAGATGATTCAATATCTGACTTAATTAATAAAATACCTTTTTGCCAGGTAGTAAAAAGACATCTTACTGAATTCAACATCACTTTAGAGCTTGAAGTGAAGTAAGCGGGAGAAGGCAGCTTTGAGCTGCAAGAAAGTACAGGAAGCAGATTAGCTACGTAAAGACAGGAAAGAAGCCAGAGGCAAGTCTTACTGAGGCACCCTTATTAAAACAAGTCTAGTTATTAACAGTTATGTATAATCAGGCTAGTTTCTAGTTCAAACCATGCCCACCATTAAGTTTAAAATAGTGAGCATATAGAAGTTTCAGTGCACTCCAACAATTCTTCCACCCCTCTCAAACGTGCAACATGACTCATGGCTCATTTTGTTTACTCTGTGTTTCTTAAGCAACTGAGGCAGCCAGTTCCTGTTCTCCACTACATCCAGGTAAGTCTAGCTTATCTCTGTTGACTTCATGGGTTTCACTGCTAGTTTACCCTGTTACAACTGAGAATAATTTGACAGATACCCAGATGTGCACTGTTAATGAAAGGCATCACACCGATCGTAGAAAGAACTTGGAACTTGAGTTCTAAGTTGCTCAAATCTTAAGAGACACACCACCTGTGTCAGACTTTCCGTGAATTATGTGGGAAGACCACCCCTGTTAAATGTCAGAAAATCAACTGGTCACCTGTTCCCCTGTTGTGCACTGTAAGTAAAAACACCAAATTGTTACAGTCAAACTGGTACAACAGGTTTTCAACAATGTGTATATAATGCGTGACTGAAGTTCACAGCTAGCATGCTCCAATACTGACAACTCTCATGGATAAGCAAATGGGCCAAACTATCCCTCCTTTATATACCAAAAACCGAGATCAGAAAATATTGTAAAGATGATTTTGACCAGAAGTAATATCGAAGTGAAAGCATGCTTTCATTTATGCTCTCATATAAGCATCGTTCAATTCAAGAGGTCTGCTGTATACTTTTCCCTTAAGTATAGGAGATGAGAGTTAAATATACCAAAAAGAGGTAAAATAGAGACAGAATAACGAGACCATGGGAAAAAATTGGCAGTGTCCCACAATTAGTATGAGGTCAGTGAAATTGAATTATTGACCCAACATTATCTCTTAACACTGCAGTCAAAATTTAAGTTCACTTTCCTGAAGCTTTTTCAGAAATTATGCAACAGCTAATACAGGTGTGGCAGTGGAATGCCATCTAACCCTTCTTTATCCTGAAATAAAGAACAGGACTGTTACGGCAATAGCTCCAGCACAGAACTCACCTGTACCTGTTCAGCCTAACTGAACCTATGCGTGTCATTTCAGTGCAGACTTGCCTTACCACAGAAATACTTAAGCCTACAGAATTGTGCATAAATGATTTTGTGCATAGAAACACACAGAAGCCTACAGAAATTGTGCCTAGTCTGATCCCTGGGGATTACTGAAAACAACTAGAAAAGAGAAGTTTCTCTTCCAGGTACGGGTCAGATTTGCTAGTGTAACTCAGCATCACACTGGAACACTTGATGACTCAAGTTTTACTGACTTGTGAAGTCATAACATTGATAACAGGGCACAAAGGAATGTAATAGTCCAACCAATGAGTCCAAACAGAGTGCTGTCTGTTTCATGGTTTGATGGCTGCTGTTACATGTGTGGATTTTTAAATAGAAGGGCGCTGGTATCAGGCACAGCCCATGCCAAGAATAATCACTTCCATGTCCGTGTGTTCACGAAGACCTAGATGTAATAACTAGTTCTTATATTGCAACCTACTGTTATACAGATTTACTTATCTACTGCCCAAAGCAAACCTTAATTTATCTGACCAAGATTAGGCATAGGTGGAGTGACAGACAAAAACTGTACATGACTATCCTTTTTATCATGCTGGAGGAGGAACACGCTATAAAACATCACGCAACAGAGAATTAAAGGAAGTCAAAAGTCGACGCACGATGAATAAGCCCGGCCGTGCCCACCTGGCAACAGAGCCGTACTGCCCGTAGCGTTTGCCCTGGGGATCCTTCAGCTACAGCCCCGCGGCCCCTCTGTGCAACAGACAGTTATACAGACGCGGGCACGGCGTACCCGGGAACGAAGAAGGCAAGGCCCGAGGCCGACTTAAATCCAGGAGCGGCCGAAACCCTGGAATGCAGCTCCCGGGTCCGGCGCAGCCCCCGAAGCGCCGCCTGGGCTCCGGGGCCCCAACGGCAAGCCCCCGCCAGGCAGCGCCCCGTCCCTCCCGGGGCTGGGCGGCGGGGATGAGGTGGCCAGGCCGCGCCTCGCCCCCACCACGGCCGCGGGGGGCCGGAGAGAGACCGCTCGGCAGTGGCTGCTCCACCGGGAGGCAGCGCCGGGGCGAAGCGGCTGAAGACAGGGGAAGGGCCGCCGCTTCTCCCGTCCCGCTCTTACCTCCTCCGCCTCTTTTCCCAGGGGGATGCCCATGGCCCGGAGGCCCGTCTGGAGCTCGGCGATATCCACCCTGCCATCTTCGTTGAGGTCCAGCTTCCTGAAGAGATTAGCGTACCGGGAGTCGCCATCCCTGTTGCCGTCGCAGGCGGCCGCCGGCAAGACGAGGCCTCGCAGCAGCTGGAACATGGTGGGGGGTGGAGAGGCCGTGCGGTAGCGGGCAGCGGGACGGTCGCCCCTCAGGCTTCCGCGGGCTTGGGCGCGGACGGGAGGCACCGCCAACGCCCGCAGCTGCCAGAGGAGGAGCCGGCCCGGACCCGCCTCGGCGGCGAAGGGGAGGAGCGCCCTGAGGGCGCTCCCCGCCCTCCCTCCTCCCCCTCGCCGCTGAGGCGGGAAAGGAGGCGCTGAGGGGAAGAGGGCAGGCGGCGGCCGCGGCCCCTTCAAGCTTGCCTCAGCTCTCCCTCTCCGCACTTCCACCGCTGTTCCCGGCTAAACGTTTCCAGCACAAGTAGAGAAGCACCAACGATGCTGCTAAATAGCCGGATTTGGACACTTCGGCTCATTCCAGGCGCCAGCCGGCTGAGATCGGGACTGAAGCCGCGTGATGAGCCCCCTTGTGTGGAGAGCAGAAGGGCAGACTTTAAAAGAGCTCGGCTGGTTTGGCCTACCAGAACAAAGACTAGAAGAGGAAACTTCTCAGGGTTTTTGGTTTGTTTGTTTGGGTTTTTTTCCTTTTTTTGCTTCATAAATAAATCAGTGGAGTAAATGCAAAAGGACACAGCTGGTAAGAGGACAAAAGGATAGAAAACACCCGCAAAGTAGGCTCTCTGTGAGAGAGCTGCAGTGGAAATGAGACACTGAATTGAGTCTTGCTCTCCTGGTGCACATTCAGTCCATACACAACAGCAGAAAGTGCATTTCAGCCTTATAGCAGAGGCTTAGTAGCTTTGTTCAAGCATAATTAATAAAGCTAATGTGCTACGTCGTCTGACCATAGACTAATTGGTGTTTGAAAAAGGGCTAGATGCTGCTATGGCCTGTGTATGCAAAGACTACCTGATAGCATTATAGGTTCATTGGAACTCAGAACAAGCCGTGTGGGAAGGGACCTCAGGGAGTCTGCAGTCCAACCTCCTGCTCAAAGCAAGCTCAGCCATGAACTCAGACCTCCAAGGATGGAGCACCTCCATGAACCCCACAACCTCCCCAGACAGCCTGCTCTGCCACCTGACTCTCCTCAGGGGAGAAGCTTCTCCCCTGCAGCCCAGTCCAAGCCTTTCTCATTCCATTTTGTGCCTGGCATCTGTTATCCCTCCCACCATGAAGGCCCCAGCCCCATTTTCTTTATAAAATCTCTGTAGGTACCAGGAAGGTAGAGACCTCCTTTTAGGTCCCCACAAAACCAGTTCTCCCAGTTGAGCATGTCTTTCATATATTGGGGAGGCCAGAACTGGGCTGCAGCATCTCAATACAGCCTAGCTTGTGCAGAGTAGAAGGGGATAATCACTTCTCTCCATCTGCTGGCCATGCTCCTGTTAGTACAGCTCAGGATGTTGCTGGCCCATGCTCAGCTTGATCTCTGCCAAGACCCCCAGGTCCTTCTCAGCAGAGCTACTCCCTGTATTGTTGCAAGGGACTGTCCCTTCCTACATGCAGTACTTCACTTTTGTCCTTGTTGAATTTCATAAGGTCCCCATCACCCCATTCCTCCAGCCTTACTTACTCCAGCACACCAGGTGGTCCCACACAGTTTGGGGTCATCTGGAACCTTGATGAGAGTGTGCTTTTCTGCTTGTCCAAATATAAACATGTTACTTTGTTAGTACTAACATTGTGCATTAGCATAGGCTGAGTCTGAACACACATTACTCCTTTCTGGAATAAGGAAAGTGAATGTTGCTGAGGTCATTGCATCCCAGCAATGTAATACTGCTAAGTACTATGGCCTTTGTTTCTGTTTTTCTACTCATCCCATCATCCTTACATCTTTGTCTAACAAAGTACAGTGAGTGCAACATTGTCTCATCACTAATTAGAACATGCAAGTAATAACTATCTGTACTAGTTATTGAATAAAACAGAAATACAACATGAGTGGGCATGAAACAGTGCTACCTTAAGCTCCCATTGCATATCACTAGGTTTCAATATCCAGCATTGTCATTGTCCGAGGTCTTGATGAAGTACAGTTATTTTCTTATGTGATGAATATCATACTAAATACTGTACTTATTCTCATTCATACATAGTGTTAATACACAACTCAGAAATTAACACCAAACACTTGAAGCATACACTTAAATTGACCTCGGGCAGTTTTACCCTGTATTATGTGCTAATGTCATTTAGATGTTCAACATCAGCTAATGATTTCCACGTGATCAATAAAGCTATATGTAAGCACTCACAGGAACCTGCAGGCACTGAGTATTAACTTTTTTCCTAGCAGCATAATGACAGACACCACATTTTGATCACCACTTCAGAGTGAGTATGTACATATTATATACACACACTTTATTTTTTATGAATTAAATATATCTATTGCTTCAGTGGCAATACATACAGGTTTGTGGACTGATTGAGTGTCTGCTATAATTTACCACAGTGTGGGTCAAAAGTAGTGTCTGATGGGGGATGACTGACTACAGTAAGAATTGGCATAAATGAACGATCAAGACAAAAGGAGAACCTGAATGGAATACTGTTATTTTTTCTAAAATCTTTGTAGCTGTCGTTAACAACTGTGAAGACTTAGTAGTCCAAAATTCAAGGTAAAAGAGGAAGAGATGCACTCATTCTTCCTGAAGCAACAAGGAAGAAAAGCTAGTTTTGGCAGGTTTGGCTTTCGTAAGTGCATCCCACATAGTTATCATTTATATAGTGTGTACCATACTGGTAGGAGTTGTGTAGGAAAAGCAGGCCACAGAAAACAGACAGATAATAGAACTTGATAGTTAGACAATTCATATTTGCAAATAGATTCTGCTTTGATTTGTGTGCATGGCAGAAGGTAGGAAGAATGGTTTGTATTTCATTGCTCCACCTTTTTATCTACAATGCAACAGTGAAACTCATTTTTCATTGGGCGGTTCCAGATTTGCAGCGGTCTCCCTGAAAATGGAGTATAGAGCCGTACAGAAGGTTTAAATGCTTTGACTTTAGTAAGACTGACTGATACCAATAAGAAAAGTAGGTAAGAGTCTCATATTCTGCGTACATTGATAGATGAACTATTAGATACACATCTGAGGAAACTATTCCCCTTGAAAGATACAGACACTAGTTAGGCCTAATTAACCTACTGCAGTGAAACTTGAGGCAGTGACCACAAATGCAATTCCAGAACTCTGCCTCATTTACATCTCTAACAAGAAACTATTTCCTATTATTTGGAAGCTAGCACTACCAAAACTATCATTTATGCTAGAAATGGTCCTATATGACAGGTTTGGGGGCTGTATCATTTATACAGTCCTTTGTTAAAAAGGAGTTTTGAATAGTCCATCATCTTGCACTCCAATTTTTACCTTACTCAAAGGAACTGCATAGCCACAAAGGACATCAAAGTCAAGAAATACTTTTGCCCAAGATATGGATCTAAAGTAATATTTTTTTAATTCTGTAACATATAATTTGTATTGAGTATTATTAAGGCTTTCTGATATCAACACTGATTAGTAGCAGAACATAAAAAACATATCAGAAAAATATATGCATTTAACTTACTAAAAGAAGAGCTTTTCATTAGTATATATATCAATACATGTACATTAAATGTTTAAATCACATCAATACTATCCACTTGGAGAAAGTACTATAAATATCACAAAACCTCAGAGGCTAGAAGCAGACTTGATATATTTTATTATTAGACTAAAAGATAACTCAGCTGAATTGCATGATTCAGTGTCTGCTCTAGATACTATAGCTCTTTTTCTGTGAGCAAGGAAACGCTTCATAATAATCTTAAAATTATCAAAATAGTCTACTGCATGAGCCAAAAGTCACTTCTGGCTTAACTCCAGGGACTGCAGTGAAATTGAGTAATTTTTAAATTATGAGATCAAATCCATTTCTGCTACACAGTTAAAAAAATGTCTGCTAAGTACATCCAGAAATTTTATGTCACCTGAAAGAGCAATCTTCACACACAGGAGGATATAATTAAGCAACACAAGCAATAAATACTTAAAAGGCAACAGACAAATTTCAGTGTTTTCTCTTGTTTTAGGGTGAAATGAATGCTTGTGCCATTATAGAGATGTCATTAACTCCATTTTAAACTATCAGTATAAAATAATTATTCAAAACAAACATATTTTGAAATCTCACTATCATATAATAACAAGCTATGGTAAATTCAGATTTTTTTATTATTTTTCACAGATTTTTCTTTACTTGTCTTTTCTAGCACATGGCATTGGACTGGTTTAGCATGAAAAAGGTATTCTGTCTTAATTCAGAAAGACTGATATTGTTTACCAACTAAGAAATGGTGATTTAACGTTGTCAATGGAGGTTAAGCAGGGGTATGCCTCAGCTATGTTCTGACTTTCCCTGTGCCACATCACCATTTCAGAGGGCACAGAACACCTTGTAGGATTGGGGCTGTCACCTGAACTTTATTTGCAGCACAGCTTTAAATAGCCACACCACACAAAGGCAGTGACCATTGAGAGGGTAATCAGAGAGACTGCCCTTGTAGGTTTGTGCTAGACATGTACAAACATATTTGGAGGACTGAGACTTCACCACATATTTTGTAAAGCAGCATAAAAAGTGTCCTGATTATAGCATTTACTTACCCACCCTGCATTTATCTCCCACTGAGTTCACTTTTTAGTTTAGTTTCAGACATCCAAATCAATCTCTTTTGTGACCAAGATAGAGTACGTACTTACAACTGATTGCTGCTAGAAGGACTGATCTGGGTACAGGTTGTAGCCCAGACCTTATGTCAGATCAAGTACGGTGACATCTAAAGCCAAACCCATGGAATGTTTCAAAGTTTTTCTGATGCCACTACTCCCTGGAAAAACTAGCTACAAGTCAGAAATAGACATGCCCAGGAGGGAAGAGGTGCTGCAGAAAACAAACAGTCTGCATGGATGAACACAGGTCACATCAGTTCCATCTCCAGCAATGATATACACACTGGTGCTCTGGAGAATTTAAAAATACCAGAGACGTGGGCTTCACCTGTCCATAAAGGAATTTCCCTTTTAACTCCTGCAACTTTAACTGAAATCTTACCTTCTTCAGGAGACCAAGCAGCTTTTGAATTATTTGATTCATGCTGGTGTAACTGTGGTATTTTGAAAAACACTGGCTTTTCTTGAATTTTTGAGGCTTTGTACCTGAGTGACATCCAACTTCTTTAAAGATTTATGAATTGCTCCTAAAATAAAACTCCAGTGCTTTAAACTTGCAGAAGTTTCACATCAATGACAACACAGGATTGTTATATTACCCACAGTGTTTATCCTTGTTTGAAAGGCTCCTCTGCTATTTTGAGTCTTTTGATTAAAGATTCTAAATGTATCTAGAAATCTATACTTCTGACACATTTGACTTTGACTCTTTCTGATCAAGAAGGTTATACTGAATATAGAAGATATTTTCAAGTCACCAGTTTCAGGATGTAAATATAGCCCCTGGATAGCATTAGTTTTTTTCAGTTGAGAATAGCATTTTAATCAAGTCTCCTGAAGCCATGAGCAACCACCCCTTTCTTTGTTTTAGCAGTTTTCAGGACAGAAGGGCAGAGGAAGGGCCAGCTCTTTCCCCAAGAGCAGGAAGTTGAGAGCAAGAACACAGGCAGCAGAGCAGAGGACTCACCAGCCAGGGTGTCTCCCATCCTGCAGCACCTAAGCAAGCAGAGCAGGTAACTACAGCAGCTGTACTGAGAACACAACCCAGGGTCCTGTCCAGCAACAGCAGTCAGACACATCTACAACAAAAAGACAGGCCTGAAATCAAGCTGGGAAGTCAACCTGCAGGTTAGTAGCCACAACAAGGTGCAGGCAGGACTACAATACAACAACCACCCCACAAACATGCACAGTTACAGCAGAGCTCTAACAGGGACTGCTAGCTCAGAGCTGAGCTTAAATGGGTGCCCTGGGCAGGGTGTGGGTGAGGACCCAGGTGTAGCTGATCAGGGCTGTAACAGCCTGTTGGTGCACTCAGCATATAAACTCCTACAACTGCCTAAGAAGTTCAGTTATGCAGAGGACCTGCTTATGCTAAAGGCTACACAAGGGGTATATACTAACCTATGGACTTTAATAATTTGTGAAGGTTGCTGACATACTTCTCCAACCAAGAATAAGTTAGCTTAGATTTTCTTTAAGGCATTGTATAATAGTTAGGCTAATTGTATTTATTGCACTTCTAACAGATAATTCATCTAGTATACAGCTCTGGTTCTTCACCCTTACTTTTCTGCCTAGATATGTAGGATCTTCCAGCTAAATACAGTAATCTATTCTATCAATCTGAAATATCTACTTTGAAAAAATCTCTGGAACTTGTTCTTTATCCTTGAAAGAAAGGAGTATGTTCATGTAACTTGATACCAACTAAATACTAACTCGTAGTCTTTAGGTGATGAAAATCTTTCACTCTCCACTTCTTTTAACAGAGAGATGATGAATATAGTACCCAAGGAGTTGCCTCCTAGGATATGTTATAGGCTGCTGTAGTCTAGTAAAGAGAGGAGAGTTCCAGAATTATTTTAGAGCAGACTGAAGAAGTGTTCTCAATGGGGTAATTTCCAGGTCAAGGCCAGGTGCCTAGACCTCCTCCCAAAGATGTTATCATATTAATTTTACTCTAGTTAAACAGTTTCTTTCAGAGCCAGTCACTACTTGATATTTGGGAATTTTGGAGGGAAGATTTTGTTAGCAATGTGAAACTGATAATGGAGTCAGGACTACCCTTGTAGTTCTTTTTACTGGAAAACTCTGTATATAAATACTTTCTATGACCTGGATGTTGTAGGACAGAAAAAAAACCAAACCAACAACACAAGAGCGTTTCTCTTGCTGACACCCCATTTTTATGCTTTTTACTCTTTAGTATTTTTTTTTTTTCCCCTAGGATCATGATACAGGATAGTGGGTGACATTTGGGTATACCTAGCCATGCACGTCACTTGTGATGTCTGTATTCACCAGGTATGTATTCCACAAAAAATATGTTTTTATGTATTTGTCCTGAATGAATGAGGGGCAGCTGTTACTTTCACAAGCTGCAACAGGATTTCAGGGGCTCAGCACCACACTGCATGCATAATCTTACAAATTCTTTTTCTTACCATGTGAATAAATGCTCAGTTGTGGGAAGACATGCTGCGTGTCGGGGCTTTCTTACGCAACATTGTGAAGAGGAAACTGATCTGCTGATGGAGGCTGCTCGGAACTTGTTTTATGTTTTAGTCTCCTGGAATGGGTTTTTGAGAGAAAGCTGTTCCCTGCAGAGCACGTGCTGGTGTTCAACTGTACGTTATACCAAACGGTGTTGGATGTGTGCTGCTGTGATCATCTGTGCTACAGGACTGGGTTTTTTTTAATGTAAATACAGATGTGTACATTCCTCCTTCCCTGCACGATTGTGAACATCTGTTGCTCCTATCAGAAGTGGTGCTAGTTGTAAATTACAGGCTGCACTGCTGCAAAAGACCCTGATAAGGGTCGAGTTACAGTAGAAGGAAGCTAAACTCGGTTGAAATTACGACGTCTAAACAATGTTTGGTTTTGTTAATGCTCTTTAAAATAATAACGTTTAGCAGATGTAACGTTAGCCAAACGGTACGTTTCGGCTGGCCGGGCGCCCCGCGCCGCCCCGGCAGGGTCCCTGGGAGGGGGAGAGCTGCCGGGGGTGGATCCACCAGCTCCGCTCTGCCGGGGCGGCGGCCACCTCCATGCTCCGGACCCCCACGGCCGCTCGGGACGACGCTACGTCGAGTCCCGTTATTAGACCACTTTGCAAACTGCACCGGCCGTTTCTTCGCTCCTTCGCGAAAGGACGCGCCGCCGTTCGAGCCTTTTGCCACGGCAGCGGCCGGGGCCCGGCGGTGCCGGCGAACGGCTCCCCCCGCGGCCGCGCCCCGCCGCCAGCCGTTGCCGGCAGCGGGCGGAGCGGAGGCGGGCGGGTTTGAAAGGGAGGCGCCGGCTGCCATGTAAGCGCTGCCCGGGCGGCGCCGCGGCCGCCGGCGGCTGAGCTGGGAGCGGCCCCGGCGCTCCGTCCCGTCCCGTCCCGACCCGGCATGGGAGCGGAGCGGGGCGGTGGGCGCGGAGGGGAGCTGCCGCGCGGCGCTGAGCGGGCGTGGGGGCGGCCCCCGGGGAGCCCCCGGCCCATGGCCTTCATCATGATGAAGAAGAAGAAGTTCAAGTTCCGCGTGGAGCTGGAGCTGGACGAGCTCTCCTCCGTGCCTTTCGTCAACGGCATCCTCTTCTGCAAGGTGCGGCTGCTGGACGGGGGCAGCTTCAGCGGGGAGTCCTCCCGGTAGGTGCCTCCGGGGCTCGCCGGCCAAGCGGCTGCCGGGGATCCCGCTCCCCAGCAAGCAGCCCCGGCCGCGCTGTCGCCGCCGCCCCTTTCCCAAGGGCTCCTCCGCAGAGCCGCGTCCCCCCGCCTCTGCAGCCCCCTCCGTCCGCTCCTCAGCTCCCCTCGGCGGCCGGGGCTGGGGGCTGAGGCTCGGCCGGCTCCCGCCGTGCGGGGATCGGGGGCCGGGGGAGGGAGCGGCTGCCCCGGGGCTTCTGGCGGCTCCCGTCGGCAGCCGGGGCCAGGGCCGGCGGCTGCGGGCGCGCTGCTCGTCTTTCCCCTCTGGAAGGGAGGCGGGCAGGGAGGTTCAAAGCTGTTGTGGCACGGCTTGCCGCCGGGCGGGCTGGGTGTCTTCTCGTCCCGCCCGCGTTACCAGCATTAGCGGCCACAGGGTAGATGTGCGAGCACTTGTAGACTCCTCGTCTGCGTGGCTGCTCGGAGTCGTAACGCTTTGAAATAAATATTGAGGCTCTTAAACACCGAATAACAGGGTAAATGAATCCCTGAGTGGATGAGGGTTGTCCTAGAGAAACTGGTCGCTTGTGCCATAACGCCTGGAGCTGTAAAGCCTGATGACTCTGTGGGTAACGGGAGGGGACGACACGTCTTGCCACCAAGTCTGAAGTCACAGCAGTCCCATGTGAGTGTTGCGACCTTAACGTTTTATTCTGTTGGACACTGGCTCACTGTGTTTCGTTCTGTGGATATTTACATGGAGAGTTAACAAACAGTTTTGTGGAAAAGTGCTCTCTTATTTCCTGAACATATTCAGGTCATACGCGTTACTGACCATTCATGCTTAATTCTGCAGTGCAAGTGCACCAGTAGACAGGTGTCTCTTTTCTTTCTTCTTTTTTTTTTTTTTGTTTGTTCTTTTGTGCCTCAGCAATAGAGCTATCATCCGCAGTGATGGTGGCTTCTTGATCCGCTGGTAGCGATGGGCAAACAGAGTGCAAGTGGGTCAATTTCTAGCAGGTGCCAGGCAAAGACAGAACCTTGTGAATAAGAAGGGTGTGCTGTGGCTTCAGGTCTGGGCAGGAGGACACTACCCTTCCATTACACCGGTTCATGGTGTATGGGTTATTATATTACTTTAATGTTATTATGAAAAGGATTTACTGAAAAATATCTCATAGAATTCTGGGAGCAGACAAATCAGTAACAAATCTATGAATATTCAGTTATTTTCTTATTAAAACACTGCTGTTACAGAGCCTGCTAAATCATGTGCTTTTGATTCTGTAAATAGAATTAATCAATGAGAATAAAAAGTATAAACATGGAACTTTTGGCCTAAAACCTCCTTATTTAACCATTCCGTTATACTAGCTTGTATAATTAAAGATTAATTTTTCTTCTGTATGGTTGGAGGGTCTTCAACTCATCAGTGTTCTGCTCGCATTTCATGTCTCTTTTTCTTCAATGTTTTGCTTGTGAGCGACTTCTTCATAAGTAATAGATGATGATGCTGATCATGATTTTAGGCAGTAATGTGCCATTACTGTCCTAATGTAGCCCTTACTGCCTTGAAGTCATTTTCACAGGCTGACACACATCTTCTGGACAGTATCTCTATTCTAAAGGAGTTCATTTCAGCTGAGCTGATGTTTTTGATACATTATTGTGACCTTAGCCTTTTTTGCCTTGCCTGTTTAAAAGCTTGAAAGCAAACATGCATGTCTTTATGAATGTGAACAGTGTATTAGAGTAAAATATGTGTGATAGGAGGTGTATATAGGAAGTGTCAGTGGAAGTGTGACAATGTAAAAAAAATGCTGTTGAAGTATTGTGTTGGAGTCAAAGAAGCTTTGAAATTTTTCCATTTTCTTTTTCTGGGGGTATGGCTTAAAAATAAGAACAGCAGTGAAATATATGCTGGTCTACCAAAGTCCCTGTGAGCGGAACTGGTCCCTTCCTGCTGGACTGAGAAGTGTTGAGGTATGCTGGTAGGAAGGTAAAGAATTCCTCTGCAGTGATCCCTCAATGCCAATTTAGGGAGTGCCTTTGCTCTTGGCTTAAGAATTAACAGATGGATTTTCACAGTGGTGATTCAGCAAAGGTCTGAATAACTAAGGAAGAAATTAAGTTAACATCAGAGTGGCAGTATTTCAAAACTTGCTGTGAACTTTTTTTTAACGGCCATCATCTTCTAGTTGCACACATTTATGAGTTTCAGTGTGAGCTGGCAGTTGTATCCTTAAAGTAGCGATCTTTATAGTGTTACAAAAGAAGTTTGAAGAACTCCATTGTATTTCAGAAAGTAATATACAAACTCATTTCAAATATTGCATAATACATCGAAAAACTGACCATGTCTTCTTAATAGCTTTTATTTCTGTTACTGACTGAGGTCTAGTAAACTATAATTTTTTGGGGAGAAGTTATTGAGAATTGAGGTCTCAAGTTGGTACTGATACAAACAAACTGCTGCCTCTTGCCTTAAAAAAAATAATTAAAAAATAAAATAAAAAACGGCAGTTGTATCAACAGGCTATAAACACAGCCTAACATTATTAGCATTTTCTTTCCGAAGTTTACTCATTGAGAAAGAAATGTCATAAAAACACAGCACTGATTAAAGCCCTGTTCGTGCAAGCAATTGATACCTACATCATCCCTCTGAACGTTGAAGTGGGATGAAAAGCAGACAGATAAAAGTTCAAGCTACTGAAAAATATTCTTTTCGCTTCTCAGATCTTTACTGAGAAAGAGATACGCAAGAAATATGTTATGAAGACATGGTCCATGTTATTGGAGACTTGTCAGAGTCCAACCACTTTTCCAGCTGACACAGATATGTGCCTGAAGTGTATAGAAATTCTGTGACCAGATGAAACCAGCTTGTATAGTGCAGTACACAGTGATCTGGTTTGTGTATAAATGGCAGCTATATTCATTGTTTACACATAACTGTGTTTTTTTGTGTTTTTGTCTAGTTGTTTAGAACTCCAATTTGAAAACTTCTATTTGAAACTTTCCTATTTGTGAATTTTCTATTTGCGTATTTATGAATATTTACTGTAGGAAAAGAAAATTCTGTATTATAATGCTAAATGCTTAATTACCTGACAAAATATTAAACTTTTTAATGTAATCTGGTACTGTCAAATAGTATTTTGACCAAAGGACATTGAACAGCCAAGTAGTAGCAGTGTTTAAACCTAGGGAGGAATGTTTGAGTGTGTGTGCAAGAACAGGACCCTGGAATTCTAGGGAGAATTCTAGGGGTAATAAGCTTTGGCTCTGTAACATGGAAAACCTTGAAAGAAGTTGCAGGAGGGGGAGGTTGTGTTTGGTTGTTTCAGCAAACTGCCAATCATCCACAGACTGTAATTCCAGCGCCCCCCCCCCCCCCCCCCCCGAAATTGCTTTCTAACATGATTTCTGGATCTTTACAATAGTATTTTTAGATTTTATAACAAAGGGTGGATTTTCAGCAAACAGACTGTGGATGTATGCAAAGTTATGCTAACAAACCTCATTTTCATTTAGAAAACTTTCTAGTTTAAGCCTGGCTTCCTATGTGGAAAGGTGTCTTTCTACATTTCCGTTTTTTTCCCTGGGCCAATGATAATAGGTGTCTCTCCGAAATTGGATACGTTAATACAGGATACTTGTGCAGACTCCAGGATACTATGTATCTGTACACTGCTTGGTCATAACATACTGTGCACATAATATCTATGGCACCATGAAAGGACAGAAGATTATTACAGGGCAGAAATTACACCTATGAATATTGTGAAAAGAAAAATACTATCTTAAGGTATAGACTTGACTAAATAGTAAGCATATTTATTCAAGGTTAGTGTAATGCAGACATAAATATATTGAAAGTATATGCTGTCTGCAACTGCCCTCATTTTAACAGCCTGAAGAAATAATTGATGGGCCCCTAGAGTAGATAACTGCTTATAGTCTGAGCTGTTTCTCCACCAGCAGCAAAAGAACAGATGGGATAAGAGGAAATCAAAGAAGTGTTGGAAAGTAAAGGTGTGCTTCCAACACTGTACTGTATAGATTTAGGCTACTGTATCTGTAAGCCTGGTAGTTACATTTTTAGCTTGATTTCCACCTGCACCCCACTCAAGCTTCTTGGTTGGGTTTTCTTATGACTGTAGCCTTCAGTTTGGTCATATTCCCCTGCCTTTGAGATCTGATTTCTGACACTTTAGGTTGCTGATGTTTCTCTTTCCCTTCTTTTACAAACAACATTGAAAACTACAAAGCTGATTATGATCAGTACCTGTGTGACAGATAGAGATTAGGGGCTGTTGACAACTATAACTTTTTCATCAAAATATTTTTTTTTCCCCAGTGGATTCCAGGGAAACTTTTTTTCTTTTAATGTACAGCATGCCCTTGAGTCCTGAGTGGCAATCTCAGAGATCTTGCATTACTTGCACAAATATATTCTCATTCCTAATAGGTACAGGCTAGAGTAAGTAATTGTCTTCTGTAGAAATTGATATCTTATCTTCCAGATAATAAGTACTACTTACTTCTAGTGACGCTTGGCTACCTCCTTCTCGACTGCCTAAAACTACATTTGGTTTTTGTGACTCCAGCGAGTACATTTTCTGCCTCACTGGACTCTTCAAATTGCTTTTTACCCATTGTTTTCCCTGTTGCTGCTATTGCATTTGAAAGGCAAAATTTCTCCTGATAGTAACGCAGCTTAACCAGCTTCCTGTTTTTAAGCAGAAGTACTTGTTAGAGAAACATACCTGTCAGGCGGAATTACTGTCCCTATCGCTCTCATCTTCCTGCATGACGTATGAATCCTGTTGACAGCCTTCAGAATTGGTAAAGGACAATGTGACTTCTAGTAGTTTTTCATCTGTAACTGGATTTGCAGTTGGATAAACTGAAACAAAGTAAATCTTCAAGCGCTGTTAGGCAAATTGCTGGTGGGATAAAAAACCTGGTTTGCAATTTTGTAGCTGCTCTTTTCAGGTTACCTAAGGTCCGCTTAGTGTTTTTTTCAGTTGTGAGACTGTTGGCTGAGCAGCTTCCAGGCCCTGTCCCTCTCTGTAGAGTGGAAGAGGTAAGAAGGGGAAGTTTTCTATGCAAATTATAACTTTTTTTTTTTAATGTAGTGCCTTTGTACTTCTTCAGCCTTTCATTAATAGTTACAATATAATCAGTTTAGTCAACAGATTTAGAGAATATGCTTGACGAAGGTAATGTAATGTACAAGGATTGGTGTGGATATTCTGGACAGGGCTGAAGGGTAAGAAAAAGCTTAAAATATTAATGGGAGAGTTAATGTACAAAGGTGGAAGAGCAATGGTGTGGAAATAAGAGGGATGAAGAAATCAAATATCTGAAATAGATTGGAGGAAAATCAAAGAATTAATTAAGGGAGTAAGGAAAATAAAATTATATCTGAAGAGGGTCATCTTTAGGCTACAGTAGGAGATAAAATGTTTGTACAGACTGCATTTTGCATGGGATGTAACTTGTTATTGCAGATATGAAAAGCGCTTATTCTTTTGAGACATTTGTTACTGTAAGTACCAGTAGGAGATACAGCAGCAGCTAGCTTTTCAGGAAAAAGTTCCTGAAAAAAGATGCATGACAGGCACCTGTTAAAGAGGAAGGGGTGAGGGGGAAAAGCTTTTATGCTTAATGTGTCTGGCTTGTGCAGGAGAACTGGCACTTCAGTTCAAAAGAGCTGTTGATGTTATCGGTTTGGGTTTTTTCCTGCCCTTGACCCCAGCACAGTATTTTACTGTCATAAACTTGCCATTTGCAAGCAGCATAGCACCTGATTGCCTTCATATTTTAAGGGCTATTTCTGTTCAGGGAATAGTTGAGGGTGGAAGGGAGTGCTGCAGATCATATAGTGCAACTTCCTGCTCAAAGCAAGACTAACTTCAGTTAGATCAGGAAGCTCAGAGCTTTTCCTATCAACTTTGAAAATCTGAAAGAATGGTTTCCAGTCTTTGTAGACACCTACGCCTCTGCTTTACCACTTTTATTGTGAACATTTTTTCCCCTTATTTTATCTTGTTATTGCCTCTCTTTCTTTCTCCGCTCCCCACTAAGAAACATCTGGCTCCATCTTCTCTCTAACTCAGTAGAGATGGCTGAAGATAGTAGTTAGATCTTCCTTCACCTCTTCTTCAGATTTTAAAAATCCCATGTTCCCAACTTCTCCTGCATGAGGTGCTTCCTCCCCCTCATCCCTGACTCCAGACCCTCATCTCACACCCCCTAGGCTTGCTTTAGTTTACCAGTGTCTTACCTCTACTGAGAGGGCCCCAAAAAAAGGCGCAGTGCTGCAGATACAGCCTCACAGATGCTCAACAGAGGGGAACAATGTCTTCCTTTGAACTGCTGGCTACAGTCTTGCTAATGCAGCTTGCCCTTCACAGTGCTAATTCTCTTTCAGGTCTCTGTATTTGCCTGTAACCATCAGTTTTTCAAAAGTAGAAGTATTCCAAAGGAGCTCTATTTCCAAGTGATGATCAGTTTACACATATTTATAAGAAATACTTGATGTGAAATGTTGCTAGTTAAATCTTTAACCTGTTTATTATGAGTAAAAACATGTGCAATAGCAAACGATTGCTCTGTTAAAGTTTTGCATGTACTAACAGCAAATTAACTGGGGAGTTGTGCACTGTAAACAAGTGGAGCTCTTCCTGCAGAGCCAGCTGTTTGCTGTTTGCTTAGTGCTGAAATTTGTGAAACATTGAAGCTGTGGTTGTAAATGACTGGTTTTGTTCAGGTTTTTTGCAATGCTTAGGAAAAAATGTTTTTGTTGGAGAGAATGTATCTTCTTCTATGCCTTAGGCATGGACGAAACACAGAATGTTTAAGGAAAAGTAAACTGTGTTTCTTCCTGAATACAAGAAATAAACTGAAGCTTTGCATAAGTTTATTACTACTTTGGAGATCATGCTCTGAACTCTAACTTCAAGAGATGCATCTTTCTATATGAAGACTAAATTTAGCCATTCTGTTTATCAATAACAATTTAAAGTATAGCTTGGTATTTGAAAAGTTATGTTGAATATTTTTTGCTCCTTTGTAGCTCAATGTTCTTCAAAGGTGATGAGGTTGGAATTGGTACATGCGTGGGCAGCATGTATGTTACGTGTATTAAGTTATGTGCATTAGATGCACAGAACATATTTGAATAAAATTGGTACTGGTGTTGGTGCTAGACGTCTTTTTATTTCCTTTAAAATACCTGTGTTAATTTCATATTTATGTTTTATCAACTTAGCAGTAAGGATTTTAGTTTAATTTGAAAGTGAAGGATCTCTTTGTTGGGTGATCTTGTTTATATTTTGCTTTGTGTGTACAGTAGAGATATTAAAAGAAGATACATGAGTAAACCATACTGTTTGATGCTTCAGCTGCACGGCTCTAAACCAAACAAGAAGAGTACATTTCTGTGTAGTAAGAGTGATTTTCTTCTGAGGTTCTTAACACTTCACAAATACCAAGCTACTTGGCATATCCTGGGGGACTGAATAGTAGTGCTCAGTGTTTTGCTTGAAACTGGATGGATAAGAGAGCAACTCAATTGCTCTGGGAGCCTGTTGCACAGGTATCTGTATCTTTCCCTCAACTGTGAGACTGCACAAATTTTAAAAGGAAGTAGATTTTGGTTAAGAGGGATGCAAGAGGGTATTCTTCTCTTGCACGCCAAACCATTATGTGTTTCCTAGTATAAATGAGAACTCTACCCAACAATGCCTTCCTAATGCTAAAGATAGCCTAGGAAAGGTCAAATCTTACTGTAAAGTACCTGAACCACTAAGGGCACTGCAAATGTGGCTGATAAACTGTTAGACTGTAGGCTAATGCCTTAATTCCTGTCTCTGTAAGGTGGGATCATGATATTGGCATTCTTTGTTAGGTGCTCTGGAAAAGCTTAGGTTGCTTAGGTTCTCTGCAGAAGAAAGATGTTTGCATTTATATGTGTTTTTTTTATATATGTATATATATAAAATACATATATGAATGGGATATTGTTCCCATTTAAGAAGATCATTTCCTACACTAAAATAACTTTGTGTTACTCCAATCTACTAAACACTGTATTTGTGTCAGAAGGACAGAGCTAACAGTATGAAGTTTATTCAGCCAAGGGTTGATCAAAGGAAGATGTTACGTTAGGCGGTAAAAGTTCATATGCACACCCACAAATGAGTGCAGGAAACAAAGGCAGGGGACGGCGAAGGAGCTAAAATAACACCCTGCCCCAGCTACTCCCGGGTCTGTCACAGGAGCCATCAGCCCATCAAAGGTCCATCTACACAAGCCCAGGGACACAGAGGCAGGTGGGGAACTGAAATTATGGACTTGGACAAGGGGACACCCTGTCCGGGCCCCTCCCAGGGCTGTCCCAGGAGAGCCTCAGCCCCATTGTCCAGGCAGGAAACCCATCATGTTGAGCTAACACTCAAACCAAAGCACCTTTTGGACTGAGGGGAGTTGTTGCATAGTGCTATGAGACACATTATGGGATGCAGGGGAAGAGGCTTATGGGATGTTCAGGGGAGGAACTAAAGGTGAAAGAAGGGATGAATTTAGGTGATTTGGGGAGGAACAAGTATGGGGAAAATAGAGAGGTAAAGGGATAAAAGGGCTGGTTATGTATTAATAGTTTGCTGGTTGGTACATTTGTCTGGCCATGCCCTGTTTCTAATCAGTGCAGTCTATTATATCTTCTTATTAAACTGCATGCTAACTCTTTCCTGGGTGAAGGGCCCTCTGTTCAGTGTGTGTGTGGAGGGTGGCGGGGTCTGAGTGCCAGCAACTGCAGTCCAGACTGTGCATCAGACAGCCCAGGTGTTTGCGCTGTCAGCAACAGGAGAAACCTGAGTGACTGGACTTAAGTGCCAGACACGGGAGTGGGATGGCAGGTCACAGGGGCTTGTGTGTCCGTTGTGTCAGCAAATGGAGCGAGAGTCTTGGTGCCAGCAACGGGCCTGGGATTGTGGGCCAGAGCACCCGCGTGCCTGGGTGCCAGCAACTGCAGAGACCAGATGAGCGATACCAAGTGCCAGCCACTGGGGTGGAACAGAGTCAGAGACCTGTGTGCCTGTGGTGCCAGCACTTAGTGTGCAGGTGTGTGTAAATGCTATCAGGGATCAAGACAGACTAGGTGTAGAGTAGGTGGTGTAGTCTGGGAGCCATACATATATAAATACATACATATATATATATATATGCATGCACACAGATAAGTCTTGCTAGCAGACCTCTGTCCTGTTCATCCAGAGGGGAGTGGGATGCGGCTGTTGGTGCTGGCTGTCTCTGTGCGTGCTCTGTGTATTTGTGGCGCTGGTGGGTGCTTACCAGGAATACATCTTCAGCCTTGCTACTGGTTGGATCTGGGGAGTGGAGCTGCAGCAGCCTCAATTCTCTCGGTCTCTCTGATCAACATGATATATTTTCCCCTAAAAGAAGCAAGCAAAACTTAGGCAATATTGGAGAAGTTGCACTCACTCAGAGAACTTCTCTAAAGACATATTATTCACTGTACTTCGGACTCTAAGAACCCAGCCTCAACAATTCTTAGAAGTCCAAAGCAACCCTCCCAACAAACTACCAGCTTTAAAAAATAACAATAATATTCCTATTAACCTTATGGAGCGAAAAAGCTATTTTTTCAAGGTATTTATAGTGAGTAGGTAACTCACCTTCTGTCCAAAAGCTGTAAGATGTCTAAGCAAACACTCCTTTCCTTAACATAAAGAAGTGTACTGACCCAATTGATTCCAAAAGTATTTCTAGAAGTAGTTTCATATGAAAGTAGTCTAATATAAAGATTGAATGGCATCTTAAAACTGAAAAAAATTGCTTCCATTTTTGTTGTTTCTTTGGTGACCAATGATTCTAAAATCACTAAAAAACCAATTTGTTTAACATAATCATCCACATATGGATAAATGTTATAATTGGCTGTCTAGAATTGAGATAAAAACTTGAATAAACAATTTGCTAATTAGTGGAACACAGTATTTTGGTAAATGTCCACAAGGAGTTTTGGCTTCTTTGTTTCTAAGCCTCTCCTCCTAAAGCTTTTCCATTTGGCAAGAAGGGCTTTTTCCCATGACACTTAAGGTCCTTAAAAGTGATTTATTTTTTGCATTTGTAGCTATTTGTTGAAACAAGCCATTATTCATATCCTTTATCCATGTGGAAATGAACAAACAATCTGCTGGTCAGCCCATCACTTGTTAACAAATTAGGATGAGAGTTGACTGGAGTAGGATTTGTTGTTTCTTTAGTGTTGATTTTCTTGTTGATTTTCTCTTTTGTGGATCAGAAGAGAAAAAATAAGTCTTTTATCCACCATTCTAAACTGCAATTTTGTACAGTACATAAAATGGATACAGAAAAAGACTTGTCTACAACTGAAATCTTGCATTTGAAATTTAGTCAATGTGAAATTGTCCCTGTAAAGAAAACACACTTAATTTGTTAAACTAATGGTAACTTCAACTATACTTTGGAATCAATGTATTTTAAAATATTTGTCTATTCAATTTATTCTCGGCTAGGTCTTACTGACAGCATTTGTTAAGTCACACTGAAGCCGTAGAACCCAGTACAAATTTGAACGCATCTTAGTAACTAAGATATATTTTGATTCATAAAACAACTGGTTTTGCTTTGCATGTGGTAAAGCGACTGTGAGGCTCATAGGAAACTGACTCATAACGGAAAGCTTTCTCCAGGGTGGCCTGTAGCATAGGCACGCTTGCCAAGAAGTTATCTGGGTTCGTTTCCATAGTAACCAATCAATATAACTGTTTATTTACTAAAGGCCTTGCACTTGAACTAAGAATCTCAGAAACTTAGACATTACTCTTTATAGTTAAATGTTCTGATTATTTGACTTGGTTTTTTTCAGCCTGAGGGGAATAACTTGCTTTTCTTTGCACAAAAATTGCCTTAATTAAAATACGACAATTTTTTCTTTATATAATGTTCATCAGGGGTGGCAGTTGGTTTGGTTTTTTTGTTGGGTTTTTTTGTGGGTTTTTTTTGTTTGTTTTTTCAGATTGTGTACTAATGTTTAAATATCTTGGGATTTTTAAAAAACATTGTGCTAGTAAAAGAAACTAATGGTACTTTTTTGATGTCCTTATGAGGAGGAAAGGGGTATTCCTGGTCTTACTTGATTTTATTTTTACAAGAGTAGTGCATTAGTATCTGAGCAATTATGCCAGTGGACAAGGAAAGAGCTACAGATGTCATCTATCTGGACTTCTGTAAGGCCTTTGACATGGTCCTCCACATCTTTCTCTCTAAACTGGAGAAATAGGGATTTGATGGGTGGACTGTTCAGTGCATGAGGAATTGGTTGGATGGTCACATCCAGAGGGTAGTGGCCAACAGCTCCATGTCCAGATGGAGATCGGTGACAAGTGGTGACCCTCAGGGATCCGTACTGGGACCAGTACTGCTCAATGTCTTCACCAATGACATAGACAGTTGGATTGAGTGCAACCTCAGCAAGTCTGTGGACAACATCGAGTGGCACAGTGGACATGCCTGAGGGACAGGATGCTGTCCAGAGGGACCTGGACAAGCTCAAGAAGTAGGCTCATGTGAACCTCATGTGGTTCAATAAGGCCAAGTGCAGGGTCCTGCACCTGGGTTGGGTAACCCCCACTATCAATACAGGCTGGGGGATAAAGGGATTGAGAGCAACCCTGCCGAGAAGGACTCGGGAGTTCTGGTAGATGAAAAGCTGGACGTGAGCCAGCAATGTGTGCTCACAACCCAGAAGGCCAACTGTAGAAAGTGGATGTTGGAGAAGAGAAGGTTCCAGGGAGACCTTATTGCAGCTTTTCAGTACTTAAAGGGGGCTTGTAAGAAAGATGGGGACAAACATTTTAGCAGGGCCTGTTACAACAGGACAAGGGGTAATGGTTTTAAACTAAAAGAGGGTAGATTAAGATCAGATGTAAGGAAGAAATTTTTTACAATGAGGGTGGTGAAACACGGGCACAGGTTGCTCAGAGAGCTGGTATATGCCCCATCCCTGGAAACATTCAAGGTCAAGTTGGATGGGGCTCTGAGCAACCTGATCTGGTTAAAGATGTCCCCGTTTATTGCAGCGGAGATTGGACTAGACGACCTTTAAAGGTCCCTTCCAACCCAAACTATTCTATGATTCTACAGTGAATTTAATGACTTAAGATAGTGACATAAATATCCCTTCTCTATTTGAAGCAAAAAATTGTAGCTAGACAGCTCACGATAAAGGTAAAACTGATTTTGATGTGGTGGTGTTTTTAAGAGAGAGAGGGTGTTTTATTTTTTAGTTTTTAGGATAATCTCAAAAAGTTACTTGGAAAAAAAAGAATTTAAAAAAGAATACGGTGATTTCATTTCTAAGTTACTGGACCACTGTGGTCTGCAGAAAAAGAGCCTTCTCAGAAGTTGTTATTTTTAAGCACAGTATATGAAACCTGCAAATATGCAGACCCCAGTTACCCATGCATCTGGGTAGCTCTGTTCTGCTTGACAGAGGACATCTAATTGACTATTTTCTTTACCTGAGACTTGAGCACCTATCACAGAAGTGTTATAAGTTATTCTTAGGCCTTCTAAGTGTAGCATATGTTAGCAGTTATCAAATATCAAATAAGGTTGTAGTTTACTTAATGACCTCTTGCTTAAGCCTGTTTGCAGTAGGGGATGAAACTATTAGTATTTGTCTTTTTTGAATTTGGGTTCTATTTTGGATTTAAATAACTCATATACTAGCAGTTTGGGATTTATTTTTTTTCCAAAGTACAGGAAAGTTTACAATATAAAACATAACGGATAAGAGGTATCTCAGCGTGTACAGAGCCTGTTCCTTTTTGGTCACACGCTTGAATATGACTCAGTGTTGTATCATCAGAATCCATTAGTCTGCGTGGTGATTAAACTGACTCATTTTAGGCAGGCTAGTTTATTCCTACCTTAGGAAGTCATGGTGCCAGTGAGCACTGTAGCTGGCAATCTCACCAGCACAGCACATCGGAGCTTTTGTGTGAGCCTTGCAATTCATCATTTCTCCACAGGTGATAAACTCTGACTCCAGCTTACGTGGAATTCTACTTCTGATAAAGATTCAGACTGGTTCTTCAATAATAAGCTGCTGTAAGAAGTTAATATATAAACATAGGAATGTACGTATTAGAAAAATGTAAGAGAAAGAAAAGGACAAATACTGCTTTAATATGCGAAGACTGTACTTGAACGATTAGGACAGTGTTTAGCACAGTTTCTCCACAGTTCCAAGTTCTGAGTTTAGAAACATGGGACTAGAAAAGAGCTTTTGATCATTGAGGCAGGTCCCTCAGAATCACACTCCTTATGTCCCCTGTTACTGACAAACCGGCCAACCTTGTATTTAAATACAGAAAGATTTTTTTTGCTCCTACTTTTCTTATTTGAAGGCCGTTCTAGAAACTTCCTCTGTGGTTTGAGACCTTATAATTTTCAGTTTTAAATGGGTGTTTGATTATGCCTTATTTTGGTCCTAACCACTTTTCATTTGACTTAGTTATTTAGTCTCTGGAGTGTTTGAATTACTTAGTGTATTTTTATTATATGTTATTTTTTCTTATAAGATACGGGAGTTTCTAGTACCTGTTCATTTTGGAGTCTGTTCTTGTTCAACCACTTACCCAAACAGAATGATGTGTTCCATTTGAGCCTTATATAATGACATGAATATAGCTGAGAGCATCCCACATTTTGCCTTTTTTTTGAGCCGCATCATATATGAACAAATCTGTTCAGATATTAGTCACAGAATCACACACAGAATGGTTCGTGTTGGAAGGGACCTTAAAGGTCATCTAGTTCCAACCCCCCTGCCCTGGGCAGGGACACTTCATTGCTCTCAAATGGCAAGCTCCCAGTATGTAGCTGAAATTCTTGTTTGCCCCAAGTATATTACTTTGCATCTGGTTATTGTACATCATCTCCTTTGTACTTTTTCAGGACTCAAATTTATCTAGTTCTACTTGTATGATGCTCCCTTTTTCTGTATTGAAAAACTACTTGTCAAAGACAGTATCTTGAGCACATTCCAAAGCTCAGCAGCTTGGAAGACAGTGCCTGGGAGCTGATTTTCAGAAGACTTCACCCTCCTGAGGCAAACTGGAGAAATCAGGGTCTCGTTCATTTGCAAAAATACATGGCTGTTGAATTTTTCTGTAGATCTAATATTGTGTTCAAGCTTTGAAACAAGTTATTAGTCTTGCTACACAAAGAGAAGAATGAAGGATGATTATTCAGGCCTTGGAAGAGATTTTGCATGAAGTGACCACTCTACAAACAGTGGAACCAGTGTTTGTTCTTGAGCTGTCCTATTGCATTTTATGGTCCTGAACGTATATGCAACTGATACTAAGCTTATGTTCTCTCTTTGCAGGGAGGTAGTACAGGCAAACTGTGTCCGCTGGAAGAAAAAGTTCTTATTTATGTGTAAAATCAGTGCCAGCGCCACAACAGGGATTCTGGACACTTGCACTTGCAGGGTGTCTGTACGGAAGGTAAGTAGTTCTTTTTCCCCTCCTCTCTTTCCCTGCTCTTTCTTCACTTGTTTTGGTTTAATTTTTAAATGTATGATAAGCTTCATAAAGCATATTCTAGCTGAAAGCATGCCAGGTCAAAAATCTGTAGTAATCCTATTAATCACCTTAGTTTGACTAATACACGGGTTTTTTTTTTTACATTCTTATTGAAAAGAACACTTATTCCAGCAAGACGGCAAAGGAATCGCTCATCAGTCCTTATAAAGTTAGCCCTTAATAGATACTTCTGGCAAGCAGCAGTAAACTTAGAAGCCTTGACCTGTGCTAAGTACCAGAATTTTGTATGCAGCACTTCCTACTGTTGAGGCTAGACTTTGCAAGAGCCAAATGCTGGTTGGCATCAGGCACTCGCCCTTTCCCCGCCTCTGCAAGATGACAGTCTCCTGCTGGCCTGCACTGAGGACATTATTAATACCAATTTCTAAATGACAACAGTACAGCCCAGCAAATGTGCTTTCTAAAAACACAAAACAAACAAAGCAACCCAGTCAGTATCTTTAACATCGTCTTTTCTTTTTTTCTAGGAGTTAAAAGGAGGAAAGGCATATGCAAAGGTAAATTGAGACATATCTAATTTTGCCTATGAATTAGCTTTTATTTCTTGTCCTTTTATGCCGTTTTAAAGTAATTCCAGAACAGTACTCTAATACCCATGATTTCATTATGTGCTTTATAGTTGATACAGTGGTGTTGGAACTCTCGATCAGTGTGTTTACTAGGTATATAGTAGTATTATACCACCAGAATGTTTTTTTTCTTTCCATTTAGTATGTTGAAAGTGTTGATAAAGGTAAACCCTTCTGCATGTGTTTACTTTTAAAATAAAAGAAAACTTTCCCTGTTCACTTTCTCTCCTGAGACTTTAATTTTTAACTGAAAATAGAACTATGCAGAATTTGACACTCGACATTTGCTTTCTGCTTTTTGCCTTGGGCTGCTCCCTTTAATGGGCATCCTCTTATTCATATTTGAGAGAAACTGCTGTTGAGTGGCCCTCAATACCGTGCATGTAGCAAGTACTTTCATTTAGTAATATGCTGGCTACTAACTTTGTTATTTTCTCTTAACAGCTGGGATTTGCAGATCTAAATCTAGCAGAATTTGCTGGATCGGGAAATACCACTCGTCGCTGTTTACTGGAAGGTTATGATACCAAAAATACAAGACAGGACAACTCCATTCTCAAAGTAATTTTTTTCCTTTATCGTACTTAAACTAATAAAGCAGAGAACAAGGGGTATTATTAAGCACTTAATGACATTTTAAACATATTTGCTGAACCCTTTCTAGAATGAAAACTATTTGAAGTAAGAGTAAAAACATCAGCATTGTTTAGAGAGAATCATTAAAATCCATGCAGTCAAAAATATTTCTCCTACTCTTTGAAATGCAGCTGGATAGCTGTAAAAGAAAAGCTTTCAAAAGGTATTCATATTCTAATAGGAATTGAAAAATGGAATAGTGAAGCATGATGAAAAAGTTAATACATTCATGTAAATGTAGCGATTATATCTTTAAGAATGGGCAACTCCCCATGCAGCTTTTCTAAGACTGAATCTCTTAATTGGTTTACGTATGTATAAGCCAGCTTCAACACCTTCATGACTCCTGCAACTTTCCCTCTTCTATTTGGTAGCAATGGATGCAACAATTGGTGAGTGCTCTTGCAAGAAACTCACCCTGCCATTCTCTCCAGTCCAGGGAGTTTAAAAAAATGAATAAGCTGCATAAACCTGAAAATAATTACATACAGAATGTTACAAGTAAATTTTTTTAAGATTTCTTTTCCTACCAAGACACAGAGATTCATTTCTCACGCTATTAAGTATACTGTTTAAGCATGCACTTTCTCATTTCTTTAAGATGGTCATAGACTTTGTCCAGAAAACTTTTAATTGATGGCTTTGACCCAGCTAACAAGCTTTCTCAATGCATTGTTGTCTATAGCATTATTTACATTTTGTGGTTTTACTTTATCTCTGATGTTAGCACAATCAGTTCTTTGCACTTTGCTAAACAGTCTCAGCAAAGAACATACTTCAGCACTCACTGTTTTAAACAATATTGTTTGCTCATTAAGATTTCCTGTCTCTATTTTTTCCCTTGAAGCCATCTTAACTATTTAACGATTCTAAGATTCTTCTTGATCTATGTATCTTTTGCAAAATCTTGTATGTGCAACTATGTTACTTGAAATGCTATTTTGTTGTTTGCATGTGTACTAAGAAAAAAGATGTAGTTTTTTGCATAAGTGGGTTTATTTGCGTATGTGTTGATGCCATTTTATTTTACTTAAATGTAAGATTTTTACTAAGTACAACAGTGACATGACCATATATCACAGACCAATTCAATTTTTTTTTCTTACAGTGGGTTTTGTTTTCTTCATGTGTAGGTTTTGATCAACATGCAGCTAATGTCTGGAGACCCATGCTTTAAAACGTAAGTTTATAAAAAAATCTGTGTGGGACAGTTTTGATTCTGCATTCCATGCTCAGAATTACACTTCTAATTTGCATTTCTAAATCTTTCCTATCTGGGAACAATATTAAAAAAAAAAAGGGGGCACAAACAAATGGGATGGTTGCTGAATAATGGCTCACATGGTAAAAATACCATTAGAAGTATCATAGTTGTCCTTGCTATTAAATACTTAGTATATTTTCAAGCCACTAGCCTGCACATCTGTAATTAAAAAAAAAAAAAATCATATGGGGAAACTGTTCCTGCAGCAAGTTTATATAAATATACTTGGTATGGGGTGATCTGACTAATGCTTGTGTTTGGAATATGTACTGCTACACCTTTTATTCACAAGTCTCAGATGATTTTAAAAATTTATTTTTTTAAAAAACAGAAGTGTGATATGACTTAGTACAAGAGAAAGCACTTACAGATATTTAGTTAGCAAAGACATTATGCAACTTAGTAAAAGATGCAAGAGGTAACATCTGAGAGGGGAAGCAGCTTACGAAAATACACGGCTATATATTCAGGATCCTTTGGCCTCATTGTCCTTAATCTGTAGTTAAGGAAATGTTTTGCCAGAGCACATTAACCTCCATAACTAAGCAGAGAACAGAAAAATGACGCATGCTAGGGAAAAACCTAGTCACGAGTAAGATGAAATTGTTGCTTTCTTTCTAGACTAATAAGCCATTTTGTTATGAGGCACCCAAGCTTAGTGGATAACTAACGTGAAACAGTGCGATTGGCAAGCTTCCTATTTCCAGAGAACACCACTATCTTGCTAACCATAACTTAATTATCCTGATCAGTGGGAAGTGAAGAACTCTCACATGTCATTTGTATTATAAGAGATATTTTACAACAACCTGAAAGCCATTCATTTTAAGGATAGGCTGAGAGAGACATATAGAATCTGCTTCCATGAATGCAGTGGGGAAAATTCCTCAATACTTGCCAAGATTCTTAATGCTGCTGCTTTTCTGTAATTTAGAATGTTGGTAGAGTGGGTTGGTCAAAGTATATATGCTTTTCAGTTTAATGTCAATCTTTTCTAATTCTACCTGACAGCAGATGGCAATTTTGTCTAGATCAGGTTTAAACCAACTTAGTTGTATTTTACTTCTCACAAGATATATGGGGGAGGGAGGGCTTAATGAAATAATTCCTTCAAAATGAATTTCATCCCTTAAATTCTAGTTTAACTCAAATTTTTCTTCAGTTCACTTTATTGACCACGTTGTTATACTGAAACTAGTAGGAGATGGAAACAAAATGAGAGGATGTATTTTCTTCCCACAACATGTGATTAAATTATGGAACTCCTTGTTCCATTCTTGTTCACAGCTACACGTTGCGAATGCTAAAAGCTCAAGAAAGAATTAAGACAAATTCCTGAATAAAAAAATTATTGAGGGCTATTAAGTATAAAATTTCATATAGAAATAACTATATATTAAGTATAAAACCGAACTTACAGATGAGGTGGTACTGGAAGAATATTCAGGAGATACATCAGGAGATGTGTGCCATGTTCTCTCAGCATCTGTTGTTTACTGCTGACAGAAACAGGATGCAAGGCTACACAGACCTTTGGTCTGAGACAACATGCTTGTTCTTATGTTAGCCCTTTCAAACACAATCTAAGGCAGAGTTCCAAGTATTACATATAACTTGAAAACAAAAATTGATCTTAAGGAAAACAATCTGGGAAAAATCGCTAGCTTCACCCTTGTTATGTCAATCTCAACTTTTTGTGTAGGTTCTCGACTTTCTTTTATACTTTCGGACCTTATGTTGGCTCAAAGGTATCTTCCATTGTAAAGACATAGTGCTTGCTTACTAACTGCTACACTGAAACACTTTGACTTCAAGCATGGATTAGGTTTTTTATTCAAAATAATTTCACAAACTGAATTTAACCTCATCTTTTATCAGATTAACATAGGCAATCGATGTACCTCTGAATAATCCACTGAAGAAAGATAATAATCTCGTACAGGCTTAATCTGTAGCAGTAAACATATACTGAATCTTCCTTAAGTAAAAAAGATTGTGTTCAAAGTGAAATGAGGCTGCAGCTCCAAGAAAAGCAGCACTGATCTCCTAACTCAGTCTGAGGTACAAGTATGAAGTAACCCATGATTTGGAGGTTTTAGCTGTTTTGAGATAGGTTCTGGTGTAATTAGGATAATTGAGAACTGTTTTCTGTAGCAGCTAGAGACTTTGTGCATTACTGTTGTGGCTGTATCCTTACCGTTGTTTCTGAAGAATGTTGCCTGCACAAGTCTAGCTCAGATGATTCACCACATTCTTCAGTGTCCCCTCAAACCACTAAAGGCCCTTTCTCCTCTCTTCTTCTAACCTTCAATAAGAACAACACAAGATGAGATTTTACAGTGTTCTTACTGAACAAATAGTAAGAGGGTACTGTCTGAGTTTGATTAGGCAAAGCTTTTCTATGTCTCTAGTTATTTAGCACCTCTTGATTTACTTTTGAGTCAGAACTCTTAGCAAATACATCACTGCTATTGATAAACAATTTCTCAAAGGCAATTAACTAATCATTAGTCTTGTATACTAATAAAACAATGTGTTTCTGCTCTTTGCTGGGTGGTAGTTGAAATTAGTACCTAAATTGTTTTCTGGCTCCCTCGGAAAAAATCTGTAACTGAAATTATTCAGACTTGGCATTTTCTTCCAAACTGATGATATAATCATTTCCTGGAACGTAAACTTTCAACACAAACAGAACAAAAAATTTATCTAATCCAGATGTCCTTGGTAGAAGGAAAAATAAACCCTAAAACAATTTCACAATCTGGAATCAGCTACATATTTTATGAAGAAGCTTAGAAGGCTTGATGTTTGATCTGGGGTGACATGCCTGAAAGCATTCAGTTCTTGCTTTCAAAAGTATGTTAGGCAGTTAAGTCCCACAAGTATTGTATTTCTAGAAGTGCTTTTTCTCTTTCTCTTTCCTTCTTTACTTTCAAATGTAAGAGGGGAAATGTTGGTATGCATAAGGACAGTGACTATTGAATATATCAAATCTAAAAATGTCAACAAATATCCATTCATATGCAGACCAACAGTCTGTTCCCAAAGTCAAAAATTAGAAAGCATTAAAAAACCTGTACATAATATCTAGTTGTATTTGCTTGCAAGAGAAGATTACTTTCATGTTGTCACTTTCTAATTAGTTCCCTTTGCACTAGCGAAACACAAATTTAGAGGTTTATTCATTTTAATAAAATATCCCTTTGGGTCTTGGTATAATCTCAAATAAGCATTTAAACTTTATTAAAAGCTTTTTTAAATTTGAACCAAATTTAAGTTATGTCATACATGATGCTTTTTTTTATCTTACGGAAGGTAGAATTTAGAGGGGAATACATGGAGATGGTAACATAGACCCCTTTGTTAGGAGTGGGAGGGTTATCAGCCCAGAATCTCCTCATGTACTGTAACAGAGATGAAACAAAGCCAGGAACACATCACAGTGCACAAGTTGAGTTGGCCGACTGTCGTTGTATGGGTTGTTTTTTGTTTTTTTTTAATTTACCATCTTGTCATGTATTCCATGAAGTACAGAATTATATAGAGTCTTAGCATGTAAATTATCCTGTGATTAATACACTTAAAAAAATAATAATTAAGAACTTCAAAATAAGCACGTATCACTCTATCAGTGATTAAAAAAGGAAAAGCCTTTCCAAGGATCTCCAGAAGCCTGGAGGACTCTAAGGGCTGAGCAGATGGATTCTGTAAAATGTCCTTAAATTCAATAGCAAAAGCTTTTGGGTTTTATTTTGGTTCCCCCCTTTTAACAGGCGGCATGTTTTCAGAAAAAAAGTTAGAAGCTTATTGACTTGAAGCACAGTATGAATTATGCCAATTTACTTAAAAAGAAAAATCTGTGCTGATCAATTTGGAGGGATTACAGCAAAAGTTCAGCAAATCTTAACCACCTTTTTCTTACAGGCCTCCTTCCACAGCGATGTCTATAGCAATTGCTGGAGAATCAGAATCTTTGCATGAAGACAGGAAAGGTGGAGAAAACTTAAAAGTTGTGCATCTGGGCATAGCAGGTATAAAATAATGCTCTTAATTTCTCAATTCTTTTATAACTGGCTTCATAGCTTCAAGGAGATGTATGAAATACTTCAAATCTTAAAGGGATGCTGACAGTTGGCCCACAAAGGGGCCTTCTTTGGTTATTAGTTGAGACAAACTCTTCTAGATAGCATCAGTGGGATCTCTCTTTTTTACTTTTGTAACAGTTTATTTAATTGCAAGAAAGAACAGAAATCGGATTGATAGCCTGCTTTCTTTTTAACATTTTAAACCTTTTATTTTCTGTGTGGCACATTTCTTGATTTACTTTGGTTTGTACTTTGACTGAGCATTTAATTTGTCCCTTGATTTTCAACTTATGAATCACGGGGATATGCATAACTCTAAGTACATTTTGACTGATAAAAGTTCTAAGTATTGTTTAAAATTAAAATACTTACTCTGAAATATAGACTATTAGAAAAAAATACTATTAAAGTACTTTATTACAGGATGAAATTTGGCCGTTTGGGGTTTTGTGTGTGTGTGTGTGTGTGTGTGTGTGTGGTGTGTTGGTTTTTGGGTTTTTTTAACAAGCTTCAGGTTCTTACACAGTTTATTAGTTTCCACCCTAAACACAGCTTAAGTTGTCTTAACCACAGTTTACTTTTTCATCCAGAAAACATCTAGCGCACTATTCCACTATGGTATTCTGGAAAGCATGGCGATGTCTTTGATGTCTACACTGTAGACAAATATAAAACTACATTTCGTACAAATCTTTCTAACCCAGTGGTATTCTCTGATTTTCTGTTTTACTCAGACAGAAACGGATTATGTTTTGGGGTTTTTTTGGGGAGGGGGAGGGTTGGTTTTTTGTGGTGTTTTTTTTATTGTTTTGTTTTGGGTTTTTTGTTTTTTTGTTTTTTTTTTTTTGTCAGGAATGCATATTTGTTAACATACATGGTATTTTTGCAGCACTTGAATCTTCAAAAGGTTTGTAGAAAGCCAGTGTCAAGCCCCTAATCCCTCTGGGAAATCTGACACTTGAGTCTAATCAAGATTACAGGCAAAGTAATAACAAAGCTGGCTTTAGCAACAGTATCTGACTTGCACATGTTGCAGATGTCTCATCAAAGAGTGCCTCAGTCCCAGATGAACTTGGTGCATGTGGACATTCCAGAACATCAAGCTATGCAAGTCAGCAGTCAAAACTGTCAGGTACCTGTTAACAATTTTGTTATGAATTGTTGGGGTTTATTTACTTTCACAGTTTTAGACTATAGAGAACAAGTGTATTTTATATGTTTAAAAAAACCCCAAACAACACAATGGTCTGAAGTTGAAAGCTTTTTCCTAGGAGTTTCAGGTGTGGGGAGGGAAACATTTTTTCCATCTTAAAAGCACAATGAATTATCTGTTCAGATGTGAGACAGCTTTTTCCTTAGCTCCCTCCAATTAACATACCTGAATGAGATTTTTACCTCTTCCATGTGTAAAAACAAATAACTTACAGATGGAGCCTTAGTTCTAAAAAGCTTAAAAGTAATGACACCAAGTCATTATATGTGCTAGGAAGCAAGAGTTATTTAGGACAAAAAGATGTGGTACAATACAAAACCCGAAATAAATTGCCTAGTTGGTGTATGGACATATATTCATAAGGCTTTTGAAGTCTCTTTGTAAGAAGACAAAACACAAATTCTGCTTTCAGGATGGTAAAAATACAAGTAACCTTGGCTGTCAACAACATACCTAACCTAGCTCTCCTGCACTTTCCCAATAGGATATAGCACATGTCACTCTAGATCATCCAGTCTGTCTGAACTCTGCCACAGGAGAAACACCTCAGTGGGTAGCACCTCCACAGGAATTGGAAGTATTCTAGAGCCATGTGAAGAGACTGAGCCAAAAGTAACTGAAGCTAATATTGATGCATCTCTTAAAGATGCATCATCAGAAAAACTCTGCAGGTACGCTTAACTTTGAAAGACTTATCTAGCAGAAGTAAAACCTAATTTACTCCATCACTTCTACGAGCTCTAAATACACTTATTTTTGCAGACATCCTGTAAAGCAAGACTCTGTGGAGTCACAGCTGAAGAGGGTTGATGCTACCAGAGTTGATGCTGATGATATAGTTGAAAAAATACTCCAGAGTCAAGACTTCAGTTTAGACTCAAGTGCAGAAGGTATGGAGATAAATAAGGGAGCTTAGGGAAAATTGATGTACGTGACAGGCCTTAGGAAAATCCACTCTCTTCACAGTCCCCGTTGCTTGTAATTGTAAGGACTGTGCATATGTATCACTATGTTTTCTGCTTCATCCTGTCTCCCAGAAGTTGAAAAGACCTTTGCAAGACTTGGTAACTTTCCCAGAGAATTACTTTAAGCCTGAAAAGAAAAGAGCAGGGGCAAGTCTATGAGGAAGGTAGTTTTTCCAACCTGTACCATGTGAAGTTTGGTTCTTCATTACTTAAAACATTTGCATCTGAAAGTATCAGTTACAAAACTGGTAGATTTAAAATGTCTTCATTTTAGATAGGGCAACATTAAAGGAAGCTAACGTGTTATTTCCCTTGCTTTTTAGAAGAAGGTTTAAGATTATTTGTGGGCCCTGGTGGAAGCACTTCTTTTGGAAGCCATCATTTACCAAACAGGTATGTAGCCTAAACAACTAATCCATAGGCAATACTAAATTGCATCTTATACAGCAGTTATTCTGTATGAACATTCTTGATCTTTGCATCTTTCTATTCTGTATCATTTAAAGGCAACAAAAGAACTCGATTGTCAGGTTTTAAAACAAAGCACACAGGTTAGTTCCAAAATAAAACTGATGTGTCAGCCATAAGAATGATAACTTTCAGAGCTTCTGAAGAGTCTCAGTTACAAAGTTTTCAGATGTGAGCAATGTTTCAGTATGGACACAGGAAACAGGCACCAGTTTGAAATTTTAGCTCTACAGACTTACTATATTATTCCCTGGAGCTGGAAGAAAGTCTTGTCTTACACATCCACCTGATAACACGCCTAATTTTCTCCACATCAGTTTTGCTCACAACTCCTTCTGTTTCCATACGCTACACTATTCACACTATTCCTGTTTCAATGGCTTTTAATCTTTCAACTATTTGTATCCCTAAACTCTCTACTTTGATAATCTGTTTCGGATTATCTTCTTGTAGTTGTTTTAGAATCAGGAAGATATTTTCTTCTCTAAACCCTCTTCAAATACTCTGATATATGACTTGACCTGAATGTATTACAGTAAATAAAATCAAAACCAAGTAAGAACATGCTCTAATACCATGGTTCTGCAATCCAGGGTAACTCTTAAGATTTTTCTTTATCTCAAAAAATTAGCGTTAGTATTAGTATTTCAGCAAGTACTTCTGGAATTAGGTATAAAGGCAGCTGATAATGTGCTGAAAGTTATAAAACAGATTTTACACAAGCAAGCAATACTGATGGTTAAAAAATAATTAATGTCTTATTTGCAAATTTGGCACACTAATTTCTATCTAGAATAATGTGTATGGTTACAGAGTACACTACAGTAGTATATAGAGGTCTGTCCTAATTCAGTTGCCAGAAGAGTCCAGGCAGAATATTATATTAAGGCAGAGCTTTGCCCTATTAATTTTTGACACAGTACTGCAATTTCCCATGTAAAACAACCCATCGTGCTCTGTCATGTGGGGGTGAGACAGTTTTGTAACTGCATTTGCAATTCATCGTGAGCAAAAGACTGGAAGACGTTTTTCTTGTATCTTAACATAAGACAACTGTCATTACTGTTTTTTCAGAGACGTTTATCTAGTTATGTACAAATGTACATAAAAACTATTAGCTGCATATGATAAAGCTGCGGTGGGAGGGGTACCCAAAAGATAATGTTTAAGGAACTATAGAGAAGTCCAACAGTAACTTCTTTTTCAGTAACATTATTTATCATTCTTCATTTTGACTGTAGTATAACAGAAAACACTTCAATGCATTAAACTGTAGGTTACTCGGTGGTATGGTAATTACGCATGTTTTCTACATTTCACATTTAGCTGTTCTGGTGTTAGCTGTTTGGTTGGGGCTTTTTTGTTGGTTTTTTTTGCGGGGGCGGGGGAAGGTTGGTTGGTTGGGTTTCTTTAAAACAGTAAACTTGCTGATCTGTGATACTTGCTGTTTAGCTTCCTTTTAAATTGGAACTGAACTGACTTCTTTCAAACATTTTTTCAGAGCGGGATCTGGAGCATATGAGCAGGTGGTGATAAAACGCTAGACTAGAACGACAAACAAGAGGAAAACTTGGAGCTCTGGCATTGATACTTCTGGTTTTGTTTGCTCTGTTGCAAGAGTTGTGAAAGCCAAAATGAACTCAATGTGATCTTTGTTTTGAAAAGTAATGGAATGCCTCTTGCTCATAGAGCTTCATCTTCTGTGGTATGAAGGCAATGTTTAGCTATGTATACCTTTCGTGAGCTCTACCTGATGTTAGTGGAACTACTTGCTATTTAAGTTGCGTGAAACATTTTTGGAAGGGTGATGAAATGAGTCTCATTTCAGTACTGTATATAGGACATTACTTGTGGTGATGTACTTTGTAACTTCTTTTCTAAAGAAGCTTCTGAAAGTCAGCCTTAAATGAACCTGAAGAAATTAATTACTCAGTTTGATCCTGTCTGCCATTTTAGTCTTAAAGAAGCTAATTACTTTTATCAAGTCAAAATTATTAGCAACCTAAAATTAAGGCCTCCACAAAACAACCCAACTATGTTTTAACATAACTAAAACCTTTTCTTAAGAGTACTGAGCATAACATCATTGTAAGGGTGAACAGGAGAGGTGAACTTCACATCCATTTGAAAAAAAACCCAACTAAATAGATCTAAACCAGCCACTGATCGGTTGGATTAACTGTAAATGAAATCTAGAGGCTTAAATGCATCAAATGTGACATCTGTTTCCATGCAAGTGACAAAAGAAGTGTGATTCCACATCAAAATACTAAGGCATGGTAGTGTATTATCAAGAAAGCTGGTTCGATTGTTAAATCTGGAGTTCAAAAGCTGTTTCCATAGAAACTCACTTCAGTAATGCATGAACCTTGAGATTCAATGGGATGGTATTGTTTACAAACCTAGTCAGTAGTTTACTACCACTTAGAATTTTTTATTGTAGGTTAGTCCTTCACAGTTAGTCAGCGCTTTGCTTGTGTTCTGAATGTGCCTTGCGGGATTGGGGAGGTAAAGGGAGATAAAGGGAGATTAAACTATTTACTAAGCAATTTAAGCTTTAAAACTAGGTAAACATCTATACTATTATCAATATAACTTATTAAAAGAAGCACTTTATTGTAGATGTACTCTGCACCCTGAAAACATCTTACTGTGCAACAGATTTGTTGAACACTTCTTCCTTCACTATCTGTCCACTGTTACATTAAGGTCAATGTACTGTATTTAAATTTGCACAAAAAGTGCTTTGCCTGACAGGCAAGAAAGATGAAAGGTCTCTTAAAATTTTCATTGAGAATTATGAAAGAATCAATTTTTAAAGGGATCTGTTAGGTGACACAGTTCTAATTCAGGCTTGGCTCTGCTGTATTTAATTGTAAACTGCAAATTACCTTAATTTTGTTATGATTAGTTGTATTGTTTATCAGTAAGGCTTGGACTGAATAAAAATACCAATAGTGTGGCCATTTTTGAAAGCTCCAAATGCTTCAAATTCTACTTTAAGTGATGTTTGACACCCTTTTATTGATGTATAGGTAGGCTATATTTAATAGGTTAAATTAGGAAAAGCAGGCTTTGTTTTCCATAAATCCATAGTAGAATTATTAAACTCACTTTTATGTGTTTAAGCAAGTTTCAGATTTTAAAGCTTAAGTACTGTTATTGAATATGATTAATATGAGCTATTTCTCAGTTATGGTACCTAAATACTTTTATTTTCTACTGTTAATTGTAATCTCTTTAAAGTTTTAATGGATAAAATAATTAATACAAAGATTATATTTTAGCTGCTGTTAATAGAAGTGTGGTATTATCCATTTTAAACAGAAACTACATAACTGCTAGTATAAAACTCACTCTTAGAACATTATAGTTTCCTTTCCTGTTATATAATTAATTTGTACCAAAAAATCCTACCGCAAGCCAAAAGATGCATGAAATTTGTATAATTTAGTTGCTTTCAGTACTCTTTAGCACTGCTACACTTGCTGACAAATCTATTAAAACCAGTAGTAGTTAGATGGTATCTTACTTAAGTTTGCTAGGAAAAACAGGCATAGTTTAAGGAAAACAGGCTTCTAAAAAACATTGTACAGCTACTTATGTAATTCTTAAGGGAATTTCCATATCCCAGATTTGTGTTCTACGTTAAAAGGCACAGCTAACTGATGTAGATTAGATATTTTGTTTACTAGATAGAAACCAATTATTTTCTTGCTTGAGCAGATCTTTTAAATAGGAGGGAAGTTTACAGGGAAATCAAGCTTTTAATAAAAGTGTATCCTAGTAATTTATTGTTCTGACTTTGAGTTACAACTCTTTATGAGGTGATTCTCCAATTGTGCATATTTTTTAAGTGGAACATAACCTTCATATTTAGAGGTAGTATTTTCTTTTTTGTGAACTGTGTTGTAAGAATACTGGAGACTCCTACAGTAAAAACTGTTCAGGATATGTTAGTGGTTTTTGGTTTTTTTACTATATTTGCAGTAAAGCAAATCTCTCAGCCACTCAAAATAAACTTCTGTCTTCAGCTTGGAATCTGTTTCTAAACAATTGCAACTTTTTTTTTTTTTTTTGCAAAAATGACAAAATTAACTGTAAGTTTGTGTCCATTTCAGTTTCTCTACTGCTTTTCAAACTTCACCTCTGCAGCTTATTAAACTTCATCTCCAGTCTACAAAGTTATTAGTACATAGTTATTTATAGTCCACTGTTATTAGTACATAGTTATTTATCTGTCTCCTGGAGAGGTAAAATATGTCAGTCTTACACAAATGAAGAATCAATTTTAAAGTGTGAGGCATATTGGTAGGTTAATTATCGGCAGACTCCACAATTTAGCAGTACTTGGGGAAAGTGAGGGTACTGTGTATATTCCCTCCTCACCTTGCAAATGACAATTAATCCTCCTCAGTTGAGTGTAAAGACTTACTACTACTACTAAAACTTTTCATACAATTTATATAACTTTGTGAATTACCTTCTTATTTTTCTAACAAACTACTTGTGGTATGTATTTCTATTCTCATCTATGCACTCAAAATAACCAAGCTTTTTGGTACTGCAGTAAGCGTCTGTACTTACATTATTAAAAAAAAAAAACACCACAAAAAGATTGGTGAAAATTGCAGCTAATTATAGTACAAGCTATTTGGCACTCAGATCAGTTCAGTAATCAATTAGTTGTATAGTAAGGATTAAGAGAAGTAACTGTACCGTGTATAACCAATGGCAGTCTCAGCTGTCTTTCCATTCAAAAAGGAAGACATTTTTTCCAAAAATTCAGCAGAATACCCTGGAATTCCTTTTGTGGGTTGTTGTCTCTCTTCCAGCTTTATGAATCAACAGTTTCCTTATAAAATAAGTCAAATCTCATCAGCAAACACATCCTCCAGTTAAGGACCTCACGGAGCTCTCTCAGAAGTATGAAGTATACATGTATATACATAAAAACAGTCATAGATGGTAGTCATCTCACTGAATACCAGCAACTGCAAGTATATATAAATAGGGGATGTTTTTTAAATGCTTTGTTTTTTCTAATTCTGTGTTTTCACACTGTTTTAGTGACATATGTTCTGTAAGCAAAATATATAATTGAGACATAGTTCTTTTTTAATCTGGAAGCAAAACATGTCATGAATGACAATAAGGTATGCACCACTGTTGCACATACATATGTAATACACCAAGGCAAAACCATTGTTGTGGTATGGGAAAAGATTCTTCCTTTACTACTACAGAAAAAAAGAAGAAAAAAAAAAGCAGAGATATGAAGTACCAGAACTTTAAGTGCTGTCATTGAACACTTAAGTGCATTTTGTGGACCTTCTGACATGGGAAGACAACACAATAGAGACAAAGATTAGAATGGTAAAAAATGACTTTCTATAATTCTTGAGGCAAAACAAGTAGTTCTGCCTTCTGCCTGTTCTTGCCTGCTCTCCTCTTCCCACCTGTGGCACCACTACAAGTTTCTGTGACAGGTAAGTTGATTGAATTCCCTGTATGGACTCTCAGCAGGATCTACCAATAAGAAGGGGAAAGGCAAAAAAATTTGTTAACATTTCTGTGGGACAGGTTATTTTCATTTTGTTTCTTCCTTGTTAAAAAATAGAAAAACTAAAAAAACCTAAAAACTAGTAACATTTTTTTTATTTATGTGAAGGAAAATATCTAAGCACATGCTAGCAAAGCTTTGCCTAGGTTCAGAGCTGGATGCACTACCTTTCCAATCACAAAACTGATTGTAAGAGTACAAGTACTCTTGTACAGATTGTACAAGTGCCTTGTAAAGAAGGCACTAGCTGTGGGGTATTTTGTTTTTGTCTTCTATCTACTGATGTTTCCCCAGTATCCTCATTTGAGTATATGCTAGTGTCAGTGCATTTTATTTTGGGGATGGTCCCAGTGAACTGCTTGCATACAAGCCTGCATTAAAACGTGTTTTGTTTTGTGAATGAGGAAGAAAGTGCAAAGAACTTTTGTATAACAATTTTTCTGTCATTTCAGAAGCCCCTTCCTATGTTTCTTCTACTCCATTTAAATAGAAAAACAAAAAAGTCCCACCAACTAACCATTACAAGTTACATATAACCCAGCTGTAACTGAATGGTCTAAATATCATTTATCAATGTAATGATAACAAGTATGGAATAAAGCCTAATACCATGGAAACCCATGTAAGACAGGACTGAAACACATCAGAAGTTTATTAGCCGAGAGATCTATTTGTTTGAGAAATCTCTGTGGAGACAGACAATTAACTCCTATGGCTCTCACAATTAGGCAATTGTTTTTTATTTATTTTAATAAGTGAGGGGATAGTTTTAGAATTTATTTTACCACTTCCTCACTTTATTATTCATTTAAAACATGGATCAGAAAACATTCTGTTCAGCTATTCTGACCATAATCAATCCCTACTAACTTGCTCAATAGCTATCAAATTATTTCCCTTTTATTCAGGATACTGCACTGTTTTGTTTTTTTTTTTGTTTTGTGGTGGGGTTTTTTTAATCTACTTTATTTGGATTTTACAGTTTTGAACAACCTAAGGTTGATCTGTTTTGAGATGTGTGCCATCTCCTGGTCAGTGATATTACCACAAGTCTAAAACATTTCATCATCATAAACTTCCTTTCAGCATCCTGATTTGAGACATTGGAATTGACCTTTGCCAAACTGCAAGTTTAAATGGGACACAATAAATACTCTGTTTATTCACTAATACTCATGACAGTTTACTCAAAAGACCAACCTGATAATGAAGAGCTGTGCACGGTGAATCCTGTGAGACGGTTTAACTGCTCCTGAAAAGACAGTTCATTCAGTAATTTAAAGAAAACCTTGATTAAAATTTATTTAAGCCAGTGGAAACCTGGACAGCTGGCACACAAAATAGTGTATCTTGTTCTAGTAAAAGCTAGCAGTCTCAATTAAAATGTATATATTTCAAATAGCACTTCAGTATATGATATATAATAGCATCTTCAGTTTCAGTGCACATATACTAAGGAACACTGTGAACCGACAGGTCCAAACATCTGTAGTTTGACTTCAGATTTTCCCCAAGAAAGGCAAGAGCAAGTACGTAAGAATTAATATTTGCCCTAGCTATCATTAAAAACTGAACCCCATTACGAAGAAGAGGGAGAGGATCCATGAACCCCTTAAAAGCTGGATGACAGTTTAGACCCCTTCACATCAGTCCACCAAGTATTTACGTTAACCATTTTCCAAATATAACTCCAAAGCCTTAAGGGTATAATATTTTGAGGAGTATTCATATACAGTCTTGTCTATTCACAAGACAGTCCCATACATAGGTGTCACCCAATACAAAATTCAAGGCAAATATTCCAGATCTGACAGGTCCTCCTTCTCTTCACTCTTCCTGATTTTAAAGTGATCATGCTATAAAGTACATTAATGATATAATGTTTCAAAAAGAAATGATACAGAAAGAAGTTCTGTGGTCCAAAAATCTTATAACTATAGTAAACAATATAGTGAACTGCAGAGATATTTTCTAATAACAAAACAACGTTATTCTCAAACAGCTATGCTTATTAGTGTCCAAAGAAAATCCACCAATTTTGAATTTTACATTAATTTTTACATACCAACTATGGCAAGTTCATATCACAATGTCAAAAAAAGTAAAAGCATTTAAATATAATATTAAGATGAATTTTAATTCTTAAATTATAAATATTGTGATAAATTATTAATAATCCATGTCTATTTGTTGTAGGAGGAAAAAAAAATCTCCCACAAAAGACAAAGCTTATCACAGAAGCATTTTTTAATCATTCAGTGTGACAGAGCAATGCAGATCATTCTTTTTTTCCTGAAACTCAACCTGTTATAGATTCTGTACCATTTCTGAATTCAGAGAATTACAGCTGCCTTTTCTCTTTATGTCTGATCTTTTACCTTAGTAATTTCAAGTGAATTACAAAAATTTAGACAGTAAAATGCAGTAATGACAGTAAAACCTTTTTAAGAAAGTCAGCCCTTACACAGAATTTTTGGTTTTCAGAAAGTTGTGAAACTTGCACATCTCACAAACATGAAGTCAGTTCTGATAATACAAGCTCATTTAAAGCTGCCAACAACATTGTGAAATGCACACACAATGACACTTTTTAACCATCTCTTTACTTAGAAGAAATACTCAAAAAAAATTTGTGTACACAAAGAAACTTGAAGAGAACTGCAGTGTTGCTTCAATAATCCTGTAAGAACAAGCCAATACTGTACGTCCTTCAAAATTCCTGTCTTCATAAGTCCATCATCTAATATTTGCTTACTGTGCGTTTATACATACAATTCATCTCTACTTCAGAAAAAGTCATCCTGCCCAAGCCAATAAGCTCTATTGTCTGTAACACCTCTGCTTTTCATTTTTCCTGAATGTGTCATGAAGACTTTTTGGACAACAGCTGCATGTGAAAAAAAACAAAGATTTTTTGCGGATATACTGAGACCAGTTTAACATTCACAATGACAAATTTTTTAATTATTTTTTTCAAAAACAGAATAGTCAAAGATACCAGTTTCAAATTAATTAAATTCAGCTTCTGGAAAGTTACAGTATGCAAGTTGTTTCCCAAGTAGCAGTCATCAAGAAACCAGATAAAACAATAGGGCTAGATCTCCCCCACCGCCGCCCCCTGACCTTTACACTCAACATCATAGCATTCTTCCCCAGCGTTGAATTTACTGACCCATAAGTGTCTGTGGCATATTTCAATTTATCTGGAACAGTATTTAGTTTTCACAAAAGCTGAGTTTGTGCTCATCTTGAAAAAGGCATCATAAATTTTATTCCCTTAAGAAAAAACTTGCCCTAAACCTACATCTGCCTCGTATTACTCAGCACAACGCCATAGTTCTGTGTTACCGTCTACTATCCTTAGAGCTAACAAAAGATTACCAAAAAGAATCTAGTCATGATAGCTACAATATGGTAATAGAAAACAAACAGAAATACTTAAATTTTTTCTTCACAGGAATTAATTCTTTCCTTTTAGCCCCTGATACTCTACGAGTTACTGCAACCTTTGTCAGAAGCATTCATCTCCACTAAACGAGAGAGGTGCTGATGGACAAATGCTGGAAGGTTTAGAAAAGATTTTGTGGTTCTAGTTAACATACAGAATACTCCATTTGACAGCCTCTAAAAAATACCTCAATTACTTTAACTGAACTTTGTATGAGGAATCTGTGATCTAATTCTCTTCATTTTCATGTTCAGTGTTGAACATCACAGCAGAACCATCACTGCTCAGTGTGACCTTGCCAGCAATAAGCTCGCTTAACTTCTCAAAGGTACCACAAAGTCGATTCACTTTGGGAAAAGAAAAGATTGTTTTAAGAGGTATATAAATCACATTTCCATTGACAAATGGTTCCATGTTTTTTACAACGACCAGTTTTCCAAGATCTTCTGAAAAACAGTTCATCGAAGGTTGGAATTTGGATTTCCTCTCAGTAGGATCATCATTATACTCTTCATGTTCTGACATTAAACGGTCCATCAGACTTTGCTTAATGATTTGTGCTGTGAAAATAACTTCACTGACTACTGCATTCTGCAAGTACTTCTTGTCTTTAAGACTTGGATACACCGCTTTGAAGACCTTTAGAACATACAAGAACACACAAAATGTTTATCATTAACATAGGCTCAGATTTTAACGTTTGCTTGTTAGAAAGAGCTTCTAAAATGTGAACATAATTGATTCAATCCTGTTTTGCTTATTACTTTTAACTGTTTTCAAATAACAGAAAAACTAGACAATATGACTTGATTTTATGTACTACAGCCACAATGGCAAACAGATAAGTTAACAGAACTTAAAAAAAAAAAAAAAAAAAAAAAATCAGGCTTTTATCCACAAGCTATACTTGTAGATCTGGCAAGGAGAAGCCCCGCAATTCTTGAATACTTTTTAATCATTCTCTCACTTTCCACATTACTCATCATGAGGCTCTGGGGACTGTTCCAATGCTGCATAGATTCTAAACTACTTCTGAACTCTCGTCTGTAAACCAGGACTGCAGCTATGTCTTTTATACTGTTTCCAGAGTAAAACATTAACTATACTCTCACAGATGCACAGAACAGTAAAAAATAAATAGTGACATGAAAATCTGTGAACTTGTAGTGTGTTCTACACTGAGCTATATGCCAGGGCAATTAATGCAACTAGGCAGGCAATCTCATTCCCACTAGTTTACTAGGGAGGGCTTTATACCAACATACTACCAATGAAGTTCCACTGTCTATAACTATTTCTTCTTACTTTCTGGTTACATCTTGAAATGTTGATTTATTCCTGTAAATTAGTTACATAATAAAATAAAAATTAATTTGATAGTCCAGGTTTGATAAGAAACACGAGATATAACACTCTTGTTTAAACTTGAAAGATACTGATGTCAAAACTCCCTCCATAATGACCTTGTAACAGAAGATAACAAAAGCAATATCTAGTACCTGTCAGTCACCAAGACATATTTCTAAGTTTGTTGAACATAAAAGAGAACTTCATGATTCTATTAAGGGCGGTAGACGGCAGGTGAAATTTCAAATGTATAGGATATCCTTATAGCTTGGAAACTACAAAGGACACTGCCATAACATCACTTTACATTTCACTTCAGGTCAAAAGTCAATTGAAGATACATACATATCTTTAAACAAAGTGATATATTAGAATATGTTCACTGAAACAAATCATTTAAGGCCTCATAAGATTGAAAAAACCCAAAACCCAATATATTTCTCTTTTTGCATTATTACTTTATGTTATCTCTGAAAAAAGCATCCTTTGATTTATACCACATGGCACGTTTAGATGCATTTAGGCTTTGTCAGTGTGACACACTGCAACACACAGCAGAGTACTTTCCAAAAATATTTTCTGATGTTATCTAAAGTGAAAGCTATTTAGTGATAAAAACCAAAAATGTTTCATGTGCACCACCGGAGAACAGGGTACTTGGCAAGGTCCCATGTCGCAGCAAAAACCGGAACTGGCTACCTGAAAACACCAAGATTAGGGTGTAACATCAAATGCTACTGAGTAAGGCAAACCACACAGAACAGGTCCTGTCAATCCAGTTTCTGGGAAATGCCTTCCTTCTGATAATATATTTGACAAGACTATGCAGTTCTTCAAAACATACACTGTTATAAATGCTTTTTTATGCATCTGAAGAATCTGTGTCTGTGCCAAAAACCACATGATGAAAAAATGAATGATTAGAAGAACAATTATAAAAATAATGTCACAGTATACCTGGCAGAAAGGAGAATCTTCATTCCGAGGGTAACAATATGTTAAAATAAGAATGACTGCTATTTAGCAAATAACCTGAAAGTTAAAGGCCTTTATACAATTAGAAACGCAAATCACTGACTTAGACTCTTTTGACCTAATAATGTGTGTTAATTGGAGCTAAGACTGGATAGCAATAGTAGACCCACAGTAAGAACACCTTCATAGGCAGGTCATCGAAAACGTTACTCTTTTTTCATTCTCCTAAAGGAAGAAAATAATACTTACTGTTTTGTAAGCTGCTTTAGTGGGTTTCTCAGACTGAGCGGATTCACTGGCTTGAGGATATTTTCTAACAAACACGCCTATTTGGGTACAAAACCCAACATTCTCCATTCCTGTTGGTGGGTGTCCTACACCAGTAAATTCCACTGAATAATCATAGTGTCTAGCAGTCTCTAGAGCCCTAAGAAAGACAAATTATTCCAAATCATACTAAATATTCATCTTTTAATGTGATAAAGATACATCCTCTAACAGAAGCAAGACCCTAAGCCTGTGAATGCTTGAGAATAATTTCTCTAATACTCACATGCCTGAAGATAAGCACCATCAAAACTTGCTGAATCAGAGCTGTAACCCTATGCGTACCATAGTCTAAATCATTTAGTATCACTAATTTAGGCAACCAAACATTACTGTTAATTCTAAAATATCTGCATAGAATATGCATGTCCACAGTTGCTTACTCACTGCCTTAAACACATTGAAAGTGAGATAAAAACTACCAATTTTAGAGAACAAAATTATTTGAAAACCCATAAAAAAAACCCAAAAACGTACACACCCCAAAAGCAAGAGACCAGTTAAAAGAAAAAAAAAAGTGAGATTCGTTGTAAATTTAGGAAGAGTAGAGTCTGCCTAATCAAGGTTACAACAATGTACATGACATCTAAATGAAAACCAGTCTTGTAGTACTGTACATCAGCCATTGTAAAAAAAGTGATGGGGCAGGGAACTAAAATGGTACTACCTACCTGCATCATTCTCCATGAAAAAGTAGTAAATTAATATCTCATGTATTTTAGAGAATATTGCAATACTTACACTTCACAACACAAACGTAAAGACTTTCTCATGTTTGCAGCTGAAAAAATACCACTCCTTCACCGATATCACTATTTTTAATCCACATATATCCAAAAGTAGAATCCACATTTACTTTAAGGCATATAAATGGTCTCTAAGGTATTCATCCTTTAGCTAATAATGCAGACAGGTTTTAGTATCATTATTTAGGGAAAAATATACCCTTCAAGTTTTGCAAAACTGTATACTGCATACTTTTAAAGTCTATGGCAAAAACAACCTAATTTAAGGCACAAATTTTCCACAATACAATTTCTGACCAAGAGCTGGCTATTGAGGTATGGCATCCTTTACTGTACCATGTATTTTCTTCCACAACTGATCAACCGTTGAATGTTACCACAGGATATAAACCCCACTCACTCTTTATTTTGTTTTTATTATATCTACTGATATTAGAGTAAGATACATCACATGCAACCCTCTTGTGTACATACATTTTGCATGAAATCTTTCATTGTGCCACGATTCACTAAACTATCCTTAACTTTATTCAACGTGCTCTGCTGCTGTGATTATTTGATAAGTCTGCTTGCATACTCTTACAGAAAGGTCTGGACTAATTGAGTGCTTTGATTACACACCATATATAGTGAGCACATTTCTTAGGTTCTTATGTAGCATTTCTACAGCAGGATATTATTATGTTAAAAGGTTAATTAATTAATATTACACTTCAAAGGCATTAATTGTAATAAAGATATATAAAAAGGAAAGTAAAAGTTTTAAATATTTTTTGCAGAGCAGTTACAGTAAAACCAAGCCAACTTAACCACCATCATAAAATGCAAAACCCACAGAGCACGCTTAACTATTTATAACAGCAAAGAAATGTTTTAGCAAATCAGTAGGTGCGAAACTCCACTGACACCAAACCACATACACAAACCATTCTGAAAATGTACAGCTATTCCTTTCTCACATTACTGAACACTCAAAGCTGTTTGCATACGATGTTCAATAAACTTACCAGCTTTGAAATTGCGCTCTATTCCATTCAAATTTGTGGTCTGGATGCCTGAACAACATCACTCCTGGAAGCAAAGGGTTAAATTCAGAATTTGGAGTACTGATCACAACTATACTTGGAGACATGAAACCAAACACCACTTCAGGAAACTTCTTTAGTTCTGATTGTTCCAGATGCTCTATTCTGTAAAGGATAAATTTTTGTATGTCTTTGAAATGTAGTAAGGTGTTTTTAATCTTCTTAACAAGTGAAAAAAAAAACCCCCAAACTCGTATCTATACCTTGTAATTTTAAGCCTAGCTCTGCAATATTAGCACTGGCACTGTGGCTGAGTGGCAGCTTAGAGGTTTTTGTCTGAGAACATTTCCTCTTGCATTTTGTACTTTTTCATCAATATCCTTTTTCCACCATAAGTTAGCACCACTTGAATTTCTTAGTATGGTTAATTTAAGCACAAGTTAGAAGATGTCATGTTCTGCTACTCTTCCACTTGAAAGGTTTGCTTGAGTCTGTTTAGAGTACAGACAAGATTCCAAACTGAACCCTAATGAACTTGTAAAAATGTAGTATGTTGGCCTAATACTCACAGTTCAATACATGTTACCAAGTCAAAACCAAGCATGCAAGGATCTTTATGGGCAACTGAACCATGATGCAAGGTAACAGTTAGGGACCTTTCAGCCGGTTGCAAATAATCACCAGGAAGAGGAGACAACCTATGCCTACAAAAGCATTAAAAACATGATGTCAGAGAAAGGAACTTAGGACGAGACAAATTGTGCATGTAACTAAACTAGCTAACACCCTAAACAGATATCTTGTAAATCTCAAAAAGGTTAACTATTTTACAGGGATTTTAAAAAAATTTAAAGAATTCTAATACAAACACTTTTTATGACTATCAACAATAGGACAGGAAGAGCAGAGGAGCTAATCCAGCAGTTGTTCTTCATGTTTACAAAAATTTCCACTATACTCTCAAGCCACTTGCAAAGCCACTTGTAAATTCTAATAGTAGCTCAACTCTAGAAATGCAGTAAGTCTGGCTTAGGCACGCTTTACAGAGTTTTGGGGGAAGTTATTTGGCAAGCATATTAACCTTTTTTTTCAAATAAAATAGACTGAGAACTAAAATATATGTGCAAATTTCATTCTGAAATACTGCATCAGACAAAACACACAATAAACATTAAATATAATAACAGGCTACTTCTTGAGAAAGAAGAAGTGATAATGTCAGCATCTAAATCCTACATATTCATTGAAACCATATTAATCAGCTTCCGAGAGAGAAACTTTGGTGTTCCTCAGCAGACTGACCCACGCTTCAAAGATCATATAAACTTCACATTTTAGAGCCTTCTAAGCCAGATACAAAACATTCCCATTTCAAAAAGATTAACAAGAAAAAGTCCCCACCACGGTGATAAAAAGGGAGTTACGTGCACATTTCAAAAAGATCAGATTTGCATACAACAGTAATGTCATGTATGGCATAAACAGATACTACTAATACAATATGTTAATACCTTTACAAACAGCATATTTCTCAGATGTACACACCTTCAGGGCCATTCCATGACTTGGACCTTTGCTACATTAGCTGATGTTAAGGGCATCTGCAGTGCAGTAATGCCCAGACACAGGTGCAGCGTAACTAAATAACAACAATGGATAGCTCTTCATTTGCCTAGCTGGTATTTCTGCATTTACCTTCATTTTGAAATTCTTGACAAGAAATGACGTAACATGCCATTAGGTCAAGCCAAATACAAACCTTAAATTAACACAACGCAAGAGCTTACATTTTCTCTTTCATTACACTTGCACAGATATCTAGCCCAGCTAACACTTCAACGCAACTGCAGAATTTCAGCATCCAGAGAAGAGTACAGTCAGCACAACCTAAATCTGCCACCTGTAAATTAGATATTAACTATGTGTAAATGTTGCATATTTCCAAGTAATTTCAGAGACTTTCATAAAATAAAAATTCCATGTTTATGTCAAAATAACATTTTAATGATAAAATAAAGCATTTCACAATCATAACTAAAATTTACAGTTGCAAGCAAGGTAGACACGGATTTGAAAATTCTTTTAAAAAATAAATACCAAGACCCTACAAGATGTTTTAAATGGATTAACCTGTAAGGTATGATTTTTAAGTATTAAAGCTGCAGCAATTTTCACATTCACCACTGCTTTTCACTGGCCTACTCTCCATCCAAAACACCGATAATAGGCTCACCAGCAGCGAGGTTAGCAGGAAAGGATCTGCATAAAACAAATTCCAGGCTCAGTCTAACGTTTACATGGGGAAGGCTGGGGATATTCAGACCACAAAGTCAAATATATAATAGATATTCTTTCCTGTAAGCTTGAAAGGTAGTTGAGTACACAACTGCTGTTCTTTCTCAGGCTAAGCCAAGGCTGAAGCATGCTGCTCAGTACTCAGTGTGAAAATCCTGAATTGCTCCTCTTCAGCTTACCTACACCCTGTGAGTAAACAGAAAGTTTACACCCACCCACTCCCATTTCACATCCTAAATCAGGAAATTCAAACCTTTAAATACAGATGCCAATACTCCTGAATATATTCTATTTAAAAGCAGATTATAGTGCCATAACCTCGTAGATGGATTAGATTTTTATTAGCTACCAGAAGTATGATTATATGAGTGCACTGCAGGTGCATTTCTCATTGATTTTTTGCATGGTCCCTAAAACATTAACATCAGAGTTAAACACTGAAGACAGACGTACTTCTCAACTTTTTACATTGTGGAAGGAGGTGCTGGGAGGCAGGACATATCAGAAGAGAGCAAACACCATAAAACATTACTTAAATTATTTAACTTTTCGAGATGAGTACCAAAACAAGAGCCCTGGTATATTGGGGGAGTCAGGGGGGAGGAGGAAACAGGAGGGGGTGAAGACCTTGGGAAAGAAGAGGGGAGTTAGCTGCGCATACTCCCACACTCTTAATGTCACTTCTCATCTGAGAACATCCATATGAATGATGAGGTAAACCTGATGCCATACACGGAACTAACAGTTCTAGAAAGCAAAACCAAACTATGATGAAAGCAGCTTGAACCAAAATTCCTCAGCATTAAATTAAAACCAGAATGCCACCTACTCTCTAAAACAGGCTAAGGCATTTTTCTCGTTTAGATTTTCCCCTCTTCACATCAATTAATTACATGCACCCCAGAAAAACACAACATGATCATCAACTGTCTGCTAAGGCAATTCAGTTTTAACAATAGCTCGTCCACTACTGGTGTTTGGTAATTAGGTCAGCAGGTTATCTAGGCATTTCCTGTCTTCCTGAGATTCCTAATGTTAACTTTTTTACATTTATAATGTAAAAAGACAAAACATACCAACCTTCTTAGGTTTGTATTTCCCCACTAAATCTTTAATGAACTGGTAGCGTTGTTTGTATAAAGGAGGTGTAAATTTAATAATTCCTGTAAACCGTTCTTCTTGAAAGTTCTCATCCATAATATTTTGCTAATGCTAAAGTAAAAAAGTTAACTCTTATTTTCTGAAGTACTTTGTAATACATCCAATTACACAGTTTGCTGTTTTCAGTGGCGTTCAATTCACAATTAAGCAGGGGTAGACTTGATCCCAGTTCTATTCAGAGAATGATAAAAAAACAGGAATTAGGAAAATTAGACACTAGCTGCTCCCTCCACACATACTGATGTAAATAGCCTTTTTATAAACAATTATAAATCATACACAAACATAAAAAAGCAAGTTTCATAATTTGTCACTCTCCATCCAGCACACCTACAGTGTTCACACAAATACAACATATTTAGTGTTCCTTAGCTTCTCTACAAGTGCGGAAAAATAAATAACTTCTCACTCAGGTGCCTGCTTTCTTGTCTTTCATCTATCATTTGTTTTATCTTACAATTCTGATTCGTATTTGCATATGCATGGCTCAATACAATGTAACAACTAGCAGGAAATATCTTAATAATTACTCTGTTGTGCAAGAGTGGTTCTGCTAGGCCTTAACTTTAGATTTACTATGAGCTAAACCTTGTTATTAGCGCCTGCATTTTATAAGCAATCCAACATAATTCAACATGGCATAAGAATCATGACCATTACTGCGTTTCCAACTCTCCCACCTTTTATTAAAAGCTACATTTTAGCACACATACATATTTAACAAGAAATATCCTCAGTAAACCTAAGAATATGCCCCTAATGAATTATGGATGAACTCCATGGGAGCCATGTAAGCGAAGGGAGATTTTCTGGAGCCATCCTCGCAGGCCGCAGCCACAGCCCAGGGCTCACGAGCAGGTCTAACAGGCACCAGGTGTGGGCTGAGCTGCTGGCAACTTCACCGCCCACATAAGGTCTTTTATACATAAGTATAAACACGTGTTTTTAAATATATATAATGTACAAAACCAGTAAATGGGCTCGGCGTTCAGGCCAGTTATTTGCCTCCTCAGGAGCAAAGGCAACCTGCTAGAATCCCCTCACCAGAAACCGGCAGAGAAGCCAGCCCCCAGGCACCCACCTTCACCTCCCCACACACTCTCAGCCCTCCCCAGGCTCCGCACCAGCCAGCCCGCGGCCGCCTCAGCCCTCGCCTCCCCGGCCGGGGCCGCCTCAGCCCCGCAGCGCCATCCCGGCCCCGGCCCGCTCCCAGGGGCTGCTCCTCCCTCTCCGCGGGCCCGCGAGGGGCATGGCGGAGCGACGGCATATTTCGACAGCCATCTCGCTGGTCTCCTGCCCCAGCCATCTCCCTGCCCTTTCCCCCGGGCTCCCCCCTCCATCTTCTCTCCCTCACGCCGACCGACCGCCTCCCTTGGCCCTGCAGCGCCGCTGCTGGAGGCGGGAAGGGCGCGCGGCGCCGCCGGAGGCGGGAACTCGAGCGGGCGGCCCAGCCTGGCCCGGAATGCCCCGTCCTCTGCCAGTGGCAGCCTCCCTCTGGGTAATTAAAAGGTGATTGGGGGGTGTCCCTAATTTTTACACTAAACCCGCAAAATGCTGTTACTCTGCGTGCTACTTCTTTTAGGTCCTGCGTGACTCGGTGCAGCTCCTGGTGCTACTGCAGTGGTGGTGACGTGCAGTGAAAGAGCTCTGCCAGGGGGAGTGAGGTGGAGACTACAAAAAATAAAATCAATATCTTTTGCAGGATTTCATGAAGTATTTTCCACATTGGGGCAAGGTTTGTCTCTCAAAGAGCAGGCAGCTGTGTGGATGCACTGTGAAAGTAAAAAAGAAAACATGGCTCCAGATTTCTTGTTACTTTTTCGGTTCAGGAGTATGTAAAGCATTTTGCTAATCACAGGGTGGGGCTGCTACATGAAAAGGGTAGGGTGGCTTGTATGTCCGGGACCTAAAAAAAGGAAGGATGATTGCGGTGGCAGTGTGAGTAAAGAAGATTTGTTAACTAAATTAGACTACAGTGCAGTGCTTTTTGTTTTCAGAAAATACTAGACATTTATATGCTGATATTTGCCTGTGATGGCTTAAACTTGTGTCTTGGTGTGGTGGGTTGACCCTGGCTGGATGCCAGGTGCCCACTAAAGCCGCTCTATCACTCCTCTCCTCAGCTAGGCAGGGGAGAGAAAATATAACGAAAGGCTCGTGAGTCAAGATAAGGACAGGGAGATCCCTCAGCAGTTACCATCACTGGCAAAACAGACTCAACTTGGGGAAAACTAATTACCCATTCAGAGTAGGGTAATGAGAAATAAAACCCAAATCTTAAAACACCTTCCCACACTCCTCCCTTCTTTCTGGGTTTAACTTCACTCCCAGTTTCTCTACCTTCTCCCTCTGAATGGCACAGGGGAATGGAAACAGGAGTTGTCAGTTCATCACATGTTGTTTCTGCAGCTCCTTCCTCCTCAGGGGGAGGACTCCTCACATGCTCCAGTGTAGGGTCTCTCCCACAGGAGACAGTCGTCCATGAACTTCTCCAACATGAGTCCTTCCCATGGGGTGCAGTCCTTCAGGAACAGACTGCTCCAGCAGGGGTCCCCCACAGGGTTGCAAGTCCTGCCAGCAAACCTGCTCCAGCATGGGCTCCTCTCTCCACAGGTCCTGCCAAAGAACCTGCTCCAGCACAGGCTTCCCACGGGTCACAGCCTCCTTCAGGCATCTGCCTGCTCTAGTGTAGGGTGCTCCATGGGTTGCAGGTGGATATCTGCTCTTCTGTTAACCTCCATGGGCTGCAGGGGACAGCCTGCCTCGCCATGGTATCTCTGCTCGGGAGCCTGGAACACATCCTCCCCCTCCTTCTTCACTGACCTTGGTGTCTACAGAGTTGTTTCTCTCACATATTCTCACTCCTCTCTTCAGATGCAGTTCTGCAGGGTTCTCCCCCGCCACTATCTTCTTAAATATGTTATCCCAGAGGTGCTACCACTGTTGCTGATGGTCTCGGCCTTGGCCTGCAGTAGGTCCATCTTGGAGCCGGATGGCATTGGCTCTATCAGACATGGGGGAAGCTTCTAGCAGCTTCTCACAGAAGCCATCCCTGTAGTCCCCCCTGCTACCAAAATGTTGCCATACAAACACAATACACTTGGATAACATTTTAAGTTTTGCAGGATGTGGCCTAGACAGAGCATATGTAGTTAGCAGCAGATTAGCTCTGTTGTTTACTCAGTAGCTAGGAAATGTGTGTAAGCTGCTTGCAAACTGGCAATCCAGGCATTTTTTCAGATATTTCAAGTTACTGGAATGGTTCCATTCTGTTCTGTTGGAGCTTCTTTGTTTTTCAGATTTTGCAATACGATAGTAATTAGCTTTTCTTTATATTCAATTTGGTTTATGAGTAGTAGAAATAGGGAGCTGTCTGTACAATTTTACAAATATTTTTCTTCCATTATAACAGCTGAAGTGCTGACAACCGTGTATGCTAGGAAGGAAGCCTGAGAGTTTGGATTGCAAACAGGTTTTAAATAAGTGTTGTATTATTATCAATCTCGATTTATATAGGAAATTTATTTTAAAGTATATATAAAACCTGATCAATTATTTTTGTAGGATATTTTCCCCAATGAGATTTAAAGACCTGCATAATCCAATTTGGCCATGCTTAGAAACTATCCTTGTATAGGGAATAATTCCCACTAAATCCCTATGACTAGTCTAGTAAATTGATTTTTACTTTTTAATTAGGCTTTTTAGAAAAGAAAATACACTGTAATTGAAATAAGGGTATGAATACCTTGTGCAAGAAAAAAAAGATAGATTGGAGGCTCTTTGTTTTATGACTCAATTGCTGGTTTTGGCTGTTGAGTCATTATTTAACCTTGAACTATCATTTACTACCTATGTCTCAATTAGACAATCTATAAACTGTGCATAATTTTTTTTTTTTACCTCAGAGAGATATTGTAAAGTTTATAAATAGAAGTCTTTCACATCCACATCCTGGCTTAAAATGATATAGATTCTGTTATCCTGTAAAATTCTACTCATAATTCAGTATGACATTCTTAGGAATAAAAAAACATGTAGGTAAGAACAGTAATAAAGTTATAGTATACAGTAAAAGTAAATTCACATCACACATTGTGAAATCACACAATTTCCTTATATTTTGTGAGACTTCACCCCAAAATGTACCACTGCAAGTGAAACTTTCAGAATTATCGGATGTTTACTTCTCCATTATCAAACAATATAACAGAAGTATCTTTTTGGATTGTTCCACGTTAGGTGGTGAAATTGGATTGGAGATCCAATCTTTTGAAGATTGGCAGCATGAAAGAGATGGAGAGCGCAGTTTTAAGATGGATGATCTGCTTTGACTCCAGGGTGTCTGATCTTTTTCTTGCTAGAAAAAAAGTTTTGAAAAACTCTTCTGATTATTCCTCATTACATCAAATAATTTTTTTACAGTATTCTCTTACTAACTAACTAACTAACTAAAAAATCCATTTATTTAGTCTGTCTGAAGTTTTGGGTTGTTTTTTTTTCCTTATGCAGTGGTAGATCTATTTAACATTCTCAAGGACTCATAGAATAATTTATGTTGGAAGGGATGAGAAAAAAAACCGTATGCAGTTCCTGTACTTTCCCTCTAAAGTTGCATATAATTAAACGTGATAGCAAAAGAAATCTAACGCAGCACTGCTGCCATAAGACACTAGTCCACACTGATATTTGACAGGAAAATATGTGCAGCAATACTGCTTGATCTATAATTCAAGAGCTAACAACCATTCCTCTCAAACCAGATTCGGAGGGTGTTTGGTGACTAAGTACCAGTATCTTTCTCCTCAGCTTCAAGTAACAGATTAAGGCCTGTTTGAGGAAAGTAAGAGTTAATCTGTGTGAATGAGAAGTGAGGCTAGGCTCTTACATACAGATGACCATACATTTTTATAATTATATATCGTTCCTTGCAGTTTGCAAGTGAAAATCACCTCCTGGGGTTTTTTTTGGTGGGTTTGCTGGTTTTGGTTTGGGGTTTTTTTTTGCCTTGGCTCTATTCTGTATAAAGACCAGCTGGGATGCCTGAGGGAAGAAAATCTAATTTGGAGCAGAAGGATTTACAGGTTGCAGCTATGTCAAAGGTTTCAGCATCACCACCAAAGAGGGACTGCGTAAGTACAAAAATGCTATCTTATACAGAGGAAAAATATTCAGGTTTGGAACATATTGACTAAATATTTCAAGAGGAAAAGATAAACGCATGAAAATAAAACTTGGTTAACATAAATAGTAACAGAAATATAGGCTATCTTGATTATACAAGAAAAATTAAGGAAGTGCTGAAAGAGTCAAGGGTACCCTAAACAACAACAAAACACCCTATTAAGCTTCAAAATAAGTTACCACTCTAGCTAACTGTCTCCAGAAGAAGCTTACTCCACTGCTGTAAGGACACTTTCTTAGAATTAATTTTGTGCTTAGTTAATTTCGTATGAGATTGTTAAATGGATAATTACTGCATCAAGACAGTAGAGTCCCGTGAAAAGTAATGAAGGTTTTGTGAACATCTTTGGAAATTAGCCAAGATGGGAAGAGGAGGCTGAAGTTATTCCTAGAAAAAGGGAGTGAAAAGCCCAGATAGCACAACAGGCAGCTTAGAGAAACTGTTAACTGCCAGGGCCTCGATAAGAACACTTTTCTGCTAGAGTAGGAGCTCTACGGAATGTTAAAGGGACAGAGTAACAAAGATAAATTACTGTTTCTCAGGTTTTCAATGTGTGATGAAGAGTGAGGATCTTCTAATGTTACTTCCATCACTATTTATCTCCTCGTTTTTAAATTCAAAATCTGAATTAGTTTTAAATAGCACACATATAGAGATGCTATTTCCATGGATGCTTCCATACCAACTTGGACCTGTTTCCTGACACACTGAGCAACGCGGAGCCCTTCTCTGTGCATACAACTGAATGTGGTTTGTCCCACTGTGCCCAGTCTGCGGTCATTTTGGTTATTTTTTTTGCACAGTCATTTCATGTTCAGAATCTTTTGGAATTCCTTTAAGTCGTGATTCAGTCTACCCTTTTGTACTTCAGGTTAAAGTCTGACACCAAAGTACAGAACTAGGGTTTTTTTTTTTGCTTTTGCAAAAAAGCATGTAACTCAAAACCTGTTGGAAACCTTTGAATAACGAGTTAAACGTAACCGGAAAATTCAAGTTAAATTCATCCAGCGGATATATTTTAGGCAAAACTGTAGGGCTTTATCTTTTCCCCATTTCCTGTTAGCATTTAAATGTAGACAGCTACTTTCTTAAATCCAGCTGTTTGTTTTCAAATGCATTAACCCTGTTCTGATTGTTCCACGTCCATATGTAGCATTACTAGTTTCAGGAGGTGTTTGGCTGGCATTTAGCAGCAGGGAATAGTTATTGTTTTCTCAGTGTGCGACACGCCTCTGGGACACCGCTCAGCCGCTGCCAGGCCCCGGCCAGAGGAGTGGGACCCATAACTGGCATTGTTCCCGAGCAGGCAGGCTCCCATGTCCCCTGCCCGAGCAGCCATCCATCCATCCATCCATCCGTCCATCCTCCTTCCCCCGAGGTTCCGGAGCACTCAGTGACTCTTCCCGTTGTTTCCTGGCTTCCCCTCAGTGCAGAGGCAGAGCAGGCAGACACTGCTCCCTCCCCTGCTCCTGCTGTGCCCTGGCCCTGTCAACAACGACGAGGGCGACCCATGGGGCCAACTTCCAAGCCCGCCAAACCGCTGGTCTAGCCAGCGTCTCCCGTTACGGTGTCAGTCGCTGGCCCCGGCCGGGCTCTCCCTGCCCGCAGGGCCCGCGGCCTGACCGTCGGGGCCGAGGTGAGGTGAGGTGAGCCTCGGGCTCAGGGCAGCTGTATGTGGCTCAGGGGCGAGAGGGGCGATCTGGCGGCGGGGCGGCGGCCGCCTGCCCGGCCCTGCGAGGCAGCCGGCTGAGGGGAGGAGGATGGGAGGCAGGAAGGGGGAATCGCGCAGCGGGAAGCGGCCGAGCCCCACGAGGAGGGGGCGCCCCGGCCTCTTCCCCCCGCCTCGCCCGCCCCCGCCTCGCGCTGCCGCGCTCCCCCGCCGGGATTGGTCGGCGCGGGCCCCGGAAGGCCAAGGCGTCACTTCCGCGGGGTCCGCCATCTTGTCAGCAGTTGGCGGAGGCAGCGCCCGGCCGCGGTAGCCCGCGCTCTGGTGTGGCGCGGCCGCTCCTCCGCCTCGCAGGCCGCGGGCCGCCGCCCCGCTCCGGGCCCTCCGCCGCCATGGCCAACAATAGCCCCGCCGTCGGCGCCGGGAACTGCCAGGGGCAGCAGGCGGCCCAGCACCAGCCTGGCGCCGTCCCGCCGGCCCAACAGCAGCTGCAGAGCGGAGCCCCCAAGCCGGCGGCCTCCGGCAAGCAGGGCAACGTGCTGCCGCTGTGGGGGAACGAGAAGACCATGAACCTGAACCCGATGATCCTCACCAACATCCTCTCGTCGCCCTACTTCAAGGTGCAGCTCTACGAGCTCAAGACTTACCACGAAGTGGTGGACGAGATCTACTTCAAGGTGAGCCGGTGGGCCGCGCCGCGGGGCTGAGCTGGCGCCGGTCCCGAGCCTGCCTGTGGCGGGAGTATTGGAAGGGGGAAGGCTTTGATTGCGGCCTGCGGGTTCCCTCTCTTGCCTTCCTGACCCTTATCTTGTGGTAAGAGATGGGAGCACGTATCTTTTTTTTTTTTTTTTTTTAATCGCTTAGTTGGGGGAATCCAAGGTGCTGCCTTCTTTCTTGTAAAAGAATTGCGTTTCGCGTCGGATTAGAAATTACGGAGTTGCGAGTTAGTTTCGGAGAGGGCAGCATGAGCCAGGGCAGTGGGGATGAAATGGCCGTCTGAGGACTGCGCTCTCGGTCGGAGAGAGCGGGGAGGGGACCCGAGCTGCATGCCACTTCTAGAGACGAGCACTCCCCGCAGCCTAGGAGCTGCTGACACGCCGTGTAACTGCGCAAAAGGTATGGTGGTGGTTTCAACAGGAGCTTGCATGTGGCCTTCTTCCTCAGTTAGCGGTTAGGACATCCCCCTTCACACCCAGCCAAAAAACTAGTTCATTTTAGTGCTTCTCTTGGCGTTAGGTTGGATGTGCTGGGGAGATAACCGAATTGTATCAGTGCGCCCATGTCTCGGTTCTTGTTTTGTTAGCAGGATTGAATCAGTTTTGCAGCGAGGCTTCCATCAAGCCAGTCTCCCAGGTAGAGGTATGCATAATTAATGCTCATCAACACAGCCACATTCTTTGTTCTGATGATGAGAGCAAAACTTAGATAACTCAGGCTGCTGTCCTTAGTCAGCTGTACTTTGGTGGTTATTAAGATATTTTTCTCGGGTGAATTGATTCCATTTGATAATGTTACTGTGTCGGTTAGTGGGTTTCAATATACTTTGAAATATTAAAAAAAACAGGTAGCTTTTCTGTCTCATTTAACCAGGGCAAGTCAAGTTACTTAAGGCACTATATTTGTTAAAAATGGCTCCACGGAAGTATTTTGAGATTTTTAACATTGTTTGCAGTTACTTATGAAGACAGTGCTACTATTTTTCCTCTTAATGACAGCACTTCTCTGCTTGTGCTCTGTCAGTTGGAGCAGACTACTTAATTCTCCTAATACTTAGAGTAACATAGATTGTTGATAAAGCTTCTCTTCAGTGAATTTACCACTTGCTGCATATGAGATTGAAATAATTCATTCTGACTATCAGAATGGAAAGCAGCAAAGTTTATTTTTGCAAGTGATGGCAAGAGCTGAAAAATTTATAAAAGAAACATATTTTCAGAAAACTTGAGAGCTTTCTGTATTTTACATGGACCCTTTCAGATGTAGTAAAAAATATTTGATGTGATTAATCTTCTTAGTATTCGTAGACCTCAGCTGCAGTGTCTTAGTGTTTCATTCCACAAGTGGCTTAATCTTAAATCAGGGAAGAATTTTAACATACCATTAAATATCTGCATATTAATCCAATGGAAAAAAAGTTTCTTTACTGCACTTGACAGTTATTCTGACTCAAAACTGCATGCCAAATAAAGAGAAAACTCAGACCCTTACTTACTCATGAGTAATAGATGTGAAGAAGAAGATAACCTGATGGTTAAGGTACTTCGTTGATATTCAGAAGATTTTAATTCTACTAATTTTTAAGATTACTGAAAAATTGCTGGCTTTTTTTTTTTTTTTAAATTAGTGCAATATCCATCATGGCAGGTATATTTTCAAGTTTATTTGTCTTTGGGAACCAAAATAAGTGGCTCATGTAAAAAAATTAAGAATGCTGGGTGCTGGATTCTCAGGAAAGATGATGCTAAGTTACACAGGCAGCTAGTGATAGGGACCATCTTTGAAGGTATGGATTCTGTCTAGGTATTTGAATTAATTCACTTGTAGTTCTGGTCTCCTGTTTGAGTTCTGTATCTGTGAAGTGGATGACTTCCTCTTTCTTTATCCCTCATCTTGGCACCATGTGAGTGTCCTCAACTTCATTTAATCTGTATACTTCCAACAAGTTAAGCACATGCATCAGTCTTTGTAGGATCAAAACTTTAAATACTCTTTTCTGAAATTATTATTTTCAGGGCTTTGGGGTTTTGTATCGGTATCTGTCAAAGCCAGCATGTTTATATTGATTGTGGCCAGTAAATGTAACAGTGATTAAAAAAAAATGGAAGACTACCATTGTGATAGTGTCATACTCGATTCTTTAACTAAAAAATACTTTTCATTTCCTGTGACAGGCAAAACCATAAATAATTAGAAGGGTGTGCAGTATTATTTACGTAGTATTGTGAAGTTTTCCTATGATGCTAATAATACAGGAAGTCATAGTGAATTTTGATGTCTATGGTATTGGCATTTCTCATGTTTCATATTTGGGTAGGACCGCAACTGTAAAAAAACCAACCAAACAGAAAAAAACAACCCTACAAAACAATCAGACAAAAACCCCAAAAACTTCCAGTTCAGCAGCTTCAGCTTTTAGTGTATCTCTGATTTCATGTGGCTGTGTACATAATTAGTTTTGTTTCACGTATTGTTAAAGAATTCTAATTTGTGAACTACAGTACAACTTGTCCACAAACTCTTATCCCCAATCCAGTGTAACACCATTGTGTCTTTTTTGCCTTGCTTTTACTTATTTTTTTATGTTGATGTGTTTAGGAAATATAGTTGTTTATTGAGCCAGATATTACTTCTCTGAATTTCACAATTTCAAATGTAGCTTAGGCACTCTTATGGTTCTTAACTTTTTTATCGTCAAATTTAAGGAGTGGTGTTGGTTAACTATGTTTGTGCGCCCATCTCAAAAGATTTGAATTAGGCAAGCTTTACTGGTTAGTACTTGAGAACCATTTTATCCAAGAACATCACTGCAGCCTACAAGAAAAAACACTGGCTTTTTAGATTAAGATACTACGCTTCATAGACATCTTCCTTTTGTCCTAATTGTTGTAGGTGATACTCAAATATCTAGCTAAGCTCACTGCGTAAATTAAATTTATGAATATGAGACTGTAGGTTTTGACTTCTGTAACTGTCATCAGCAGGTATCACTAAACTTGTTAAGAGACAGTTTAAATAAAGTTTAGTCACCATAGAAAATAATAATGATAGGTTTAGTCATAAAGTATTTGAAAGTACATGGAGTATGGAATGGATGCTTGCTTTGGTGGTGGTTTTTTTGTTTGATTTTTTTAAACCTCATCCACAATTTTGGTTCTAATTTTTTAATGTGGTGATTAAAAAAGCCGAATGCTTTGCTTTAATGACAAAGCAGATTTGATCTTGAATTTGGTAGGAGAAGACAAGCAATGAAAGATTGATTTAGGATATCCATTGTTTAAATTAGGTTTGTATAGGCAGCTAAACATTATGGAGGTTCTAAATGTCATTCTCTTTCTTTCTTTCTTTCTTCCCCCCAACTCTACCCTTTTAGGTTACACACGTTGAACCATGGGAAAAGGGGAGCAGAAAAACAGCAGGCCAGACAGGGATGTGTGGAGGGGTAAGTAGAAGTACGTGCTGCCTTAAATTTTTCTGCCTGGTAAATAAATTCCCCAAGCATAGCTAAAACTTGCTGGTATGTTGTCTCAGTCCCTAGATGTAAAGGTATTTATTACAAAGGGTTAATATATTCCCCTTGCTTTCAGAGCTGGGGATGCAAGTAGTGTTAACTTTTCCCACATAGCTCTGTTTGTAGATGTAGAGTTTATCCTGTGTTAGTTAGTTCTCATATTCTTTTGTAGATTTGGGATAATATCTTTGTAAAGAGTTCCTGCGTTGACACCTAACTTTTTTTCTTTTGAAAGGTGCGTGGTGTTGGAACTGGAGGAATCGTGTCTACTGCCTTTTGTCTGCTCTACAAATTATTTACACTGAAACTCACTCGTAAGCAAGTGATGGGCCTTATAACTCATACAGACTCTCCATATATTAGGGCTCTTGGATTTATGTATATTAGGTAAGTATCAATATAATCAACTAATGACTAATGAATTATGCAGAAAGCTGTATTAAAATTCTATATTCTTTTTGTACTTAAAGGTACACACAACCACCTACAGATCTATGGGACTGGTTTGAATCCTTTCTTGATGATGAAGAGGTATGTCGGCGAGGGTAATAATTTGTTTTCTTTTGTTTCTTTTCATGTTACTACTTTAGGTTTAAACACTGTTTGATAAGGTTTTCTGTAGTTTAAATGTTGCAATGTTATGTTCTTTTAATTTTGTTGATTAGTGCTGGAAATGCATCTGAGCTGGGACCCGGGTAATTTTTCTTAGATTTCAAAGATTTAACAGAATTTTCCATTGGTTAGGATGTTACTGTGTCAAATACTACAAAGCCATGTGAAACAGGTTTATTAAATCAGAATATAGACAGCGGGCTGTGTGAGTGCAGCTTCTGTGTGGTCTTTAGGAAAATAATTATTTTTAAACAAGGTATAGTAAGTCCTGAGAGAGTTAAATTTGTATTTTGCGTTTATTACTGGGACAGGGGGAATTGTTGCTTACATAGAAGAGTGGGGAGTATATAGCAGAAACCAACGTTCACCTTGAAAAATAGAACCAAAAATCTCTATGGTTCTTATTCATGTCCTGGAACAACTAAACCCAGGATTTCTTCAGAGGAGAAACAGCCAGCCTAATTACTGCATAAGGTGGCATTGTTTCTAGTAACCTTAAAGTCTTTGCTAACGGGGCAAAAAAAGAAACACAAGTTGCTAACAGAAGTTGTTCAGTAAAGAGGTTGCCTTATTATGCAGTCAAGACAGAATACCTTTGTTACCATAGTCCTGATTTACTGTCTGGAGACAGGGAGGAGGAGCTGGAGGGTGAGGTTTCTGGGTCTATGAAGTTGCATACATGGTCTGCTACATGCTGTTGCAATTTGTATTTTTGAGCAGGTCTTAAATTACATCCTAGATTTAAGATTGGAACAGGAAGGATCACTTGCTCTCTTCAGTGTGATAGTAGGCGTCTACTTCAAGAAATTTCCAATGTTGTGGTTGCAAATGATGTCCAAATATTTGTATTAAAAATAGTGTTAATTATACCTGTATCTGACTGCAATGCAGTGTATTTATTTTAAACAGCTTCTTTCATGCTAAATATCAAAAACACTGTGCAAAGGAATCAGCTGTTTTTTCAGGTAAACCTGTGTTACTGTACATTTGTAACAAAAATCAAATTTAAATCCTGATTGCATTGCTGTGATATCCTCCTTCTCCCCCAGGTGGTGCTAGTTAATATGAACGCCTCTCTGCAATGTTGCATTGTAGCTTAAGAGGAGGATTGGGGTGGCTTTGTTTTCAGGGTCCCACAAACAACTTGCTTCTGAGGACAATAAAACGATCACAAATGCGATTCGTTGTGCAGGTCTTAACTGGTTCATTATTCAAAGCACCTTTTTTAGTTAATGCACTTCAGTTTCTTGCAGATAGTGGTTATCAGCATCTGTTTGTTTATTGTTGTTTAAAATCTCCCAATGTATTTTTGGAAGTAGTGTTTCTTTCTTTCCCAGCTGCTTTCAGTAGCTTTGTGTTCTGTAGGAAAAAGTTCTTGGGGCTTCTTGTCTTAAGTTTCTTGCCAGTCCTGGGCAAGCTTAATAGGGTGAAGCAAATTTATATATATGGAATTATTTAAACCTACAGGATTTTTTTTTTTTCTCCAGTTCTTAAATATGTGGAAGCAGTTCATCTTTTGTCATGCTGCTGTGAAAATCTTTCCAGGATACAGAGTTACTTTTCAAAATGCTTCTTATGTTTATTTTGTTTAACTGTACGTACTCTCCAGGTGCTACGTTTAACTCCTTTTTTTCTTCTTTAGATCTCTGCAGCGATTATATTTGGAAAAACTGTATATCTGAACACTTAAATGTGTGTGAGTGCAAGCAGTTTTACATTTAGATTTTCTCTTCCTGTTTAGATAACAAATCTCACTTTCCTTGTGTGCTTGCACTATAGGTTTGGGACTGACAATAGCTGACTAACATGTCCTGAGCTGTGAGAGGGCATAGCAAGAAGGCCTTCATGCGGTAATGACCCTTTTCAGAGACAATGGTCATCATGGATTATGCGTTTCCAATTATTTGTTCATTTATTTATTTTTTTACATATTTCTAAATTAGAAACCTCACTGCTTCATGGCAGTTGGTTTGCTATTGCTTCCAATTCTGTTAGGATGCCATTTTGTACTAGAGGTTTTTCTATGATCATTTTTAGATAGGCGATGATGTAGTTCTTAAATGATTTAGGCCACAGGGTTGGGTATGATGGTACACAGTTGTACATCCACAAAACGGACTATTAAATGTAGTTTGAGAGGACTTCTCAACTTAGTGGCATTTAAATAAAGTACAAGATCATACCATATAACCAGACTGTGTAAGGGGATTTCACGTTAATCTCTTCATCGACAGTCCCTTACCATCCAGATGGCTGCAGGATTAGTATGTGCCTGCATGCATATATATTAAGTCCCATTCCCTGTCTGTAACATACTGCCAAATCCAGAGGGTGCAGAGTTTGAATTTTTCTAAGGAAATGTATTAGAATATGAGACAAGTAAACTTTCATAATCATGAGACTTCAAGAGGGCAGTAATGTAGCAGCATTTTTTTTTTTTTTTTTAAATCGGTAAAGAATATTTTTGACCATCAGGATATTTTTTGCTTGTATTTTGTAGGACCTGGATGTGAAGGCAGGCGGGGGTTGTGTTATGACCATCGGGGAGATGCTTCGTTCCTTCCTCACTAAGCTTGAATGGTTTTCCACGTTGTTTCCAAGAATTCCTGTGCCAGTCCAGAAAGCCATTGACCAGCAAATTAAAAGCAGACCTAGAAAAATCAAGAAAGATGGCAAGGAGGGAATGGAAGAAATAGACCGTCATGCAGAACGTAGACGTTCAAGGTCATATACACGTTATTTTGAAAATTAATGTTAAAAGTTCAATATTGAAACGCTTATTACCAGAAACATGTTGTCTTTTCACTGGGATAGGTTTTAAGGCAAAAGGCAAAACAGTTTGTGGATGCTAATGGATTAAAATAGTAAGATGATAATTGGTATTTAAGATTAAATATAGACTGTGTACAAAAAGTATAAATTGAAAGTAAAGAGGGTCCCTTAATTTTAAAAGGCTCTGTTTCATATTGAATATCTTTTATTTTAAAAGGTCTCCAAGGCGATCCATCAGTCCCAGGAGGTCTCCCAGAAGATCCAGAAGCAGAAGTCATCATCGGGAAGGCCACGGATCATCTAGTTTTGATAGAGAACTAGAAAGAGAAAGAGAACGGCAGAGATTAGAACGTGAAGCTAAGGAGAGAGAAAAAGAGAGGCGGAGATCTCGAAGTACTGATCGCACAGTAGAACGGAGGCGAAGCAGAAGCAGGGACAGATACAGAAGCCGTAGTCGAAGTCGTGACAGGAAAGCAGATAGAAGAGACAGGGATAGAGAGCGAGAGAAAGAAAATGAACGGAGCCGGAAAAAAGAGAGAGATTATGATAAGGAAAGAGGCAGTGAGAGGGAAAAAGATAGATCTAGAGAAAGATCAAAAGAAAGGAAAAGTAAGGGTGATACAGAAGAGAGAAGACACAAGGACGATAAGGATGACAAGAAACACCGGGATGACAAGAGGGATTCCAAAAAAGAGAGAAAACACAGCAGAAGCCGAAGCCGGGAAAGAAAGCATAGGAGTAGGAGCCGAAGTAAGAATACAGGTAAGCGTAGCAGAAGCAGGAGCAAAGAGAAATCAAGTAAACATAAAAATGAAAGTAAAGAGAAGTCAAATAAACGAAGTAGAAGCAGAAGCAGAGGAAGAACAGATAGTGTTGAGAAGTCCAGAAAACGAGACCAGAGTCCCAGCAAAGAAAAATCTAGAAAGCGTAGCAGAAGCAAAGAACGTTCCCACAAACACGATCACAGTGATAGCAAGGACCATTCGGACAAACACGATCGTCGAAGGAGCCAAAGTACGGAACGAGAGAGCCAAGAAAAGCAACAGAAAAACAAAGATGAGACTGTGTGAACTCTTTCAGAAGTGGATCACATTGAATCCTATAAATGTTTGATTAAATCCTGCTTATTTTTTCTTAAAGTTGAAATTGTGCAGTAGTTGATGAGCACTCTTCTCCAACCTCCCTCTAGGCTGCAGATTGTCATTTCCTCTTTTGGGTAGGGAAGTGCCTTTGTAAACCCATTCAATGCATTGACGGTTTCAAACCATTTGTTTAGTTTAATTCGTAAAGCAGAGATGGTTCTTGCATTTTTATTGTTCAGATGTTTCTGAAATGTACAGTCTGTACATATGTCCTGAAAATGTTTTAATTCCTTTGGCATGGTTGCCATGTTGGTTAAATTTGTATGAGGCAATAAACTGCCACTAATTCTACTTTCAGTTTGTAGACGTGGAATTATGGTTTGTATCCTGGAGTTAGCATGGCTGTGCTTTACATAATAGTATGGCTTTTAGGGATGGATCTTGAATGTGTATTATAGCTGAGATATTTATGTGCATACGATGTACATTGAGGGCTGCAGATTTAGAACTAACATTTATGTCCACTGTACCTGCTGGTTTTTTTTCAAAAGCTTAAAATGTATTATGTTGTTGATCACCACTGGTGTTAAATTGAGAGTGGGCTTTCAAGGAGATAGTGGGTTTGATGCAAAGATTTAGATTATGTTGGGGCTTGTTTAGTAATTCTTTAGAAAGGCTACCTCAAGCGGACACTGTAAAGGTTGACGGATGAGTACCGTAGCCATCTATGCATTTTGTTTGTTTGAAAAAAAAAATCCATGTAAGCTTCCTTTTTTTTTTTTTTTAAAAAAAACACAATTTATTCATTTGTGGTCTTTTAATGTTTTTAATCAGCAGCTGCACTGTCATTTGTGATAATACTGGGATAATAAAGGCATTTAAGATGGGAAGAGGGAGGTAGGAAGAAGAAAGTTATTACAAAGGATTTCAGTTTCAAGCTTCCAAAGCATTTTTATAAATGTAAACATTTAAAATAAGAATTACCTGATAGTGTCCTTTTTTAAGTCATATTTTCTACAAATAGTAAGGATTGCAGTTTGTGCTGAACATTTCACCTGGCAGATTTTTTTTTTTTAAACAGGTTGTTAGAAGCAAAAACCAAAATGCATTATAGAAAAAATTCATATCATTAAAGTCCAAATCTATTTGATAGATTATTCTGATGACTTGTATCCGAAGTGAGGAGAACCATCTGGAATAAACTCTCAATTAATTCCTTTGTATTGGGTGTCAGCTTTTCCCTGCATGTTCATTGCCAGTTGAAGAGTGTCTGGGTTCCTCCACGTTCCATTTTCAGGCTAAGTGATGCTTTGTATGAATAAGGGATTTTATGTAGTAAGTACCTTTATAAGGAAGATGTAGCCAACAAGGAAATGCAGCAGCCCAAAAATAGGAAGAACATCAACTGTGACTCATACATGAGCATGAAGTGACCTGAAGGTAGAAATAAATTGATATCTCTGCCTTTTTTGCTCTTGCGTGATGCAGGTCATCTAGGCATGATATTTAAATATTTAAAATACAATTCTTTTAAAACATCCAGGACAAAACACAGTGCTTGAGTTTCTAACAATACATTTCATTCCATGGTATTCAAAGAAGTGAAAGTAAGAAACTCAATTTTTCCTTTTTCCCTGCTCTTATTGATTGTTCTCTGAATTGTTAGTCTTTCCTTTGTCTCTGTGATCCTTAGTATTTCAAAATCTTTTAATACTGAGGTTGTTCGGGTATTATCTGCTTATATTTTTGTTTTCTGATTTAAATCAGAGCTTGAAACAAAGCTTTAAGCTTCAACAAGTTCATTCCATTGCAGCATAAAACTAAAATACTGAGCTCTCATTTACTGTGTGAGGAGAAAAACTGTATTGGCCATTTAAGAAATACCCTGGCTAGTAGATTATTAGAACTGCCTTTGCAGTCTGCCAGGGGATTGCATGGATTCTGTCAAAACGATGAGGACAACTTTAATTTACGTTATTTACTACTAGAAGGCTTCTTTTGGCCTAGTTAGTTTTTAACCTTCAGCCTGTGAGTTCCTGCAACAAGAACATTCGTGGGCAGACAGGCTGCGAGGCCAGTGGTCTGTCAGGGAAAACGGATTACCGATTCCCAATTGTTCCTTTCGGGCTCCTCCTCCTCTGCCATTGCTGGGAAATAACAGTGAAAGAATGTCTTATTTGCAGGCAAAATCTAGATATCTGAGAAACGATCTTTGACCTGAAAGCGGAGATAGCTGCTTTACTACAGTGAAGATGGTGAACATTTTGATACTTTGTGCAAAGACTGGCTCATGCCAGTGTCTCTTCCACGTGCAGTAATTGGAGGGCTTTGCTTTTACTTTTCAATAAATAGTCCTTTCTGACTTTGGAATTTAATTTGATCCAAATTATGTACTTGAACTAGCAGCGTAACGGATAGACAATATTCATGACTGACTAACACATGAAAAGGGATCAGGGCCAGCCAGCATGGGTTTAGGAAGGGGAGGTCCTGCTGAACCAACCTGATCTCTTTCTATGACCATGTGACCCGCCTTCTGGATGCGGGGAAGGCTGTGGACATTGTCTGTCTGGACTTTGGTAAGGCCTTTGACACCGTCCCCCACAGCATTCTCCTGGAGGAGCTGGCGAATCATGGCATAGACAAGTGTACTCTTCGCTGGGTTAAAAACTGGCTGGATGGCCGTGCCCAGAGAGTTGTGATTAATGGTGTGAAATCCTCTTGGTGGCTGGTCACCAGTGGTGTCCCCCAGGGCTCAGTTTTGGGGCCAGTTTTGTTTAATATCTTTATCAATGATCTGGATGAGGGGATTGAGTGCACCCTCAGTAAGTTTGGAGACGACACCAAACTAGGTGGGAGTGTTGATCTGCTTGAGGGTAGGAAGGCTCTACAGAGGGGCCTGGACAGGCTGGATCGATGGGCCAAGGCCAACTGTATGAGGTTTAATAAGGCCAAGGGCCGGGTCTTGCATTTCGGTCACAACAACCCCAAGCAACGCCCCAGGCTTGGGGAAGAGTGGCTGGAAAGCTGCCCAGCAGAAAAGGACCTGGGGGTGCTGGTGGACGGCCAGCTTAACATGAGCCAGCAGTGTGCCCAGGTGGCCAAGAAGGCCAACAGCATTCTGGCTTGTATCAGGAATAGCGTGGCCAGCAGGAGCAGGGAAGCGATCGTGCCTCTGTACTCGGCACTGGTGAGGCCTCACCTTGAGTACTGTGTTCAGTTCTGGGCCCCTCTGTACAAGAGGGACACTGAAGTGCTGGAGTATGTCCAGAGGAGAGCTACCAGGCTGGTGAGGGGTCTGGAGACCAGGTCATATGAGGAGAGGCTGAGGGAACTGGGCATGTTTAGCTTGGAGAAGAGGAGGCTGAGGGGAGACCTCATTGCCCTCTCCAACTACCTGAAAGGAGGTTGTGGAGAGGTGGGTGTTGGCCTCTTCTCCCAGGTGAATAATGACAGGACCAGAGGAAATGGTCTGAAGTTGCGGCAGGGGAGGTTTAGATTAGATATTAGGAAGAATTACTTTACTGAAAGAGTGGTCAGGCACTGGAACAGGCTGCCCAGGGAGGTGGTTGAGTCACCATCCCTAGAGATATTTAAGAAATGTCTAGATGTGGCACTTCAGGGCATGCTCTGAAGGGCAGAGATTGTAGGTTGTTTGGTTGGACTCGATGACCTCAAAGGTCCTTTCCAACCATGAAGATTCTGTGATTCTGTGAAAACGATTTAAGCAAGACACCGAACTTAAAGTTGCCATTGGGGTTTAGTATTTTGCAGCTCTTGAGTTTGGATCCAGAGACTCTTTAATTCTTTTTTGTCTTGCTGATGCCGTTTTATTTCATGTGGCCTTCCTTGAAAGCGGGAGGAACAGATCCACAGAACTTGAACAAAGCAGCTCTGATGAGAAATGGTAAGATCAGTGGAGTCTCCAGTGCTGGTGGGTCTGATGCAGTTGCGAGCAGTACGGCTGCAGTGGACATTTGGCTTGGGGTCATTAGAAGAAAATTTCCGACAATTTGGAGGTATTGCGAGAGTCTTCCTCGGAGGTATGGTTGCAGAACTCCTGTCTGATGGAGCCCCTACAGTTATTTTTCAGTTCTCAGGGTAAAAGCGCAACAAACCAAACACTAAGAACCTGAAGTTCCACAGAATGCCACGTGTCCATAGTTGCCTAGCTGGGATGGTCATTCCTCCTGAAGCCTCACCTATCTTGGAAATTTCCTGTGGCTTCAACAATAAGTACTTATTTGGACTACTAATACTAATTTGAGAAATACACCTCTACTTTGTTTTTACTCTTTTGAAGATGCTACTCGATTAGTCGAACAATATTACAGATCTTAAGAAGCAGCAAACTGGCATTCTTTTATTTTGAGGCAGGGTCAAGACTTTGGCCCCAGAGATTCCCATCTACCTAATGCCACATAACTGCAGGTAATTAGTGCAAAAGGACTTGGATGTATCTGACTTTTAAACATAATAGGAGTGGTACTTTGATTATCTATATTGAAATAGGTGACTTGAATGGCAGGGCAATTTATCAGATCACGTTGTGGGGTACTGGATACACCGTGCTTAGCCATGTTTTTTATACTTTATATGTTAATGAAGAAACATGAATAAGCTCATACTTTTAGTATTTACAGCTGAATATTACTGTACTGACTCAAAGACAGGATCTCTTAAGGGGAACCTGAGAGAAATAGATGACTTCTACTGGCTTTGGTAGATGTTTGAGCCCTTTCCGCACTGCTGTGAAGTGCATGTGACTTTACATACAGGAGATGTCCACCAGCAGGGTAAACCAGCATTTAAACGCCACTCTTAAGGTTTTGCAATGTGATTGTTGTATCTTTTCCCGCCCCCCCCCCCCTCTTCCCCAGCAATAGCTGGATATGGGAGAACGCTTCTTAAATCTCAGCAATTTTGGGTCAAATCTGAAACAAACCAAAGGATAGATTTTTGCCAGTTTCTTTACTGGACTGAAAAGAGCCTATCTAAATTTTTAGCTATTCTGTGTTGAACACAATTACAAATAATTTGTATTTGGAACAATACATACAATTTTTTTTTTGCAAGTGTTCATCTTAGTGTAATTGCAACTAATACATCTTTAAAATTATTCCTTTGTTAACATTTTTATTAAGTAAGCATTAATGAATGCATCTATCATGAAATAACCAAGGTGTTTTTAATCACCTAATTTTTTAGTAGAAGTGATTTCACAGATACGGTTCTGAACGCATTCATTTTACTTAGCATATCAATATGCTGCCTATCTCTGGGTCTTCCAACAGGAATTTTCTCGATTGTCAAATTTTTCTTCTTTTAGTAGGTTTGTAGAGTTGGTTTGGGGTTCCCCCTGTATTTTTTTGTTTTGTTTTGTTATTTTGGAGTTTATTTGGGTTTTCTTGGCTGGTTGCTTTTTTTGCTTCATGAAGACCAGAGCTCTATAAAGGTAAATAGTATAGAAATTATGAAAACACTACATCTAATTGTCCTTTCCTGTGATCTTAAAACAAGCCAGTTTGACCCATAAAAAAGCATTTGCCTCAACCTGGAGAGAACCTGAAACTAATCCTGACTAAAGTTTTTTAATCACCTCAATGAGTGCCAGTGATGTTTCACAGATCAGCAGTGCTAATTATTATTAGACAATGTCTAATGCCTGAGTAACAACGCCTGCAACACGCACACAGCCACAGCAGGAGGTGTGGATCTGGCTCGGTTTGGTTGTGTTGCTTTTCCTCCATGTTTGGTAACTATTGTTACCTACTTGTTTTAAGCTGAATGTATATAGTTTTTCTTGGAATTTTGACCCCTCTTCAGGTTTTTGCCTTTTCTTTTGTTTTCTTTTTTTTTTTTTTAACAGACATGCAAATAATACATTCTGTTACAATTACAATTTTCATTTTCACTCATGAAAATGAGAGGAGCTGATGAAAATAGTACTGCAGCATTGTCAAGGTTGTAGTGTCAATCTTGAGATGTCAATGTCTGTATGCCAGGAAGAATGGAAAAAAAATACAACAGTTTATAATTGCTTGAAATACATTAAGGTTACTGTTAAAGCATGGAAATATCAGAATTGTTTATATGAAACAAGAAAGCTGTGGCTTGAATTTGATTCCAAGAGAAACTGACTGCTTTAGACCTCTGAAAATCCAGTTAATAGCCATCTGGTTAAACACTTAGGCTTTGGTGACAATGATGTCATGATGACTGCAAAGAAAAAATATTTAAATAAAACCCTCAGGAAGAAAGTCATGAACAATACTTGTATTTACTTTTTTTTTTTTTTTTCAAATTAAATGAGAAAAGCATCTTTTTATTAAGTAATGCAGGGCAGTAAATAACGTTTCCTAAAGAAAGCCTTATTTGACAGTGAATAAACGCAGATCTCGTTCTAAGAAGCAACATGTAATTCTTGGGCCATCTACAATCAATGTATTGAAGAGTAAGATTCCCATGAGATTATTTTGTGGAAGTGATCAGGAGCAGTGAGTGAGATACGCAGTACAACTGTGTCCTGTGAAGGAAGGAAACTTTCAGAATGCATGGTATCTATTTTTGTAAGCTGAAAATAGTGTTAAAAACCCTGTTGCCTTTGGTAACCTTTATACATAAGCTTCTGAAGACTGTTTTTGTAAGATATCTTTGACTAATTGTTTTAATGTGTATGTAGAACCCGTGGAGCTTGAACTTTTGTTTCTGTGTTGGCTGAAAAAGTGACCACTGTGTAGTATGAGAAAAGGTTCTGCCTTTTACGAAAAATGGGAAATAAAAATGTTAGTAATAACTGTCAGCTCTTCATTAGCCACAAAACAAAATAAGTTAATGTGAAGAGGACGCTATGTTTACCCTCATGAGTCACCTCGCAAAATTGTAAGGGAAGCAACTTTTTTAAAATTTAAATTAAAATGAAATAGCCTTAGAATACTTGATTAAGCCTCAAGTTACTTTTCATTGAGGGCACCTAAACGACTGTTGTTTGGGTTTTTTTTTTAAGGAGTTAAATTTCACTCTTTTAATCTTTATTTCAGCCCTTACTACTTCATTGATACATTAGGTCTAGAACACATCTACTGATTAATGACTCTATGGAAGAGCTTTTAAAACTGATCGCTTTACAGAGAAAATTACAGTTCAAGATTATGGAGGTCTCCATCAGCATTCATCTGCGTTTTAAAAATTATCAATTGGGGCCCAAATTTGGTGTCTTGGATTAGATCTCAGATACAGCCAGCTCTTCGGCTTTCCTCCTCCCAGTTCTCAAGCAGCTGTCGCAGTTACGCACAGATGTCATCTTTCCAGCTTCAGGGAAAGAAAGACTGGGAAGAGCATTTAGGGAGAACAGTGCATCAACAACCTTAACATCCAGGATAGCTGTAGAACAGCAGGAAAGAGGAGGTGATCAACTTTGGGGGGAAAAAAGTCAACAGTGACTCCTTGCCATTCTTTTGAGAAAAGGACAGTGAATAGTCCAGAAGAGAGAAAGTAAATGAGTGCTGAAAAGTATCTTGATCTGTTTGGATTTTGTGGGCTTTTCTGGGTCGCTATAGGGTAGTATTAGAAAAGACAATGAAGTGAAAGAGGGTTTTATTGTAAACAGAGGAGAGGAGAAATCAGTACTGACAGTAGGAATAGACAACATGGGGTTTCTGAGGTAAATATGATGAATTTTAACAAACCAGTTATATTTAGGATATACAGGGCTGATGAAACTTATCCCTCCAATCCCAAAGCAGCAGGAAAAGTTTGGTTAGTACATCCGAATCTGAATTACTATTCTTATAACTTACCTCCTTATCCAAACCAGGATTTTCATCTAGATATGTTGTTCTGCATTGCTCTTTCCTCTATAAATCACTATAACAGAATTCAGAAATTGAGACAATTTCAGTTATGGGAAAGCAACTGTCTTGAGAAATGTTCATTTCAGTTGCTGCTTTTGAAGTTATTTCTAGTGGTTTACGCAGGCAAATAAAGCACAAATCTATCCTGTTTAAATCCCAGATGAAATAAGCATAGGTTGAGGTAAGCCACTCTTTTTTTACTTTTTTTAAAATAAAAATCAGAAGCGTGACCTAGTTTAATTTGTAATGGAATATGGCAAGGCTATAAAAGATAAGCCTGCCTTTTATTACGCGCTATCAGATAAACAGTAAATGTTGTGACAGTGTAGAGAGCATGATGGTATACAGGCCACAATATAGTTAGGATTATTTTTTTTTAATTATACATTATAAGATGGGGGAGTGAGACAAACCTGTATAACATTAACGCAGGCCTTGACTATCAAATATTATTTGCAAATGTTATTTGCATCTTATTTGGAGTCACATGATGCTAACATGTTTTACAAACATGGATTTGGAATGAATGTACTGTGTGCTCTTACCCATTCCAAGAGAGCTTCCAGAACAGGTTACTGAAATGACAAGAAACAGTAGTATAAATGTTAGGTGTCAGGTTGTAAGCTGGAAAACAGTAGTAGTCTGTAGAACGTAGTCCATGCTATACAACTGTGCAATCCCAACAGAAAGCAGTAGAGAACTGCTATAATAATGGATTAAATTTATGCCCTAGGAAAGGAATCCCAAGGAAATTACTTCCCCTTAAACAATTTTTACTTAAAAACTGTGCTTAGGAGCGGTTCATAGAAGAACAATAATTCTATAAAACAAATTGGAAAACAGAACTATTAAAAATCCTCATTCATTTGCTTCTGTATTCTAAACACTACTAACTTCCCAACTGAAAATTAACCTCTTTGTATTCACCAGGTCATGGGTGATCCAGTTAAGAGGCACCTGTATAGATAAGTATGCCCCGTCCCAAAATGCTCCTGTGAAGTTCCCATCTCAGATATTGCAAGATAGCACCCACAACATTTACTCTGGAGTCAACACTAGAATAGAAGAGTTCTATTCCATGCCACTGTTACTCGCATAACTTCAGATTACGTTTAACCATCTAGCGTGCATGGACAAAAATACATCATTCAAAGAAATTTAAGTTTTACCTGAATATATTTTTTTAGGACAAAATGTAAGCTTCGGCCCCTTATCAGTAACTGGAGATACTACCACTGTGTAGACATCCCCACAAGGTATCTCAGTGATATCGCAGTGACTGAGACCTGAGCTAGGGGTACAGGTGAAATTGCCTTTTGAGCCATGTAAATCGGTATTGTAGTTTATCTTTTCATCAGAAGCTCGCCAATACACCCTGATACCATTATTGCCGAGTCTATAGAGCTTCACCCCAGAAGGGCAGCAAGCACCTAATAAAAGAAGAAACATTAATAAGCAAATTTTGTGAACCCACAATATTATAAATTCCTAGAGTGCATTTTAAACCAGATGATAGCATTACTATCACACTAGATACCAGCATTTCAATGAGAAATTATTATTTCACAGAAAGCCAAAGTAATTCTTGAACTGAACCAGGGAAGAAAATGTTTTATCAGACTTATATTATGGAGCTGGAATTCCGCCGTTGTTTTACATGTTGGAAGATAGTTGCTCTCTCCTGACTATGGAGGCAACAAGGCTATCCTAGAACACCCAGAATCCTTTTGTGAACTTCTTTATATGGCTACCTGATGGCCATTATAAGAATGGTGTTTAAATAATATATGAAAATAATCCAAAGTGCATTTATTTAAGAGAGGGAACCACAGTGTATTAACTATGTATTGAATTTCAGCTGCACTACTTGTATGAGAGGAACACTATACAACTTAAGTTGTATATTGAGTCTTTTTCTTCCCAATTGCATTTACAATTTACATACTGGAAGAATATCCTTGATACGTGCAACTGGATGTCAAACCCGTTTCACTGATTGCTTTCAGAGATACTGTGTAGTTGGTGCCACATGTGATGCATCCCAGGAGACAGTAGTTTTGAAGAGTGTGACACTTTGCCTGTCCTTTTGGAGACTCCAGTGCTGTTACATACGTCTGTGCACCCATCCCAACAGACCAGCTGATATTTGTTACAGACTGTGTCACTTGAGTTAGTATCAGCTCATTAGGGCAACAAGGAGCTTAAAAAGAACAAAAAATAGAGAAGTCAATTCTATTTTGTACTTGGAAAATGGAAGGTATTCTGGGGGGTTGCAGCTAGAATAGTACATGATCAACAGTAAAGGAATGAAGACGTATACTTTTCAGACAAACATTAGCTTGCTGAAAAATACTTCACTATTCTGGCAAGCTTCTAATAAACAAAATGTCAATATAAAATCAATTTTTCTAGAACAGTGAGTTGTAACCCTGGAATTATTATATGATGATTGTTCACCAACATACTAAAAATTACTAAAATTTGTCATCAGAATCAGGATAGATCTGTAGTTTAATTAAGCAGGGTCCACCTCTACCCCTCAAGTCATATAGCTCAGTCCAGCTCTGTCTCTGTTTAAAGTCTCTTCCTGTACAATGTAAACTGACTGCAACCAAACTGCCTGTTAAAAATAGATTCTCATGTATATTAATCTCTGAACTGTGCCTGGGAATTCTCTGGGTCAGTGGCACGGGAGAAGACTGATAGCAAATTAACAGCAGGAATGGTGGTTAGGATGTGCTTTCATCTCTTCTTCACACTAGTTGTTGACATGGACATCACCACATTGCCTCTCCCAGTAATATTAAAAGTCAAATACATTAGTGGATTATGTTATTATATTTTAGTTAGCTGTGCCAGATGATAACTGGTTGCTTCTTAGCAACGAATTATCTAAGGCTTCTCAGTATGAGGCAAGTGCCAAGTGATCTTTCCTTCTCACACAAACAGAGATACATACACGTTTAAGCAGCAATAGATAGTATAATACACACACATTGTAATTAAAAAAAAAAGCCAAAAACGTATAAAGAGACATAGAACTATTTTAATATTAAGCTGCGAAATATTTTCCACTACATATAATTCCCACATACCTGTCTCTAAAGGGACACTGTAGCTTGGTAAACTCTGTCCTGCTGGTGATCTTGCTATAGCACTAACAGAGAAAGCAGATCCACAGGGAAGATTAATTAAGGTACAGGAATTTCCAGAGCTTGTGCAATGCCAAAGTCCAGCCTCTCCTCTAGCAGTGACAATATACGTAGCTTCTTTGTTGTTAGATTGCCAGTGCACACTGATTACAGAAAGAGTCTCCTTTGAGATATTTTTAATTTCAGGACTGCAGGGAGCTGAAATATTGCATATTAACAGTATTTAAACACATTGTTTATGTATAATATCTAAGTTACACATGAAAATTAAATTCCAGTTAGAACTGACAAACTACTTTGGAAAAGTATATGATCCTTAAATGTTTACTCCTGGTGAGAATTTAGAACTTGTGAAAGAACTGACAACATAAGGATTTTGCATGCAAAACCAGAGACAAATTGTAAATCTGATTTTCAAAAACTTGGAGCTACCAGAAGCATTCAATCCAAATCTGTTTTTAGGTTCATGCTTACAGTAAATTTTTAAAGGACTTCCATTTTTTTTTTATTTTTTATCATTTACAGTAACTTAGCACTCCAGTAATGCTTTTCATCCATTAATCACAGCAGTGTCTAACTAATTATTTCATAGAATCATACAATTGCCTAGGTTGGAAGGGACCTTTCAGATCATCTAGTCCAACTATCAACATAACTGACAAAAACCATCACTAAACCATATATCTAAGCACTATCTCTATCTGTCTTTCAAATACCTCCAGGGATGGTGCCTCAAACACTTCCCCAGGCAGCCTGTTCCAATGCCCAATAACCCTTTCAGTGAAGAATTTTTTCCTAATATCCAATGTAGGCCTCCCCTGGTGCAACTTGACGCCATTTCCTCTTGTCCTATCACCTGTTACTTGGGAGAAGAGACCAACCCCCACCTCTCTACAACCTCCTTTCAGGTAGTCGTAGAGAGTGATAAGGTCTCCCCACAGCCTCCTTTTTTTATGCTAAACAACACCAGCGCTTTCTTCTGCTGAAGGAGAGTAAGAATGGTCATCATACCTGTTGCCACGCTCTTAGACGCACAGGACGTGTTGCTGCCCCTGGCCTCGCTGAAAGAATAGACCGTGATGTCGTAGCGGGTGTCGCACCGGAGAGCCGACAAGGTGCAGGCGGCGGCGGTGTGTTTGCAGAGCACCTCGCCGCTGCCGCCCCGCGCCCGGGTCGCGTACATTTCAGCACCGCGGACAGGCGCCCAGGTGACACGCAGGGTGTCGCTCGACACCGCCGCCGCCCTGATGTCGCCGGGGCAGCAAGGTGCTGGGAACAGACCAGGCGGGAGGGGAACTTGAACGTGAACGGAAAACTGGCACGAAAGCCAAGAGTCTTGTTTCGTTTATCTACCCCTTCGTTCAGAACCCCTCCTTCCAAATCAGCAGAGGGTATTCTAATGTACAGGTAAAACGTAGGAATTACGTACATTTAGAAGTGAAATAACTCTAACAATGTTCTTCACAATTTCCCATTGAACTAATTTTTTTTCATTTTCCAAATATGAAAACTCTCGATGAGGAAATTTAAGACTTTGGTATACCCTTCCCAAGGCAACAGAAAAAAATACAGGAATAGAATTCAAATGTTATGTCAGGACTGTGTGTTGTAAGACTCATAGAATGGTTTGGGTTGGGAGGGACCTTAGAGATCATCTAGTTCCAACTCCCTGCCATGGGCAGGGACACCTCCCACTAAACCAGGTTTCTCAAAGCCTCATCCAGCCTGGTCTTGAACATCTCCAGGGATGGGGCATCCACAACTCTCGGCAACCTGTTCCAGTGTCTCACCACCCTCACAGGAAAGAATTTCTTCCTAGTACCTAATCTAAATCTCCCCTCTTTCAGTTTAAATCCATTACCCCATAGCGTCCTATCACCACACTCCCTGATAGAGTCCCCCTCTACCTTTTCTGTAGACCCCCTTTAAGTACTGGAAGGCAGCTAGAGGGTCTCCCTGGAGCCTTCTCTTCTCCAGACTGAACAACCCCAACTCTCTCAGCCTGTCCTCATAGGAGAGGTGCTCCATACCTCTGATCATCTTTGTGACCTTCCTATGGACTCACTCCAACAGGTCCATGTCCTTCTTATGTTGGGGGCTCTGGAGCTGAACACAGTACTCCAGGTGGAGTATATTCATATGTCCTTACTTGATGTTTGTGAATCATTAAACTATTTTCAAGTTTGTAAGCATTTTGCTGCACTTGACTATGCAAGTTAAATTCGACTGCAATGTGAAATGGTTCTTTTTCTCTGCCAACATTTGTGTGTTTTGCCCAAAAATTGAATAAAAAATAGAAGTTTAAGCCACTATCTTCCAATAAAAATGTCCAACCACAGTCAGAGGATCCAAAATGAATTTGCAAGAATACATTGCTACTTACCAGTAGTGTAATTGAATACATCACCTAAAGGACTCTGCCCAGCCTTGTTATATGCAAAGACACTAATGAAATAAGTGAAGCCACAGTCCGACTGGAAATGGCATTGAGTATGTGATGTGTTGCAGTGCACCTCCAGACCATCATCACTCTTCACAAAAACCACATAATAATGACCAAAATTGACGCTAGACCATGATACCAACAAGTGGCCAGGTTCATCCTCTTCAATTGATACATTTTCTGGTGCACAAGGAACTGAAAAAAAAATTTAAAAAAAAAGAAATAAGAAAATAATTGTAATCAGAATATTTTCATTGAAGTTATACTTTCGGAGACTAAAGGAAAATCAGGAATATATAAAATTATTCTACTCAGCTTGAACAGTTGTTCTGTCTTGCTCAAGAAAACAGCAACTTAACTGTCTTTACAGAGGATGCTACTTACATTTAGATGAAAAGTGAGTATGATTTTTACAGAACAAGATAGATGCTACCTTCACGTTTTACAGAAAAGAGACTTGCTTAAGGAGCCCCTGTGAACAAAACCAGTGGTACCAGGCAGTATTTCAAACGGAACTGGCACAGTCTGTGCTCACAAATAGTAGTTTTGGATGACAATCGGAATACTAGCTTGAATAGCAGTTGTCATTCAAAAGCCTTTATGTGAAAATGCTTTATATATTGGTATGAAACTCACTGGCTGTGTCTGAATAGAGCTGTCCTTTGCTCAGGTTTCCTTTTTGGTGGCATCCCAAAATGTCACATTAAACTGTGAACTCCATGGCTTTTACTTAAATAACATTTACTTTTTTTCTAGTTCAAAAAGTTTAGCTTGCTGCTTTTAGAATGAGTATACATGATCTAGCTGAAGCAATGTTGGCTGAGAAGATTACAGCCCACAGATTAAAAGTTGCCTCTTGCTTAAGGCTCTCTCACCCCATTAGATCCACCTCTGAGTTGCCCACATGGATGATCTCCAACTCGTATCAATGAGAAGTCAAAATAAGGCATGTTATATCAAATAATTAAGTCAATAATGTTGTGTCTTTAAGGTAGCACATAATAACAAAAATGATTTAGGTTTTGCTTACATGGACAGTTAATCTCACAGGTCAGGAAGCAATAACCTCTGACATGGCAGTGGTGCTAAGTAGCTGAAACGAGCAGCCTGTTGTCCTGACAAGGCATGGTCTGTGACGATATCTTAAGTTAGTCCAGTGGTGCTACTTTAGCTGAATGTGGTTTTATTGATCTCCTTTCAACTAACTACTAGATTTAGCCTCAAACAGTTCTCAGCCTAGGGCCAGTACTTAATGCTACTTCCTCACTGATTTCTCCTAATCTATTTGTGAGAGACCTGCCACAGTAGGACAGATCTGTTATTCCTTACATTAGTTTTACACTCGAAAAAATGACTTTAGAACAGGTACTTCTGGTAAGAGGAAAATGCAGGCTTACTGGTTCAGCCAACAATATATATACATCATTGCAAGTTTTTCTGACAGAAATACGAAGAAAGTTCAGGCTATTATCCCTGAAACAGGAAGGTATATAGTACAGTTCATGCATGAATTTTAGAAGCAGAAAGAACTATTTGAGAACCACTCAAACTGTAACTAATTTACATTTGAAATTGAAGAAATGTGTGTTAAAATGCCATAAGCTATATAATGATCAATGACACATACTAGTTTTTAAGCTTACTGCATCAGTAGGTTTACTGGATCCAGCATCATTGTATGCTGTGACAGAAACATAATATTCAGAGCTGCACTGGAGCGATGGCACCATGCAGGAGGCAGAAGATGTGTTACACTTCAGTTTCAAGAGTCCACTGGAGGCTGTCACACTGTAAGTTAGAGCTCCTTCTGTTGGCATCCAAGAAACAATAGCTCTTAAAGCACCACTATTAAAAGCTACTTGAACATCCGCTGGTGTCTTAGGACCTATGGTATATCAGTTTGGAACACATAAATACAACTTAGCATATGGCCTACAGACATGATCTTTTTCATAACTTGCAAACTAAATACAATTTTTGTGGTGCAGAGCTTACCCTCATTCATATTAAAGTGATGATTTTTTAAAGAAATAGTTCTGGTTGTACACCATCGCAAAGCTTTCTGTTGAAACTCCTTGCCTTATTTGAATATTTGGGTCTCACAGTTAGAAAAATCCTCAAATCAGTCTAAGCTTGTGTAATCCTTACTGAGGCTTCTCCTAGGTACAACTTTAGTGGTAGTTAATAGTATCTTTGCCTCAGTAACAGTCATTAAACATAGCCATGTCACCTGAGCTTTCATGAACTTTGAGATGGGGTAAATATTATAGGATCTGAAAATCTACCCAATATATCTTTAAAAAACATAATACAATCACATATACACAGAAATACTTCCCAGTATATCTTTTTTTATCTTTTTTTTTTAATGCTTACTTGGTTACAAAAAAGAAAATTTCTTACTTGTTCTTTGGTTATATGTGAAATCATCTCCAGGGATCCCATTGACATTCCAGGCATATGCCTTGATAGTATAGAGAGTTCCTGGATCTAGATTTGTAAATATCAAGGAGGTATTGGTGGTGTTCTCCTTCAGCATTCTGCCCAAACCATCTGATCTCATGAGGGACACAGAGAATCCAGCTGCCATATACACAGCCTTCCAGCTCACAGCAATGGAGTCACAACTCGGAGAACTAACAGACAGAATCGGAGCAGCCAGGACTGTTGAAAAAGAACACCAAGTGACCTCTTGGTTTTTCAGTAATACTGTTTGAAAAGGCCAAATTTGAAATGAATACACACAATCACCAAACTCTGAGAGACAAATTAAGCAACAACAAAACCAAAAATAAATTAATGCAAGACTGACAGCATAAATACAGAAACTGATTGCAGCATCCATTATGATATTACAGGTTTCGTAAAATGAATGTAAGTCATACACAAAATATGAAATATTGAATGTGTACAAGACTGAAAATCACTAAGAAGATACTGCATTTCCCATCCTCTAAGTTTTACCTTGTCTTATTTTATAGTTTTAGTTGCTGCTTCATTTCTTCCACTCCCTCAAGTTATGTCTTTTGTTAAAATAAAATTTGATTCTGTTAAAATAGAATACATATATTCATATAAATGCTAGTAAAACTTCCTATTAAACATTTAACTTACAGTACTGTTATAAAGTAAACCATTAATTCAGACTCTTGTCCTGGTCATTAAGTCAGATGGCTGAATTCTAGTCCTCAAAAACTGAAAGGAGAATGTGATCAATACAATTTAAAATACGAGAATATAATAATTCAGTACTGGTGCGTGCATGCCTGGGCTATACTGTTTGTTTTCTGTTCAAATAAATAAACAAATAAAAAGGATGCTGCGTGAATGCTTTATACTATAACATCATTACAGAATTTGAAATAAGAATAAGACTTTAAAAGTCCACCTGTTTTTGCTTTTCTGAAAGGTGAAGGCCGGCTTTTTCCTCCCGAATTTATAGATCTGATAGTGATTCTGTACAAGGTGGCAGGTTTCAGTCCCGTCACTGTGCCTGGAGAATTTGTAACTACAGTTTCAGTGAAGGAATCTCCATCTTGTGCAGTCAGCAGATAACTAGTAGCCCCAGGTACTGCTCTCCATTCCACTGTGATACTGCTGCTAAGTTTTGAATAAGCTTGCTCAATAACAGGTATGTCTGGAGCTAAAGTGGAAACAACGATAAACATACTGAAGTTGGGGAACTCAGCCCTGTGAAACACTAAGTGCTCTGAACATTTCACGAAGACAAAGCGTAGGACAAATGGCCCACGCTTTCTATGAATGTTTAAGTTAAATGAAGTTTAAATGAACATCAACAACATAGAATCTTCAGATATTGCAGACCAACTTTCATCTTTCAATAAAAATATTCTAGTACCCTTGAAATCACTACTGAAAATGACCATTCTTTAACACAGGTTGCGCTGAGAGGTCTCTTTTTTGTCTTGCTCTAGAGCCAATGAACTACACTGGATGTTTATAGAAAGCAATGTGCAAAGCAAAATATACAAAGAAGAAGAGGGTGTTTATACAAAGCAGCCTGACATAGGATGCTGAATCTTAGGCTTTTCTATATCAGAGCAACGTACAATAATTTAGTTTGGAAGGGACGATGGGAAGTCATCTTATCCGACGCCCTGCTCAGAGCAGACAGATATACAATAACATGACACATCAAATACTGCAATTAAATGCTTTTCTATTATGCTATGCTGCAGGCCATTCAGAAAGAGCTCTTGTGTACTGCTCTTGTGTACTACACTCACAAAAGTAACTACAGAGGGTGTATTTCTTAACCACAATAAATTTATGTTCAGTGATCAAGATTTTCAGACTAGGATCAGCATATGTAAAGCAAGTCCATATATTGCAAGGCTGCAAAAGACTCAGTAGAAGAGAAAAAAAGACAAAATGAAGGTGTATTGCACTTAAAATTTAGAAAAGGAATGAAAAAGTATTTGGGACGAAACTATGAGCCTTGAGGCAAACTTATTTATAGCAAGGTAGCTAATTTGGGATTTCAGAGATCCTAGCAAGTATTATACAGAGTTATACAACTCCTGAGCATTATGTTTGCTCCCTTAGTCCCAAGCATTTTCTCATTCAGCTGTAGTGAGACATCATCTTTTGCCCCATTTGTAAAAATGGCAACATATATTCTATATGACCTTGCCTATGGAACATTTGCAGGTGTGTTTTTTGCCATCTTTGGGCAAGCTATTGCACTATGATTTTTTTTTTCTTTTAAAATATTGTCTTTAGTAACAATTCATAAAAGTTTCTGTGCAGGAAATCCTTAGGCAAGTCTAACAGAATTGCTTGACTAACAGTCAAGCAGAGAATATATAGCACATGATTTATATCAGAAATAAATTACTGAGCATTAATCATTAATATCTGTCCTCCTGCAACTAAGATAGGAATAGAAGTTTTTTCATACTTATCAAGATAAACACTACTGCATTTATATTTTCAATTTTTATTGTAATAATTATTTTTGCAAGAAACAAATTATACTGGAAAAACAATGAGCATTTCTAAAAATTATCAGTCAAATTATCTTTAAGCAGAATTTGAACAGAATATTTTTTCAATTACATTTCAGTGATGAAATAAAAAAGCACTTCTGTTTATGTAGATTCTTCTCCAATGACCCTCAATGACTTATATGCTGCAAGTCCTTTTGTGAATGAAACAAAAATACCGTTTAGCAGTATCAGTACTGAAAAATGTGAATAGCTTCACATCTGCGTTTGTCATGAAAGGGGAGGTGACTTGAAAAGCTGCAGTCTGAGCAAGCTGTTCATGGCAGGTCAGGGAAACATATATATTAAAAGAAAGCAGAGAGGAAAAGGAGCTAATCATTCTTAATATTGAACTCGGTAGGAGAACCAGCAAAAGGCTCCAACAGGAATGGCAGCTATTCCCTACCAGTACAATAAAACAACAAGGATAAAATCCCAGTCCTACTATAATCCCACTCCCCTATAATTTTCCAGTCAATGGAAATTATACTTCACAAAGTTTCTCTTACTAACCTGTTGACTGCATAATCTGTGTTTCTGCAAGAATAAGTCCATTCTTGTCAATAGCTTCTGCTTGTATAGCATAAATAGTATTGGGAATTAATGAAGTTAGAGTTCCTTTCAGTGTAACATCACTAAAATGAGACAGTAATGAATGGCCTACAGTATTGACAGCGGTAGCTGTGACTCTGTAAGAAGAGGCTCCTGAAATCTTGGGCCATCTGAGATAAATGCTCCATGATGTCACATCGTATACAGACACAGAGAAACCTAAAAAAAAAAATCATTATCAAAAAACCACATTTCAGTCGTTCCTGAATTTAGTCAAGTCTTGACAAGATTGTTCAGTGCCTTATCAAGAATCTACATGACCTAATTTTCAGATGACAGGCATTCCACTGAATTTAGAGTGCTATTTCCCTTGTTTGCTTTTGTAATCCATTAATTACTGTAATAACTGCTGCTTGCTCTTATAATATAATGTTGTGATGATGGCTATTTTTCTTAAAACCCCCATATGCTGTAGTCTAATTATTTTAAAAAATAATGGGTATTATCCGTATGTGAACACAAACCCAGCATCAACAGTATTCCACACAGGAATAGGATCAAATGCTTGTTTTGCAAATCATGAAAAGAATATGCTACAGTAAGTGTTCAGATACTGCAACAACATGTCTGCAACAATTAAGCATTTAAGACTGTTGACAGTGCAGTATATGCAGGAACATGTACTATCACCAGAGAATGAATGAATTCTGAGGGCATTTCTTGTAATCTTGCATTCCTCAATATTTTAAACTAGTCAGTATTACAGTTAAAGGCAATAGGAGCTGTAAGGAGAAAATATGAGATTGAAGAAAGTATGAAATGTTGTAAAACATTGGAAATATTTGTGCTTAGGACATCATGCTTCTTCTGGTGTGTTTTGGGGGGGGGTTGGGTGTGTGTGTGGTTTTTGTTTGGTTTTTTTTATTTTATTAAAAGATACAGCAATTAATTGTGTGCAAATATGGGACAGTTTTGATCCTATTTGTAGCACAGTTATGTAGGTAACAAACAGCACAATTTGTCCAGCTGAGCGTTCTCCCTGGTTCACGCTGGTGTCAAGGCATAAGTGGTCTGTCAGAATCTTTTGAGAGTGTCCGACAGAATTAGGACTCCTAAAAATGAGGTTTAAAATTGATAAAGATATCAGCATAGATTTTTTTAAAGCTCAATCAAGATTGAAAACCATTTTTGTTTATAAAGGTGCTAGAACTTACAGAATGTTTATTAGAAATCACATGTGTGTGTTCTCTTCAGACCCATTCAAAAATAAGCAGGCAAAACCAAAATATCATTTTGAAGATTTACCTGTGTTAGATGAAAAGATCTGAAAAGGAAGATGCAAAAAAATTAGAAATACAAAATTAAATATTTTATTTTGAAAACTAAAAAAAAATAACGATAGTAACAACAACAACTTAAAATACTACATTTTTTAAATACACTTTACTGATATGATATATTTGCATAACACTTAAAGTTATGCAACCAATGAGCTTTGGTACATGTATGCAGATTGTACTACTACATCTTCCTCTCTGAATGTGCCTATTGATCCAGTTTTCAGCTGTTGACAGACTTCAAAAGTCCTAATATACTATTTTATTTTTCAGTCACTTGTAAGCACTGTAAAAGTGTAATAGTAACAAAACACGAACGGAGAAGTGGGTGTCAGGTAGTCTCTACCCTAGCTTTTAGTCTACTTTTTTTACTACAAAGAGTACAATATAATTCATGAAAATAGTTTTAAAGCAAATGAGTTAGGTGCACTCACCATTTCTAGGCAGCTGAAAAGCAGTCCGATAAATATTAATGATTTACTTTTTGCACCGCACATCTTGTCAGAGCTTTGTTCCAGCCTTTGCGGGGGGATGAGCTCCGGCCGATGCCTGCTGTCACTAGTAATATTTTGCAGCGGTGCCGTCCCCGCAGGTTTACTCCCTGGGACGAGAGGAGGTGGAGGCTGCCGTAGGGAGGCCCTCCTCCCTGCTGGACCACAGCCTGCCAGCCATCACCAAAGCCATGGTGGGATGAATCCCACAGCATCGAAACTTTAAGCAGGCAGGTGGTGGGTTTTTTCCCTTCTGTTGCAGGATGCAGTTTCTGTATTGCTTATATGAGATTCATAAAGTAATTAAGCCCAATGTAAATTCGAAATCTGCCGTTCAGCTTCTTGCCTATTGCCATTTTTGTCCACTTACAGGGATCTTTTCTTTCTGCCAGGAATGCTGCCCTCGTCGTACTGCCCGTTGAATGGAATGCCGCCATACCGACTGGGAAACCGCAGACCGAGAAATTTTCCTCTCATTTCTTTGCAATTCGTACCAGCTGCTGGTTCCTCTTTGACAACACGCCTTTGTGCCTTCGAACTGTAACTTCTGACAGGTGATTTTAGCTGTCAAGCAACGGTATCTTCCTATGAACCGATAGTGCTTTCTTCGGTGGCTTACGCGAACCAAACAGGGAACCTGGGGGCCATTTTTATGAGGGGCCCATGGCGGCGAGGGCAGTTTGACACCCCGAGGGGTCCCGGGGCCACGGCAGGTTTCGCGGAGGTCCCCCCGGCTGCTCCCCACACAGCACAAGGAGCCCGCCTCGGGGCTGGGGAGCCGGCTCCCGCCGTGCCGGGCTCACCTTCCGACCAGCAACAGGTCGCTCCCACCTCAGGGGACGAGCCCCGGTCAGCGGGCGCTTCCCCAGCGGGAATTTCGCAGCCCATCACGGCAGAGAAAGGGGGCCCTGCGGCTGCCATGGATCCTGAGAGGTTCGCGCGGCTCCTGAAGGGCTGGCGCGGCTGGCGGGAGCCCGCCCCACAGGCAGGCAGCGCCCTCCGCCACCGCCCCGCTCGGCTCCGCCCGCCGGCTCTGAAGAGGGCGCGGCGGGGCCAGGCAGGGGAGCGGAAGGGAGCGGCGTGGCGGCGGTGCGGGCGAGCAAGATGGCGCCGGCTGTGCGGGGGCTGAAGAGCTTGGTGTGGCAGAGTGAGTGCGGGGTCTCGCTCCGCGCCCCCTTCCCACCGCCCCCGGGGCTGGGAAGCGGCCCGGGGCCGCTCGGTGGGCGGCGGTGCGGGCCGGTCGGCCGGGAGCGTTCGCCGCTGCCTCCCCGTAGCCTGGCGTATTGGGGTCGGTGGTCGCTGTTGGGGCTGGGGCCCCTTCTGGCGCGGCTGGGGGCTCCTTAGGAGCCGCCCTGCGTGTCGGGGCTGAGGTGGGCGGGCGGGCGGCGGGAGAGCCGGGCCGGGCCCGGGCGGCTCTGTGGGGAGCCCGGTGCGCGGCAGAGGCTGGAGGTGGCGGCTCTTCCTCGGCTCGTCGGGGTGGCGGGAGGCGGCCGCCCTGGCTTGCCGGCAGTAATAGCACCTGGATGGAAACCTTTTTGCCTTTTTCCGAGATGAGGGTGAACTTTAGAGGATATAGCCAGCCGTGCCAGCTCCTGAAGAGGGTAAGCTGAAGTCAGCTCTTCAAGGACTTCCCTGTTGCTTCCGAAATGGCAGTTCTGGAGAGCACTCCCGGCCTCGGAACGGGCTCTCCGGTTGTCTGTCACGAAGTGTCACTGCCGGCTTTGGGCTGAGCTTGGCGCTTTTCAGAAGGAAAAAGCTGAAGGTGTCCCCAGGTACTTTAATAAATGAACTGCAGGTTTTTATGGTCGTGTTCAGGAACAGGTTCTGCCAGTGTTTGGTACAGAAAATGAAGTTGTAACTACGCCATGTCTTAGTGGAGTAGAAGGGCGGATAGTACTTCAGGTACTGTGAGGCATTTGGGGAAAGGCACTAATGGCCACCTCATACCAGATTTAATTGTAGTGAGGTGGTGACTCCATGAGCAGCTCAGCCAGCCCAGTGACTGCCTGTCACTGAAATGGGAAGGTCCTGCTGCCTTCTTGTCTGTGGTTTCATCCTCTGCTCCTGCCTGCAAGCTCCAGTCTGCTTGCTTGTGTTGCTGGAAACGAAAACAGAAAAAAGGGGAGAAAGAGGAAAGCAGACTGTTTTGTGGTGTTCCGTCCTCGACTGCTGGCATCTGTACCCTGCTTACATGAGTTAGGTACCTTTGTTTATAACTTGACCTTTAGAAATCCCTAGTTTTGCTTCTTTGTCCCATCTTGCTCTGTGAAGTCTTTTGTGCCTTTGGTAATAAAGTGATTGTTTTGTCCTGAGGTGTTTTGTAGAAGACTTGGACCTTACAGGGTCACAGAATTGTAGGGGTTGGAAGGGACCTCTGGAGATCATCGAGTCCAACCCTCCTGCCAGAGCAGGTTCACCTAGAGCAAGTTGCACAGGATCATGTCCAGGCGGGGTTTGAGTATCTTTAGAGATGGAGACTCCACCATGTCTCTGGGCAGCCTGTGCCAGTGCTCTGCCACCCTCAAAGTAAAGAAGTTTTTCCTTGTGTTCACATGGAACTTATGAACATGTGTTCCGGTTTGTGCTTGTTGCCCCTTGTCCTGTCACTGGACATCACTGAAAAGAGTCTGGCCCCATCCTCTTGACACCCGCCCTTTAGATATTTATAAGCATCGATGAGGTCCCCTCTCAGTCTTCTCTTCTCCAGGCTAAACAGGCCCAGATCTCTCAGTCTTTCCTCCTAAGAGAGATGCTCCAGTCCCCTGATCATCTTCGTAGCCCTCTGCTGGACTCTCTCCAGTAGTTCCTTTTCTTTCTTGAACTGGGGAGCCTAGAACTGGACACAGTACCCCAGGTGTGACCTCACCAGGGCAGAGCAGAGGGGTAGGATGACCTCCCTTGACCTACTGGCCATGTTCTTTTTAATGCACCCCAGGAGACCATTAGCCTTCTTGGCCACAAGGGCACATTGCTGGCTCATGGTCAACTTGTTGTCCACTGGGACTGCCAGGTCCCTCTATGCAGAGCTGCTTTCCAGCAGGTCAGCCCCTAACCTGTACTGGTGCATGGGGTTATTCCTCCGTAGGTACAAGACCCTACGCTTGCCCTTGTTCAACTTCCATTATGTTCCTCTCTGCCCAACTCTCTAGCCTGTCCAGGTCTCGCTGTATGGCAGCACAGCCTTCTGGTGTGTCAGCCACTCTTCCCAGTTTTGTATCATCAGAAAACTCGCTTGAGGGTATGCTCTGTCCCCTCATCCAGGTCATTGATGAATACATTGAACAAGACTGGACACAGTACTGGCCCCTGGGGAACACTGCTAGCTACAGGCCTCCAACTGGACTCTGGCTGCTGATCACAACCCTCTGAGGTCTTCCATTCAGCCAGTTCTCAGTCCACCTCACTGTCCACTCATCTAACCCGTGCTTCCTAAACTTACCTGTGAGGATGCTGTGGGAGGCAGTGTCAGAAGCCTTGCTGAAGTCGAGGTAGACAGTGTCCCCCCCAGCCAGTCATGCCGTTGTAGAAGGCTATCAGATTGGTCAAGCACAATAGCCTTAGAAGGAGGCAACCTGATCAAAGCACTAGTGTGTCATCAGGGTATATAAGGACTTTAGAAAATGGCATTACCAGTGTGGACAAGACCATGAGGAAAAATACTAGAGTGATGGTGAAGCAGCATGAATAATAAAATCTTTATATTGAAAACTTTGTGAAAAAAGAAGCTTCTTATGAAAAGAATGTTTTGTTAGGTAACTAGTGGCTCTTATCTTTCCAAGACTACAACAACAATGAAAATTCACGAAGTAAGCTTTAGACATTGTCTTTGTTTATGGATAATTCAAGGCCATGGACTGCTGCTTTCTAATGTTTCAGCAAATGTGGCTTTTTTTAAGGCTGTTTTGTCTGAAAATAATGTGTCAATGATGCTGATGCTTCATGTAGGAGCTTGTTGTCAGTGTGTATTTTATTCCTGTTCTGCTAACAGGCAAAGAAGTTGTACCTGTGTTTTGTGTACAAAGAGTGTTGTACCTGTGCTCTGGTATGGTGCTGTTAAAACCCCTTCTTTCCATTGTGATAGCCCTTTCAGTAAGGTGCAATTTTAGGCAGAATCTATGCAGAAGTGTGTGAAAATGTTACTTCTCCAAGCTTTGTGGTCAGTTAAGTTTACAGTTATGGGGATGGAGGAAGCTACCTGTATTTAGGAGGCAGTAGTTTCTGTGGATAAAATTATAAAATTAACTATACTGCATCTCTGTGTCTATCTGTAAATAAGGTTATTTCCCCAAGGAATTCTGTCTTTAATTTTTTTTTTTTTTTTTTTGCAACTTCAGAATGTGTTCTGGACTTGTATAATAAGATTCTAGCCTAGCCATAGGTATCTGTATTAATTTAGAAAATGATTCAGCAATCCTGTAACTTTATTTTCCAGAACACTTGCTTACAGTGAAAGCTGTTTTAGTTCTTTCTTCAGGAAGTGTGTTACAAATCGGTCATTAACTTTGCCAAGGTGTGGTTTGCTTTTTTTTTTGTTTGTTTTTTTCACAGAGGGATTTAGCAGTCTGCTGTTCCATCAGGGTTGTGTCTAGTTCTTACCTGGATCAGGAAGTAAAAGTAGAAGAAAAATGCCTTCAACTAATTGAATGTATTCAGAGAAGACAAAATTAGATAAGGTAGTTAGGATGCATGGTTGGTATGAAATTTGTGAGAAGGAAATGCAAGCTGAGACAAAAATGGAGCACTATTCATACCTGGGTTTATGATTGGTTTTGATGCATTAAGAATGCTTACTGGAGACAAATTAGATGATTTGGAGAGCCTATAAATCAGTGTAGGTCAGTTATTTGAGTAAAGCAGCTGCAGGTTGAGGACAAAACAAATAGCAGTTGGAGTGTTGCAGGGGCAGGTACACTGATAGCTTGGAATACAATTTCTTCTCATGATGGGAGAAAGCTGATTTCTGTTTTTAATTACAGAAATTAAGTTCAAGACACAACTGGATTATGCATTTGTATGTTCTGTTTTATTTTGTAGGCAAGTAAGTTAAGGTATTGTAGAAAAAATATACTTGAGATTTTGGACAGGCTCTCAGGTGCTCAATTTATTAAAAAGCACTCTGTAATGCTAAGGACTAATTTCTTGGTAAAAGTGTTCTCAGAAAATATGAAGGGTAATTAAATTTTCACGAGGCTAAAGATTTGATCCTACACCTTGTGTGCAGAACTAGAAAAATGTATGTAATAAATGCACAGTATAAAAGTGACAGGAAAAAATGTGCCTGTATTACATCCTGGATTCAGGTATTACCAACAAATACATCTTGGTAGCAGCTATGGAGTGATGAGCATTCTGCAATTTTATATAGGGTATATCCAAAGAAGTCACAGGAGTCTTTACACCAGGCTAAGCAGACCTAGAACTTGTTGCAAACTGTGGATTGTGTATAACAGGAAGGATGTTGAATTGGAAGCAACCCAGAGTTTGACCAATGATAATGGATTTCGGGAGCTGTATAAGCAGAAAAGGATTCAGGAGAACTGAGCTTGAGTTCTGTTGTTTAGCAGCCTAAACAAAATGCACCTATTGTATCCCTCTTGAAACATGTGCTTTTTACTTAAATAGCTTTTAGATTGGTATTTTTGTCAGTTTATTAGATAAAGCGGAATGTAAGGGTTTTAGGTTGCTATGAAGAATGCCAATGCTGCAAAAAGTAACTTGAGCATATTGGAAAGCTAAAGCATAAAGTACTCGTCTTTCAAAAGAAACTTCTTATGTTAGTGTGAAAGAGTCTGCGTAGGACATATTTGTAAAATATAACTATAAGAAGCGTGACAGCTTGGGAGCGTTGTGTGCTATGCAGTGTTAAGAGTTGTGAAACTGAAATGAAATGAAGGCTGGATGAGCAGGTTGGCTGCTCCGCTGAAGTAACTGCTGAATTCTGAGGACCTGGAATTTGGGGGTACAGATGGAGTATCTTGCGACAGGGCCATAGCAAAGGGACTTGGACATAACTGAATATATTAATATCTATAAATGGTGAAGGAAATAGGCGTACTTCTTGTTGTATGTGCACCTACTATTCTGAAACTTCTTTCAGTTCTTTCACTTGTCAGTCATCACAAAATGTGTGCTGAATTTAATCGTTTGTATTGAAGGCTTCTGTTACTCTCATTTTTTCATGTGGAGAAAAAGGTCCAGCAGTTTTAGTAGAAGTAGTCATCAGCTTAATGTGAAATTCTGTTCTCTGGGAAAAGAGAACAGAATAATCGGACCTCATTATTCCTATGTTTATAAACACTAGGTTTTAAACAGTTCCCAAAGTCTTCTGACTTCTAATTAACGCATACCACTGCTGTGAGATCGATCTGCCTTAGCCAGATGAAACCACTCCTGAAAGCTACAACTCATAGTTCTGGTGATCTTTAAAACCTGTGGGTTGTAACTGCATGTTGACTCCTTTTGCTGAATCCTGTACGAGCTTTTTAATTGAAACTTTCTCTACAGTTGTCATAGCAGGAAAAGATAATGGATACCTTATTTAAGATAACTTTCAATTCCTGGAAAAAGTGGTCTTTTCTTAGGCTTATTCTGGAATTCTAGAGAAAGAACAAGGACATCTGAAGTTAGCATATATTTTAAAATAGGCCTGTTTCTGAATGTGTTGGTCCAGCTGTCTTATCTTAAAGAGTAGCTTAACTTTTTTGCATGTGCACAATTCTTTTAGTGGAAGAGTTCACTGAAAAATAGAAACAAAGTGAAATATTTACAGGCCTGTGATCATTCAGGCTGATTTTTATGGAGCTATTTAATATTGGCAAAAATGAAAAACTTAGCTACATCTTTATGAAACAGGCAGGAACAGTTGGTAGCCAAGAATTCTGTAGAGGTATTTATCAGTGGGTTGGGGTTTTTTTGTTCCTCCTTTTTAGGTCTCTTAACATATGAGTCTAAATGGGTGAATTATTTTTTCAGTAACAATTGGATTCCTCTGACTGGTAAACTGTCTATCTCTGTTTCTTCTTACAGAGCTAAAATCATCAATATTTGATGACTGCAGGAAAGAGGAAGAATGGAAGGTATAGTTTTGTTATAACTTTTGTAAGAATGTTACACATTACTTGTTTAGGTGGTTCTATCACTGAGTACACAAAAAATAGTTATCATTTAATGGCTGTCACTTTCACTTAAATTTGTTTTCTAGCCAAGTAATGGATTTTAGTTCTGTTAACTCAGATCTCTGTATAATACACAATGAAAAATACTAAGAACAAATGGTTAGTTGTCTCAATTATTGTTCGAGTTTTGAAAAAAAAAATGAGAAACTGTTTCTGTTTATCTTCACTTTTCTCTTGAAAGACTTGTACTTCATTAATTTCAAAAATTATACTGCTGTGCGATGTATGTGGAGCAGGATTCAGCAGTGCAATACCTGTTAGAGTTCCTTAAGCCATAAAAAAAGTTTTAGAACAACTACAGATATATTTAAGCAGGCCATGGGGTAAATTAGTTAGGGATTCAAAAGATTTGTGTCAAAGTGAAAGTTTTTATAATACTTTCTAGTAGGAGTAGTGGGGACAAGCTACTTATTTAAGATGGAGCTCATCTTTTGAAATCCTCTATGTAGGGAGCTGCCTTCTGATGCTATTTGAGATTAATTTCCCTCGGCAAAGTTGCTATATGCAGGTGATGAAAAGATACAGAGTTATAAAACAGATTTCAGCTTCAAGTTTCCATGGCAAGTTGTTAAGGAAATAACGTGGGTTTACTATAGCTGATCAGTTATCTAAATACCTGTGTGTCTTTTTTAATATATTTAGATAATTCTTTTAGATGATTACACTACTAAATTACTGTCAATGTGCTGCAAAATGACTGATCTACTGGCAGAGGGTATCACAGGTAAGCATAATTCTTTTTAATATACAGATGGCAATATCCTGATAAGAAAAAGGGAAAGAATAAAATTGATGGTACCCTTGCAAGAAATCGTCTGAATTTGGTTTATGAAGACAAGTAGCTATGGGATATTAGACTAGCAGGCTTTCTAACTTGTACAGTAATTATCTAATTGTGGGGTTTTTAAACTTTTTTTTTAAATGAAAAATGAAATGTTTCTCTGCCTAGAAGCTAAAACCCTTTTTATTTTAATTTTTTTTTTTTGCTAAATATTGCTGTAAGGTCTTTTTGGTGCTTGTTGTTGGTCTTCTGCCTTTTTTTGTTTATTTTTGTTTTGTGGTGCATTTTTTGGTGGTGGTGGTGTTTGTTTGCTAGTGTCCATGATGGGGTAAATGAGACAGTTAGCTGTCACAGAGTGATTTTTAAGGATATTATCTGTCAGTTGAAGTTAAGGGAAGATGAGCTCAGTAAAGAATTAAGCGAATGTTAGTAAAACATGCTCTATGCATTTTTTCCTAATGTGTTCTCTAAATCGGTAATATCTGCTGTTTTGTATTAATTTCTGCTCTTGAACAGTAGAAATAGGATACAAGGGCAGAGAAACTTAAGTACTGAGGACAAAATGGGAACAGGAGACAGTAATAAAACTGTTGAGAGGTGTTTGCAAGCAAGTGGATGTGATAGAGGGAATAATTTAAATTTCAGTTCTATGTTGTGCAGATATATTTGAGCTTCTTCTCAAAACAAGAGAGCTTTCCATAACTTAAAAAAACCCCCCAAACCCACAACACACAATAAAAACTTGAAACTAAATTATATCAATTATTACTTTAACTAGAATAAACCCATAAGCAACATTAACTGTAATTAGATTGTCACTTTTCCAAAGAATTTGAGAGTAGTTTCTAGAGGAGTGGAGTTTCTCATCTGCTGGAATATCTCCCCTGTTCCTTGATGTTGGCCACTGTCAAAAATGAATAATAGGTGCGTTGTGACAGATCTCAGTTATGCCGTATGCCTGTTTAGGTAAGACTTTGTTTTTTTAGGTGTATTTTAAAGGAAGTATTTTCTATCTAGTAAATCTTATGGGCTTTTTTTCCCTACAACTTAAAAAAAGGACATTTTTCCTTTCATAAAACTTTTCAAAGTTGCTTTTTATGATTGACCTTTTCTGTAATGTTTATTAGTGTATCATTCTGCCTGTTTTGGAAAATGAAATGAATACACAAAATGTAAATGATCTAATCCTTAATTAGCTTTAGGTTTAGATTTTTAGAAACACTTTTGTAAGAGAGCAGTATTTAGACTTAGTTATTTTTCCACAAGTAGCAAGACTTTTCTTATTCCAACTATTCAGTATAACATGATTCTTCTAGAAGTATAATAGCAAAGCTGTATACATTTCACTTTTGGAGTGTATTTTTAATCATAATAAGTACTACTTATCCTTTGTGAGCAACTTTTCAGTGAGCATGTATCCTGTTCATCAATAAGAAACCTTTTATTTTTAGTGAGTACATGACTGAAAAGAACCTGTCTTTCCACATCCAAATGTCTGTCATTACTTTATCTTCTTTGTTCCTCCCCCTCAAAATTACTGAGCAACATGAATCTTCCTGCATTCTCAAGGTAGTGTATTGCAACACTATATAGTAATGACTTTATTAAACAGAGAAAACCAAGAGTTGAGTGAAGCTGATCTGCTGAAAATGTCTAATTTGTGCCTGCAATTATATTGAAACAGAGTCAGTGCACAGGAAATGGGCAAACAAAGGACAGAAGAGGCTATAGTCCAAAATAATGCCCTGCGTAGTTTTATTCTCCCTCTCCTTCAACGTGGTGGAAAAAGAACAATCATGCTGTGGCAGTTATCTGGCAAGATATTTCATACTGGCCTTCGTAGTTTGAGCATGTTTGTATTGCCATACCTTTCTGTGTGAGGACAAAACTCTGCTTGTGTAAAACAGCCAGGAAAAATTTAGTCCTACAAACTTCATTGACACTAGGCTGAGGGCTGAATAAGTCATGTAACTTGCTGTATTTAAAATCATAAATAAATAAAAAATCAAGGCTTTCTTGGCAGAGGATAGGTTCTTGCCACTAATTTTGTGGACAACTTGATTAGTGTTATTTTATTTCTATCATCTCTATACTAAAATATGTACTAATAAGGATACATAAAGCTCTTAATTATAAAAATGTAATATTTATTGCTTTATAGTGGTGGAGAATGTATATAAAAACCGTGAGCCTGTCCCACACATGAAGGCAATATATTTCATAACACCCACCAAAAAGGTTAGTATTTTAAAGAAAGCGTAGCAAGGTCTTTCAGACTGAAAAAGCAATCTTATTGTAAAATATTGATTTACTGTGTACAACTATGCAGTACTTAGCTTCTGCATTTTGTGGTGCTTCATTTCCTATAATGAAAAGGCAATGCAGTGTCACCATAGAGCATGTTGCAAATGTGTACCTTTTGATCAATGGAGGCACTGTTTCATTGCTTAGCTATTAGTAACCTCACTGAAAGAGATGTTTTATCAAATAATGATGCAATACATTGCACAATAGAATTCAAAGTAATGGCTCTAATAAGAGATTACTGTTACTGCCTAAAAATTCTTGAGAGAATAAATCTCATCACTGTTATAGGTGGAAAATGATGCAAATATCTTGCTTTGCTTCTGAAAGTGATCTTGGTGCATGACTGACCTTCTGTAATTGTTTATATTATTTTTGGTCTGGAATTAAAAATCTACTTAAGTGTTTTTTTGTGTGTTGATTTGCAGTATTAAGTGGGACTAGGTAATTAACAGGGCAAGAGGAGAGGAGGGAGAAGCTTTGTCTGGTATGTGAGGAAAGGCGAAAAACACTGTAATGACTTTTTTCTTTATTTTTTCTACCCCCATAAGTCTGTAGATGGACTTATTGATGACTTCATCACTAAATCATCCAGCAGGTACAAAGCAGCATATGTGTATTTCACCGACTGTAAGTAAGCTTTTGTAGTTTGATAACTTTATATATGTAAATAAGTAAGCTTCTCAACTTTCTTTCCTATTGTTTAGTACGTGTAAATTTTGAGCCCTGTTTCTTGGGAGAAGATTTGAGACTCAAGTAATTACATGTATTTGGGTTGCCAGAATGTGGTCACTGTGCTGTATGGCAATAGTAATTTCTTTCACAATTGCCAAACAGTGTTGATCGTTCCCCACCTCAGCTTTTTATTTAGGTAATCTAGTTTTATTTTTGAAGTATCCTAGTCTTCTCCTATGTTGGAGAGTGTGGAGGAAGACAATTCAAGTAAAACTGTGTGTCTTGTGTAAACAAAATAGCACTCAAAAACATAAATGCATGAGAATTTGCTGCAAGAACAGTGTTTTGTAACTGGTCATTTTGTGTAGTTCTCTCTGACTTGAGTCAGCCTTTTTTCCCATCACCTGAAAGTAGATGCCTCCTTCGCCCTTGCATGCACAATATAAATTGCAGAGCAGAGATAATCAGTGCAAATGGGGTTAATGTGACTGCATGTTGCTCTGCAGTCAGTTAGCGTGACTAAAATGGCACATAAATAAGGGAAAACAAAAAACCCAAACGTGCTGCTGAAGGCAGAGCCTGAGTTGTGGCTGTCTCTGTGGATGGTGCATATCTGCTACCGTAGGTTCTCAAAGCAGTTCTTAAATTACTATTGAAAACTTTTGGTTTCTTGTTTCATTTTATGCTGATGCAGCAATTCTCGTTCAGGAAAAATACTGCTACCTTGCTGTATATTCCTTTGTTGCAAGTGTGCAAGCTTTCAGTTTGAATGCTTGCCAAAACTTTTCATGTTGGGAGAAGTTAGAGAAATAACTCTGTCGCTTCCAAGTCTGTGTAGTATTTGTGTAATGAAAATGTTCCTTAAATTCAGTTTCTAGACTGGCATCCAGTGTAGCCTTTTAAGTGTAGTAGAATGCATTTGAAATCTGTAATTAAGTTCCATATTTCTCTGTATTTTGCTGTTTGATACGTACAAATTTGTTTCTCCCTTTAAGCATTTTTGTAGCTTGGCAAATGTTTTCTCTCTCCTACATGAGCAGAAATAGCAGAAACTTTTGCTTTGATAAAATCCATATCCTTCACTGCTGCAGACTGCTAATGAGTGTTCTACAACTTCGCTTGCCAAAAGCTAGGAAAAAATCACCAGTGATGCTTCTTAAAAAAGATTTCAAACAAAAAATATTGATCTTACATTCTCTTCCACTTCAGGATTTGGCAACTTTTTTGTATGTTACTGTTAATTGGTTCTTAAATTAGAATTGTCTGTCCTGAATACTGTAAGTTTATAAGTGAGTTAATAACTGGAATACACACAAATGATTTATACTTAGAATCTTTTTTTTTTTTCCTAGTTTGTCCTGACAACCTATTCAATAAAATTAAGTCTTCCTGTGCAAAATCAATAAGGAGATGCAAGGAGATCAACATTTCCTTTTTCCCATATGAGTCTCAGGTAAGTTTCGTTCTTTATCTCAACAGCAGAAAATAGTTTGGAGGACTATTTTCAAGTGGTGTTGATTTGCTAAAAAATAACTAAATAGAATGTAGCTTTTTTTAACTGATAAACTGTTTGTGAGACCTATTGCTATTTTGGCATATTTTTAGTGCTTGCCTATAGTTTTCAGATGAAAACAAATGATCTTGTACTCAAAGCTTTACTGTTTGCACTTGATCTTTTTGCAAGACTTGGAATAAGAGAGCTTAGAGAAGGAATCTATTCCTTAAGAGAAGGAAAGTATTCTGGTTTGTCTTTAGTAAGTAGTAAAGTTTGTTGCTGCTTATACTGTTATTTTGGTGTTATTTTGGTGTTATTTTGATGGACTAGATAGGTTGATGCATAAGAATAGGAGTAAGTAGAACAAGCTACTTGGTGAATGTCATAAAAGGAGAGCAAATGGGTGAAGAGAATTGAAGGAGAACAAAACAAAAGCCTCACAAAAAAGAGAAACAAACCCCATAATAACTTGGCAAACCTCTTAGTGAGAGGAAAACATGGAAATTATGTTTTCTCAATTAAAATTTTGAGACCACCAGTGGAAACCAATGAGTGGTTTCCATGTGAAACCACACAGTGGGTGTTGTGTTGAGAAATAATTTGTTGCTCACACACTGTATCAGATACAGAAGGCGGAAATGCGCTCTGATACTCACTAATACAGTGAAGTCCCCAAACCCCGTCTGCTTCTGGGAGTTGTAGAACTAAGCATGAATGTTTCCTACAAGTCTTTCCTGTATTCTTCAAACCTTATGAACATATCAAGGGTTAGAACTCTTAGGTGTACCAAGTGGCAGGTAAATATAGGAGAGGTTGCTGCTATCCATGTCTTACTGTGATGCAGTTTCCTTGTTTGAAGACACACTCTTTTTTTTTTTTTTAATTATTTAGATTGAGAAGCCATCAGAATAATTAGTGTGGTTGGATGGTTGTTTATTTTCTAGTGGTGTTGATGTTGCCAAGCTTTCTTTCAAACTGATTTTGTGAGTTCTGCTAAAGCTGCTCTTAAGAACATTTTTTTTTTTAGCTTCTTCTACCAAATAAGGCATATGAAAATTTAGTTGTCTTGGTTCTGTGAAGGGTTTACCATGAAAGCAGAAATTGGGACTACTTTCCTGAAGTTGAAAATAAACAGCACTTAGTCTCTTCTGGTTTTTAGTTTAGTTTTGTGTTCTCAATATTTTGGGTTGTGAGAACATTTTGAGTCCTTAGCAAAGGAACAGACAATGTTAACTGATTTTCTTAACTTTAGGGCCTGCTTTCTGTGGTGATAAGAGTAAATAATCAAGCTGAGCTCTGGGCAAAGTCCAAGTGATATCTGCTCAAATGAAACAAATATCTTTATCTGGATGGACATTCTTCTTTGGCTCTGTAGTTACAGAGTCCATCTGAAGCTGCAGAAAATCCACTTACTGACAATGTGATTGTTTCCATGTTTGCATTCCATTTACTAAACTGTTGAAAAAGCTTTTCTTCTGTGTAGTACTAAACATATTTTATCAAGGTTTAATGCATTTAAAGAACTTCAGTTCTTGGAGGTGAAGTCTTCATATAATAAACAGATACAATATGTAAAATTCTGTTTTAAACAAGTTTAACTTGATACCTTCTATGATAGTTCTGGTATTGCATTGTATGGCTCTGTATGAGACACTGGATGGTATTTAGTTCTGCCTGTCTCGGGTCCCTCCATCTATATAGACAGTAAGCAATTTGAAAAATATAGTAATTTACACAGCAGAGAAGACTAATAGACGAAAAGACTGTGAGAACAAAAAGCTGATGACCTCAACAGACAGAGAAAGAGGACTGAAGTGTGGGTTTGTTGTGTGGTGGTTTTTTTTTTGAAGTATATTGTGTATGACTCTTTATTACAGCATGTAGTTTTAAAGTATCATCGGTTATTTTACCAGATATTTTACAAATATACAATTTAAGCTGTTTTTTTGCTTGGTTGTGCTTTACATAGGTATTTACTCTCAATGTCCCAGATGCATTCTACCGCTGCTATAGTCCAACTCTGGAAAAGACAAAAGATAAAGATGCTGTAATGCAAGTAATGGCTGAACAAATTGTTACCTTATGTGCCACGCTAGATGAGAATCCAGGAGTACGATATAAAAGGTGGGGCAAAAATAGTGTTGTATAGTAAAGTTGCTTTCACTTCTAGGACTTCACGCATTGTTTGGTAATAGCTTGAGGCTGCAGCATAGTTTCTTTTATTGTGGATTAATTGTTTTTAATCCACAAATCTGAAATGTGGAATGATAGGAATTTGTGAAGTGTAGGCAGTGCAGGGAATTATATCTGTGTGTGTATTCATATAACAGTAGTTAGTGTATCCTGTTTTGTTATGAACTGCTTGTTTCATGTTTGGTCAGTAGGGTGATGCTCTAATATGCTGCGTTCTAATGAACTGCATGTGTACTCCTATAACTTCTGCTGTTGGTAGTTTTGCGGCTCTGCTTGGCATCAAGGAATTCGTAAATTGCTGAGGCTGATAAGATCAAGATTTCTTTGTAGTAGAGCTATTGAGGAGAAAACCTCTTAAGCTTTGATAGAGAGTACAGAGTAGTATCTGAAGTCAAAGTAGGCATCTGAAATTGTGCTCAAGAATTGCATTCTGTGGTGTAACGTGAAGCAGTGCCTTGTTCTTTGCAAAGGTAACAAAGAAAGAATTGCTTGACTGTTTTTTCTTTTGTCTTTCTCTTTTTCTTTTTTTCTTTCCTGTTCCCCACCTCTAAGTGAGAATTTTAGGTGCTGGGCCATATGCCAGCTAATGTCAGTCTTTTGGCTGAAGCTGTTTCTACTGTGTGAAATACCTGAAGCATTCAAAGAGTGGAATTGTAATGTAAGAGTGAAAATATATTGGAACTACTTAGAATGGAGTTCAGAAACTGCTTGTGAAACCAGAGGATCGATCTAGGGAGTGCTTTCTGTTTTAAAGGTAGCATTTTAGTGTTTTGATGAAGAAATTTAAGTTATTTTTGCATGTTTCCTTTTTTTCCCCAGCGGACCATCTGATAAAGCCAGCAAACTTGCACAGCTTGTTGAAAAAAATCTTGAAAACTACTACAGAACTGATGAGAAAAGCCAAATAAAGGTAGAAAGTGAACTAAAGTGTTTGCTTCTTTTTTTTTAAGTCTGGGGGGAAAAAAAATAATCTTTGGAATATGTTTGGACAATAGGTTCTACAAAACCAGTTTTTATTTATTAATAAAGGCAACTAGTTGCCATTTAGTTGGTTTTGTGTATGAAAGCAACTTAAAGGTAGTAACTGATACAGTAAAACTGTATGTACGCAAATATAATTTGTGTATACTTGGAAAAATTGTCTCTATGATAAAGGGATGATACAAACCTGAAGGAAAGTGGATAACACTTGTTTTAACATCACATTCCATAGGGTTGTGTGTAGAAGGGACTTCACTGCAGAACTGAAATGTCTCCCATTAAGGAATTTATTGTCCATAAAGATACAGCTTTTCACATAAGTAATGTTTTTGATCTGTCGCTGCAGATTAAGGCAGCTGGCTAAATGCAGCAGTATGGGGTAAACTGTTCTGATTTGGTGACATTCCATTCTTCTACAGAAATAAATGTACCTGATGCTCCTGCCACACTGCTAAACTCCAAAGTGAAACTTTCAGTTGAATGTTTGGAGATGATTTTTTTTTGTATTACAGCACAGCGTAGATAACCTACTCTGAAATACAAACAACACACTTATTTGTGAAAAGTCAGTGAGAGGCCTTTTTTTGTGTGGTGTTTTTTTTTTTTTTTCCTTGTAGTTTTTGTTAAGTGAGGTTACTGGATGCATTGCAGTGGACTAAGAGCATTACCTTAAAATTAGTGTTTGAAACCACTGTGTTCTGGTTGTCATTTAAGCATTTGTTTCTATTTATGCTGATAAGCACTTGGACCATACATTTTAGGTTTTTTCAGTTGTTGTTCCAATATTGCTGTGCTGTAACTTACTGTATATAGATTTAACATGCATTAACTTTGTACTGTATGTCTTAACTTTACGTGTATTTGATGGCTTTCTAGGGTAAAACACACTCCCAACTAATAATAATTGATCGTGGCTTTGACCCAGTATCAACTGTACTTCATGAGCTCACCTTCCAGGCGATGGCATATGATCTGCTGCCAATTGAAAATGATACTTACAAGCAAGTACTTTTAAAAAAAATCTAAACACTTCTTATTCTTGATTATAAAATCAATGGAATTGTTTAGCTGAATTGCACCATAGCAATAGCTAATATTGCTTATATTACATAAGGGATGTTTCACTTATTATTAATCTTTCCTCTTGGATTTGTAACTTCCTCTTTTTGTGAACTTCCTCATTTAGTTGAGATTAGGTAGGATCTAATTAGCATTTTTGCCAAGTTTTGAGTCTAACAAATTGCATTTTTTTAAAAACAAAGAACTTTGTACTAGACTTGAAGTAAAAACTTGGTAGTGCACATTCAGATTCTCTGCCTTTTGTTTCATATTCTCAGCCTTCTTGGCCTAACAAGGCAGACAAGGCCAGTAATCAAATGCCAAGAAAAAGCTTAGCTGTTTTTCAGGAACACTGACTTATATAGCTCCAGTCATGTAATTTGTGTAGCTGTTAAAATTTACGTGTTTCCAGCCTAAATGCACACTTAGGTAAGCCATGTTCAGTTTATAAGCACTATTTTATCACTATTTGGAATACTGTGACGCTGTTTTGCATAAGGTACATACTTCACTGTCGAATTGTTCTGACACCAGAGGCTTTGGTAAGACTTTGCTTTCTTATGACCCACTACAGCAAATTAAACCGAATTGCCTCATTGTTCAGTTAAGCAAACAGGAATATGTATCTTCTCTGTCAGGAACACTGAGTGAATATTTTCATAAAAAATGTAGAATGTTATGAATCTGAAACTTACCGTCTATGAAATTGCAGCAGAGTGTGTTTTCTAGGTAGTCATGATCTGACTTTTACAATTAATCTTGTAATTTTTTTTTTCCTGCTTTCTGGCCATATACATTGTGTAAGTTTCTGTAAATGTAAAAATGTTATGTACTATGATTGTTATCTTGCTTTATAGGTTTCTTTCTGTCATTGCAGAAAAGTAATAGCTGGTCTGTAATGCTGTGAAGCATGTTTCTTGTATAAGTGAAGTAATCGGTCCTACTTTATTTAGTGGGTGAATGGGACTTAATTTTCCTTCAGTTAGAAAATGTCTTGTAGTGGCTATAGAAAGCTGCATTTTGCAGTCTCAATGTGTATTACTCTGTGCACAATTTGCATTTGAAGACAAAGGGAAGTTGACATTTGGAAGCTGAAGAGAAATTGAGGTGCATGTAAATGTATGATTGAAATGCTGTTTACTGTTGGTTTAAAAGAACATCCAGAAGCTATTGCCCCAAAGAATCATTCTAAAATTCATCTGCTTCTTCTAGTTGTATTTTACCAGGCAGTAGCTCGGCTTATAAGTGAAAACCTGTGTATGTTACTGCAGTTACCGTGTATGTTGATTAAACCAGAACAATTAATATTTTAACATGCTATGAGAATGATCGGGGGAAAAAAACAAACCACAAACCAAAGAACTGCCTGAATTTTCTCTTGGAAGATACAAAACAGAAGGACCTGCTGGGAAGGAACGGGAGGCAATTCTGGAGGAAGATGATGAGCTCTGGGTGAAGATTCGTCACAAGCATATTGCAGATGTGATAGAGTATGTGAATAAATAACAAAAACTAGTTAAAAAGGGCAGTTTTATAAAAGTTTCTTTGAGAGGGAATGTATTTGAGCTGTTAAGAAAGTAGTGAGTAGTAGAAAGTACAGGCAGTAGTGAAGGTGGTTCGCAATATAGACTGTATCCTGGTAAATAATCGATGCCAGGAAGAAAACATACTTTCAAAAATACAGTGTGTATAGAGGTATGCAATTTAACTAATATTAATTTAAATTCTTGAGGAAAGTGGAAATTAAATTATTTTCTGGGAAGTATCTTCAGATCTTTTAAATCTGAAGGGATTACTTTGCATAAAATACTAGCATATTACTGCATCAAATGACATTATGCAAGTATCATAAACAGAATGTTTAACTTCAGTTTCCTGTGTCAAAAAACACTCTCTCCTCTGAAGGAGACCTCTATTTGAAGTTTTTACTTTCATTCAGAAGTTCTTGTTGCACAGTTCTTTTAAGATTTTAAGCAAAGATCTTAAAAGATTTAGGAACTGGGATGCTGTTGCATTTGATTACTTTCCTTTGGGTTTTTTTTCAGGGAAATACCAAAACTTTTGAAAGAAGTTTCATCAAAAAGAAAAGCAACAGAAGGAAAAGTAAGTTGTTTAATATAATGTTGTTTTTCCTGGTAATTTATTTATTTTTGGCTGATCAGATCTATGTAATTCATGGGCCTATTATAGAAACTGAGGCTTATCTCGATGGCAAGGGTTTTTTTGAGGGGAAGCAAGGCTACAAGAGGAAGGGAAATAAGGATGTTGAATATTGGGGAGAAGATCTTTCAACTTGTATCATTTCTTCACAGTTATCAATATCTGCTTTGTCCCAATTAATGAAGAAGATGCCACACTATCGTAAAGAGATTAGTAGGGTAAGTGGTCTTTTGTAACTACAACTTCACGATAAATCATTTTGTATGTTATAACTTTCTGTGCTATTGAAGTCTAGTTTTATTCTGTCATTTTCCTGTTGTGTGCTATATAACTTTTCTCCAAATCAATATGTTCACCTACTGTAAAATTTTAAGAAGAAAACTTGTTTCCAGGTGTTCCATTTTAGTATAAAAAACAAAATAAAACAACCCAAAACACTTAAATGATTTGTGTGCTTTGAGGATTGAAGATAACATAGCAGTTTAATGTTTTAAAAGGTATTATGGGGCTCAATCTTTAAGTGAAGGCTTAAACGCAGAAAATGCATGATGGTACTGAAGGACAGTAGGAGGATTGATTCTTGTAACCAGTAAAAATGATTGCTTGATGTGTTTAAAAAAAAACAAAACCAAACAACAAAAAAACCAAAACACAACCAAGTTATGGCAGCTTGTGATTTTTATCTTTTTTTTGTCTTCTAGCAAGTTGTCCATCTTAACATAGCAGAAGATTGCATGAGCAAGTTCAAATCTAACATAGAAAGGCTCTGTAAAGCTGAACAGGTATGTTTGAAAAAAAACCAAAAAACACAAACCCAACAACAACATACTGCAAATGTGGCTTTTTTGTTTGCAGGAATAGATGCCTGTTTTTAACTGACTAAAGTAGTGTGTCTCTTGATTTATTTTTGTGATCACTTTTTTGAGGTAGTAGTATTAAAATTAAGTGAGAGATACAGGGCTCTTACTCTGTCAATAAAAGAGATACTTTTAGAGTTTTGGTTTCTTTGTCTTTGAATCTGGCTGATTTATATAAGTATCATCTTTGTGTTTTCTTTGTGCAAAACTGTGAAGTTGTACTATGTTCTGGAAAAGGAAGCCCTTTTAAAATGTCTGGGAAAAGCACGTGTTAGGGTGAGGCGTTACATTGTACTACCAATCTCAAGTGAAAAACTGTAACTTATATTTATATGAATTCTAGGTAATAGTTTTAAATGTTTTGAGTGTCATGTAGTGTTGTTTAATGCTGGTAACTGTTGAAATAATTGTGTCAAAAACTTTTCATACTGAGTTTAAATTGATGCAGCTTGATGGTTTCCTGACACCAATGGTTTCATAAAAACGCATTTCAGACCACACAAAACAATGGTTTTTTTTTAATGACTACTCACTAAAATAACTTCTTTTTTTTTTCTTTTTTTTAAAAAATTCAGGACTTGGCTCTTGGAACTGATGCAGAAGGTCAAAAAGTGAAAGACTCGATGAGAGTTCTCCTTCCAGTTCTGCTCAACAAAAGTCATGAGAGCTATGACAAAATTAGAGCTATTCTCCTGTATATCTTTAGCACAAATGGTATGATAAGCTACCCTGTTGTTTTTTTTCCTCAGTACTACAAAATTCAGCTCAAGTTTTGGGATAGTCCAGTATTTTTAATTAACTTACACATCTGTATTGGAGTTGATGGCTGAGTGTGAAAGAAATACCGTCCATCCTCTGTGGCTTGTCTTCTCTCAAATTAGTAGCAAAGATACTATTGATAAGGAGTTAAGAGATGCAATACAAGTGCAGATCCATACAGTGTTTTAGCATCACTCCTGTGCTTGGATGTGTGCAACAGTTAAAATTTTATTTTTCACACAGTATTGAAGCTGTTAAAGGGGAGTTCCATGTCTGTTGCATCCTGAAAATGAAGTCAATGAGGAAGAATTTGTAGTAGAGGAGGAGGAAATTGATAGAATGTGGGTCTGAGGAACCATAACAATATTGAGTTTTGGTCTCAAAAATGGACCATTAAACAAAATTTTGTCTGAAATGTGTTATTATATTAAATTTAGACTGGCCAAACAAAAAAATAATCCTGGATTAAGTAACAGCCCAGAATGTGTGAGACAAAATTGGTCTTACTCACAATCACATGGTAATTAAGTTGTGTGTTTTCCTTATATCAAAGGAACTACCGAGGAGAACTTGGACAAGCTGATCCAGAATGTACAAATAGAAAGTGATAGTGATATGATAAGAAATTGGAAATACCTTGATGTTCCTGTTATCTCTTCAGTAAGAATGTATTTATTTTGTAATTTCCTACCACCCAAGCACTCGTCTACAGCTCTTTCAGCAACTCTTAGGAGTATTATTCAGATCTCTTTTTTTGGGAAGTGGGCAATTACTAGGAATTCTTGTTTTTATGATGTGTCTAAGTGGTAAATCCTTTAAATAATTAACATGAATGATTTTCAAAGTAAGATGCCTGTAATCATCAGATGGTGACTTAAGCTGTTTGGTTTTGGAAAGTGCCAACTTTCTCAGTTTCTTGTCTCTGAAGATATTTTCTAGTGTATGCTGAATTCTACAGGTATTAATTGTTGTTCTTTGTTGTTGTTATTTTTTCTTTAAAATTTCCTACTGATTTCCCCCTCTTCCCCCACTTGCTGCTAACTAGGAATAAGTTTCAAAAATCCAAATACGCTATATAATACAACCATGTTTTGAAAATCTTTCCAGTCTGCTGTACCGCAGCATAAACACCCAAGAAGGGACCGTTCTTCTGAAGAAACTTTTCAGCTTTCTAGGTGGACGCCTGTTATCAAAGATGTTATGGAGGTAAATTTGACCAACCGGTTAATCATGGGTGCAGTGCAAAAATTTACTCAAGCGAGCAGTTATAGCCAACCTCTTGAAATTCCATAGTATCTTGAGTTACTTTAGTTAAATAGATCACTTCTAGTCTATTTGTAGTATAGAATATTAGACTGCTGTGTGTTAGCAATGCTTTTTATTTGAGGTCATTTTAAAGGTGAAGCAAATGAAAGTGAAAACAAAAAGTCTTTTTGAACAGCTTGTCCTGTGATTGGCAGTGTTTTGTATAATTTAAAGATCTTGAAATTTTTTTTTTTCCTCCAGTGGGTCTTTAAACTACAATTCAAATCTAAACTGTAGATTGGCAGAGGCTGGAAAATGTTCCTTGTCAGAAGTGTTGTTGCTGTGTTCTTAAATCTCTTCCTAAGCATCAGTTAGTGACTGATGTCAGACAGAACAGCAAGTTCACCAGACCTTTAGTGTGACCCAGCGCTGTCATTCATCGATCTTGGTGACTTTCACACGTTCGTTTGTGTCTTCAGGGGACCCTAACTTCTCTCATATACTACTATAGAGAAATTAAATGTTGGGGTAGTTACCAATGAATAGCTACTAGTGAAGTCTGAACAGTTAAATCAATACTCTGTTTATAAAGGAAAGCATATGTAATCCCTATTCCTTGTGAATATACAAAAGCCTTATCATAACTCTTAGTGTTATGTGGTCTAGCATTTTGTTACACGTGCGTGTTGTTCATGAGATGCTGCTTACGATTGGTTGTTCTAAGAAATTGCATGTGCTGGCATTAAATTCCAGTTAGACATCCCTACTGGAAGTTAAAACTTGATGGGTTTTAGGTCTACGTGGCTGTTAAAAGTGTGTTTTTTGTCTTTCCCTTTAGGATGCTATAGAAAACAAACTAGATTCAAAAGACTGGCCTTATTGTTCCCAGTGTCCTCCTACCTGGAATGGTTCAGGAGCAGTAAGGTAAATTGTTTAATTTCCCGAAACATAGTTTACCCATTTCACAGTGCATTTGTCATGTACATTCTAAAGCATTACAAAAGTGCGCTTCCTAAGCAGTGACATAACATATATAAGGTAACGTTAATGTGTAAAACCTATATTTTTATTTAATCTAAAACATGGTGAAATTGGTTGTTAGCTTAACTTTTCGATAGCTTTTTATTTGGAGTATCTCCCTTTTGCTTCAAAATTAGAAATAACATTTCCATATTCCCAGAATGAGAAGTTTAAACCATTGATCTTGTTAGTGTGAAATAGTTTCAGGGACAGATTAGCAGTATACTGTGACTGGGGCAGAAGGAATGTTTTCATTTCTTCTGACAGTTGTTTCTGCTGTGATAGTGGTGGTGTCATTCGTGAAGTTAATGACTTCAGTAAGTTAAATTTGACTTCTGTAGGCTCTCTCTTTAGGGAATATGGGCCTGCTGGATATTTGACACCTGTTGTCAGTGGATGGTTTAGAGAAGTCCAGAAAAGTTGGAGGTTACAGAATGAGTTCTCTACTAACGAATGTGAAATGGTGTGTTCCCTGTATTTGCATATTTACTAAGTAGCACTAAGAGGGGATTTTTGGAAATGTTTTTTTAGATTACTGATTCATACCGTCCCTTCTTTCCCCCTTTTTAATCCCAATAGCTCTTGAACCTCATGACCAATACCTGTCAATTTGACAGCTTTCTGGTAGTGTTATTTAAATGATGAGGCAGCTGAATAGAGATGAGAGTGTTTCTATCAGAGGAATGCTCATTGCGCTAATCAGATGTTGGAATTCTTAGGGAGGGAAACGTTATACGTAGCCTACATGTGGCAGACACACTTGAATTGGAATTTGTACCTTACTAAATAAAAGACAGACAGTACAGATACATAGCCTTAGGAAAATAGTTGTGTTACTTCCACTGCTAACCAAACTGTTGGTGTGTCCTTACATTCCTGGATGCGCACTGTGATGATCAGTGCAAGGAAACACTGGGGCAAGTCCCTGTAACTGGATCTCTGTCTCACAGGCTGGTGAAATTTGTGAATCTTTTGGGGACCCTAGCAAAGAGAGATCAGGACTGCAGATGATTTAATCTGAATCTGCAATTCCTATATGTGTGTAGACAGTATATTTTACGAGCTTTATTTTTTTTGTTCTGAGCTGCCTGAATCTTCTCTGATAACAGTCAAATATTTTTTTTTTTAGAGAGTCTTTTGACATTTGGAGTCTGAAAAAAAAAAAAAAAAAAAACCCTAGCTTTTTCAAAGGAAAAATGCCACAGGAATTGCTAGCATGCAGAATTAAGCTGCTCAGTAGAAGTCCTTTGTGTGTGAGCTGTGTGTGCAACAAGGTTTTTCGCTTTGCATTTATTTTCCCTCTAGTGATAACTGAATAATTTCTGAGTAATGTGCTAACTTGGTTTTGTTTGAAGTTCTTTTAATTATCAATTTGTGTAAATTCTTTTGCTGAAATTATAATCAAACCGTGAACTGCATGACAGCAATTGTTACTGCTTGTTAAGTGTATAATTTTTACCCAAATTAATCAGTAAAGCTATATGTCATCTTTTGAAATTTCTTACAGTGCGCGCCAGAAACCTAGAGCTAGTTATAAAGATGAGCGGAAGAGTAGTGCGAGACTGATTATCTTTGTGATTGGAGGAATGACATATTCTGAGATGCGCAGTGCTTATGAAGTTTCTCAAGCCTACAAGTCCTGTGAAGTTGTTATTGGTAAGCTGCTCCTGGGAAAAGGGTGGTTTGTAGGGCTTTACTACATGTGTTTCTGGAAAAACGTAAGGATATTTTTTTCTTACGTTCCCTAAATTGGTTCAGTAAACTAATACTATAGCCAATGTATTTTTTAAAACTATACATTTAGAAGTATCTTTTCAGTTTATCTAAATTGCAGTTTATCTAGATTAACAAAATATTAAGGACAATAAATACAGAAAGATCACAACAAGTTACGTTGGAGAAACATGTTATTAAAGTAGCCTGACATATAGCAAAAAGGATTTAAGCAGATGCATATTTGCATTACAGTCTCCTCACAAACTTTTGCATCTGCCTGTGCTTTACCTGCAGCTACACTTAATACTCTCATTGCTTTTGGAAGTAGTAGGGGAGCTGGCAGAATAGTGTGAGATTAATCACTTCAGGAGGAAGGGAAGAAAGTATTTTTTTTTCTTAAAAACAAACAAGTAGAAAACATTAAAAAACCCCAACAAAACCTAAACAAAACAAACCCAAAAAATCTTTTCCAGTGTAGCTCGGTTGACTTTGCAACAACTTCTAGTTCTTGTCATAGTCTCTTCAGAGACTTTACAGAAACCACACCATAATTTATAGCTTTTGTCCTGAAAACTGGAGTAATCTCCCTAATCTTAAAATTCAGCAGTAAATGCATGAATTACCAGCTGGGGTAGCAATCTCTCAGTTAATACTTCAGAGGCAGCAAATGCTTTTCCCATCAACTGCTGTGCATCAAATAATCATTTCCTGTAATACTGTTTAAATTTAGATGCTAAAACATTTGCATATATGATATATCAAAACAGAGTTCCTAGATACAGACCTTACCAGAGACCCGTATCCATCTGCAGTGGCGGCTGGTGTCCGGGTGCAGGGACATCTAAAGCATTCTAAATTGCTTGAGATGCTTATGTCTGGCAATTAAATTTAGTCTTGAGTTTCAAAAAGGATTAAATCTATCTACCATAATTTGAAATAAATAAATACTCTTCCCTAAAGCAATTACAACCTTGATTCTAAGATCTAGAGTCTGTTAACTTAAAATAGTGGGGCATGTTGTAGGTGTGTTTGCGTGTGGTGGTGTTATTTTTTGTTTGTTTATTTTTCGTTTGCTGGTTTAGTTCGTGGTGGTTGAGGTAGGTTTACCGCTGGTCCTAGTTTTGAGTTGCAATGGAAAAACCAGGATAACAGGAATGTAGTTTAACAAGACCTGTTTCTTCATCTGAGACTTGTTTACAAAGCCATGTTTAGTGTAGGTCACTCTTTCACTGTAATATCTGGCACTAATGACAGTCCCATTTCCCCTTTTGTTTAGAGGTGATTTTGGTAGTTCTGTTTGTAATCCTGATTTCTGAGGGGAAGGTGATAACTTCCAAATTTCCATGCTGCTTACTGCAAGATGAAAACCTTTCTGTATTCCTGATTCAGAACTTTAGGAATGTTAGCCCATCCAGACTGACACTGCTAAAACTCGAGGTTCAAGACAGCCCTAACAGTTATGAATTCCCTTTATAGCTGTGGGGTGACCCTTCATGGCAAAAGTTATGATCGCTCCCTATGAGAACAAGAGAGGTAGTTGTGCACTCCTGAAGAATAATAAGGATTCTCTTTGCTCCAGGCTTGGAATTTGTTGAAAAATTTTCAAGGAAATATCAGTCAGTAAAAGCCAGTTTTCTGTAACTGATATTTCTGTGGAAAATTACTGTTATATGACAATTGTTAATCCAGATGGTTTCTTGATTCTAGGATAAAGCCTGTCACTAACTCACCCTTTCACAGAGTGGGCAGATTTCTTGCAGGCTGGGACAGTTGCGTTGAGTGAAGGTGGCCCAGGTTCAAGCCTGTGTTTCAAACCGGGCAGAGCAGGGACTTGAAACTCGTATCCAAAGTACGAGTCCTAATCTGGATGTCTTAGTGCGTGGAAGAGGGACACTGCCTACCTAATGGTGACACTTGTATTTATATGGTAACACATGAAAACACTTGAACTGTTGTAATTTTCAGTTTTCCAGGTACAGTAAAAGACACTGGCATGTAACCAATTTTTTTTTTTTTTTAAGAGGGAATGTTTGAAAGTCAGAATTTCAGACTGATATAGTTAATATTTATGTTTTTTTGTCAGGTTCTACTCATATTTTGACACCTAAAAGACTACTGGATGAAGTAAAGAGCCTTAGTAAACCGAAGGATATGGTCTGCACTAAGGATGAATAGAAATGGTGATGTTTATGATGCATTAGGAAAAGACAAATAGTGTGTACATTCTTAGGGAATTTACTTTTCTAAATACTGTACCAGGATGCTACGTGGTTCTGACTACTGGAATGTCATTTTATAATTTAAATTTGCTGCTTTTTTGGGGAGTATAAGGCAGAGAGAGGGAAAACTCAACACATGTGTTTCTTAGGTTGTATTTAGTATACACAGTGTTACACTGTAAGCGCTTTTTCAAAAGGGCATGTTCATTCCTAACAAATTATGCTAAAAGTTACCATGATTATATATAAACTGGAATTGTTTTTGAGAACTGTGAAACCTTTCTATAATAGAGTTTATTTCTAAAAATGACTGAATTCAAAAGGGCATAAGCTCTTAGATAGAGGCTTCAGAAGAAAATTTGTAAATATGGGCTTATGTTAAAAATATTTCACACAAGTGCAATGTCTCAAGCTGTAATATTTTCTGTAAAATAATTCACTGAAAATTCTTTAAATATATGTAATTGTGAAAAATCAAAAGTTTTTTGATGGTGGTGGGTAAAGGAGAAAGTTAATCACGGAAGTACTAAATTCTAATTTCAATAAATAACTTTGGAGAAATACTGTCAACTGTGCACTGAAGTACGCTTTATATTTAAGTATATACAGGGATTATTACTAAAGCTTTTCAAAAAAGCCTTAATTTCTTACGAACTTCCTTATGATTGTGTCTACATAGTCTGTCTGTTTTATAAGGTGAATTGCCTGTGATATAGAAGTTACAAAATTTTAAGCATCAATTGCCTTTTCAGGGGAGTGGGGGCAAGGGAAAGGGAGAGGAAAAGAAGGGAAGCAGTTGAATCTTTCAAATGGCTTGGTAACTTAAAAAAAAAAGAGCAAACCAAATACCAAAACCTGATGCGTTCTAGAGAATTTACTGTTTTCTTCTACTTTATTACATACTAAGAAATACATAAATTTGTGTTGAAGGGGATCAAATAAATTCAAAATAGTATTAATTCTGTAATACTGGTAATGTTTAGATTTGTCTTAGAAAATTAAAGTATTAACTTACTAACCTCTTACAGGGATGTTGTATTGATGTGCCTTGAAATGTTAGTTTGTTGTATATAGAATCTGAGAGAAATGTCATAATGAAAAAAGAATAGATTACTCATGTCTTTTTATTTACGTATTTCCCGGCTGTAAGGATATTCATCTTTTGCTCTGCAGAAAGGTGGTTTTGTTTCTTTTCCCTTAATTTTGCCCTGAGGTTAACTAGTAGGTTGAGAGAACATCTTTGCTAGGTAAGTTCACTCAAAGTTAATTAGAAGGTGGGAAAAGGTCAAATTCCAGTACTGCATCAGAGAGGAATGAAATAGGAGATCATTATGTAACAACTCTAAAATGTTGCAGGACATGGGGCAGGGGGAGGGTAAGTGGCTGTAGCTTTCAAATGCACCTGTGCGAGTTAGGCATCTATCGTATCTATAATGTTTTTGTGAATTCTAGTTTCTGACTGTAAAAATCCAGAGTAGAAGTACTTATTTAAGAAATGCAGTGTTCAACATTTTCTTACTGAAGATGCACACTTTGAAATCAGTATTAAACACTTAACACTTAAATTACATATACTCCTTACACTTTGGCAAGAAGAACCCAAGGTTGGTGTAAAAGCTGTATGTAGTTGCAGACTTTTTTTTTTTCTATTCCCAAAGCTTAAAAGCAATAAATACAGAACAAAATAACTGATATCAAAGTATCCTACTTCAGGACTGAAATAATGGATTTCAGCAGTATATAAAATCCACTATACTGATGTTTATTTGCTGCATAGATATGAAGAAATACCAGCTTGAAATGTTGGACTACTTCTGCATGTTCAGCAATTAGACTTTCTCCAAGTGTCTGCTTTAGGCTTAAGTGCTATCACCAGCTCAAAATTTGATAGCTGATAAATATAAGACTGAGACTTTTGAGTTTTGGAATCCATCACCCACTTTTTCCAGCAGGCAAAGACAAACCTTATTGTAAAGGTGGGTTAATAGAGGTGCTTTAAAGTAAGAAATGGGACAGCAACATGTACAAAGCAGCTCCTGGTTTCTTACAGGAGCTTGTGAAGGAAGGGGATGCTGCGGGTGGGGGATTCTTCTAAAGGTGTTTTTTCCCCAAGGATCTTCTCGGCTACTTTTTTATTCTCGATCAAGAATTGTTTTATCAAGAATGGCAAAGAGTTGTATCATGATAAACGTCTGCCCCCAAAACCTAATATTTTAGAGTACATGTAACAAGGTATATTACAATTTTGAAGGTTCCTGTTTTCATATTATACATCTTAAAATAGATACCCATTGTGTACATGTGGGCCCAGATTCATGTAAGCACAGATGTTGTTCTGATTACCCTAGATAATAAAGATATATATTTCCAAGTGCACTTTATTTCTTAAGTTGAACTCGGACAAGATTCAGGGATGACTAAGAGGAAAATCAAAGGTATGGAACAATTGCCATGTCAATAATGGCTAGAATAGGATCCTTGATCAAGGAGGGGGAAAAGTTGATGGAGGAGTATGTGCTGGAAGCCTCAAAAAAAACCATGTTAGTGTGCAGACTGAAGAGACAGACGCGTCACCTCCTGTTCAGTGTGTGAAGTTACCACCTGAAACTTGCAGTTGTCAAATTCAAAACAAAAGGACCTTTAGCATCTGAGATCTGATAAGGTAAGAACACCACGTGGAAGAAACAGACAATTTAATTGTAAGGAATACATAGTCAACAAATGGTATTACTCAGTTAGTGAGACATGCAAGGAAGTGTCTCAAAAACAAACAACTCTCAATGTAGGGCACTCTAGAAACAAAACGTTTACATATGTTAACTATGACTTGGTATGTTACCATGATGCTTATAGATGTCTCGGGTGCAGAGGCTGCTTCCTTTTGTTGGTGTGCTTAAGCAGCTGCTGTTAAGGTGTGGGAAGAAAGCATATGTAGTAATAACTGAGATTTATTCTCCTATTTGGGGGTGGGGAGAAATAAAAAGTCAAAAAGCTATCCTTGCTTGTTTAAGCAGATTTTTTTTTTTTATTAAGCTGTCTTAAGTGAATACTTAGAGAAGGTAAGTGTATACAGTAACAGGGGTTAGCCAACATTCTAAAGACTTTCAGGAGAATTAGTAATTTGTTTTCTAGTTCTGAGACTGAGTGTAAATATGTGGAATACCAATATGCTCTGTTTTCGTTTAGTACTGATAGTTACAGAACAGCTGGCAAAGTCAGCTAGCTGGCTTTCTTATCTCTGTATTTATCATTTTATACTTGCAGAAATAGTGACACTTCAGAATCAACTAGCAAAACAATACAGCCTTTGAAACTGGGTAATTAAAGCTGTTTTCTTTTAACTTTAGCCAGATCTTCTGAAACTGCTCGTACCATTCGTTCTGTGGCTTTCTTCAGACTGTTTGCTGTCTGTATGGCATGATCCAGAGTGGAACTTAAAATCTGATGGGAAAAATAAAATACAGCCTTGTTAATACTGAAGGCAAATGTTTGCTTTCAAATGACGTTCTTTGTTTCAGTATATGAAACATAATTCCAGAAGTAAGATCCAGGGCTACTTTTCTGTCCCTTTCACCATTGATACAGGGCAAAGTTGCATGCATGCTCGTATGAAGTCACGTACTAATATATAAGCTAAAACTTCCTCCTGTCTTATCCTCAAATGGACTAGACGTGCTTAGATTGTAAAAATCAACTTGCTAAGAATGGGGATGTTCAACAGTGCCATGATGTGAGGATGTACTCTTCCTGAGATAGCTGTGTGGCTTTTAATTTTTCACTTACATTTACACTGGAATCACTGGCACTTCTGATGTTGATTGCAGATTTGCTTTGGGCAGACTTCTTGCTGGGTAAGTATTGACGTGAAAGGATAATTTTATCATAGGTGCTTGAATAGCAGGTTTTGGCAGCCTCAAAGTTTTGCCTAAAGATAATATATATATATAGAATAGAATAAAAACAATTTTAGTAAGCAAAAGAGTTTCCAAACGATGTATTAAATATATACAGCTTGATAGCATACACAGTTGCAAGTAATTTTAGAGTGAATAAAACTTTTCATTTAGTTGTAAAACACAATCCATCATAACTTGTGTTACATCTGTACTGCAGTAAGACACACAATATTCCAGGGTAGAGATTCAGGAAATCTCTCAAAATAGCATTACGTTCTTGGTGCTGTAACCTTCTCTTACAGAGTGGTTGGTACCATTGATTCTCAAGTGCAGCTGCTGTACTTCCAGGCCATTACTGCTCTCAAAAACTATGATAACAAAACTTGTCTGAGTTTGTCCAGTCTGTGCTATAGTTAAGAATCCATTTTACTCTCAGACTCACAGTGTAATTAAATGTTAGCAATAGTTAAAAGTAGGGCTGTTAATTATAAAGAAATAGTTGGTAGCAAACAGAATTGTTTCTTAAATACTACAGACCTGCTTTTGAATCCGTGAGCAGGAACATCCTCTTAATGAAGTGAGATATTTTAAAATTTTATTTCTTTTACTAAATGTGTCAGCTAAAGAAATCAGATGTTGACTCTTCATTGAATTAGAAAGATTGAAGAACTACTATAAGAATCATTTATGCTTGCTTTTAGGGTAAATACTTTAATTATTCAGTAAATTTCTAATATACAGCATGCTCCACTAAAGAGAAAACATTCCTCCTGCTTATGATACTGGTGACTTTTTTCCATGCTGAATCTTCAACAACAGCATTTTCTGTTGTACTACATACAGTTATTGCTACAGCTTACCTTTCAGAAAGTCTGTTTACAAATTCAAGTGGCTGCTTATTTTTTTGAGCCTTTTGAGTGGAGATTCTCTTCTGTAAATAAGCTGGAGTTGTTGAGGCCATGTTTAAAACAGAAGCAAAAAAAAAAATTCTATATTTAACACTTTATTTAGCATAAGTAAAAAAAATCAAGTAACTGTTGCTGCTGAATAAAACTTGAATGTGTTTAAGATTTTTTGCAAATGAGGACAGATTAACCTTTGAGTTTGCTGTTTGATTTAGTTCTATGACAAATGATATGCAGATTTATATTCATTTTCATACAGTGAAAGACTGCAGGGGGAAGTGTAGAATAATTAGATTCTCATAATCCTAATAATTACATGAATACTACTTTGATTTATAGCTTTACAGTATGTATATAGAGAAGTAGCTAATTTCTACTTTCTTCCCACTGTTGAAAATTCCTATTTTCTGAGTGTAATTTCTTCCTACAGCATAGAGAGGAGTCTGAGATAAGTGAATTTAAAAGCTAGATGTTCAGCTTTTTATTTTTTTTTTAAATTAGACTTTCCTTGGCTTTGTATGTCACACAATTTGCATGTAGAGCTGGAATTTTTTTTAGTACTTGTTTACACTGCGTTAGGTAACAGCTAGGACTGAAACAGTTGGCACAGTAATGCCCAATATTCTTCCGTGTGGCCCTGCAGAATGAGATATTCCTGTCATAAATGAAATACAGAAGGGACTCCTCTCATAAAGAACCAGAGAAGGTTAAAGCTCTCATGCACGGGGATTAAACTTGGCGAGGTGTGTTAAAGGTGCATTTGCTGATCTTGCTCTGCAAGATCCGTACGCATGTGTTTAGCTGTGCTACTGATTGCTTATACTAAACTAAATTTGGCCTGATATGTGTGCAGTGTGGCTTTCTGCCCCTTAAAACCTAGCCTGTGATTGGTAATTATTTCAATAACACATCATACTTACACGTTGAACCAGAACTTTTATTTCTACGTAGGGCACAAGACTGAACAGACTCTCTGTAATTCCTGAGTTTAAATTTATCTCTGCTTCCTCTAGGACATCTGCACCTAAGTCCTGAAAACAAAGACATGTTGTTTAGAAAAACAAATGCTATAAACAAAAATATTTTTGTGTAATATCTTTGCAATCATTATACCTTTTCTCTCTCCACATAATCTTGCACTGAATGTTTTGTAACTGTCAGTCTCACAGTTCTCAAGTTCCTCGCTTTGTGAATCATAAGAATCATAGGCTGAGATGTCTTCTGAATGGCTGCCTAAAATCCCAAAAACACATTAAAAATGTCTGAAATGGTAAAAATTTTGGCCTGTGTACCTAGGTAATTATTTAGCTTTCAGCACCATAATTTCCGAAAATTAATGCTACTGCAATTTAAAGAAGTACTTCTTCCTCCATTTTACAGGTGGAGATTGATCTTTAAAGATTGACTTTCAGCCCTGACTATAAGCCTTAAATGTAAATTTTTCTTTTTGTGGGGGTGGTGGTGTTTGTTTTCAGTCCCAGAACTGTTGGGTTTTTTTTTTGTTTGTTTGTTTGTTTGTTTTTTTAAAAAAACTCTCCATCTTCCTGTCTTTAGATTCTTGTTTTGAAGGTTAAAATTCCAACAAGTTGAAGTGTTACGAAAAAAATGCAGCCTGAGAGGAACGTGACAAGAGAATTTGGGAGGATCTGATACCGCACTGCTTTAGTTATTGCACAAACCAGTACTAACAATAATGTCCCCAGTGTATTATTTTACAGTGAAAGGATATCACAGAGAAGCCAAGGACAAAAGGTAGATCAAAGGTAAGAATAACCTACGTATTCAGACTTAAAACTGAATCTAGGACAGCTCATGCTATACTTTTATTTATTGGGTAGTAACAGCTTCAGTGTTCTGCAGTGGAAAGATAAAATTGGGATGCCCAAAGAGAAACAAATGCTGACAGATACTTAGTGAAACTCCAAGAGCTGGAGTCTTGGGTGACTTGACAGCTGACTTAACTAGTTCACAGTAGCCTGTGTGGGCTCTAGTTTGGATGCAGTGAGATTATATTATTAGGAGCTGGACTAAAGAAGAAGAGTATTTTTGGTCTGTGTCAACCCTGAACGGATCAAAGATTTAGGCAGAACTACTTTTCCTTTGTTTTCGTGCAGAATAAGAAAGTTGAATCCAAAAATGAAAAGTGGAAGTACTGATATGAGATGTTTCAGTCATCGAGTTTGGAATCTCCTAGGGCATGGAATAAATGCACATAAGGAAAAAAAGCAAAATCAAAACATTGTGTGCACGCCACTGTTATGCTTTTGAAAATGTTAGTAGTAGTAATATTTGGAAACTTATCTAAAAAGGTGAATTAGAATTATAGAGTAATTCAGGTTGGACAGGGCTTCTGGAGATCATTTGGCCCAATCCCCTCTCAAAGCAGGATGAACTTAGGCGAAGTTGCCTAGGTCCCTGTCCAGTTGAGTTTTGAATATCTCGATATTTTTGAGGGTTTTGAGTATCTCAATGTGGAGATGCCACAGCCTCTCTAGGGAAAACTGTTTCAATGTTTGACTAGACCCAGAGTTAAAACTCTTTTGCTCATATCTAACTGGAAATTCTGTTGCAGCTTGTCTGTTGCCTCTTGGTCTGTCACTGAGACTTCCAAAGTGAATTTGACTTAGTGTCTTCTTTAGTCTCTTTTTTATTCTTAGTGTCTTGTGCTAAGCAGTAACATTTGTTAAAACTACAAAACAATTTTCATGCTGCTGAGATGTGACAGAATTGTATTTCTTAACAGGATTCAACGGGAAGCATAAGCATAGTTTTGACCTTTGTATGCCACCACTACTTACTCAAGTTGGTATCTGATAAATCAGTTGGTTTTCTCTGAATGAAGAGTGAACATGTTCCAGTTTTCGTTTCCTGGATATTGGTATTTCTTTGAGCATGAAAACAGAATGATATCTTAATTGTATCTTAATACCTTCATGATGAGCCTTATGAGCATATTATGTTAATGTCAGCAGTTCTTATTCGAGGAGAAAGCAGATCTACTCATAGAAAGAACTCTACCTATATCAATTATCTGAAAAGGGGGTAAGTAGAAGCTTAAATTAAAAATTAACCAAAGCAAAATAATGACCTCTGTAGTTAAAGGACACATTCTGACAAAAGGACCCTGACTTACCAGAGCTGTTAAACATGCTTAAAAGTAGAGGTCTTGATAATCACATCTTTAAATAGCAAAGTATGAAATCCTATGTATTTATATACGTGTTCACATATGTTCCATCAAAATATTATCAATAATAAGGATGATATGGTTTCTTAGTAACTTTGAGCTATTAAGGTTTTAATTTTACTGCCTTTAGATAATTAGAGGAATATTTGAGATGTACCTTCTGACAGAACAAGAACAAAGTTCCTTGTTTGCCTTATTTGACATGTATTTTCAGTTTAAGGCATACAGTATTGTCAGATTTATTTGGAAAATTTTCCACCCCCTCATGAAAAAAATGATCAAAAGATTGAGCTAACTTTCCTTAAATGACAGAGGGGAAAAAATGGAAGCTAGGTGTTTTACTAGGTAAATATTAACATCTACTCTGTAAAATAATCTGAGAGCCTATTTAGATGGATATTACTGTGTTCTACACTGCATGTATTATATGATCTAGCTTTGGACAGAGATTTAATCTGCCAAAATTTCGAATTCCAAAATAACCCATGTGGAATTATTTTATCACAGTGACATCTCTGTAAATTAAACTTAGAGTTTGACCCCTACACTTGAAATACATGCAGATGTATCAATATGCTCTCCTTGCAGGCCTACCAGATTAGTTTCTGACAATGATAATTTCAAATATTTTTCATTGCTGAACACTTTGCATCCCAATTTGGGATGCTGACGTGTATTGCTGAGTAGTGAACAAAGACAAAGCCTCTTCTCTTAACACAATATTAAAATAACTCTGTCATTTAAGCACCATAAACCTTATACTGGTCCCCTGAGATAGGCTACTTTGTAATATGAATATAATCCTCTCTCTAATAAAATTGATGGGAGTTTTGCCATTTCTCTGGTGGTCTGGTATATCACATACCTTATGTGATTCAACTAGAAACTGGTGATAAACTTGAAAACAGATCATCCTCTCATTTTATATGTATTAAAGACATTATTCAGTGTTTCATGCAGAGGCCAGTATAGAGACGTATCAGTGTACATGCATGTATCTCTTTACTTAGCTGTAGAAAACCACGTCTATGACTAACAAAACACGTAATACAGTTACCCTTTCATACTTTCTTCATCAGGATTAAATTTTTGACTTAATGTACCCTGACGATGGGATCCAAGACCTTCAGCAGCATATTTTTCCTCAGGTGAAAGGAATCTCTGTTGAACCCAGAAGGCAAAATGAATTTATGTATGATTGCTTATATTACTGTGTACATATCAAACAGGATACAGTGGCATCACTTGTACATCACTTCTGTACTGTTTTTATTTGCCACCAACTCTACAATTTGATTGATCTATTTACAATTCTAACTGTAGAGCAGACTGGACAAAATATGAGCACATTTTGTCTGTGAAGCTGGAATTCAAGACAGGTTTTCAAGTTGCTTTGAGAAGGATTAGCATATACTAGTTTCTCTCAGTGCCTTAAAACTGAATATTTTTGTAGGCAAGCAATTGCTTGTAGGTTTTTGCTTTCTGAACAAATAATAAAGGCAGGCTAGTAAACACAGTGAAGTCTTTCCTGAGAGAAGCAAACTTTTATCACTAATTTCAAAAATGTTTGAGAGCCTTTCCTTAAATTTCTCTTTTGGAAACCAATTCAGCAATGCTATGGTATGCCGTAGTATCTCAAAAGCTGAGCCATCATACTGTGCAAAGACTGAAGAGAAAAATGTGTGATCTCAAAGATGAGAAAGATAATCTAAGTTTAAAAAAGTGAGTATGGAAACAGATGTCATACCATTAGGTTAGAAGAATGCTTGTGTGCTAGGAGACCACCTCTTCCCAGAGGCTCTGTTCCTCTTCTGGAAGTTGATTCAGCTCTCTTTTGTAACCTTAATTGGTTAAGGGGAAACCATTTATTTTATTTTGCTAATCTCATTAAGATGATTAACACCAATTAAATACTCCCCAGGAGGGCAAGGATGGTATCTAGAATTGTTTTACGAAGTTTTGATGGCTTATTATGTAAATGTCTGCATCTCTCCTTTTTCTTGTTTAATTAAAAATACCACACAAATATTGGCAAATAGTTTTTTATTGGCCCTGTGCTTTGACATTCACATCCTGAATTTGTGTGGCTGCCATGAATTTTGTACAGAGGTATGACTTAACTCCTAGTGAAACTGATGGTAGTGTTTTGGCTTCAGGAAGTACTTTGGGGTCCATAAGACCCAGGAAGGTAAGAATTACCAGGCTGGAAGGAATTTTTGGATATGTAGTTATGGAATTCTGTAAAAGTTTTATTCTGGAAATATTCCCGTTGCTTTCAGAGATTCCAGACATCCCAATTTTCTATATTCAGCAAATACTTTTATAAGTTTTTATAACAATTTCAACAGTTGTTTCAAAGTTTTCACTTACATGTGAAGGCAAAGATTGCACTTGTCACCTTCTAAACAAACTTGATTTGTCTGTGGGATTCCATCAGTTGTCTGACACTTTTCTTTCTCATCGTTCTTGTGAAGAAATGCGGTTTCAGTACCTCTTTGTGGAGGATCAGCAATGCTTGAAACTACTGGGCTCTGTAGAAAGTCACCATAGCATAGATACTTGTAGTATGTGGTCACTGCATTGCAAGTACATGACTTCTACCAGCCAGCATTTTCTGATTGTCTCTAACTTGGGATTCAGAGAAAAATGTTTTCTAAAACATGGACTATAAAAGTGTTTGGTGATACTTATCTGTAGATTTGTAGAAGGCCATAAGATTATTTTTTTGTGCATTTATGATCCAGGACAAAATATTACCATATTTAGCAGTAAACTCAACTTTCTATAGCACAATAATGTTTGGCTTTCTACGAATTCTGCATTTTTAAGAACCTTAGACAAACCAAGTAATATCTCTTCCAATTAAATGATAGTGATGAATTCCCAAAAACAAAGACAGATTTGTAAAAGTTAAAGTAGCTGCTCATATTTTCTTATTCTGAAATAAATGCTTTTGAAGCTGGGACTAAAAATATTCAGTTTAGCTGTGCTTTTATACTTAGATTTCTGTTATAACTAATGAAATATTATGAAATTAATATTTCATAGGAAAAAAAACCCAAAACATTTTCTTTGAAGTAACATGCTATCTAAAAGTGTCATGCTCTTATTCGAGGAGAACATGCAATAGTACAACCACACTGAGGTTCTTGAGACTTGCATCAATAAAAAAGAATAATGTAGTCTCTAAATAATAAAACTCACTGAGTTACCTCAAAAAGAGAATATGATGAATGGGCAGATTCATAGGAAGTGAGCAAAGATGACAAGTTGCATTTGCTGTCATCACTTTGTTCTTGGATGTCTTCAAGCAGCATGCCAAGTCTAAATATTTCCCCTTCCACCTTTCTAAACCCAATTGCAATACACAGTTAGTAAAACCTGTATAAACTGGTATTTATTTCTTATTATGATAACCATATTGGGCACTGAAGTGCACTTCCTATAGGAAAAAATAAATTAACGGAGTTCACTGAGTCACTTTTAAGAACTTGAATTAATCAATTATATATCCTAATTACAATTATGTTTTATAAAGCCCAAGATGAATTTTGGCCAAATCACTTCCAGCTTACCACATGTAATATTAAGATAATGTTTTAACTTCAGAAAAATTCTAATAGGTAAATGAAGTAATTGCTGTAAGACACTCAAAATAAAATATACTTAGCACTTATCTTCTAACCTTTCAGGATCAAACTCTCCAACGTCGATAGACTTGTCCTTGTAGTTCTGCAGCTGTAAATTATGGTGCTTTTCTCTAGCTGTTAAGTAATTCCTTTCCAAAGCATCAAGGTATCTTTTCAATTGATTTAATGCCTTTATCAATAAGAAATAATTGAATAGCAAATGTCATTATAATTTAGACAGCCACAGTGATAACTGCTTATGCTGTGTAAGCCAGATGCTATTTGCAGTGATGTTGGTAAGAATTTTGCTACTGCCATGAACTGGAACAGGACTGTGTCTTGTAGGTCCACCTAGTACTCTGTGCTGCTCTACTATATACAAGTGAAATATTAAACCATGACTTCTGAACTGATACCCTACACGTTAAAATTCCTAACTTATACGATGACTTAAGGCCTTTCACTAATAGTTTTGAGTAGTAATTCTTAAAACAGATTTAAGAATTCAGCCACTTACTTACTGAACACCTTCATTTTTGCCTCTTAAACTCATAATTTCAGTCTGAGGTTAAGAAAAAGAGTATTTTGATTGAGAAGGATGTCTGTCTGAGGAAAACAGGGAGTATGTTGCCAGAAAATTGTGTGTCTACAGCCATTTAAAGTGTATTTTGGATAACATAAAATACATAAATTAATTTACCAGATAGTTGTCTTGTAAAAGGAATGTCTCTTGGGTCATATGCTTAGAGAAGTCTTCCACCTTCAAGACAAAATATTAGACTTTTATTTGGTATTTTAAAAATTAATATGCCAAATTAAATAGAACTTGAGCATCAGTGCAAAGTATATATTGAAACAGAGCTCTTTACTTTCTTTATCAGTTGATCTGTCTGATCCTTTAGTACTTGAGACATCTTTTCTCCTAGTGTTAGTTCTGGCAGTGAATTAGAAGGATTTAGACAATGTGCTTTTACTGTAGCAGCTGCTGATGCTGTTGTTCCACACTGTAATCCTACACAATACAAAATAATATCAATCAATTGGAATTTCTGCCCAAAAGTGCTATCAAATTACATAAGTAACTTACATAGTTACTGTAATGTTATTTACTTGCTTTAGACAAATCACGGGTAGGTTGTATAGGGATAAGAGTCTGGGATGTAAAGACTTCAGAGGATGTTCCAGTGTCTCCTGAGTAAATGGCAATGCTGGCATTTGGAAAATCTGACTGAGGAAGCATCTGTTAAAATGAGACAGAAACATAGAAACAATGTATAGAACACTTGTGGAAATAAATACAAAATTCAGAAATAACTCAAAATACAAGTTACTAATATTAATGAAATGTTTATTATAACAAGACCATATCATTTTCTGTGTTTATAGTTTGATATATGCAAAGTGTCTCATTGTATAAAAACTTAAATATGCAATTCTACGTTGTGAAAATCTAAAGAGGATTTGCATAAATAGGAAATACAATGTGAATGTGACAAAACAGTTTTGAGGAATATTCATTGTCTCAGAGAAAAAGATGAATTAATTTAAAAACAAATAAAAAATTCTGAGGTATTTACCTTAGGATTCAATCTCAGAGGATCAATATGATTCTGGTTGTCAGCATACTGTGTCTGCATCTCATTTGCAGCCAGGAAATAATAGGGAAAACTATTAAAACGTGTTACATCTTGAACGATTTACTAAGATATAAATCTAGGAATGGACTTAAGCATCTGCATAGCTCTCGGAGTGAACTCCATGGTAAGGCATAAAATTGAAAAGTAACTATCTAATTGCTAACAAACTTTAGAATAAATATACCACAATAAGAGGAAATATTGTTGTCAAACCAATCCTTTAAAAAGAATTAACTTGCCAATAAATACCAGTATAAATAGTCAGAGTGTTAAGCTGTGAAAAAAGGCAAAGATGTCTTTAACATAAACACAGGCACAGTATGAAAATGTATTTGTAAGAAAAACTTGCGATTTAGTACTTTTGGTGAATTGGAACATTTACGTGTAATATGTGAAATGACAATTTATAGTGAATTTCCTAATGATCTGAAAGGATGCTTTATAATCACAAATTATACTCCAGAGCATCACTAAATATTTGGTAATGAAAGTTCTATATAAATGCAGTCCCCCAAAATGTTATTTGTGAAAGCAGTTATTGATTAAAGTGATATACTCGCTGATACCTATAGACTGCCTGCATGAACTAGTCATGTTAGATTTTACTGGAGACGGAGTATCTTCTTATGGTAAAGATCACTCTACCAAGTATTAAGAATTTCTTAAAGCATCTTAATTACCTCTAGCTGTTGCAACAGTTCTGGAATGCTCGTTTCTTCTTGATTCTCTACTTCAGCAGAATTGAAATAGTTCTTATTTTCTAGAACACTGTTCACAATTACTGATTTACTTAACAAAAAGGGGAAGGATCTTGTTCTTTCAGTTGTAGGAACTGAGTTAATATTGTCACTTCTTTCTGGTACTTGAACTTCTGAAGCAACTTCGGAGAAGTCGGGAAGGCAATAATGAGCTTGACCTTGGCCATATTTGAGCTCCTGAAGTGAAACTGTTTTCTTCAACAGGTCTCTCTCTTCTTTCATGTTTTGAAAGAGGTGTGTATCTTCATTCTCATTAATCACTTGTGAATTTTCTTGTCTGCACCCACACTTACCAGTAGAAGAAATAGGTTTCTTTGAAATGCATCTATTTTCATTTAGTGAATTTTGATTTTTATCACCAGCGTTTACTTCCTCGTGCTTTTCTAAGTGATATTCTTCAAAGTTAGTTGCCCGTTGTTTGTGTGCTAAAGGGCCTTTGACATGTTTTGAAGGCTCAGGTTTGTTCACAGCGTCATTGATACTTTCAGTAAAGGATGTCTCTGGTATTGTCTCGCATTCAATTAATTGGCATGTGCTTATTAACTCTCCCTTAGAAAAATGACGCAAAAGGACATCGGACATTTTTGAGTGAGTTAGATGTTCTTTGCTATCTGGTTTACTAAAACTACCAATAGGTAATTGCGTCTTAAAGGAAGTTTCACTTCCAGGCATTTCAACTGCAATTCCTGTTGTTCCTATGGCACCTCTATGATGACTGGAGAATTCTTCAAGCTGTGGGTGAGTTTCATAATTTGCTGTTGCTTTTACGTTTTTGTTATCTTCAGAACAGGCTAAGTTTAAAATACTAGAAATATCTTTTGTACAAGTACAGTCATTCAAATGATCTGAATTGCTGTCTGTACAGGTTATTCCTACATCTCCATCATAAGGTAAGTCATCTTGTTCCTCATCAGTTGCATTTGTGATACAGTCTAATTCATCTGAAAATGAACTATTCATTTGGGTTTTCATCCAGACTGACAGTTTATACTCTTTTGTACTCTCCATGTCCAGTTTATGTAGAATATGAGTGCCATTGCTTCCCCAGTTTTGGATAGAGCTTTTAGTATTGCATGGATCAAAATCTGTAATGTAGGAGTAATAATTATTTTATACTTAAATATATTTGAGAATAAGATCTACATCTGTCTTCTACCTATTGTAGGTTTTTTTTTTTTTTTATAACCACCCCCCTGACATGGATGTTTGCTTTTCATATTTACACTAGTTTAAGTCTGGATTAACTACTAGAGGAAACAGAAAGACACAACTGCCAGAAGCATTGGGAAAAAGATAATTGAGCTTAGCGCCAGGTAACAGTCTTTGCTTGCTAAATCTCTCTATAGCATTGTAGACAAAAAACTTAGTACCAGAGCCAACAATGGTATTAGAATTCAACCTCGGTTAAAAAAAAAAAAAAAAAAGTAATAAAGTACAATTCCCCACACTTTACCTCCTCACCATTGTTTCTTCAGCCTCTGCACCAGAGAAAAATCAACAAACTTTTTTCAATTGATTTCTCACCCCATTTCATCAGATAAAATGCAATGAATGAATGTGATACTGAAGTAACGCCGTTCATAAACGCCGTTGTCTCAGCGGTATGAGCCGAAAGAAGCGCACTTACAGCCCGTTTCCTACAGCGACTTTACCGCGGCGCGGCTCTGCTTTCTCCTTCTTTGTGGGGAAGGGAGCGGCGCTGCTGTTGTGAAAACTCCCCCTCGGGCGGCACTGCGTTCCGCCGGGGCGGCTCAGGGATCACCTGCACTTGCGCTGCTCTTGTTACCCGACCCGCCGCCGCCCCAGCCGGCTGTAGGGGTGGCGCAGCGGGGCCCGCCAGGTGCGCGGCGGCGCCGCCGCCATCTCCGCTTACAGGCCGGTAACCCGACCGCGGTGCCCGTGTGGGCGGTGCCGTTCCCCGGCGGGGCGGCAGGGCTGGCCCGCAGGTGCTGCGGCGGCCGGGCACCTCCCTCCTCCCCCGCCCCGCGCCTCACGGGGTGCCCCGCCCACCGCCTTGGCCCCGCCCCTCCCTCCCCATTGGTCCGTATGAACGATGCGGCCTTCCGGCGGCGGGGCGGAGCGTGCGCAGAGCCGTTGGCCGCTCCCCCCACCTCCCCCTCACCGCGGGGCGGGCGGCGATTGGTGGGTTCGAAGAGCGGCTGCGCGTGGGAGGGGCGGGCGGGGCGCGCGCCGCCCCCGCCGTGGCCGAGCGCTCTGGGAAACCGGCTCCTTCGCGGGGGGCGCGCGCCGGCCCCCTCAGCCCGCGGCCGCGCCGGCAGCCCAGGTAAGGCGCCGCCCCGGGGCGGGATGGGGCGGTGGGGGGCCCGGGCGGCCGGTGCGGAACCGGGGCGGGGGTCGCGTCGGTGAGCGCTGGGTGTCGGGAAGGGGGTGTGTGGGGGGCTTTGCGGCGGTCCGCCGCCGTGCCGCAGGGGGACGCCTGGCCCAGGTGGGACCGCCGGGTCCCGCCGCCGTCTGTCAGCACCTGCTCCCGTGGCGGGGCGGCTCCGAGCGCAGCTCCGGCGGCAGCGCCTGCTCCTCCGGTCCCGGCTTCGCAAGGCTGCAGCGAGCGGCCTTTATTGCAGAGCCGCTTCCGAGCGGCCTGATGTGGTGGCGAATAAACCTGCCGTACAGCCAGCTCTGGAAGGCTGCTGTTTGTGTCTTGAGTTTGGAGTTTTACGTGGTACTTCTGGCAGTCGTTGAGCTCACTTCTTTGGAAGCAAAAACAAGACATGCCTGTCCAACCTTTATTGGTTGTATGTCGTTGAGGGGTCACCCTTCTTTCTCTAAAGTGAATTAGTGACAAGGCATTACCTCAGCTACCTTTAATCGGTTGCGTTGTGCTTAACAGGATAGGTAAAGGATGATAAGTAGTAAATAAAATTTTAAGGGGGTGACTGAAACGGGCTATTGATATAACAGGAACTAGTAGACTGCAAACGTATGGCGAAGAGTGTACAGGGAACAAGCTCTAAACTCTTTATGAGTTTGAGATAGGTATTGCGTTGTGGCATATCTAAACTCAAATTGTACCATACCTAGTCTTATTTATCTACTAGACCATAGCTTTTACAACTGTAGTTCCTCCCCTTCTTTTGCTTATTCAGTTTTTGAATGGAGGAGCGTATTTAATCAGGAATTATTTAATCAGGAATTCTTTATCCCTTTATTGACCTGGTTGCAAATACCAATTGTACCCCACCTTGAAGTTGTGGCCTTTCTTTTGTGTTACATGCTTTTTCAGCCCAGTGTGCCGTCCCTGTTAGATTCTTGACAGCGGGCTGCAGGGTGCGTGCATCCTGGGTTGCCATGGAGAGCTGCGCAACCATCTCAGAATTTAGAAGAACATGCTGAGTCTTGCATCTCAAAAAGAGCAGTTGAGAGATTCCAGTCCCTCCTTAAATTTTGTCTGAAAGCCTTATACCTTTTGTTTAAGTCATAATTTTATTAAAGCTGAAAATACCAGCAAAAAGGTCATCCTCACAGTGCAGTCCTTTTAAATTCTTTGCTTATATATTTTTATTGTGTGTTTAAACTGATTAGTAGGCCTGTACCAGTGTTCCTTCTTACTAGTTCCATTAATGGTTACCTAGACCTCTGAACTGTGGTTTTGCATCCCTCTTTGGCGGGAAGGACTTTATACTTTCAGTAACTTCCCTGTAAAGCTGAGACAAAATGTACCTGAGACTTAAGACAGCTTTATTGGACTAGAAGAAACCTATGTGTGTCTTCTCTGTTACTTTATTTAAAATGCTGTTATTAAATGCTCTTGTAACTCTTTCAGGCAGCTTAAAACTACTTTGGATTGTACATTCCTGCTTCTCTTGCTGGAGAATTGCTTCAGGACTTGATGATTAGGTTAAAGTAACTTTTGAAAAGGCATTGATAGGCATTTTATTGTTTTGTTCTTGTGTTCTCATTGTCACTTGGCTTAAATTGTTTTTTCTCTTCTGTTTTTTTTTTTTTTTTTTTTTTTTATGAGGCATTTAGAGATAACATCTTTCTTCTCTTTGACTTTCTTTTGGTAGTCAGCAAGCCAGTCTCTTCTAGTATTAATGTTGAGTAAAAACATTGCAAAAAATATAGAACACCTGTTCATTTTGACATTTTGCAGAGGAGAACAACACAATTTTGGAAATGAGTCTTACCTCTTACATCTTGTCAGGGTGGGAATTTATTTTTGTTTTGCTAGAACTGTTTCTAATGTCAATTCTCAGCCTTTTTTTGTCAATGAATGACAGCAGACCAATTTTCTAAACCAGTGTTCTTCACATCCCCATGTGCAATATGATTTGGAGAGCAGATTGGCTCCCTATTAGTTAGGAAGGAAAAGTTTTAGTAAGAAATGGTTGTGTTTTTTCCCCAAAATAGATTCTATCTGTCCGTAGTTTTAACTCTTGAATGTGTGAGGAGTCTTCCTTGTTTTACACAGTTTTTCTGGATTCTTCTATTTTGCTTAAAACAGGGTCATTTTTATTTTCTTATAGTTTCGTGGTTTTTAAAATTTAATAGCAAAGATATTTGTACTTTCCTCTTTTTGTCATTCAGTTTTTTTGTAGCAGTTGTGCAGTCAGTTTCACTTTCCACAACTTAGTTGTTCCTGTCCAGATCTGGTAACTGTGGTCTTGGTTTTAGTAGTCTTTAAGGTTAACGTCGTAAATTGTTTATATTTAAGAAGTAAGTACTGATCTTATGACTTTGTGAAAGATTAACCTTTCACAAGGTTATAGCAAAACCTATAACAAAAATAGAAATATTGCTATTACTTTTCCTGTGAATGAAAGAATAGAAGGATACCAGGTGAAGTAAAAAAACCCTTAACTTTTATTTAGGCATTTAATCTTAAGTCAGCTTAATGATCATATCAGAAAAATAAAGTACTATTTTTGTGGAAGACCATAACATTAGGAATATAAAATACAGGAAAAATAGAAGTGGAAAAACTGGCAAGAGATGGTCTGAAACTTCGGTAGTATTGAACAGGTGCTTAATGTTAAGCTGCCTCTTGGGACTCAAATTTGGCAACGTTTGAAGAACATGGTTCTTGTTTGTATGATAAAACTTTTGTGTTTTATAAACCTTTTACTAATATGAAGGAAAAACTTCCATGTAGCTGAGCGACAGGGAAAACAAACTACACATAATCTACCAAGAAGCTTTTCTAAATCTTTTTTATTTCTTCAGCATTTCTATTTACTACCTTTTTTTCTGCCATCATTATGCTGTCATACAGTTATGAATTTTGTTCCTTGCATGCAACACTTTGGAGTCTGTACCTTACCTAGCGACTATTGGTTTGTTAGAGGAGAGGATGCGCTATTGTGACCAATAGTATTTGTGTGATAATGTGTATATGTAGTGGATAAATCTGTGGGCAGTAGGGGCAAAATGGAGCCCAGTTCAGTATTTATCACACAGACTAAAAGAAATGCATTGACTGGCTTCTGAATAGATTTGCATCTGCATCTCAAATTTACAACTTGGCACCTCAACAAATACTACTTTTTTCCTCGAATCTATGTAAGTGATGTGCCATAAATAAACCGTACCTGTGTCTGTAGGAAGCAAACAATAAGAAGAAACAACACGTGTTCTTGTCACTATAGTATGTGTTCATTGTGCACTTTTACAGTTTTTACAGGTTGTGGCTGCATGTTATTCATCTGCAGACTCATAATTGAGAAGGCAGTTAACACTTGCTGTTAATACTTGAGAATTGAGGGGCACAGGTGATGCACCAAGCAATGCTGCTGACAGTAAAACTATCATGGATCATTTCAGTTGTGTACTACACGTTCTAGAAGAGCTACATCTGCTCTTTGCAGGATGAAAACTTGCTGGAGTGGTAATGAGTTCTTTATGCTGAATGCCCACTTAATCTCTGAATGAGCATCACAGTGTGAAATAGGAAATTTGATACAGCAGTTGTATTGCCTCACTTAAATTGCTGTAGTGTTTTACTGCCTGTGATTCTACGGATTTTTTTTTTTTAATTTATGAAATCTTAAGATTTATTTTCCCCCTTTCTCTGCAAGGTGTTCGTGCAATCTGTCTTCTTTCTTTTACTTACCAGGATCTCTTTTTAGGAGGTGTTATAGGCCAAGAAGTAGCTGAACTAAGTGGAACATTCTATTGGAAAGATTTGCGATCAACTTGCTCGATCAGCTTAAGTACAAATAGTCAAAATTTTGTGCTAAACTTTTCCAATCTGTTGTTCTTTCACATCGTATAACATGCTCCATTTCCCAAATTGAAGGTACTTGAGTAAATGTCTTGTTGGCTGGGAGAGGCCTGAGATCTAGTATATGTTAATTTGCATGATGAAATTGTCCCTATTTAGCAGAAGGAGCAATGTTCAAATTTGTGTTCAGAACTTGGTAACAAAACTCTTACTGATTTTGCAGTACTATGATTTAAACTTATGCTAAGAATAAAAGGATCACAAGTTATTACTTTGTTGTGAACTGTCACTGAAGTCTGTTGTGGCATTTAAGCAGTTTAAAATTGCAAATCTCGTCTCCAATTGTGGTATGGTTGGAAAGAAGGCAGTGCAGTATTTGTTTTCAGTCTACAAATAACAGTATGTAAAATCTTAGAACTCATTCTGATAAAAAAATAAATATGAAGGAATCCTAATACCTTAATGTATCAAATATGTGAAAAATTATCAGCTATTCTGACTTTGCTCTTTTTTTTTTTAAGGCAAAGAGAGAATGTTATTCTGTCTTCTCATACCTGAAATCTTAATCTTGTTGCATTTAATTCTCAGTTGCCTGATTAGTTTTATTATGGGGATATTAGTTACATTCTGCTGGCACTTTGTGTTCTCTTCCTTTCTTATTTTGTCATAGTGTGGGATTGCCTTACTTCAGGATTTAAATAGATGGCTTACATAAACTATCTGCAGGAATATCCTTATAATAAAAATACTTGTGGTTACTTGTGTTAGCTACACCCAGTTCTTTAACTTGTAGACTAGACAGTAATTACGTACATTAAGTAGCAACCTGATTTCCAGCTAAATACTGATTCTCCTAGAAAAAGGACGTTCTGTTCTGGAAAGGTACTCTGTGATAGAGGCACTGAGAGGTCCACATTTGCATCATTGAACACTGATTGATACTTAATACACTCACATATCAGTTTAATATCTGCATTTCTTGCTTCGTTGTGTTACTCAGTGGAAGTATGCGTGCTAGCTGTTTTTTTGGTTTTGTCTACAATCATTCTAAAACTGTAAGTCACTATGTGGCCTGCATCATTGCCAGATGCCTTAAATATTTCTATTTACAAACCTATGCTGTACCTTAACTATGTCTAATAGGGTACCTTTGCATTTACTGAGTTGGCCTGGAACTATGGCGGTACTCTGAATATACCAGCAATGAGGATTAAGTTTCTGGCCTCTATTTCTGCCCGTAATTATTCCATTTTAAGGAATGTATTTACATTTCAATCTGATTGCTGGGTGAAAATAGGGTGTTCAGTGTGAGTAGAGGTAGCAGATTCTGTCCAGAAATTTGAATGTTCCTTAACTGAAAGTGTTAAATTTTTCTTTAGTTTTTGGTATGATATATGTTTCTCTTGTTGCATAGCGTGTATGCAGTTTTTATCTGCTGCTTGTGTATTTTGTATGAAAGGAAAAGAAAATAACCCTTAAGAACGCGGGCGAGCTGCTTTCTGACTCAGAGAAGGAAGATGCTTCTGGATTCAGTTACCATGATTGTTTGGAATAATTTTTTTTATGATCTGGCATAAATAACTTGTGTCATTAAGACTGCTTGTGTTTTAAGGTTGATAATTGTGAGTAATATGGAAAATAATGCTAGGTAATGCTTACTTGTTAAAGGAGGTGTTTGCACAACCCTTTAACAACAGAGGGGAAAAATGAACAAAAAGGGTACAGAGTTTAAAAGGCTTGTCATGTTGCAGACCTTTAGCATTACTTAAAGCCCCAAATGCTCTATTAAGCTACATAATCCAGAAACAGAAAGGAAAAAACCTCCTCTTAATACACAGAATAAGTGGAAAGTATATACAGGGCATGTAAAAATGCTCCTAGGCTTTTGTTTGCCCTTGACAGAATGTTGTATAAGCCAGGGCATCTAGTCTGCTGTGCCAAAAAGAGATGCAAGTGGAGGCAGAATCAAGAGGAATTAGCCTACGTGAAAGGGCACTGAGGAAACGAACCTTCTCTTACCTGTATTTAGAACTCACTGTGCAGCAAGGTCAATTGGGTTTAGGTAACCAAAGGAATAAAGGAAACCACAAACAAACAATGTTTTTAGAAATAGAGTAATAAATTAAATATCTCCACTGTTACCATGTCTGTCATAGTCCAGGACCATATTAGCAATTAAATAATAAATGTTGTACTCTGGTCTGGAGCTGTGTTCTTCTAGAGTCAACTGTGGATGCGGTGAGATCCTCACTTCGTTGTAAGCAAAATTTGTCTCAGAAATGCTCGTCACCTATTAGGTTGTGGGGGGTTTTGTGTTTGTTTTTTTTTTTTTTTTTTTAAAGATCATGTCAAGATTTAGAAGGATCTCATTGCTAGGATCTTTTTAAAGCTAATTTAAAAATATAAATAGAATTTAATATACTAGTATGATTTATAATTATGTATTTAATCTTGTAAAGTAGTTGTGGGGTTTTATGCAATATTTTCATTATGTTGTTTCACATAGTTATTAATATTTTCAATAAAATTCTTTTACAGTCCTACTTTGTACTCCTTTGGACTGTTCTGGGCATACCTGTGCTCCTTTGCCATTAGGGGGTTTCTCCTCCTGCAATCATATTGATGAGTAAATTAAAATAAATTGAAGAGTAAATTAAAATACTTGGATAAAAACCCTTTTATTCTATTCGGGTAAATGCAGTAGTAGAAACAAATTGGGGAGAGAAATGAAGAACAGCATCAGTTGGATCACTCAGGAGCGTGTGACAGATAATGATAGTATTTGTGTGATTTTGCATTTAGCAATTTTAATTTTTTGAGGGGACGTGTCACGAGTGTCATAGCTCCTATTATTAGTATTTTTCTACTCTTTTATAACCTCTGTGCTTCTGTTGACTGTCTGAAAAGAGTGTTTGTTATACTGAAGTAATTAAGTCTTGGGCATTAACTGGCTAAGAAGGGGGGTGAAATAATTTCATGCATAATGGGGTCTGTCATTCTTGTCTGCCAGTCTGGCCCAAATCACAACAATACTTCACTATAGTAATTCTGTGCTTTTGATTCATAAAAGGTAGTTAGCGATGCATTGACCAGTTCTGGTGATAAATGCCTGTATAGCCTTATGCTGTCAGTTACAATTTTTTGATTCTCTTTCCAGCAAGGAGCTGATGGTTTCGTATATGAGATAGCTCTGTCTATGTGGTTTGAGGAAAGGAGAGGAAACTTCATATTCCTTCTTCTATGAGTCTGCCATAAGTGAAATTCCAGGTTTGCGGAGCAGGGGGTTGGTAGGTGTTCTATTTTGTTGAAAGAACATCACATGTGGCACAAACCTGATACAATACCCACCCCTTCCACCCATGTTAGGATTGTCTGCAATATTCAGTAATGTGTCTTAGTTTAACATGGGCCCATATTATAAGTCAGCATAGTAAATATAATTGGGGTGCAGGAGGGAGCACCTGAATCAAGAACATTAGACAGTGGTATTAATTTATTTGCAGCTTGTCTGATGAGTCTGACAGCATAGAATGTGTTAGGCTTGGTCTTTCCTGTGCTCCATAGTCATTACAAGCTCTGCAGAATCTGCTTTATCGGACTCACACCTAGGAGGAGTGTCTGAGGTAATTGTTTATGAACCTCAGCTTTCCTGTTCTGTCCTTTAGATGCAACCTGTTAATGTCTGATGTGCACTGACTGCACTTGGATTGTATGCTGGAAAGTACGCTTGCATGCTGCTAAGACAGTCCTTTAAAAGAAGCCCTGTGGTTCATTCTGGGGGTATTTCAGTATTTATTGGTATTTATATTCTGGCAGTATTTCAGAGCAGGTATTGCTCCATGTCATCATTGACCCTGAATAAAACCTCAAATTTTTGTCAGTGAAGGTGGTTTCTATGTGCTGTCAGCTAATCAGCTGTTGAACTTCTGTCAAAAGTGGTGCAGAGAGGAGTTTAAAAATAAGCTTCCAAGGGTAACCACACTGGTCATAGTACAGCGTTTCTTATACTTGTATTTTACTGTGCTCAAGGTTTGGAAAAAATGGCTTTTTCCCAACCTGGCACACAGTTATTTTAAGGTTCCTTAGCAGTGAAATATTTATTACTACAGAAATGCTAATGATGATGCTGTTTACTATGTAAATACAATATTAAACTTGATATAGAATTTTAAGGGGCTTTTTTGCTTATTTTAGGCTTAGTTGCTGATTCAGGTGAATTTTAAAAATGTCCTTGGACAGCATTGAAGACTAAAATTATGGTTTGTCTAGCTCTGAGTGTTCCTTGTTGTACTAGTTGTGTTTATATGCTGTTTTGTATTTTGAAGGTCTGGAGCCAAGCTAATCTCTATTTTTCGGTAATAGAATTGTCAGTATATTTTTGTTGTTGTTTAGTCTGTTTCCTTTCTCCATAGGATATGCAAAGCTCTGTTTTGTTTTTAGATAATCCAGTTCAAGCTTCTTTTCCTTTTTTTTCCCCCCATGCTGTAACCTCTTCCCAAAAGGAAATCCAAACTTATTTCACTGTTGGGGAAATTTGCCTTAATGTTGAAACAACAAATCTCTGTAGCTGTTTTTTTCTAAGGAAATATGATTTGTGCAATTAGTCTACTGCTATCTGTACTTTCCTCCAGGAGCTTTTGAATCTCCGTCAGTGATGACTTCATTTGGCAGATGCTCTGTTCCTATAGCTTTGTGAAAAATAGCAGATGGGTAGAGAAGGCATTACTTGATTGTCTCCTTTAGGGAAAAGCAGAAAGAATTGAACTGAACAGAATAGCATTCTGTTTGTCAGCCCCCAAGCGACCAGTCAGCCTACGTCAGCCATGTAACTGTAGATAAACAATGCAATACTTCTGATCATCTGACAAACTCCAAAAAGTAAGGTATGGGTTGAGGGAAGAAGACAATGAAGCTGCAGAAATCTACAGTTTTAAGGGGATACAGGGGAAAAAAACATTTCCCTCTCCACCATATTGTGATTATTGGCTCTATATACTGCTAATAAATAGCAGTATCAGCTTTCTGTTGCTTGCTGATTCATGGAAATGTGGTACTCTATCAAAAGTTAAAATGAAGGGATCTATCATAGACATTCAGTGTAATGAAGAACTGGAAACTGGTTAAAGTGCTTGTCTACCATTGTGGTAAAATTCATAGTATGTAATCAAATCTTTTCTGAAATGGAAATTGCCTTAAAACATGAAACACTTGTCTTGAAGTTGTAATACCTAGGACAATTAGCTTGCATAACAGGCTTTTGAGAAGGAAATTATAGCTATTTTTTTATTGCTGTCAGTGACTTGAAATGTACTGATCAGAATTGAAGATGGGGGTGTCTTGGTTTCTTCCATAATTTTTCTTGAGAGAGAGTGAGCCTCATTCAAGTCTTAGCCCACACACACATACATACATATATATATATATATATATATATCAGTGATTCAGTTCAGTGATGTTAATGGAAGGTTGAGGTGTACTTTCTTTGAATATCAGCCATTAGGCCTTCATTCCCTTTCTGAGAACACTGATAATAATTTTATGACAAATACTGAAGCAAACATGATGGGGTTTCATGTTTTAAAGCACTGTTGTGTGGAATTACTTTCAGTTTGTAATATTAGTATTTTATGTTTTTTTTTTTTATTTCATTGTAAAATATGTAGAAATTAACCTAATAGATTTTGTGCAATTTCAGAGAATGAAGTTAAAAGTAGTTTCATAGAATTTAGTAAGGAATTCAGTCTTAAAACCTCGCGCAAACCCCAAGCTTCTGTATCGCTTCTATGTAAATCTGTGGTATAATAGAAAATAATAAAAAGAGACTTTTTGACAGTGATAAGTACATTTTCTTGATAAAGGACTGAATTGAGGCAAAGTTACCTTTTTACTGATGGTTTAATTGAAGATCCTTTAGCTGTCTATAGACGAGGTGAATGAGCCCTAACTATGGCTCACCATTTTCTCCAAATAAGGGTTGATAAAGTTCATATTTTGTCTAATACGGGATATAAACTTGGTGCTACATTTGATTGCTTAACCTCTGCCTTGCTTTATTTGATTTTTTGGAGGTGGTGTTGGTTTTGGTATCATACCATTGTGTAATTAGTAACACCAGTTTAATTTTCCGCTTCTGAAGAAGGCCCAGTCTTTTTTCTGTGTACTTTTTTCTGTGACTTAGAAATTGCAAAAAAGCTGGGATTTCCTGCATTTGGGAGCTGGCATAGTAAAATTGTGCATATTAAAGTTGTGTATACAACTTCCATTTTCTATTTATGCTTTCCTGAAGGGCAGTTCTGTAGTGTGGATATGGATTTTGCATTGTTTAAAGGTGTGGAGGGAATAAACTTAAAGCAGCAGCTTTGCATTAATACAGATTTTTTTCCTAGTAAGCACCAAGTGCTTTTTTCATGCTACATGAAGTTTTAATTAAAAATGCAAGTTTAGGAGAAAGCCCGTTTCGCTGTTAGATATGCCGATAGAGTAGACCTTTTCCCGATCTCTGTAAATTCACTAGGCTTTTCTGCTGAAGTACTGTGTCCTCTGAGTCAATCTCAAGTTGATCACCAGCTGGAGAAAGGCTTGGTTACACAGAGAGTTTCTGAAGAGTTGAGATGCATCAGTTGAAAGAGCAAGGCTTAGTTTGCTATAGTGTAATCCTCCCAAGGCCGGTTTACACCTGAGAGATACTGTCTGTGGAAATGTTCATTGATTTCCACCTCCTGAATTTTGAATCCACTACTCTAATTAATATGCTTTAAGTTTGCTTACTGATTACATGTTGGCATGGCTGAAGGTATAACTTGACATCCTAATGAGTTACAGGTGAAGGACGTGAGCTATGAAGACCAGGCCCAGTAATTTTTGTTGGATCTGTGACCATGATGTGTTGGCCAACTTGGGCGTGTCTGTATCACCCTCCCAAGACCAGGAATGTGCTGCATGGCCAGTAAGGAGGGAAGAAAGCAGGAGTAGTGGTTCTAGCTGGTGGGAGATGGTGGCATCGGTCAGCAGATGAGGTTAAGTAGGAGGACAGAAGTGTAGCTCAGATAAAACAAAGTTATAAACAGCTGATGTGAAATGTACTTCTAAATATAACTGATATTTAAATAAATGCCGTCATTTTGATGTACTTTTAAATATAACTGGTGTTTTATTAAGTTTGGCTTTTTATTTTTAAAATAAAGCTTCTTAAACCAAATTATTCAGTTAATTACAATTACAGCATAAATATACAAACACATTACCAGTCATTATTTCATGATCCATGCCAGTTGCCAAAGTGCACACTTTTTATTTTGTGGCATGTAGTAATTTGCATGAGTGTATCCATCTGTGGAAGAGAACTTGCAGTGACCTTGCATTTGCTGAGCACCGGGAATGCTCATGGATGATTGCTGTAGAGTGGGCGGCTTACAGCTATCTGCTTGTATGAGTTATCTGATTTGAGGTTCGGACAAACTTCCGGAGAGTAAATACCTGTAACACAGTCTTCCCAATATGTGGGTTGCAATGGTATTGTAAACTGTATGTGTCACACTTTGTAATTGCAAAAATATACCCACACCCACTTGTTGATGCCAAATAATTCTAATGGTGAGCATGGAAGGGCAAAGTAGTTGTTTGACTGGAAGAATGTGGATGGTCTGTTTGAGGGATGCTGTCAAGGTAGAGTATGATGGGAAACATGAATCTTCACAGCTGGTACTTGATAAAGCTAATGAGAGGAAAAAGCATGGCCTACATAGACAATTAAAAATAGAGGGTCGCATTTTCTTCTGGTGACAGCTTTAAATCTGAGCTCTGCTCTTGTCTTTTGACATCTCTGCAGTCTCTTGATGAAATATGCATTTGTGAATTACACAACTATATGTTTACTTGCAAAGGAAGGTAATATTAGTACTGAGCAATAAATACATCAACTTCTCTACTAAAAATAAGCTTAAAAGTGGGTAAAGTTTTGAATACAGTGTTTCTTTTCTGTTAATCTTTTCTCTGCCAGCCCAAACATGTCTAACTTCTCAGTGCTGGCTGCTGCAATCCCTTTGAAGTAGAATTTGGAGCTCATATGACAATGTTGCAGCATTTTGGAATGTGAAGCCAGCGTAAAAAAAACCCCAAACCAAAACCTCAATCCCCCATCACTCCTCACTTTTCTTTTGGGAGCCGGGAGGGGAAGGGAGAATAGAGTGTAAACCTCTGCTGGCTTCTGTGCTCTAATGTTCTGGGTGGGATGGTCTCCAGAATGGATGATCTCCAGATGGGATTGTGTCAGCCGGCTCTGACTACTGCGGGAATTCAGCAAACTGTCAGGGTTTCAGCAGTACTGTTTACGTGTAAAGCAGTTTGTGATCTGTTTTATATTATGCCTTTCAGTCTGTAGCTTTCATCCTTTAAGCTTTTGCTTGGAATTTCATGAGGCCAAATAATACTAACAAGGGTAAACTACTTGAAGTTTCCGACAGAAAAAAAGAGAGCATTGATTTTTATTAAACCTTCTTTGCTTTCTCACTTGCCTACAGGGATTGCCATATGTATGTAGAAGGCTTTGGCTCTGGCTTTAAGTTCTTGATTGATGCTTCCTGCTTAGTAGGAGTAGTGTTATGCTTTTAGATCAGCTGCAAATGGTTATGAGTTATTAACTGACTATGAGACTTCAAGCCAAGCATCTTGTGTTCCCTTTGCAGAAACGCAGCTGAATGGAGCTTAAAGGGCCACACATGAAAGAACTTGAACACGTTTCTGAAGGTTTAAGATGTGTCTGACAGTGACCTCCTTACCTTACTAATAAAGAAGAGGTTTTCAACAGGAGCTTAGGATATCTTTACTCCAACTTATTAATATACTAACTGGAATGGTGGTGTGACAACAATTCTCCGTAGTACTTACCCTACTACAGAACAGTATTATTTTCTCTACTGATAATGCAACTCAATGGAGGAAAGTAATGTTTTGATAAGCATGCGTGAAGATCGTTCCTTTCATGTGCGATACAGGTAAGATTGTATTAATTTTAGTATGGATGAATAAGTGCTGTTAACAATAGGAAATTAAACAAGTTACAACGAATAGTTTGGTATCTCTGTTACTAGCATTACTGAAACAGAAAGCTAAAATAACTTTTTTTCTTTGCTTTTCTCAATTTTTGAACTATGAAAATTCACTTTTGTTATATAGTAGGTTATATTAGTATAATTGCATGATTGTATAGTATTGGAACTGTGTTGGTTGCAGAATAGTACACGACTGTCTGTATTTTTTTTTATTTCCGATAGAATGATATGAAGTATGATCCCTGCATGGTAATCCCTGCTCTCTCATCTTTTAGCGTTTGCGCTGCATGTGCAAATTGTTCTGTCTGCTAAAGTTCTCTGTACTTGCCTCGTTATTGCTTCTATGAGTGATGAATTTTTAGGTGCGCTGTCACCCAGAGTAGTGTTTTCCTTGCTTAAAATAAAGAGATTTGATTGATAGATAGAAACTGCTTTAATACTTTGGGCTAAAAAAGTACTGTTATTGCAAGTTAAGAGGATATGTGATTTCCCTGTATCATTTTTCTTCTGAAAATCCCCTTTACAGACCTGGGACATCACGTTAGCATTGCAGATTCCCTCTAATGAACCTGAACAACGGAAGCATTGTGTAGTGCATGGTATTTGGACGGCTGGTGTTTGGAAGGGTAAATCTTCCAGCTCATTCAATAGGAAGGGACACAGAAACACTGGAATGATTGCATTCCAGTGCAGAAATAAAAAGCGTGGTTCTTCTTGTGTGCTCCCCCCACCCTCTACTCTGGTCATTCTTGCTTTGGAGGCCTTTTCCTTGCTAGCTAACAGGAACAAAGCACTACGCTTACTTGTAAGACAGCACATGCCACGGCTTAAAATTAATCCTGAAAACATTCTGATAGTGTTAAGTTGCTGTTAGATTGGTCTTCTCTTTTGTTTCATAGAAGTACAGTCTTAGTTCTGGTTAGCAGTGCAGTCAGCAGGAGGAGCTTTTTCATGGTTAGTAAGGAGAAAATTAGCAAATAAACTGTAATTTGCTCTCTGCTCTCTTTATTTTGCTAAAATCTTTACATCGTGACTTTGACAGCAGGAATCCGTAAGTGTGTGAGCATGATGTTTCTTCCGTGCTAAGTGTTTCTGGAATCTGTCTAACTCCCAGAATTCCTGTAACATGTTTACCCACACTGTTGCTGATGCTCTTGGTCCTCCCCAGAAAACTATAGAAGGTCTTTGCTCACTCTTTAAAAAAAGCAGGAGCTGTTCAGGGTACTATTATAGAAGTAAATGGATGAAGAAAGTGGCACGGCCAATTGTCTGGTTTAAATTGACAAGCCAACAAAAAAATTGGCAAGCACAGTCAGGGCAAAAAGTCTTCCTACCTTATGCTGTATTTCAGTACAGGCTTGAATGATACTGATTAACAATAAAAATATTAATGGCTTTATTAAACTTTTCTGTGAGAACTGTAATCTGATGAACATTTAAAAAACATAAAGGCATAATGCTTTTTACTTTTTTTTTAAATATTAAACTTTTCTAAAACTTAGAGAAACTGCAGATTAATTCAGTGTATTGAACTGGAATTTTATGATGATTTAACTTAACATCTATAATTTGGAAAGATTTTATTTGGTTGTAGTTTAAAATTTAATGCAGGAAAGAATATGTCATAAATTACTGGGGGTGGTAGTTTTATTTATCGGTTGTTTAGTGACTGAAAAAAAATGCTGAAGTTAATAGGTGGGGCTAATAAGTGATCTATAGAGTAAATATTTGTAGAACGCACTTGTCTTGGCCTGCTAAATTCATACACCAAAAACTTGTAACTGCTTTGATCTTGACTGGAGCAAAAGGACCCAAAATTCAGGTGTGTGGTTTCCTTGTGTGTGTGCGTGTGTGCTGTTTCTAAATTTGCCATCAAACTTAGTTTGACTAAACAAAGGGTTGCTTTGGAGTGGTCCAAGTGGTATGCTTCTGCATGATCTATAGAAACTAAGAATAAGGGCAGGAGTCAGGAACGTTCTGTGATCTTTATTTTAGGATGGTGTGGTTTAGTGATTTTATGCATCTGAATTACAGAGATGTAATAGGGATTTTTTTTGTTTGCTTCTAGGTATGTTATGTATATCAACATGTTTCATGGCAAACTGTATGGCAGCCCCGCTCCCCCTCAATGGCAAAAAAATCCTTTTAGTGGGAATTGAACAGAATAAAACTAAATTAATTGTGTTTAAAGATTGTAGTCATTGATGAGTCTTCTTGCCGCCTTCTAGTGCCTTATTTCATACCAGTTTTCTGTTCTTTATTTCAAGATGAGAACAGCTGCAGGAACGGAGACTCCAAAATAGGAGAAAAAAACCAGGCAGGCTAGGGTGGAGGCATACACATAGCGTTTATATTCTTACAAATATAAAGGTTCAAAAGAGAATACAAAGAAGGTCAGAGAAGAACAAGGGAAAAAAGAAAAAGAAAGGGGAGTTGGGGGGAGAGGAAGGGGAGAAAAGAGAAGGGAGCCAGACAAGATGAGAAGCTTAGAGGGACAGATAAGGATGAGGTAGTTTTACAAATGAGAAATTATTCAGGAGATGCCAACCTTTCAGAGAACAGGTCCAGGCAACTATAAACAGAATAACAAAATGAAGCCCTGTATGAGTATTTCCACAGTGATATCTGGAAGAACATTATCCTGTTTAGCAGGAACAGAATTTCATTAGGAGTACACAGATGAATGGGCCTTGTTCTCTTCCCGTCTCTGGGGACTCAATGTATCTTTTGTTTAGCCATTGCGTGTTGAATAAATAAGTAATTCAATTCAGCCCTGGGAACAGAGAAAGTAATTTCATATTCTCCTTGTAACTATTTAATGACTTCCTAAAACATTGATAACCTACCTAGCCCTGGCTAGTCTGTCAATGTGCTATTTAACCATTAGTAGTGACAGTTAAAACTCCTAAGAGGTGATGGCTTTTTAACCGGAGAACATGTATGTAAATCTTAAACAAACAAAAAAACCCCACCAAAAACCAACCCAGTTGTGTTAATTTTCGTAACAGTTCTTTAAGTAATGGAGAAAAAAAATCCCCAAAAAACCCAAATCTCTTCTCAGTCCAGTTTTGGTACTTTATGGATAAGCCTAGCAAACTTTTAAAATAACTGAATGATTTCATAGGTCTTATATAACGTGAATAAAATATTAATGTTGGGTACAGACAACTGGGGAAATAAATATTTCATTTTCTCTGTTATTTTCTTTTTTTTTATAGCTTGTTTAGACTTTGAAGTTCTAGAAGGTCAGTAAGAATGGATACAAATGGAATTATGGCTTTAATTTGCTGTACAGAGTCTAGCGACTTGTTAACCCAACCTTTCTAGAGTTGCACTCAAGACTAGGCTTAAATTTTGGATTCTTTTTTACTCAAACAATTACTAATTCTCATTCTCATTTACTTCCTGTCATTCTGGTTGAATTAAAACACTGTAATAATAGCTGATTTTCACCAGCCTGGGTGTAAGCCTTGGCTTCATAGTTATTTATGTTATGTATGAAAAACCCCAAATCTTTCATTTTTCTAAGTCTGGGGTTTTTTGAGTCTGGCTTGCAAAGTCAAAAGTTCCTTGATGAAATGGTAATGCTGCCTTGGCATTTGGCAGTCTTTGGCACTCTCTGAAATTAACTGCAGTATATCAGGAAAATTACTGGTCCATAGCATTGTCTGTTATTGTGTCTTTGTGTCTTTTTAAACTATGCCTTTTCTTCATTGATTGGGTGGCTGATGCATCACAGTTGCAAATCAAAACATGATGGGCTTTTTTAATGGGATAAATTCACTTATAGAACTGAGTCCAATATAACATTTTGACTATTATGTCACATAAACATTTTGCTGAAAGCTCTTTTTAACCATTCAAGCTAAAAATCTAAAGAAATGAATGTGATTGTGTAATGGTCTAAATCTTTGCAGTAAGGAGCACCATATTTTCTCGCCGTCACTTTAATTGGACATGTCAGTTAACATGAGGTGCCCGGAGAGAACCTCTTTGGATAGGATTAAGATTACCCAATGAAGTGTTTTAGGTCTTAAACCTTCAGTTGCTGATGGTGTAATCATTTCTGTGTTGTACTTAACGGTACTTAATCATTTCTGCCTTTTTCTGTCTTACATTCAACACATGCACAATGTAATAAACACCAGGTTGTGTGTTCTAGCAAATAGGAATGCTTTAACTTCTCTGAGAAGAGTTTCCAAACCTAAAAATACTGCATGTGTTATGGATATCCAACCTGAGAAGTTGGGCCTGGGAAGAACTTCGTGCCTGAGTTGTTATTTGCTGTCTGCATCTTTACCAACTACCAAGCATACAGTATTTTTAATTGCAAAAGTTAAATATGTCTGTCATCTCGTTGTGCTTAAATTGTGGAATGTCGAAGACCAGCAGGTATGGTACTATTTTGTATTGGTGGCTTATTTTACTTATGATCCAAATTCTTCTAGTTCTGTGGAAAGTAATTGGATTTTTCAAATATATTTTCTTCTTGCTCAGAATTTAATAGAATACATAACCTATTTTTTTCTGATTTAGAAAATAAACAAACGTAAGTACTGCAGGTATGTTAAATACTTCATCACTGTCTTGCAAAACAGCTGTCTTCTGGTGTTGCCATTAAAATAACTTTTGGAAAAGTCGACATTTGATTGTTGCTATTACTGATCTATGCATATGAAGGGAAACAGTTTTAGGAATAGAATTCTAAACGGTTTATTCTTACAACCAGGTGAAAATCGAATAATGACATAACGAGGATATCTTTAACTACACCAGTGTTCTGTTTTAGAGTGCAAGCCCTTATACTTACTGTGTAATTCTTGAAGAAAAAAATCAAAACAATATACGAATTTACAAAATTGATGCCCACTTTTTGGCCATATTAGCACACGCTTTTTAAACGCTTACAGAATGTCTTTTACTGAGTTTTCTTGAAAAAGATCTCCTAAAAGTAGAATGATGACATTTTTGTTAGCTTTTTAAAATGCATATGTCTTGAAAAAGCTACAGAACTGCATTGCTTCAAGATCAAGAACCTGGTGGTCTTCCTTCTCCTCCTCCTCTCCTGTACCTTCTTTGCATCTCAGAACTGGAAAGTAGGAAATGTTTGTATATAGTCATTAACGCTTATTGAAATGTTACCTTTTGTACACCTGAATTCAGAGTAGCAAAAATACATATGAATGTTTTTTGGCAGCTGCAGTTCTCTGACAACTTCTTTCTTCATTTTTCAAAATCTAATCTTCTACAAATTCTGCTATAAATTAATTCACGAGTATCTTCTTTACTGCTTGCAGTATTTTGTACTGTATAATTACACAATTATTTGCTCATAATAATAAAAAATATTCCAGTGGGTTCTGGAATGATGGCATCTCAGTTAAGTAACTTGAATTGACGTACGTTTTGTCATTAATTCAATCTAGATCTTTTTTCTTTACACTCTGAGCATTTTCATAGCAGTGCCACTATGGAAAATGATGAAATGCCAAGGAGTATTGAATTACACAGAAAACAATTTTGGGAAAAATAGTCATGGTCTTCAATACACAGGAATATTTGAATTTGTTTTTTTTTTTCCATAAGACATTTTGCAGGTAACTATGGTATCAACCTAAAAATAAAAGTGCTTACACTTGTCAAAATCAGTATTTGCCGATAATAGCTTCATTTCTAGGTCACCATTCCAGAATTTTCTACATGATGAAAACTCTGCATTTTTGAATCCTACAGGTGCTATATATGGAAAGAGCAGTGTTTGCATTTCCTCCCTGAGACTTAAAAAGAAAGAAAGAAAAAACAAGTTGAAGCTATTTGTTCTAATGTTATATTTGCTTATCACTGTTGAAGTTGCAATTTCCATTTCAGCGTTAGTTTCTGTAATGTTACAGTACCAAGCTCATTGCTTGTACTGTGGTGCTGACAAATAGAGACACTTGGAGTAAAATAACCTCTTCAGAACTCAGGTTATTGGACAAAGTAGTACATTTAGAGTGACCTTTTTTTTTCTTTTTACTTAAATTGTGCAGGATGGAGGCTTCCTGCCTAGAGCTGGCTTTGGAAGGTGAGCGCCTGTGTAAAGCAGGAGATTGCCGAGCTGGTGTATCTTTCTTTGAAGCAGCTGTTCAGGTTGGAACTGAAGATTTAAAAACACTCAGTGCTATTTACAGCCAGTTAGGCAATGCCTATTTCTACTTGCATGAATATGCGAAGGCCTTGGAATACCATCACCATGATTTAACTCTTGCAAGGTAATCTCGTGTCTTTCTTTAGCTATGTTCTCCATTTCATCCCATTTGCGTAGAAATGAGCAGTTGACTGTCATTTTTCTACCAAACCCTGCTATTAATACTGGATAATGAGCGAATGTGGTGATGGCAGAAGGCTGGGGGGTCTGGCAGGTAACTTGATTGTCCTTTAACCTGCGAGCTAATACTTGGTCTAGCACCATAATCTGACTGAGGCCATACCAGGTTTGTGGATAATTAAGTGGCTTCTTTAAATCCCTTTCTTTACCCTTTCCTGTTTCTAAAACTCAGTCTTTCTGGTTCTCCAGAACGTTAAGCTGGCTCTCTTGTTTACTCATTCATGTGTGTCTGTGTAAAATTCATAATATTGTGAAATCTGAAAACCCTGTGCATTTCATGCGCTATTTATGCATCTGACTTTTAACGATTTGGTATAGATCCAATAAAAGACACGGGCACCTAACGTACTTCACCTCAATTTAGGCACAAACTTATTCTTCCCCCTGCCTTAACCTGCCCAAGCGCTGTCACCTTGTGGGAACTTGTTTTGTTGTGTTATTCCCCAGGTATCACAGGCTGAGTGGTTCAGTGCCAGTCTTTTATCTTAGTCTCACTTAGAATCTAGAAATGTAGTATTACCTCTGAGCTTTCTGGGAGACAGTATGTCTCGTAAATAATACAAGACTATGATAGTCAGGTAAAATGCAAAAACAGTTAAACCTCTCTAACGCTGGGGCTGTCTTTCTATATAATCATTAAGAATTTTCTCTTTATTCTGTTCCTAAAAGAAGTGATTTTTTTTTTTCACTGTTAAGTAGATGATCAGTGCCATGAATATTAGCACCTGGACAAACAGCACCAACAAAATTAAACATCGGTAACCACAGACTGAACAATGTTTATGAGTGCATTATAAATATAAAATAAACGGAATATATACGCATTTACATGGTTGTAATCTCTTTTCATAAATTCTTCTAATTCTGTACCATACATGGATCATGTGTGTGGCTTCAAATAATACACTATTTACTGGGTGCTTTATTTCTGCAATTTTAGGACAATTGGAGATCTACTGGGAGAAGCTAAAGCTAGTGGGAATCTGGGCAACACCTTAAAGGTACTTGGGAATTTTGAAGAAGCTATTGTTTGCTGTCAAAGACATCTGGATATTTCCAGAGAACTTAATGATAAGGTAAGGATTGCTTAGGAATCTGGAAGTAAACTGCTAATGCGTATTTCTGAACCCTGTTGTATTGGTAATGAGTGTGCCACCATTCAGAGGGAAGCAAATACTGAATATTCAATTATTTCTTTTAGACAGTAAGAATCTGTAGTTGTAAGATAATTGCTTGCACCTGGAAGACTGTAGATCCAGATTAATAAATATTATCCTGGTTTGTGGTTTGAGGGTTTTTCAAAAATTTATTTAATTTTAGCGATAATTGGCCTCAAAAATTATGATGTATCTTGCACCTCAAAAGGAAGCGGTATGCAAAACAATTTGATTGAGGGATGTGACTGGGTGGGTGATAAAAACATGTTCAGAATGGGCAGAGCATGTGTTGACAAGTAGTTAACAAATTTTTTTTCCCATCTGTGTGTTGTACTGATAGTTGTTGTGACATGACTTTGAAGTATAAAATTTTAATGCCTTATTTTATTTTTGGTTTAGGTTGGAGAAGCAAGAGCACTGTATAATCTGGGAAATGTATATCACTCTAAAGGGAAAAATGTAGCTAGTGCTGGGACTCATGATCCAGGGGAACTTCCAGATGATGTGAAAAATGCTTTACAAAAAGCTGCAAATTATTATGAGTAAGTAGTAGCTTTAAATGTCGGGGATCGAGAGGATATCATCATCTAGTTCATTAGAATATTGGGAGATTTGTGGTGTCATGAACAACCTGTGGCACACTTCTATTCAGAACAGTGGTACCTATGAGTTTTTTCCCCTTTTAAACAGGAGAGTGCACTATTTTTTTGTTATGCCCTCATTTTTAGTGTACCTCTTATTACCTGATAAGTCCTTCCCTTATGGTAGAATCCAGTTAGTACTCTTCAAACCAGACTGAGACAACACCAGACCTCGGTATACCTATATATAACGTAGCTCTCTAACTAGAAGTGCGCACACAAGCTTGAGTAAGAATGCAGTTAAGTTCGGTATCTCACAAGAAACGTTTCCTACTCAGTGGAAGATTCATGGTTGCATAAAGGCCATTAAAATAGGCCAAAGTAGAATACCACTACCTTTTCCTTTATATAAAGATTTTTTTTAAATCATAATTTAAATGACTGTGAGGAAAAAACCTCTTAAAAGTCACTATTCTTCCTCTTTTCATTTCCCCCAAACCAGGGAAAACCTGACAATAGTAACAGAGCTGGGTGATAGAGCAGCACAAGGACGTGCCTTTGGAAACCTGGGAAACACACACTATCTTCTGGGCAACTTCAGGAGTGCAGTTTTAGCCCATGAACAGGTACAAGAATGTGCTAGTAAGGAATTCTGTTCTAGCAAGATATCACCAGTTGCTCCTCATCTTAAGTATGTGTATTGTGTTGGATCGTGTTGCAAGGTTTTTAATGCAAGTTTTAAACCTTAATGTCAGAGCTTCAAATCTAGCTGTTCAAGCATTGTTAGCCTAAAGAACAGATATAGATGCACAGTCCAAAAACTATGAGCATGCATTTCTGTGTGCAAATGTATGTTACAAAGTACAAAATCAAGTAAATAACACTATTATTTCACATTTTTAAGCGTCTCCTAATTGCAAAAGAATTTGGTGATAGATCAGCGGAAAGAAGAGCATACAGCAATCTTGGAAATGCCTACATATTCCTGGGTGAATTTGAAACTGCTTCTGAGTACTACAAGTTAGTTGAATGCTTATATATTTATACCTCTTGTATCGTTTATTTCTGTTGTGCCTGGTACTTCAGCTCACTGTAGAATAGCCATCTCCTCAACATCTACTTAGAAGCATATACTTAGCTGCATTTGTTTAGGAAAAATAACATTTTTTCCCTAGTTGCTTAACTGTTCTGTTTTTTTTTTTTAAGGGAGTGGCAGCATTAATATTTTTTAAACTTGTTATTTTAAATAGATTCTTGTTTGCACGGTAGACATCTTTCTGCTGATAGGCATTTATTCCCCTTTATTCTAGAACCAAGCATTGCTGGCTTAGCTCTTAGCAAGTTCTGGCATGATCTGAGTACAGATCACCAGAGATACACCTGAGATGGGTATCTGTCTCAGGTATACTCACTAGCTGAGATGGGTGGTGCATGTCAACATGAATTTACATATTTAGTCTGTATTTTCAATCAAGACATTTTTCTTGTCTCTGCACCACTAAGCAGCTGCTGCTATAGCTTGGCCAGCAAGTTATAAGTGTGGCCAGCAGGTCGAGGGAGGTAATTCTGCCCCTCTGCTCTGCTCTTGTGAGACCCCACCTAAGTACTGGCTCCAGCTCTGGGGCCCCCAGCTTAAGAAGGACGTGGACCTGTTGGAGCATGTCCAGGGGAGGGCCACAAAGATGATCAGACAGCTGGAGCAGCTCTCCTGTGAAGACAGGCTGAGAGAGTTGGGGTTGTTCAGCCTGGAGAAGGCTCTGGGGAGACTTTATAGCAGCTTTCCAGTACCTAAACGGGGCCTACAGGAAGGATGGGGAGGGACTCTTTATGAGGGCAGGACAAAGGGTAATGGTTTTAAACTAAAAGAGGGAAGATTTAGATTAGATACAAGAAAGAAATTTTTTACAATGAGGATGGTGAGACACGAGCACACGTTGCCCCAGAGAGGCGGTAGGAGCCCCATCCCTGGAGACATTCAAGGTCAGGTTGGATGGGGCTCTGAGCAACCTGATCTGGTTGAAGATGTCCCTGCTCATTGTATGGGGGTTGGACTAGGTGACCTTTAAAGGTCCCTTCCAACACAAACCATTCTGTAATTCTATGAAAAGATAAGCTCGGCAAAGACACAGTATAGGCGTTAGCATCGTAGTGTGGATTTCAGGGCTTACCTGTTCTTTTTGAAAAAAGAAAAAAACCCTGAATACTGCTCAGATTCTTCTCAGCACTCAAATTCATCTTACCCAGCAGGGCTGGGCTCACTTAGTGGTTATAGGTCTGTCTTGCTCTTGTTGATGGAGAATATACAGTATTTACTGTACTGCTGGTACTAAACTGTTCCAGGTGCATACTGTCGGGAAAACCACTGTAAATTATTGATGAAGCAATAAATTAAAAACAGCTGTTTGATGGATCGGTCTGCTTTCTAAGAAAGTAAATGGAAATAGATTGCAGTGGAAGGAAAAGACACTTAAAATCTTCTGAAAGCTTGCAAAATAGTAATTTACTAGTAGCTAATTTGCCAGCCTGGTGTCCTAATTTGTTTAATTTGTATAATTGATTTTTAGTTGCGCAAATATACTTTTAAAAACTTTTCCTTGCCGTGATTTTTGAGGCGACTAACCCTTTCTTCCAGGAGGACGTTACAGCTGGCTCGACAGCTTAAAGACAGAGCTGTGGAAGCACAGGCCTGCTACAGCCTCGGGAACACGTACACTTTGCTTCAAGACTATGAAAAAGCAATTGATTATCACTTGAAACACCTTGTGATTGCTCAGGAATTAAATGATAAGTAAGCCCTAAGACATTGTTTACTCTATGAATGACACTTAAACAAAATCCTGTTACCTCTAACCCTGCTGCCGTTGTACGTGACAGCTGAATTAATGTAAATCCCCTACAATGCTGGGCTCATGAAGGTACTCATAATTACACATGAAGGTACTACAGCTAATGAGTCTGAGATGAAAGATGAATGACTGTCTCTACATGCTCTTCTGTCAGCATCTCCTTTGTAAATTAAGGAAAAGAAAAGCAAATCTCTCTGTCATGACTTCATTGTAATAATTTTGCATACCTTCACAAGAATACGTCTCCTAATTTCCACAAATTAAAGACTATGGGAAGGGGTTGGAAATGGGGAATAATACAGTAGAAAGTAATGCTTATTTTATAATCATGATTTCTAAGGCCCTTTTTATAATGTTGGGTACAACTAATATTTTTTACAACTTTTAAATGCACTTCTAACTGAATAAGCAGAATATATGAAGAATAGAAAGGCACGCAATCTGAGGAAAAGCAAAGTAGGTTATAAAATGTTCTGTGCTTGCAAAACTGAGTGCCTTGTGTTTGCTCTGAGCTTAAAAAGTAAAAACTTGGTTAGATTTGCTCATATTTATGGTTATACCCAGATCACATTCCTTTAAATACAATACTTCAGGTGTTGGTGTTGGAATGGTTTCTGATGATAGCCTTCGTTTTTCTTGGCACAGCAATCTCATTGTAGCAATATTACGAAAACCTGACCCCTAGTGTTCAGCAAGACAAGGTATAATTGAAAACGTGTTTATTTTTTGCAGAATTGGTGAAGGAAGAGCATGCTGGAGTTTAGGGAACGCATACACTGCACTGGGAAATCATGACCAAGCTATGCATTTTGCAGAAAGACACTTGGAGATTTCAAGAGAGGTATGATTTTCACACTCTGCTGTTGGTTTTTGCTCTCACGGGGATTTTCTGGAGGTGTCCATGTGTGTGCTTTTGAATAATGGATTTTGAATGATTTCTGAGATCATTGATTCCAAATCATTTCAGTCATGTCTCACTGCAGCTCCTTAGTTCTCATGCCACCTCCGATAATGTCATTGTGGAATTCAAGGTAATAGCCTAGCAGAGGTTATTTTAGGTTTTGTTATGTATATTTTAGTTTTTACATATTTCACTAAAAAGATGATTCTCTGAGTTTTCAACCAGGAAAACTTTTTCAGCCTTTTTCCCTCAGAAATCTATGGGAGAAGGTTTGCTTTATGTTTACATATGTGTGTACTTTGTTACAGTAATAGAACTGCTTATTTTATTTGCTTGCAGGTAGGGGACAGAAGTGGGGAACTCACTGCTAGACTTAATCTCTCAGATCTTCAAATGGTTCTTGGATTAAGCTACAGCACAAACAACTCCATGATGTCAGAAAGCCATGTGGCAGATAACAGTCTGAATGGTATGTGCCTGTTTCTGCAATACTTTCTATCTGTGAACTTCAAAAAGAATCTGTTGTTTGCATTGTTTTCTGCCTGCTGATGGTTGAGTACGCAGGTTTGCCTTTTTTCCCCCCACCAGCAGAAAAGGGTGGTTTTTGCAGTATTGGACCCCTTCAGCTCCTTCTTTTCTGGAGGATTTACAATGTGAATCACAGATTACTGCTTAGTTTCTTTGTGTGATGTTTCTGATGGTGTCTGTCCTCCCCCATTTTTTTTTTCTTTTTAATGTGGGAGATGTATCTACTTGCGGCCAAATTACGTCTTTCCTTTTTTTCTTCCTACCGTCTTAGTCACACTGGGGGTTACAGTAGAAGCCAGTTCATTCCATGTTCCTGTGTTCAAAGATGCATGGTCCTTCTCTCGTGTCCCATGAAAGCAACTTACATAGCTTAGATCAGCGTGGTTTTGAAGGCCTCTTTTACTAGCAATTATTTATTCTCTGTTGATATATTTAACTAACTAACTGCACTATTTTGGAACTCAGAATTGCTGCATCTTTGACCTTAGATACAGCTTTGAAGGTGAAACCATAATCTTAATGATAAAAAGGTGAACTTGATTCTTTTGAAGGTACCAGACCGAGAGCAGGACGCCGTCACAGTATGGAGAACATGGAACTTATGAAATTAACACCAGAAAAGGTTGGTGCTTTCCTTCTTTCTGTTCTGCCCGTGAGATTGCAATGAAATGTTTCTAAGGATTTAACTTCAACAGTTATGAATAGTCAGAAGTTTTATAAAACTTGGAAAGAACTCAGCAGAATGTTGATGCGTCATTTGTGTTCCCTTTTTAATTTAGTTGATCTTAGAGTTAGGTAAAAGCAGGTCTGACAGTTGTAACAACTAATGCTTTTGTTGTCTAGGTAGCAGCATCTTACATACGTCATGGTTGCAATGGCTTGTGGAAAGCTTGCTTCATTCCCCTCACAAACACAAAAGAATGGGGTCCTGTACTGTGCATCAAATGAATTCCTTTCATCTCCTCTTTAAAAGTGACTTGAGGATGCAGCATCAAAGTGATATAGAGCAATATTTCTAAGCTTTAGCTTAGCTGCTCTGAATATTTTTTCTCTGGTTAGTCATTTTATAGGCACTTAAAATTCACGTTGTGCTTTTCACTTCGTGATTTCAACCAACTTGCAAGCCATTAGGAGTTTCAACATCCATTTTGAGTAAGGATGCTACTTCAGAAAGGCTGTGAGTCACAGATAGGTAACGTAACTTCCCCCAAAGCTCAGAGAAATCTCTTGGAGCTGGGAGTTTCTGACTAAAATCCTTGTGTCGATCTTCAGATTTCCTTCAAATTCAACCTGCCTTTAAACTCTGGGCTGGCAGTTCTACGTAAATGAGTCCAGGCGCAGACTGAAATTGCCGTTTTTCCCTCCCTACTGGGATATTTAATTCCCATCTTTTCAAGTGATGCAAAGCCTGCCATCATGTTTATCAAATAGGAAATTAAATCTCAAAGCTTACATCTCGACATCTGTACCGACAGCTGAAGTCAGCACTGATGCTCAAGAGCCTCTTTGTGTACTGATTTAAAAAGATCGTGCGTTTAGTCCAGGGTGGTTTCTCTGCAGGGAATCTTTAAGCTTTTGGCCAGTATCATCAACTGTATTTTCTTACTCTCTGAATCTATTTATCTGTGGTACCTATTAGAAACATAGCCCGTGATAGTCTGTGCCCTAAATATACAAAAATAGTTCATGTGGATTTTTGTAATAAAGTATTAACCTAGTATTGCAGCTTAGCTCTTATAAAGGGCTTTTTTCAAAATACTCATTTAGTAGATTCTGAAAATTAATTCCACAAATGTCTTTGATATATAGAACAACGTATGATACCAGCATTATGGTCTGATTGTACAGGATGCCACCATCTTGGACCTGGAATCTGTGTGCTCATCTTAAATAAGCCTTCAAAAGGCAATCCGCTTTGGTAGGCAGCACTGCTGGAAAACTTGTGATTTGTATTCACAATTTCTGATGTTGAATTATGAAAAAAATGTGGTTTTACTCAGTTATTGTCAGAGTTTGTCAGTTGTAGATAAAGCTGCCAATTTTGTGGATAATTCTGTTTATTTTAGAAGAGTATTTCGCTTTATCAACCTGACAGATTTTCCCTATCTATTCTGTTCTTCAGTGACAGGAGACGGTTGTTCCTGTTTGCTCTTGTGCTGGCATTCTTCTCCCTCTTTCCTTTTCAGTCTTTACTGGGAATTTCGTGTCTATAAAGGGTTTCATAGAAGGCTGGTTGAGTATTTGGGTTTGTGTAAGGGTTTGTTTTGCTCTAACACTTTGTAAAAATAGGGATTTTTTTTTTTTATTTCCAATTTTAAGAAGGTCAGGTGGGAAATGCCAGCTATGTCTACATTTTAGTGTTCACATTAACTACATTTCCTGCACTGCGGTCAGCAAGGAAGACTTCCACGTGTTTGATTAAATATACTGTTTGACCACATTTTAATCAATCCTGTGTCGCACTACACTTAGTTATCAGTACGAACCTGCTGCAGGTAACAAGAGCTCCATAATCACAGGTCAAATGATAGAACCAAACCTAAGTTTTCACATCCTTGTGGCTGGATAAACTAAATAATGCAAAGCTGCTTCATTTTGGGGAGAAAAAGCAGCAGCAAATAAGAGGTAACAGTATAGGTAATTAAAATCAGAAGGCTTAATTTCATGACTCTTGTTTTCTTAGGTTCAGAACTGGAACAGTGAGATTCTTGCTAAACAGAAACCACTGGTTGCCAAACCTTCAGCAAAACTGCATTTTGTAAATCGACTAAAAGGCAAAAAGTACAAAAACGGCACCACTTCCAAAGTTTTGCAGGATGCCAGTAATTCTATTGATCATCGACTTCCAAACTCTCAGAGGGTAGGTTTGGCGAGCTGTGGATATCATGGCCTTTACTAATCTTTGTCCAATCAGAATTATGGAAAACACATTCCTGCAGCTGTCCACTTCAGTTTTACTCCATTTAAACATTGTGTCTCTGTGAAACGATGCAGACTCTGCCATTCTACAGCTGTCTCATGGGTGGTGCCGGCTTTAAGCTTTTCCTACTATTGGAACATTTTTTTCCTGGTGGATTTTCTAAAGTTCTGGCTCAGCTTGCAGGTCTGTTCTATTTCTAGTCTCTTCTAGACGCTGCTTTTCCAAACTTAACAAAATCTAGCTTTTCTGATTCAGACAGTGGGAAATATTTTTGATGTATTTTTGTAGGTTATTGCACTCTTGACAAAAGTTGAGTAAAATTAAAAGAACTGAGTCATTTGCTGTAGATAAGAGATGACTGCTTTTGACCACAGACCTGAGGAGACAATGGAAACTGTTCGTTGCTGTTCTTTTTTTTTTTTCATGGGCATTTGGGTTTTTGGTGGATTCATGGCTGAGGCGGAATAACTCCAGTTGTACTGATTGGAGTACTGCTTCTTTCTGTTGCAGAGAATGAAAGGTTTCTAATATATTTAACCTTCCAAAAATGCTTGCCCTGTTATTCGCATTTCCTCTTACAATAGAACTCTCTGTAGAAGGGATGACTAACAAAAATTAATTTAATGGATTTCAGATATGCGAATATCAAACATATCACTGGATTGAAACCATGATGCAGCTGTCCTAATTTTAGGTACTCTTGAGTTGAAAATACCCCTAACTCTTCTCTCCTCTTCAGAAGAACAGTCGAGAGACAATGGCAGATGAAGGGTTCTTTGATCTGCTGAGTCGCTTCCAGAGTAACAGGATGGATGATCAGAGATGCTACTTCCAGGAGAAGAACAGATTCTCAGCTGCTTCCGTGGCAACATCCTCTACTCCACCTAAAACAATGAGAAAATGTAATTTTTTAAAAGTAAAATCTGTATCTGACTTCAGTTCCTGTCAAATACTACTTAAAAATATATATTTGCATGCCAGACTTGACTTAGTATGGAGAGGAACTTATTTCTAGGCTAACTTGTTTTCTTTTTCCTCCCCAGCCTTTTCTACTTCTGTAGTCTCGCCCCACACAGATGAATTTCTAGACCTCCTCGCCAGCTCCCAGAGCCGCCGGCTCGATGACCAACGCGCAAGCTTCAGTAATCTACCTGGGCTGCGTCTCAATCAACACAGCGGTCAGTCAGTCCTGGGTCACCTCATGGCGAGTAACAACAGAGAACTAGACGACGACTTCTTTGATATATTGATAAAATGCCAGGTACGTTTTTTTACAAAAATTCTTCAGATTCTGAGTCTTTGGGGATTTGATTTGTGCATCCTGCTATTTAGTTTCTTCAAGTAAACCACCTTGTTTTTCATGTGTTTTAAGATACAAATTGATTTGGCAGATAAGGAGAACGAAAAAATTAGGATATTTTTTTTTTTTTCAATATTGTCTTGGGTTTTTTACCATTTTTTTTTAATTTTTTTTTCTCAAATTATCCAGTGTCTAGTAAATGTAATTTTGGTATTTATACCATTTTAACCATTTAAAGTAACAAATGCTAAAAAGCTGAAGGAAAACAAGTGAGGCTATTAAAATGCGTATGTGTAATGATTTTACAAAAACGTGTTTAGATCTGGCTTGTTGGGAGGGCACGTGATATATCGGGAATCCTAACTTATCAAATGAAAGACTTCCGTATCAAAGTTTTAGGGGTGATAGTGATCATCATACCCGTCATGTTAAGTGTAAATAATAGTTCATGGCAATACACGAGTGAGGTGTCTGACTGTCAATCAGAGCATGGTATACATACCAATTAGACAAAAGAGAATTTAATTTAATTAATTCTTAAAAAGGAGCTACTGTAGATGGCCACAGCGCACAGCCAGACCAAGGGCGACAGGCTGATGCTTGTAAAATCTGGCCAGGAGGTGGTGGCTGTGTGAAATGAGCCCAGAAAACTATTGCAGAGCTGTCTGCGAACTGCTCTGTAACACTGCCGTTAAAACGTACAAGTCTTCTGAGTTTGGAAGAAAACTTTCTCTCAATGTTGCCTTTCCAAATCCGACAGCAGTGTGGCTTTTTTTTACTCCCTGTATAAGGAAAGACAGACAAGTGTATTTTCTGTTGTAAGAGACTAGAAATACCATGTACTAATGCTAAAATTCTTCTTCTGGACAAAGGACACTTGAATTTCATTTGCAATATAAACAAGAATAAACTGTGGGGTTATTTTCAGATACATGTGGACAGGTGGTTTGGAGGAACCAATTTAGCTACACTTGCACTTTTAACTTATTATTTCATTTGAGGAGTTTCACTTGAAACAAAACTTACAAATTAAATCCTTACAATAGGTTTAAATCTGTAAACAAAAGCTTTTAGTAATTTTTCACTTTTATTGTTCGCCTATTTTATTACATATACTCCTGTAAATACGCAGCATTATGGCTTGCTCTCTCTGTAGGGTTCCAGACTGGATGATCAAAGATGTGCTCCTCCATCATCTGCAAAAGGACCCACTGTACCAGATGAGGATTTTTTCAGCCTGATTTTACGATCCCAAGCTAAGAGAATGGATGAACAAAGAGTCCATCTGCCCTCATCTATAAAGGGACCAAATTCTAGCTGAAGAAAGAAACAGGAGTGTACTGTGCAGTAGCATCTGAGGTACCATTTTTGTTTGCTGCAAAAACATACATGCCTTTCTACAGAAGACTGCAATTAGTAGTTTTGTCCACTTTCTAATAATTCTTTATATAAATAGCAGCAACATCACACTCGTGACCAGTAGTTAGAGTTGCCGCTGCTCTATGCGGCTGGCAGCTGCTTTTAGCAGCGTCTGAGATACTGATTACTGTATCTCCCTCTTAACTGCCTCTAGGCTATCAACGTTAGTAGGAAGTTTTTTCCCTGTCAGGGTACTCTCATTGCTGACGTGTGGATTCTACCACTGTCTCCATCTAGTGTAAGACTTAAATTTGTATGTTCTTTTCAAAGAAAACTTGATTATTTTTTTTCCCGATTTGTACCTCCCTGGAAAAAGGTCCTGTTTTCTTTTGTACTTTTTTTTTTTTAAATAAAAAAAAAAATTGAGAAATAGCTTCGGTACTTACTTTGTCTTTGTTTCTTCCAAAATCCATTTCTGCATGCATTGTTATTAAAAAAAATAAAATCAAACCCTAGTTTTAATTCTGTTTAATACAAAAATAGTCTTTTCAAAACATGCGTTTTGGTACCACGTTTTTTGGTAGTATTTAGTGAAGTAGTTCCTGTATGACTCTGCACAGTTTTACAATCAGAAGAATGTTTAAGAAGATACACTTGTTTTTAAGTAAGAGGGGCCAGTGCTGTTCTATAGACTGTGTGGTACATGTCTACCACCAGCACCAGGGAAACACAGGGGTGGGAGGTACCTGGCACGGACTACCCCTGGCATCAGGTAATTCCTGCAGTAACTGAATTTAAAACGTTATCGACAGTAAATGTTCGTTTGCTACTTATTACCTGACCTCAACTACTCTTCCTCCTCTTGATAAGGACGTGCTCTGCTGGGGCGGTTCTAGGGAACAACAGCTGTAACTTAGCTTTCCCCTGGGGAGACACCTGTAGTTCTTGGGAACCCCAAGGGCTCTATGTTGTTTTAAGTGTAGGTATCTTGAGTTAGAGGCCACTGATTTTAACACCAAAGGTGGCAAACTGTTCATTTTCAGGTATTTATAAATTAAGTGATGTCATTTTTTTACTGAAGTATTCTAGCTCTAGAGAAGAATCTACAGTTAATTTTAGCTTCAAACAGCACTGTAAGAACAGTTAACAGACACGGGCTCCACATAATTCAAACTATTTTACAGTTACTAAAAATTTTGCAAACGTTGCCTTTCAGCTTTTTTAGCTGATTCCTACTGAAACTAAAACTCTCCTCCTTCTGCTTTTAAGCAGAAATGCCAGAATATTCTTCCAAAACCAATGTGTTACCATCAGTTTATTGTGCTGATCTTTGGTACTTTTACTTAATGCTGCCTATTCCCTGTTCAGCTTTGAATTGCCCTAAAAAAGCATCTGATCAACATCAGCTTCTCACTCCTCTGCAAATTATTAAGCTAGAAGAAAGTCATCAAGCTGTCCTACAAGTGAGCTGACAAGCAGCAAACTGATTTTAAAGAATATAAAACCAAAATATAGTCCCAAGACATCTATCTATCTGACTTGTGATTAGTCTTACATGGATTACATGAATATCAGCAACTCTCTTCAAGCTGTGTGACACCTACCCAATTAGGCTAATATTTGCTAGATCAGCAGCAATACTTGCTAGAGTATCAGTGCTTTCCCACCACCGCGTATCTAGTTTTACTCAAAACTTATTACACAAAGCCGATTTCCAACAAGAATCCACACCCCACAAGCCAGTTTTCCTGGCCACTTAAAATTGGATTATCTCACTTACTTAACAACATATTTACTTCAAATTCCAGAAGTAGCACATATGCTCAGTCTCTCGGTTTTTAAAACTCTACCTAGCTTACAGCTGTGCATGCCAAAGCTCTCACCGAAGAGGAGTTCCCATCAGCTTACTGACGCTCGCTTTTCTACGTTTGAGAACTAGAGACCAGAACTAGCAAGTATGTGACAGCTAAAGAGTAGCCAAAACTTACAGCGGAGCTTGGGCCTTCCTTAGTCTCCTTCCTGGGAGTCACGGGAACTGCTCTTTTTCTTCTCTTCACACGGGTCCGTTACAGAACTTTTCCCTTCTAGGTTTTTATTAGGGTCACAGTTTTCTCCAGTCTCTCGCTCTGCTTTGCCTGTCTCCTGTTTCTGCTGCTCAAGTGCGTGTTCTTCAGTAAGGTTTTCAGCTGTGATAGTTTCTAGTCTACAAACTTCAGACTCAGTGTGCAATCTATTCTGTAAAAATTAATAATAAGCTATTAATCAAGCAATCCAAAGTGCAAGGCATCTATTGCTTCAGGTGCATCTCAGCTCAAGGGGCAGAACTCCCCCAAAGCATGACTGGTATCTTTTTTTCCTAAGGAAACACGTAAATAAGCACAATCTAGAGCATAAGTCTGGTTTTAATTTTCCATAGTTTACAGAAAAGTCAGCACCGTTTCTTTTCTGTGCCTTTCCTCTGTGTGTAATGGTTATTGCCCAGGCTGACATAAGTACTGATCTCTCAAAAGAGAAGTTATTTAAGTCTTTAGAGTTTTAATTCAGTAGTTTCCTGCCATAGTTAGCCATTGCACAGTATTTTTCCAGGACAAAATATGTGCAAGATAGATACCTTTACCAAACTGTTCTACTGAGGAACAGGTACTTCCTTAACTCCTCTGTCCCTAAGATTTGGCTTAAGCTTCTTGCTTAAACATTTTCTAGCAGGTGACACTGAAATCTATTAGATTTAATCCCAGCTCAAAGAGCAGCAGGACTAACATACACTGGGTTCTGGTTTGCGAGACTCTTCTACTTGCTTGTCTGGCTCATTGCTTGTGTGCACGATGTCAGGACTTCTGCTGCCATTTCCTGGTCTCACAGGAGCGTCTCCTCTGTCGTAACATCCTCTAGAAACGTAAGGAGGCTTCTGCAAGTAATAGCTATCGGATTTACCGCCCTCGTATTGCCCAAAGCCTATTGGCTCCTGTTGACTGTCGGGCGGAGGAAGACTTCTCTTCTGAGAAGATGTTAAGTATCTTAACATAGACACCGATGATCCTGCACCATAGAAGAAAGCCTGGGGGAGGGGAAAAAAACAAAACCGACAGAACACTAAATATATGCAGCCTATGGTTTTCACAGAGAACGCAAAGTCAGATTATCTGAAGAACACTGAAAGAAACGCTCAGGTGTTCAGAATGGCTACAATGGAATTCAGGCTTTCTGCAGTCTGACTGCGCTGCCAGACCGGCCGTCCTGCATCTTTGGTGCCACAGGAAAGATGCTGAAGGCTCAAACTCAATGCTTTCATGTACACAATGACAATTATACTACATTTATGCAATAAACTATCATAGAGTCTAAGATTTTAAGCAGTTTAATACTATTTTACCCCTCTTGGGGAGTGGGGAAGAGATATGGTTTAAATAATACAAACTTACTATTTTAAGTGCTAAACCAACTGTACTATAAAGATTTTCTCAAGAAAAATTTCCCTTGTAGAAATAATTTAATCTGTGCTAAGAAATCTGTTCAGTAGTACAAATATGAAATAAACAGTAGATAATAATTCTTAAATATAAATATGTTTAATAAATAAAAAAATAAAGCTGAGCTTTTACATACAAGATAAGATATACAAACCAGGACAGCCAGAGCCATCATAATTAGCACTGGAATCTGCAGAATAAACGGTATCTCCTTCATTAGTGCTTTGATGAATTCACCAATCCCCTGTCCTACGTGCTTCAAAGGCTCAGTTACGAAGTTGGTGAAAGTAATAGCCAATGCCTAGAAAAACACAGAGAAATAGTGTTGTCACTGACTGCAAACATAAACGTGAACAGTCTCTTCAGGCATGGCGTGTACCTTTGTGGGTGGGACCAGCAGGACAGGATTTACCAGCAGAGTTTCATAGTACTTCTGACAGGGGTCATCCTGAAACGTCCATTTACTTCTGAACCATTCTGTAGTCAAAGCAGAGACACGCTTTTACTACTCTTTAAAAATATATTTTATGACACAATAGTAATAAAGTAGCATTTCAATTACAGATGGAAGAGAACTTTTCTAGCTATGGTTCAAAGCTCAGATTTATTTTTAAAAATCTGAGCTTAGCTTGGCAGTGTAGTTTATCCAGCCATGGGGGTGCAGGAAGGAGAGGGAAGGCTGGAAAGAAAGAGAAGAAACTGAGGTTTTCCCATGTTTCGTCAATAAAGTCCTCTTTATTAGATGAACTTAGTCCCTAGAAGTCTCAGAAGAGAAGTAAGTCTTGTCTGTGGGAACTACTATCTAGCACATTTTGTCCGCAGCTACTGAAACAAGTAATTCTGAGTGTTATTACTCACCTGCCAGGCTGCAAGCAGATTAAAATTCGTATCTTGCTTGCTAGATTTCAAGAGACTATTTTAATTATAAGCAGAAAGTCTTATTCCTTAAGGGAACTTTAAGTTATAAGCAAGTTGTTTATGACGTCGTTCCTGTAGTTTGATTTTAGTGCAGTCAGAATGTAAACCATCGGAATTTGAAATAAACAGAGCAATCACAGCCAATAAATTCTAAAGGGAAGACCATAACAAGCACTCATTAAGAGTTGCCATCATTAATCTACCTGCTATAGCATTGGATAATAAATAATGGCTAATAAAAAAATTCAGCTTTTTCTGTAAAATAACAAAACTAGAGTAAGTAGTTACAGATCTAATTTCTGAAGTCCATTGTACTCGCAGACCTGGGATGAAAAAAAAAACAAATTTTTCTTGAATTCTGCCCTCCTGTCTTCAATAAACGACCCTGACTGGTACTGGGCGGGGGCAGCAGGGGAAACACTCGCGGGGTAAGTTATAAGGGAAAGCAGTAACACCACGCCACGCTCAAGCACAGTTTTGGGATCAGCTCTGCTTCAAAGGCCTAGTAAGGAAAGTCTTGCGGAATGGAAAAACGGTAAAACCACTAATCACGTATTGCTGAAGAAGAGTCAATGTACTACTCATGAAGAAATTAAAAAGTATTCTTGGATACTATTACTGAATATTTTGTGATCTTAAATACTATTACAAAACAATGAAACAAGTATTTACCAATAAGACTTCCCCCCCAGTCCAGCTTCTCAGCACAGATGTTATCAAACTGCCCCATTTTCGCAATTTCTGCTTGATGCTGCGCAAAGGCCAGCTGCAGGAGAAGAAGAATTACTTGTAAAACATCAACCAAGGGGGTGGTGGGCGCAGAACACCTGCACCCACGCCGCACTGCACCTGAGCCAACCATGTCTGCTCTTAGTAGGTTTGGGGTAATTACCTGCATAAATCTGTAGTAAGAAAAGTTTGCCAACTAAACAATTTAACAGATGCAATTCTAAGTACTTCCTGGGAAGGCATAAACACCACCAAGATTAATATCTCCAGGTTATTCTCTAAATGGAGTCTAAACTACCAAAAGAACAAACTTCAATATTCAAAGATACAAGTTCAGGGCAAAAGTAATCTGACAACATCTTAAATGTTTCCTAAAAATCTGATGACATCCTTAAATGTCTCCGGATTAAAACCTGAGACAGCTGCCATGCAATTACTAATTAAAACATCAGGGCATTCTCTTTTATTTTTTAAATAATTCCCATTAACAAAAACCTGTATTCATTCTAATTTTGCCTTAATGGTTTGCAACTGATAATCAAATAGAAAAAATTAAGTCAAATCATCTGTTGAAGAACTCTAATGTTCTTCACCGACAATCCGAGTCCTCTGCCTGAGGTTAATTCTGATGACAACACGAGGACCGAGATTTTGTGGTTGGGCTACAGCACAGCAGCATTAATTCCTCCTCATTAAAACCAATACCATTCTACAGGCAGCTACTTTTATCAGCATTAATGAAGCATTCATCTCTGGTCTATCACACCTTAGGTACAGTTTTAGCCAGGGAATCTTTAGAAAGAAAAAACCCCCCAAAATATATTTTTATAAGACTTTTCTATGGAGATGCTTTAGACAGAGTTCACATCTCCCTTGCCCACGCAGTGAAATCACAGTTCTACTGCTTTATGAATTTTATGCACCTCTGGCAGGATAAAAGCTGGCAGGGTTTCTTTTGTTCTTTTTTAAGCCTAATACACCTGCCAATACGCAAAATAAAGTGTTCATCCCTTCATTTATTTCGCGGTCAATTGTTGCTTTATATAAACTAACTAAAAGAACTAAATGACCATAACTCCCTCATAACTGTAACATTTTAAGCCTAAAAGCCATTAAGATTTCAGAACAACTTACCTTATACAAGTAAAGCCAATTCCATGCAAAACTGATGAGAAAGCTTATTAATAAAACACGTTTTAGCTGAACAAACCAATGAATACGTGTCCAGAGCTCCGTAGCTATTAAAATTACAACGCACACCAAGCACAGGAGTATCTGAAAAAGAAAGCGGGAAAAAACTGTGATCCAGATTTGGAATTTTCCAAGCTTACTGCCAGTACACGAGGGAATTTACAACTTTCGTTTTCGTTAGGGTCATTTACACAGATCAGTCGAGAGAATTTGTCCTTGCTTTCCCAGCGTATCTGCAGCAGTACCCGGCAGAAAGGTTTCACGGTATTACCAGCCGTCACTCCTAGCACAGCCTTACATTGCTGTTGCTCCTTTCTTTCTTGTGATACTTAGTTATTTCTTCCTCACAATATTTATCACGTTACCCACCATGCTTTTAAAATTAAAAAACTGATGCGACTCGGTGCTTGAGTAGCACATGCCTGGTACGAACCACCGCTGCCAGCTCCTGCAGTCTGTTTACAGCTGTCACAGTTTGGGTACCAGCAGCCAGACTTCAGAGAAGCACTTTATGGTCTCTTTCCATGCAAGGGCCCCCAACAGCGAGGTTACGCTACTGACGGCTTGTTTTTTCATCTGGCTTCTATCTACCCCCCTCAAAACTAGACGGGCTTCTCTCCACATCGTGTCAGCATATCCTGAACGGTAAGAGAGCTTCAGCTTACTATAGATCCTCAGCTTAGTTAGCACTTTGTGATGTCCTGTTCTCCAAAAGGGAATTTTCGCCCAGTCATGCTCTCCATCTCTCCAACACTATACAAAATTTTTTTCACCACAAAATTCACAAAAACCTCTAACATATAAAATCTAAGACCTCAAATATATACCTCTCTCAATATAAATATATTCCAACTGTTGGCTTCTGCAGGAGTTGAACAAGAGACAGGTCTGGAAAGTTTTTAATGCACAAGTTGTCAGTTTAAGTGATGAGAAAGTACTAGAGTCTAATGAGTCACGCAACATGTAAGAGGCAAGAAGACAAAAAAACATACCAGAAAAAAATGTCAAGCTACAGTAAGAAAAGATGACCAGAGGAATAAAAACCCTTCAATTGTTACTTCAAGTGAATACGTCATCTCTACCTTCAGCAACCATGAAACAAATAGTGACTCACTGGAAGTACGATGGAAAGAACTGCTTTACGTGTGGAGTTCAGATGGTAATATTCACCGGCTAGACTTGCAGAAACAAACTGGAGAAAACAGCAATTAAAAAACAACAACAAAACCCCTTTCTTCTTCTCTTACCAGAAACACATTATATAGATCAATTCCAAACGTGTCTTCGAATCTCCAGTGCCAAGCTTTATAATCGTGGTGCTTAAAATTGATCAAAATATCACTAAGTGCATCATCCACAGCACCCGACTGCCAAGTGTCCTCATTGAGAAACCTGAGGATCTCTGAATACGTCTGTTTCGTAAGGATGATCTCAGCATCGTAATGGACGTGGCCCACGTTTCCCTCAGGCTGAATTAAAAGCAAAGCAAAACAATGGTTAAAAGCTGCTTATTTGGAAACAGAAGTACATATGAAAACCTGTGTCCCTGTGCAAACACCTGTTACGTGCCCTCGTTATGTACCAGCCGCTTTGTGAAGTGGACTGCAGGATGAAGACGTGGCACAGGGAGCACACTATGATTCTATAACCTTTTTGTTCACTCTTCTAAATGATACAAAACACAAATTCAACTGGTTTGTACTCTTTCAATTCTACAGCAAAAATCTAAACAATGAAGTGGGTTATTGTCACGGATGGAAATAGTTGATGCAGTTATGATTTAGCAATGATTTGAAATTTATTAATGATCTGAGGCAGATCAAGAGATTGAGTTTTAGCAGCACTTAATCATTAACTGATTTAAAGGTTTACAAAGTGATTTAACAAAATAACTGGACGGCAACTTAATTATAGATTCGAAGATGGCAAGATTCACGCTAACCTACTATAAAATATCCCAAATCAATACATATAAATATAAGCAAAATCACAAATCTCAGACTAATATATGTATACATAAGCAAATGTATGCAAATGCACATGAGCACATGCACACACACAGGTCCCTGATTGCTAGGATTGGTAATTTCTTAGTAGTGGGCGACTCTAATGAGCCAAAAGATGCTGCTTTTAGGTCCTACACATGCACAGACAGACAGAAGAACACCCACATGCATAAAGCTAATGTGTATCTCACAACATATAGCGGAGGGGTGGATGGAAGAGAGGCTAGCCTATCATCAAAATTTCCCTTTCTCGGCTTTGGGTAAACACTCGCGATGCGCGGGCGTTCCTCAACGGGCGGTAGCTGAGGCTCGACAGGGTTTTCTTACCCTGGCCTCAAGGTGTCAGCTGAGAGGTGTCTCAGCTCAGGGGAGATGCTGCCCACAGCCCGCTGCCATCCAGAAGAGCTCAAAGGGTCTTTACCAGAATCGCTCCTTATAGGATCCGAGATAACAGTCTTTCATCAGGTACTTTTCCACTCCGGCCCAGCTTGGACAATGGAATATTCTGGTACTTTCCATATTCTGGTACAAACCCAGGACCTGTTAGGACTTGGGGTCCTGATATCCCCCCCTCTGTGGCCATAATCCATATGTTGTCAGGAGGGATCGATTACAGTTATTGTTTTCAAACGGTAGGAGCCATGGGAACTGGGTACACCAGGGGGCTGCCGTAGTGTCCTAGTGTGTTGCTCTCCACCCTTTCATTCATGTTAGACCATTATGTATCGTTCTGATCCACTGTATTATCATCAGGTGGGGAGCAAATTGTGCCAAGTACCTAAGGGGGGTGTGTGCACGTGCGCACCACCAGTTATCTCACCTGTTAATAAAATTTTAGAGCCGCTTCTCATTAGCAAGTATTAATTACTAAAGCGCTATGTGTGCTCCGATCATGGCTAGGTAGTACAGACAGAAGCTATTAAATAATGAAGTAAGAAATTTTACATTGCTAAGTATAACGTTGTTTGGTTTTATTCATCTACCTCTGAATATTTAAAAAAATAATATCCAAAGACAATATAATAAAGTAATAAGGTGATTCTTACATGCAAACTCTAATAAGCTACTATTCCTAGATGGTTAATGTGGTAGAGTCTAAAACAAAGGCCTAAAAGGTCTACAGCAAACGAGCAGACAAAATTTGTCTCTTTCAAGTTTAACAACCACTAACACGACCTGAACAGGGTATTATTATAGCCGCATCCCAGCAACAGACATTTAGATCCATATTCTGAACTCACGCAGTCTTCCTTTGGATGCTTTACAGATCAAACAGCAACCATCTCTCCTGAGCAAAGACTGCTAACTAGCAGCAACACGGATGCGCATACTTCTATCTATACATTTTTCCCTTTGCAATTCAATCCCCCTCATTTTAATTTAAAGTAAGACAGAATAATTAATCAATACTTGATAGCTGAGAAAAACACATATAAGTTTCAATTAATTTTTAACGTGTGTTCAAATACTTACAAGGCCAAGTTTTCCAGCTTCATTTAAAATCTTCTTCAAGTATCGCTTGAAAATATAAAAGCTACGGCTTTCATGTGATTTGACATTCCTCTTCTCACACTCTGCAATCTGCAACGTCAAGACATTTTATTCACTTTTTGCTCAAACCACCTTGTTCACAGGAAAAAAAACAACCAACCCATCAACACATTACCTCAGGATTAAGAGAGGCTTATTTCTTTAGTTTAGCAATAATCCCGTGATTAGTACAACAGATAAAAAGCATATGCAGTTGCTGAATACTCTGCATGGGACTGGTCAGTACTGGAGATTTCAGATCTGCTAATAATAGGGTTTGAATACTAACATCGGTAAACCTAAAAGAAACTAAAGATCTGGATCTCCTTGAATTTTAAGTTTATATCAAAAAAAAAAAAAGAAAGAGAACTGTAAAAATTACCAAGTAACTAAAACATTAAAATTACATATCCCACTGGGTCTCCAAATGGCTGAGGGAAGTGAAAGCATTGCTGCATCCTCCTGATCTTGGAGGAAGAAGCGGTGGGGGGGGCTTACAGGGGCTTCCGAGAGCAGCTGCACTGCACGCTGCGGTCAGCCACAGGCACGTTCTCTATGCCCACAGCCCACCCCTAAAATCCAGCAGAATTCAACAACTTGGAAAGGAAAAGTCTCAGCTTTTGGCAGCTTGGTGTTAACATCAACACCACACGTTTAAACTGTTGACACTGGACAGAAGCACGCAGCTCCTACCAACTGCTGTTACACTATGAAACATTTGAGGAAACAGACCTTGGTAGGCAGAGCAGCAATTCGGAATTAAATTCAAACCACTTCCAGCCTCTCCTCTCAATAAAGGAGTTCCCCCTACATAACCCATGGTCTCTCATTATGCCAGCAATTCACCTGCGTATACTATCCAGAAAAGCATCATTAGGAAGCACAAAATATGAAAGGCAGGAAAATATTCTGAAGTTCCACAACAAACCTTCTGTTGCAAGGAATCTACTTCCCTTGAAGACCTCAATAAGATTTCAGTACTGACTGCATCCACTGCCTTATCCTCAGAGTCATGGTAGTTTGCCTAAAAATACATAAGAAAAGCACGTATTTTTAGAACCTGAGAATTTGATCAATACACTATGTTACAATTCTGTAGTTAGATCACTTTAAAAAGAACTAAAGACTGAGTGTTGGTCTTTGCTGCTAATACTCTCCCAACGATACTCCAGTTGCCTCTCTGCTGTTATTTCAGGCTCCAAACAGACAATTGCTTTAAGTTTATCTAAATGCAGGTTGCCTTCAAAAGGTGAGGTCTTGCCCTTTCCATCCCCCACCTGCCCTTTCCCCTGCCCCGAGCGCGGGTGACCCAAGCAGTGCATCAGATTAGATAATCGGGCTGGCTAAAAACCCACTCAGCAAGCAAAGGGGCAGTTTTCAGCCAGCCAGATTCCCAGTCCAGCTGGCCACGCAGACAGACAGACTGAAAGTAAACACAAACCTACATTCTGGATTGCATGCCTTTCCTTTCATGTTCCCTCTAAAACAACATCCCATTTTTTTCTGTTACTTGCTCCGACTTAGTTTTAGCAGTGCTGCTTCTACACAACCAGGTACGTGCATTGAGGGAAGTCTCCCAAAGAAGCGCAACGTCACACAAATCGGTGAACTCGCGCTGATACAAAGTTTGGAGCTGCCTGCCTACCTAAAACCTCTCCCTGCAGAGCAGAAAAGGAATCCTGAAAACTTTGATTAACCCAAAGCAGCCGTTCTTCTCCTTCAAGATGCAGTTCTGCTTTCGTGGAAAACAACAGTAAAACTCCAAATATTTTTTTATAAAAGCTGAAGCAGTCGGGCACCAAGTTTAAAAAGACTCCTAAGTTTGCTGCTGAATTTTAGGGATGCTAATGACTACCAGGTGTACTTGGGGCAGGTGGAGATTGAGAAGGAACTCTGTGGAGAGAAATAATGCAGTCTGCATTTTCTAAGCTTCAGAAAATAGCGTTCTGAAGCATTAAAATGGTATTATTCAAGACTGCGAAACCAAACTGGAAAGCTGAATTATGACAAAAATCAAGGGTGCCAACCGTAGTTTACAGTGCCGTGTGTGCACTGGATAAACAATATGCATCTCATAATATATGTAGAGTCCAACCCTCCCACAAGACAAGAGAGTACAATTCACCTTATTAAAACTAGCTTTTTGTATTTCATCTTCTCCTCAACGTTCATGAATTATTAATGGTACAGCACTCGCCCCCTACTCTGATCTTCCTTCTGAAAACTCTTGATACCAGCATTACAAAACACTGTTAACATTCATAATATTCTCACACAATAAATCATGTTTATTCCCATATTACTGGGCAACCGGATAATTCAAGTGAAATACAAACCTTAAGCTTAACTCCCCCAACTTTTATCAGCAAGGAACGTAATTTTCAAGATGTTTAACACTACACTTCAGAAACTAGCAAGAGCTGCTTAACTCAGTATTTCTCAGAGAAATCAGCCACAACCTGCACAAATCAGTCAACCACCACCTGCGAGAAGACAAAAAGCTCAGCTCCTGTGACTTGATCAGTGTGCAACAGAAACTTGTTAGTAAAAGGCCCTGAGCTAACCATCTACAATCATGTAGATCACTGGTTTTTTTTTCTTGTAATTTTAACAATGGACACACAACACTTTTCTGTGTATAGATTCAGATACAACCTTATAAAACCTTAAAAAGACCGCAATTTCACAACTTAAGCGGAATCTTTCAACAGCTTGTGGCTGAAGGTCTGTTTGGGAGAGACACGTGTTCTTGCGCCCTTTTTCTTTCCCTACCTTGTAAGGTCTCCTCATTGTTCCCGACGCTGCATCGTAATTGAGCATATCCGTGGGGTCAATCCATTCATCATCTTGAACCTTACCACTGCCTACTAGCGCAACTGCACACAGCACCAAAGGAAACAGCATCCTGTATTGCTAAATACAGCAGGAAATTCAGATATTTAGTTCAGGATATAGCCTTCTCTACAAAAACCCCTGAAACAACCTTACAACGTGAAAAAAGTATTCTGAGGAGGTGTCTGAAAACTCACTCTCCATTAAGCGGGTTAAACTTCACTTATATCTTTTTTTCCACAAAGAAAACACTAGCAAGAATACGCAACAATTGAACCGTACAATGTGACTGGTCAATGGAACGAGCTGTCGTTATCAGCCGATGCAGAGCAGAGTTCAGCATTGCCAAATGCGGTATCCCAGCACAGACCTCCGCCGGGCTCCCAGGCAGGGGTCTAACCACCGTTGCCGCCACAGAAATTCCCCCGGCAAAGCCTTGCCAAGGCGGGGAGGATGTTCCTGCCCTGCCCGGGAGGCAGCCACGGTGCTGCCGCCTCGGTGCTGCCTGGCCCGGCCCGGCCCGCTTCCCTCCGCCCGGCCCCAGCCCCGCTCAGGCCCCCCTAGGGCAGGGCCGCGCCTCCCCAGCCAGCGCCGCCCGAGGCCGGACGTTCCGACCGCTGGAACGGCAACACAACGGAGTACCGTCACGCTTCGCCGCCGCCTTGTTTACCTAAGACACCGACACCGCGGCCTGAGGAAACCCGCGGCCTCCCACCCCCGCTAGCGCACCGCCAGCAGCGCGCCAGGGTCGGGGCAAGGCGCAGGCCCGGCCCGGACACGGGGCCCCCAGCCAGCAGCCCCGCCGCCCCCCCCCGCCTCCGCCGCCCAGCCCGCCGCCTCCCCGGTACCTGAGGGGCCGCGGGCGGCCTCAGGGTGTTTACCCGTCCCGCATCGCCAGGCCCCTGGCAGGCGGGGAGGGGTCCCGCGCTGCTCCCTCCCCTCAGGCCGCCGCCCCCGCGCGCTCCACAGGCCCGGCACCGCCCCGAGGCCCGGGCGGAGCCGCTCTCGCCGGACACGGCCGGCACCGAAGCGGCGGGAAGCCCCGGTCCGGCCCCCCGGCGGCGGGAGACGCTGGCGGCCTGTGCCGGGCACCGCCCCGCGCTCCCGGCCTCCTGCGGGCGGGGCGGGGGGAGCCGGCGAACGGCAGCGGAGGGAGTAATTAACGACCTAACGAGCAGCGGGCTGAAGCAGCGATACGGCCACGCCTCCCACGCCGCGGGGGAGCAAGCAGCACCAATTCCCACCAATTTACCCCCCTCCCCTTTCTCACAGGGATGGATTTTTTTATTTTTAATTGTCTACAGTTGCAGGCAGACACACAGGAAAAAGATTTCGTGCAGTAAATACAAGGAAGGGCTGGGAGCACCCACATAAGAACAGCAGTTAAAAGTAGATCCTCTCTGCAGAGGCCCAAGGTGTAGTAAAATTCATTTAAGGAAACTAGTATTTAAATATTTGCAGTGCTAATGAAAAGGAGTTTGCCAGCTTTGACCACCGAGAGACAACTGGAGAAAAAGAATAGTTACAAGTCTTCTTTTCCTCCAGAGCAGCATTAGGACCTTAACCTACATGTCCAACACAGAAAAATAAACAGAGTTCCAGCCCTGTGCTACCCTATGATTACTCACCTCACTGCAAAGTCAGACACTTGGAAATGATATCAAAGATCTAAAGTCTTTTACAGTTCAGGCATCCAACAGATTCTGATGTACGGTTTAACTATCAGAGCTGCACTGGGGAATCACAAACCGAGAATCCAAAATAACGGATGAGATGGCTGCAGGTGTTGGAGGTCTTTATTGAGATTATAGCACAGATACACTTCTATAGTTACCTTTCCACTTTTATACGATAGTTAAAAATGCTTGCTACAGTGCACATATAATTTAGTAACCAAGAGAAATCCAAAACTTAACTGCAGTTCAAATAAATAAATAACCTAGTGTTTAAGGTTTATATTTTAAAAAGTAAAAGGAACTGTACAATATGAAAATATAACAATACATAAACATTAGAATCTAAAGTTTCATAGAAATAAAACTGCAGTTTCCCCATACATAAACAGTGCAAGAAATAAAATTCAGATAAGCTTCTGAACTGGGAATTCAAACAATTTAATTCTTAAATTATCATGCAGACATAGCATTTTAAGCCATGCTGGTTTCTATTATAGCATTAATGGTACCCCTTTTACTTGGAAAACTGATAGCCATTAAGCTCACTGTGACAACTGCTGCCAATCCACTCTCTTCTACAGTACGTTATACACAGAGGTATTCTGTTGCATTCAAAAAGTAAAATATTACATGTTTCTACAGCAAAAAAAGTTTTCAATATTTTACTTTTTTCCCCCTCCAACATGTTAGCTTGTTCAAAACAATGTCACATAGTAAAAACAGCAACATTTCCCCCAGTTTAGATGAAAAGAAAGAAAAGAACCCACACTAAATAATGGACCATAATCAAGATGTGGTTACTGCCTAGTCACCTTTAAGGTTCAAAATTTATTACCAAAAAAGTTGAAGCTGTGGAGATGTTATAAAACTTCTCCTCTTGTTGAGAAGTGATGAATATAATAAATCTGAAAAAACAGTGGAAGTAATTTATCTTTTATGTGTGTGTGTGGAACTAGTCACATACAACTTGATTAAAGTGGTGCTCAACTTAAGTCTCTGTATAAAATTCTCATTGAGGCAAAGACCAAGGAATGCAATTAATACCAAACTGTAAACACGTCATTCATGTTACTTTGAGTGCACATCGACAACATAAGAGTTCTCCTCATAGACTTTGGCAACAAGACTACAATAGGTCACAGCAGCATGAGTTCACATGGAAGACTGAAAGCACTGCAAAAGAATATACTAAAAAACACCAAGACCTCCTAAAAACCAGAAAAATCTGTGACAAGTGCCCCTCCTCTTGATACGACACTCTCACGCTCAACTGCTGCTCTCTCAATGCCTAATTATTATTACTTTGTTTTTACAGTTCTGTAGTCTCAGGTCTCTGTGCTTTAGCTGCATAGGTTGCCTTTGTTTGCACTCTAGCCGTTGTAGGTCCAAAGGGTTACAGTTCTGTCTGCAGAAGACGACAAGAAGGAAAGATCCTGCGTATGCCACCTGCACTGAATAACTTTGTCCTTGTGCTCTCCTACCACCATCAGAGGAAGCTGCTTTGTGAGGTCCCCTATGGCAAAGGAATGGAAATCATTAGTCATTTCATGAATTTGTATCCCAGCTCTTTGGTTTTTTGGTGGTTTTGTTTTTTCCTGTTTGTTTAGTAAAGCTTACATATGTATTTCACCTTTTGAAGCATACTTGACCCCTTCTTCTCTCTCTCTCTCACACAGAGTGAGAGCGCCCCAATGTTTTGGGTTTTAGGCATTACTAGACACAGTACAACTTAAAAACTCTGAATACCTGATTTTTGAAATAATGTGATTAAAGTTTAATGGTCCAAGAAAATCAAGTCTATTAGATATACCCAATATCTTTTATCTTCTTAACTCTTCCCAATAAAATAATAATTATTATTATACTTTTTTTAAACGTGAATTTTATGAATGCTACCTGAAAGCAACTGCCATCTCATCAGCCAGTGTTAATTAGTTCTTCTGTCATAATCAGACCTCTCTCCTCAAACAAGATTTAGTTCATAGCCTACACTCTCAGCAACACAACCAACCAAACGTGAACAGAAAAAAAAAATAAATCACATTTATATACATTTCAAACCCTTCAAAGCTCTACTGTTTTTTCCCCCTTTTAAACTAAAAACCTGATCTTCAAACTAAGTTCTCTTACCACTTCAATACTAAAAGCATCAAATTGAAAATGAACCTAGCATCCTTTTTGGTATATTACCTTGCAAGTCTGTCACTTTTATTTTCATATCATATGATCCTGTGAGCAAGTAGTGTGCCCCTGGTGAGAAGCGAACAGAACGAATGTCGCTGGAATGAGGATGATAGCTCTGCACCATTCGTCCTCCTCGAATATCGTACAACATGCAGCTGGAGTCCTCTTGTCCCGTAGCCAGGAGACGACCACTAGGATCAACAGCTACTGAGGCGACAGCACTTCCTATGAGAGAAAACACACCTCAAACAACACATATTATATGCTTATGTACATTTGTACAAATAGCCAACTTTTTTTTTTTAAAACCAAGAACATACGTTGTATAAGAATACCAAATGCTGGTCTAAATTTAAGGTGAACATACCTAGCTACTATTATCTTAAAATAAGAACACTTTTATGTTCTAGCACTTGAAAATCTGAAGCCATAGGTCACACTGGAATGTGACCTATAGTAGCAAAGCCACTATTAAAGCTGCATGAGCAAAAGTATCTTTCATCACAGGAAAGAAAGAAAGTAACTCTTTATGAAATAATGTAGAGCAATGCAAGGAATTCTGCTCCTCCCCTTCCCCTGTTCTAATCTATTGCCCCCCCAAAGGTTTTAAGAAACAAGTCTGAACGCAAGTGCTTCTTAAGAATCCTTTTGCAGATTTCTATAGAGTATGTTGACGACTTGCAAAAATGGCTGCTCCTTCCCACCCCTGCTTTTGATTCTGAAACAGTTATCTTGTGTCCTGTTTTATTTTAATGTACTTGGAAGTGTCTTTGAAAAAATTGCAAGGCCAAAAACTAGCCAACTTTTGAAAGGAAATGTTACTTTAAAAAAAAAAAACCAACAACAAGACACAAAACCAGAACAACACACGGGTAAAGATATCCTCACAATTTATTTCTTTTAAGCCAAGCCTCCATTCCGTGATTCAAAAAAAATCCCTTGCATTCATTCTATACTACTTAGACATTTTTTTTAAAAATATTTTTATGCAAGGATGATCAGAAGCACAGTAGTAATTCTTACCTGTTCCATGAAACGTTGTTCCCACAACACGAACACAGCTTGGCACTCTCAGATCCCAGAATCTTACAGTCTTGTCTTGGGATCCAGATGCAATCATCCAGCCGCTCCATGTGTAAAGTGCTAAAATATGACCTGTGAAGATGATGATTAAACATCATTAATCAAAAAATGAAATATTACAGTTCTGATTATATTTTTGCATTCAAGGATTTAACAGTCCTATGGAAAACCTGCACGTGGTATGATCTAAAATGCCAACAGTGTAAGGCAGTACCCAGCTTTGCATCTTCTCTGGAACGAAACAAGCGCTCTCTCCATTAAATTAACAGCCAATGTATTTAAAAACAAACACCCCCTGCCAAATACCTCAAGAGCAATTTGAAGACATAAAAAAAGGCCTTGCTAGAAATAAAAACCCCAGGACATTAAAAAACCCCAAACCAACAACTTCATTAGAACGTAATACAGACTTAAAAAATGCGAGAGAGAAACAACAACATACATACCAGTGTGACCGCTGAGAGCATGCAGGCCTTGCCCTCGCTGACAGTCTGTTGTGTAAATATTACAGTCCCCTGCTCCGGCACTTATTAAAATAGCACCACCACTTTCTGGGCCTTCCATAAAAGCAAGGTCTCTGATTGTCCCATCGTGCATGCTGAATTCCAAATCTGGTCCTAAAATAATTTAAAAATCAAGGAAGAAAATGAGGCATACTTTATCACTGTTACTCCTGTAATCTTTAAAGCAGCTACAGTGATAACACAGAATATTTTAGGCAAGGGTGGGTATTCTACCAAATATAAACATAGTTGTGCACTTTCCATAGAACGCACTATTTCGGTTACTACAGTTCAAATAAAATCTCTAAGAATCTTATTTTTATTGAGTGTTGCTTGAGCTTCCTACAGTTCCGAAAGCTTTGCAAAAGTACACGGACCATCTCCATGGCCAAATCCAGCCAAGGTTTATAGAGTACACTTATTTCTTTTTGTAAACTATGGTAAACTAAAAAGGCTTTCTCTGCCAGGAGGGAAGTATCATTGAGAACACGGAACCACATAAGACAAGGTATCCTAAGTTCAAAACAGAAAAGATAAGAGCCATATTCAGTGTAATGATTAGGAGGGTTGGGCATGGAAAACAGTATTTGCTGGGAGAGAAGCCACAGACTTCTAAGATGGGGGAGAAGACGACAGAACTAGGCAAGGAGAAGGGGAACTGGAAATAAATTCCTATTGACAGTCAAGAACTAGAGCTAGGTAGGAACATCTGGTTGTTTTAACATATCTGAAAAAAAAATAATAATAAAAATCTACCAGAAGACAGCACAATACCAGAGTCTTGCAACAAAACTAAAATGCAAACAAACAAAAAACCAAACCAAACAAACCCCAAAAGATAATCCCCAACCTCTCAATTGCTCTTTGCTAGACAGAGACTACAGTGATAGCAAAAGGGAAGAAAGACCACGTTCACCAAAGTATTAGAATAAAAACAACAAAACCTATTAACTACATAATCAAGGTAATTTGAATGGTTTTGCCAAATATCGGACAAATAATTGAAAATAAGTTCTTTAAATTAAATACACACACTACCTGTTGCATTACAAGTTTCTGCATTAAAAGGCAGTACTTTCACATATTTATCATTAGAACCAGTAGCTAACAGCTGTCCACAGGGACTCCAGGCTACACAGTAGATTGATCCTTTATGATGCTTGTTCCTTTTGAAGCGAACTACAGGTTGTTTAGGAGTATTATAAGCACTGAAAAAAAAAGAAAAAAGAAAAAGATCCAATTTCCTTTTATTTGTTAAGGAAAATAATGTATTCTAAAATGAAAATACTGTTTTTCTATTACCTTAGGTAACATGAAATACGTATGACTGTTTGCACTGAAACATATACATGTGATCTAAGAAAAAACAGAAGGATCTCCTTCATTCCATTTTCTCTGTTTTTGCTCATCTTCCCATTGTATTTGTGACTGGACATGCAAAATAACTTACACGGTCCCTTCATCTATAAAGGGTTGATACAGATAAAATAGTGATTACTAGCTACATACAATGAGACCTTATCTCTAGAGTTCTAAAGTGGTGGGATTTTTCTCTTGAAAACATCTTGATCCTATGTCTGCGTTTGACTGTGCTTGAGTTCAATTGAGCAACACTAGGGCAAGAAAGCTCTTACGGCACACACTGTCTATGGTAGTACCCAGTGCAGCTGGCATGGCTGAAGGCTAGGTCTGGGACTAAACGATCATGCTGCAGATTAGAAAATCCAGATTCCCAAAAGAAGAAAGCAGAAGCCTGTGTAACCTCTGCGTATGCATGCAGGAAGGCGTTTCACTTCCAGTTTCCCACCCACTAGACATAATCCCTAACTGGGGATTGCGTTTGGTATGACAACATAATTATATGACTGCACTATATATTCTTGCGTTTGGGGCTGTTGTTGTGCCTCATAGTATTGTAGCAATAAAAACTGAGACCTGCTGTTTTATCCAAAACTCTGCTGTCTATGCCATCCTTGCTGTCAGAATGACCGGGACTCATCAAGCACTTAAAGTGGTTAAAGGATCAAGAAAAATGCTTCGGTGTTAACCCTAGCTGGGAAGACAGAGAGAAATGCTGCCTTAAGTCAAGTACTATCTCCTTGTTGGCCATTAAATAACAAAAAAGTACAACAAAAGAAAAAACTCATACTTGTTCACCATTATGAGCCCGGCATTGGATATTTTTTTATTGATTAAAGTCACTCTCAAAGCTTCACTCATCTACTAGAAAATCTAATACAGCACTCTGTACAAGAAAGATGCAGTCACAATTATACGTTAATGCAGGAATCTTCACAGCCATCTAAACATACCATACATTCTTATTTCTGAAACCAGATCAGCTTCACACACGGCTGAAATAAAAGGAACAGTCCCATTGATGTAAATTTACTGTATTTCAATTGATTAATTCCCTACAATGTTATTTCTGTTCCCATAGAGGGAAGTAGTCAAGTACTTAAGTGCTGCTTTATCCAACTCATCATCATTCACTCCAGTAACATCAACAACAGAAATCAAATTAAACTACTGAAAAATTCAGAAACCATACTATAAATACTTGAATAGAAGAGGCAGAGAGAAAAAACAGTAGACAAATATCTACATCTGTTTAAAGCCTTTTGAGATAAACATGGCTTTAAGTAAAGAATACTAAAATAAATCTACGTGGAAGCTAATTATATTTTGTTGACAGAGAGGAAATCCATGCCAGATTAGCCTAAATCAGGATCACCATTCAACACACACTACAGAGCTTCCTAAATGGCATTAGCCTTATATCACACTCAGAGTTTGGATTCACAGCATTTGTTACAAGGTGGAGGCAGCAGCTGAGAATCCCTGACTTTGTCAGGACGTGGCAGCACCTGCGCAGCACAGAGACCACGTGCTGCTAATCAACTGCATGGAACCACTGAGATTACCTGAGCAAAATCTGCAGAATTGTAGTGTGTATCTACCAGCGTTTAATCTCAAACACGTGAAAAAAGCACACTACTACTATACCTTTAGAAAAAGGGAAAAAACCTGAAAACCTTTTGTGAATCATATACCAGTTTGAAGGACAATTTAAAAAACTTTAAAAAATCCCAAAACTTTGACATACAGTTAAACAGTTGCTGTTTACCAGCTACTCTAACACAAATACAGCTTTTTGAAAAACACGAACAATTTTGAATGTGTGTCTAGACTCAGGCTGTTACAAGGATTAGAATATCTTTAAGATAACATAATCTCTCTGCTGACTTGTAAATCGCATGATGAAAGGTTTTTGGCAGACTGTAAGCATAGTGAAACAAAACAGGAAGAGAAAGAAGTATTCCTTTCATATCCAGATGCACTATGTCACTTGCCATATCAGATCGTGCAGTGTAACTAGAGATTAAGGCTGCGGAGTCAATCTAACTTTTCCCAATGGCTGGAGCATGTTGTGCAAGAGCAGAGCTAGTCAATAAGGAGGGGTCCAGTCCACTGAAAATGTTTTGCACCGTTTACCAATCAAGAGGAGGTTGTCTGGGCTTCAAGCCCAGCCAGCCAGCCTGCATTGGCTATCGGAGAAATCAGCTATTTCTTTTTTTTGTTTCGTATGTTGACAATAAATATTTTGGAATTAAACTTCAAAGGCTACCTTACTGATGATATTTAAGAAGGAAAAGAAAAAAAAAAGTCAGATTGTTTTTTGAGCACTTTGGAAGCCTGAACATGAGTCCTAAATTGGGAAGTTGTCCCAGATAAAGTCATTCTGCATACTTGTAGATCCTTCTGAAATCATTAAGTTTTAGATGCTTACACTTCTCCCCTACTCCAAGAAAAATAATGTAACTGGAGCAGAGACAGGGAGATGATTATTGATACGGCACTATTTATTTCCAGGTGAAAAAATACTCTTCCCCCCCTCCTATTAAAAAAAATCATAGAACGGTTAGAGTTGGAAGGGGGCCTTAAAGATCATCTAGTTCCAACCCTCCTGCTTACAGGCAGGGACACCTCCCACCAAGACTAGGTTTCTCAAAGCCTCATCTGACAGGTGAAAAGAAAACAGAAAAGACTGGGTGCACAGTAAGCCACAAATAGTGCTTTTCCTGTCAAGGAACCAAAGTATCAGGAAAACAACGTTTATAGTAAAACTAGGCCAATAGGCATGCTCTGGCAAATTTTGCTGTAAAAGTTGAAGATGATATTGCTTTCTCTACTGTCTGTCTGTCCTCCAGCCAGAAACTGCATTTCATGAAGCCCAATTTGTGCTGGCTGGAGAACTGACACATGCTTTCTCCCACTTTTACAGCTGGAATGTAAAAACAAGAAACTATCGTAATAAACACAGAAAAGCTCATCTGCTGAGACAAAAAAAAACCCAAACACTTTTGCAAGGACAGGTGTGGTATTGTGGCAATGCACCTTGCCAGTAAAGGAAGAGAGCAAAAAAGTAGCCCACAAATATACAAATTCTTCGAGTAGATCATCTTATTTTTGTTTGGTAGTTCAGGTTTCTAAGGAAAGCACTGCACTATTTACGACAACAAAAGAAAGGTATGAAATGTACGGGTATCAGTAGCTACAGGAGAAAGTAGTGCTATGACACAGAGAAATAAATGATGATACAAGCTTTCTTACCTTGGGTCAATTACTTCTGGATAGGCACACACTCTCAAAGTTTTGGAGTTAGAGCCAACAGCATATAAACTCCCACTGGGATGAAAGGCTACAGCTCTGACAGCTTGTGTGTCTTCTAGAGTGTTAATACAAATGAACTGCTTTTTTGATTTGTCATCCTGTGTAGAAGGGTAGCAGTCAAATTAGGTTCTTCAGCATAAAACTGCACAGTTTAAAGTGGACGTGACGGTTTTGTAGAATAATGTAAAACCGTTGTACTAAAGTATTAATAAGTAGCAGCACCAGGCTAAACTATTCCAATTACAGGTTTGTAAAACAATGTCTACTCCAGGGTCAAGGAATAGCATACTTCAAAAGTTCTTTTCTTCAGCTCAGTCATATGGCTAACATTAGATTAACATTTCTCATTCTTCCTGCAGGCTTCCAACAGCTTTTCTTAAAAGCATGATATTACAGTTTATTTCTGTGTAAACACATTTGATCTGTGTGAAACTTACGAGGGGAGCAAAGTTGCATTTTTACTGTGAACAGTCCAAATCATAAACACAGTTTATAAAACAAATACAATATAAACATAAGAATCAGCTTTTCACCCTGTAGATAACACAAAGTTCTCATTAAATTATGCTAAACTTTATTACATCATACTCCAGACAATTTCATCACCACATTTCTAAAATTTTTATTTTTATTTTTATTTATCTGATGCAGAAGCTTTGGAATGTACTTATTGCAAAGTTATTTCCCTAAAGTCAGACCATTCTGACTGGAGTCCAACAATCAAAATTCCAACCTAGAAAACACAAAACAATGTCTGTAAAAGACACCCCATTGGAGCCTCTGTTGTACAAGGAGAAGCTGAGAGAGCTGGGACTATTGGGCCTTGAGATCTTTTTGGGTGTGTGTGGTGAGGGGGGGGGGGAGGGGGAGATTTGTATGTAAGTGTCATCAGTGCATATAAATACCTGAAAGGAGGAGTAAAGACGACTGTGCAAAACTCTAATCAGTGGTATCCAGTGAAAGGACAAGGGGCAATGGACACAAGTTGAAATATAGGAAATTCTATTTAAGCTTTTTTGTTGTTTTAAAAACACCATGAGGGTGGTCAGACATGGGAACAGGGTGTCCACAGAAGTTGTGGAGTTTCCATTCTCGGAGATACTCAAAACCCAACTGGACCCAGCCCCAAACAACCTGCTCTCATTGACCTTTCTCCGAGCAGTGGGTTTGGACTTGGTCTCCAGACATCCCTGCCAATCTTAGTGGCTCTGTGATTCTGTAGGTACTGCATCAACAAAAATTCATTCTAAATATCTATTTACAATGCAAGGATGTCATGTACACAGGATTAAATATTGAATCTTGTGAAAATACAAGTTGTAAAGGACAATAAGAGAACTCACCTCATCAGCTCTTGTCCTAGTTAAATTCCCTGAAGAGTCTTCCAACTGCGGCTGAGAGACAGCATGTTCTGATGCACTGTTTTGATTTGGTGAAGAGTTTAAATTCACAAGAAAGAAAAAACAAGTGCAGGGACAGATGTGTTTACAGGTATTTTCTGGACTAAAGTTACAGTTTCATTCATACTCAGAACTGACTGATTTATGTGGACAAGTGTTACACATCTCTGATTCTTTATCATTAAGCTGTAATTTTTACATGAGGTTGCTGATTTTGCAGCAACTGCAGGCATTAAATAAGTGAATGCAAGTTAAATATATTTGTTTTCATTCCATAACATACATACATACACATGTATACATACACAGACACGTGGAAAAATGGTTGTTGTTTTCAGGTCAGCACTACCTTTAGTTAACATAAGAAATTCAATTCCCACTCTGCCCTGCCTCTCTCTCCATCTAGCTGGGATTTTGTAAAAAAGCTTTCAGAAACTTAGTAGAACACAAAATAAACAAGAACTATACATATAAGATGGATTTAAAAGTCTGAAAATAAAAATAAGCTTAAAATGTAAACCATAACAGATAACCACTATTTCTCATATGTGCAGTCAAAAAAAATTTATAATCCCCATGAAAATACATAGAAAGCACTGATTGTGAGCTAAAATACCCCTATTCAATGAAAAATGAATTTGATAACTAAAAATAAATACAAACAGCTACTCCCACAATGCTAAGAGAAGGACATTTCTAGTGCTGAACAGTGTCATACAACTTACGTTTGATTCCCGAGTACAGGTGACTCTTCAGGAAAGGGTATCTGATTAGCTAATCCACGCTTCCGAGGAGTGCTTGTATTAACATTTTGGCTATCAGTTGTTATCCTCTGACTAGCATCTGAAGGTGTTGATGACAAGTTACTTGCTGGATTGGTAGATGCATTCCCTTTGCTCCCGTTACATTGCTGGCTAAGTGTTTGTACATCATTTCCAAGACTGTCCATACCCATATTTAATTCTCCTAGCTTCTGGATAGATCTAATAACAAGTGACCAGAGGAAAGGGGGGGGAAAAAAAAAAAAAAAAAAAAGACCAAAACAGGTTATTATGAGAACTTGAGGAGGGACAGGAGTGAGTGGAGGGAGATGCAAAACAACCCCCTAACCTGTTAAGAAACTGTTCAGTAAGATTCTGTTGCTGGTCAGCTCCGTCTTCTTGATTTACACCTCCTTCCAACAACATTTGCTGGTACAACTGTCGTTGTTGCTCCTTCTGTTCTAAGTGCTGCTGGTAACGTAGTCTTTGTCTGTAATATTCCTGAAACTGCTCAGTTGAATCACGAAGCTAAAAGGAAATGAGAATCACTGATGAAAATTAAGTAGTTAATTGTGGTGTTTAACCTAAATATTCACTTTCTGGTTTGTTATTTCAATACAGGCATCAAAAGGCCAGCAGATTCTCCTCTCAGGAGCAGTGCTTTTGGTCTTGCCAAAAACCAGATACAATTTACATATTAAAAAAGCAAATCACTGCCAGCCTGTGCTATTCACTGTTGAAGCAGTTCTGCCATAATTCAGAAGGAGACTTCTCTTTCCTACAAAGCTTCCAAAGTATTACTTAAGAGCAAAACAAATAGGTGACTGTAAACTGAAAATAAAAATTAGAAAACAATCTAAGCTACATTCCAAATTCCAAGTCATATTTTCACTACAATTTTAGTATTGTGTACCACGTTGACACCTCCCTGCCATCAGTCTGCAAAGCCAATTTACTTCTCCCAGTAGCCAGCCTTGAAGAAGTCTATCCAAGTGTTAGATCTCACTTCTGAGATTGGTGCCTCGTCCTAACTTTAAAATTCCTTACACAAATACTCGAGTTCGTTTCTCATAACCTCTTCCCTTTTACATACTATTCTTTAGCTTCCCACACTGCCAGCTCCCCAGGACTCGCTGCCTTCTGCTTTCCTCCGATCCTCACTTTCTCTCTGGACCACTAGTTCCAAATGCTACCATCATAAAACAGTTGATAACAAGTTAAAAATGAACAAACAAAAATACCCTACAGAAAACCAAATGCACTTTAGTCCAAGGCCAAAGTATCAACACTGAAGGGCCATGCATTTTCAAAAAAAAAAAAAAAAAAGCCTTAACTGCATATTTACCAACTAGTAGGGAAAAAATATAGTAAAAGAAACAAAACCAAACTTGGTGTGGTTTTTTGTTTGTTTTCAAAAGTAACATCTTTGTCATCTAGTGATTCTAAGTTGTATATGGACATCCTGATAACTTTGCATTAGTTCAGACAACTCATGCAGAGGATCCTTCTTCATAACTATGAGCCTTTGCATCTCTCCTAAATAAAAATACTTCCATTATGATTTTGTGTTCTCTGACACAATAGTATCTTGGTTTATAATGGATTTCCTAGTGCTGTTGCATTTATAAAAAGTCTACCACCGTAGGTTTCCCGAGATGAAACCCTGTAGTTTAGAAGCTCTGAAGTTATCTTCAGAAGTATAGAAAGCATTCATTCTCTGTATTTAAAATACGTGAACTATTCCCCCGTCATTACATTATAATTCTTCTAAGCAATGGATATGTTCTTGTCTATACTTCTTTCCATGACTGATACTTGTTTGTTGCAGTTGGATTCCATCCTTTGACCCTTTGGATTCTGTGTCATTATTACCCAAACTAAAACCTAAATCTAAAATGTGTTTCCCAGATGCTCTATTCTATAAACTCTGGCTTCTAATTCAGTCTCTTCAGAAACAATGCAAAAATAAAGCTATGAAAAGAAACTTTAATGAATTTCTTACTTGCACAGATATACACATACCACTACAACGTGGAAAACAAAACAAGGTGAAATTGGACTGAGTACTATATTCTTTTCTACTTGTGTATAATAGTCTGGCCAACACCTTCACCCACAGCACGGTATCTACTTTCTTCATTCTCTCCTATAAATTCTGCATTCAGTTTTCTTGCCTTTTGAAGCCTGCTGTGTTAGACATCTAGCTAAGCTCTTTCCTCTCTCCCCTTACTGCCCATGTGCATATACAACACTGTTGCAGCAGAGAAGTTACTCAGCAAAGTCCTGCAGGGGAGTGAAGTCCTCAAATTTGGAGGACTTTGTTAATCCTCCAATAGGCCCCGTTGCCTCACTCAAGTATCCAGAGTCTACAAGAATATAGCCCTGTCAAGACTAGACTGGTTTTCAGTACCATATAGGTGTCATAAGCCCAGACAAAGTTTACTTAAGAAAAATCAAACTGGCATCTGCAAACAAAACAGGCTGCGTGCTCAATGTTATTCATCATTACTGATTTAAGAGACAGATATTTAAAACTGTGGAAAAAGGACAGAATGGATAACTGTTTTCGTTTTTCCCTACTGAACTATTATTTCACTTTTCCCACTCTGCTGTTAATGAGAAAAAAGGGGAAAAAAAAAAGGCAGTCAAGGCACAGGCCTTCAAAGAATCCAAAAAGAGGTTATGCTATTGGATTCTGAACAGCAAAGATACATTTACTAGGGGATTATCCAATTTTAATTTCTCTGTGTTCTAGACAGATACTGATATAAGATGACCTATGAAACCCAGTGTTAACACCAAAAACTGCAGGCAACATGACAATTTCCTTGCTAAAACACTAAGAACACTTAAGCATTCTTTAATTTAACATTACTGGCACTGAGTACTGCAAAGCATTGCCTTTTTTTTTTTTTAAAGATATACACAACAGTTTAGCAATACCGTTGATGTGAGAAGGCACACTAAACAGCTGCATTACAGACACAGATGACAGCAAAACTGTATACAACAGAAAAAAAAAGTAACTTATACAAGACACAATATGGTATTTTCACTATAGTAAAAACAAGATTCAAAGCCACCCATTGTCATGCATGAAGTTCTCAACACAAAGGCAAATCATTATGAAGTGATCAGAACACAGCTAAAAGGGCCTCATTATTTTTAAACAAAAACCCACTACCTCATTTTTTTCTTGTTTGGCTGATCCCTGACTCTGTGCTCCATTAACTGGTTCATTTTCTGGAGCTGAACTCTGGCACGAAGTCTCACTGCTGATGGGATGCTGTGGCTCCACGGGAGTATCACTTCTTGCAGCAACATGGAAGAGAAGAGAAGCTTAATTGAGAAAAATTAAGGGTAGAAAATCCCCTGGTAAATAGAGAAAGAAAACATTCTAGAGTAAAATCTGATAACAGAAGTACGCAAACTTCTTAAGTCACATAAAACTGAAGATATTGCTTAGGAAAAAATGCCACTTGCAATGGGTTACGCTAAACCAACCCCCGACAAACAAATAGCACAGTCAGTGCTAGACAGACAGTCCTTTATCCCCACATTTTCCAAAGAGCCTTACCACCATGGGATATCCAAATTCCATGGTTTCTATCCTTATGCTTGAATTATACACCCTTTAACTAGCAAGTTATTCAAGATGTCCCGTTTTCAAAGCAAGTATGTGCATGGAACATATCAGATATACTATGCAACTAATGTCTTCTATAAGATATTAGTATCATTACCACTATAAATCTGAATTTAAAATATACTTAACATCCATCAGCTTGGACATTCCTGGAAACGTTACATAGGAAAATGTTTATATCAGTTTTGCTGTTCTTGTACCATGTAAGTATTTCTGCATGAAACTCTTACTGAGCTTTAGCGATCAGTAAGTGTGCAGAACACATCACAAGCCTTGGATTCCCATCTTCAGTTTTGTCAACTTACAAAGTCCTCTTTACTCAGTGACTTGGAGCAAAGATCTTTAAGAAGTTGTTTTGAACTTTTTGGGTATAATAACAAAAGTAACTTAGCTAACTGAAAGATGAGTAATGCCTGCGGAATACAACTTATAAAAGAAGTACCATATTTCTGTCACGTGCAAGAAAAAGCAAGGGCCAGATTTACATAAAGTTCAGCTTCCCAGCTTCCGCCCTTGCAAATACTGCCATTTAAATTGGACACTTAATCTGAAGCTAGATTTTTTCTGAAAAATGTAATGCCTTCTTGGAAACTATGGGTCTGGCACCTTTGCCTAATTCTAACCCTCAAGAGGTGTATTTTTTAATGAAAAGGCATGTTAAGGTCTATCACCTTCACTTAACATTACATATAAATGCTGACACAAAAAAAAAACTGCAGCAATTTCCCGCTTTATTTAGCCTACAAGATAACTATTTATTTGTGCAGAATTATTCTAGTACACTAAAATTGAAAAAGAAAACAAAAAAAACTTTCCAGAATCAGTTTTAACACTGGTCGCTGGACTACAGGCACAAATGTTAAGGTTTGTGCATACAGCTGAGTAAAATTAGAGGATTCACAATTTATTAGTATCTTCAGGAAGTACACTTTTTAAAAAAGTAACTCAAGAGGTACTTCCATAAGACTTAAACTCCAGTTGTGAAGAGGCTGGTAAAACCAAAAGATTTAAAGTGGGTTTTAGAATCAAATGAAATAGCTCCTTTCAAGATAAGGATTAAGAGAATGTATTAAGACATACATTAGTGCAAAAGTTTCCATTGTTATTGGTGAAGTAACATCAGTATGATGGTGTTTGTTTCCCTGTTATTGAGTTTAGTTACAGCTGCTCTTTATCTTAACACAAGATACAAAATATTGCTGTAAGGCAAAACTAATAGACAATTGTCACCAACTGCAGACAGGATTGAACACCACAGCTCTAGCAGTGTCCTCTGCTGGCCAGTGCACCTAAGCGCAGTGCTAGTTACCCACCTGGTTCTCTAACAGCCAAAACAGCTGGCACCTGCTTTCTAGAGAGGCATGGATATAACATTTAGAAAGGGGCAGAACTGCTGATCAAAATTAAGGCCAAGCAAAAACACAATGACAAGCTCTTAACTGACAAGTACCATTTCCCCTAGTTACCAGCACTTTTCTCTCAGAAGGTAAAAGGCACAAAGTTTTGATACAGGCTTTAGTTCTTAAGGAAGGAGAGAAGTCAAGTTTTGCAGCCTACATTGCATTAAAAGAAGTTATTAATGGCATTCAGCACTATCATAACCCAACTGTGTCCCAGTCCAATATAAAAAACATAACACATTCATCAGCCTTACTCAGATTTGTTTTGGAAAACAGTAAATGAATATTTAAGCTGAACTACTATTGTTAAGCGATAGAGCAGTGCTACAATGATGGCATATGGTCATTGCCACTGACTTCATTTGGACTATTTCTGTATGTAAATTTCTGAAGTATACTTAATCATTTATGGTGTCGGGACCAACATTTACAGACACGTGAGGACAGAATGGGATGGGAAAAGAAGATGAACCTATAGCTATTCCACAGTCTCCATTTATTTATCTGGAATGAAAGAATTCAGTAATACTGAACATAAATCTTAGCTGACTGTTACATAATTGGAGCATATCTGTGCTCTGCGCTGGGATTTCAGCTTTAAGAAAGTCCAGATTGAATCCATAAGGCTCAAGACCAAATATGAAAATTTACTTTGATCATAGTAATGTAAGGAAGAAACCCCCTTGTATATAGAGTTTTAATTACAACAGAATTTCAACAATTGAATCACGTTTGAACGTTACAATTATGTTCAAAGTTACATTGTAGGTAAGAACCCAGTAGGATAAAGCGCAACACAAGCCAAGGTAAAAATAAAGCTACAGTTACACTTACCGCTCAGGTGACTCTTCAAAAATGCTGTGACACTCAGTATTCTCAAGCATGAGACTTCGGCTGAGATTCTGTACTCCTGGGTAATGGAAATTAGCAAAGGAGTGCGACATTGGAGAAGTTTTGGTCCCAAGGTCTGTGACTCGCTTATCGTGATTTGTTAATCCACATGACAGCCCATCTAAGGCAGGGTTTAAGGAGCGGGTCATGTAAGCATCTGCTGACTGAGGCCGTCTCATTGGGGATGATGGATAAGGAGAAAGTTTGCTGATAAGGGGCGTCAAAAGATCAGCATATGCAGCTTTTGTAGGCTTGAGGAGTTTATCTACATGAATATTAAGCATCTTTTGTTCAAAAGCACAAGAAAAAACAGTAGCTGGCAGATTCTGCAGCCACGATAATAAGCTAAGGTCCAAGTCATCACACCCATTACCACACAAGAGATCAATGCCCAGCAAGACTTCACTTTCTGTGATTTCTTCTCCTGTTGCTTTACTCTGACAGAATTCCACACAACATTCATAAAGCAATCCCTTCATTACAAGCTGAAATAAGCGATTGTTACTTGCTTTGAAGCCAGCCTCACTCAGTTTCCTATCGGCAGGAATAAACTCTGCCACCATGACGCAGGCTTCTTCAAAGCAGTGAACCCGTGCAGTGCTGGGATTCCAGTCCTTGAATTCTGCATGGTTGGTCAAGCGAGGCAGTGTCAGCAGCAAGCAGAGTTTGCTGTAGTCTTCCTTAGAGGGACAATATTCTTCCAGCGCATGTAGGCACTGTACCGCCTCCCGCATTGTAAATTCCAGCTACAGAAATATTAACAGAGTAGTTTGTAGTACATAAGTTTCTACAATAAAAGTTAGTTGAAAAAGAACAGGCAGTAGCAGAATTTCTCCACTATCATTCCTTTATTACTACTACTGTTTATGTTTTAATACAATATAGAGACCAAATTTGCTGATGCAAATGTAGTTAACAGAGCCAAATTTCTGGATGCTCTTACTTCCTGAAATCGCCCCCAGTCCCACTTTCTACAGATCTATGGAACTTCTTCATGTCACTGCAGGTTTTACAGGCCTCAAATTTTGAATCTGTAGCTAAACAGCTACAATCCTATTGTAGCACAGAAGGTTACTTCCATTCTCAAAGCCAACTAAAGGTTTTTTCCCTTTTTTATGTCTATGAAAAGCTATTAGCATAAGTTATAAAAGGCTTGTAGATTTCTCTAGTTTCCAGTGATTAGCAACTTTGAGTTGTCTTTTATATTGAGATTTTCTGTTCTTCAATCAAAAATATTAAAAAAAGTTCAAAAAGTTCTCAGAAGATAAGACCTCCAAATGAATAGAAGGCTTTGTACTAAAGTTTGTTGATAGCTAAAAGCCAAGAACCACATTAAATACACACAGCTTGGTATTTTTAGTTACAAAGATTAAAAAAAAAAAAATAAACCCCCCCACTTACCCATGTTACCTAGCTTCTGCTCAATACAGCAGCCTTTCATCCACAACACAGCAACACATTTGGTTACATTCAAAGCAAAAAATCAGAAACAAAAAGACAGAAACCGATTTTTTTTCTCTACTGCCATCTAGTAAAGAATTCCTTTTAGCTTTCTTTGCACTGTCAAGAGAAGACCCTGCAGTACAATGTATGTGTAATGGGACAGAGAATTAAAATCAATTCAGTTTTGAAAACAAAATCAATTGTCTTAAAAATTAAGAATGTTAAGTTCATAACATTTGTTAGAAATATGGTATTCATGTATTATCAACATAAATGAAAAAGTATAATTAATTTCCACAATCTGCACACCTTCTTTGTCAGTTTGAGTTAATGCCTCTTTCTATATTGAAAGCCTAATGCGCTGTTTGTACATTTAACTGAATTGGTCCATTGTGAACACATCTGTTCCCTCTGAAGAAACAACTGTGTCCTTTTTCTCTAAAAGCAACAGAAATTAAGTTTAATTCAAATTGGAATCTTTCACCTGGTCCTGATTATGACAATAAATTTCTGTAATTCTGAGGCTTGCTTCAGAGCTCTTTTGAAAAAAGAGAGCCCTGTACTTTAGCATAATGGCATAAAGTAAATCTCTGGGTCAGGACCACAAACACGGCATATGGTTACTGATCTACGCTGCCGAGTTTCAAGCAACCTTTGTATACGCAATCCTCCTTGAGACCTGGGAGCCACATTCATTTCCAAAGGATACCAATTATTTTTTCCATTGTTTATGAAACCATTTGGTAATAGCTCAAATTTGTGTATTCAGTGCTGGAAGCTTCCGCTTTGCCTTTAATCAGAATACGTCAATAGGCTTCTTGACAACAAAAAAAATTTTCACAAAACAGAGAATTCTTACATGCTGAGGCTCATCTTCTGCTGACATCGCGTTGTTTACACATAAGGCTTCCAAGAACTTCTGCTTCATTATAATATAACGAAATCTGCAGGTGAGAAGTGAAATACTATAAATCTTGATCAAGTAGCTAAACATTCTTTTAGAAATAAACAGAGTAATTTACAACTAATTTTTGAGTTAGGCATAGAAATTGGTCATTAGAACATGGAACTCTGATCTCAAATTTTAACAAATTGGTAACCACAAAATGACTTTTTCAATTATTGCTTTCAGAAATATTACATTTAAAATATCAGAAGGCTACTAAGAAAAAAATATAGCAATCACACTAATTTTTTAAATAGAAATATGACAGAGCAGCCAAATACAAAAACAGGCACCATATTCCTACAGTGTATGAAAAATGAAAACTCATTACAGATTATATGCACATATTTTTCATAGTTTAAGTTAAAAAAACACATACACACACTTTAGGAATGGTATATAGGTTAGAAAAAACCCAGAAAAAAACCTCAGAACTAGTGCTTTCATACACAATACTTAGAAATTCATGTTTTCCACAACTCAAAAAAATTGAACTCTGACATACATTCTATTTTACCTTTTCTTGTCGAATTTTTCCATACATTCAAGAGGCTGAATAAATTGAAGAACCTCATCCCACTGTCCATCAAGAATCAACTGCCTAGTGAAAGAAAGAGTCACTCCTTTAATTTCACCGGACAAGAACATCCTCCTTCTTTTTAAGCAGCTCATTCAAAAACACAACAGTCTTTTAAATCTACAACAGGTGATCAGCCTGCTTTGAAAAATTAATGCTTTGCACAGATGCTAAGATGACTGTCTGATCTGACTAGTAATAAGAGCAAAATCTAAGTCCTTTCTCAATATTTTGTAAAAATAACTGCATACAAGAAGGGCAAATATTAATTACTTTTAAAGACACATCAAAAAGGACAAAATGGTCCTGCGTTTCCTGCTTTATCCGTAATTCTTATTTAAAAAAAAATAACCTTACTTCAAGAATACAAATAAATATATTGAGTCAATGAATATGTCCTGAAGAATGAAAGCAAACTTAAAAATGAGTTAATATTAATTGTATAAATACCGCTGGGCCTATTTTATAAGGGGAGAAGGAGAAAAAACCACAACTCCCATATTAAGAACATAAGAGGAATAGTTTGGCAGGAACTATGCCAACTCTAAGACCAGTGCACTAGACTGCACAGGTGGATTAGTTCAATTTCTTCATACCCTCGTATGACACACAGAGTTCTCTATAAAAGGCCCAGATCTACAAGGAGTGAGTTTCTCATCAGAGGTATACTCCAACTAAGCTAGGAATAAAACTAACAAACAGGATTAATAACTTCAATCTTTCTCTAATTATTCTTTCATTTCATTCCAATTATCCACAATTTTGAACTATTTCAAAACGTAATTTTAAATTCCTTTTAAAATAAAAGGGAAGCCAGGGGAGAAATCTTGTTCAGTGATAAAATACATTTTTTAATGTGTTAAGAACAGCTGGATAAGTTATTTTCTCATGCTTCTACCAAGTTATTAAATACCTTTGGCATGAAATAGAAAACAGCAATGCTAAAAAGCTAGTGTGCATCTAATGTGACTCCTTTTAATAATTTTGAGGGCAATATGATGAATGGTAAATCACACCAACTCTCATGCCTTTATGACAGCAGAGACTCCTTTCACATTGTTAACTTTAAGAGAGATCTAGGTATTATTTTGAAATGCAGATAATATTTTTTGGAAAAGCTTTAGAAACCACTCCACTCATCCTAGATCTTAGCACTAGGATATTGTCAAAATATTTTATTTATTTTAGAAGTCAATGATCTACATATTCAGTTACATGTGACTTGGTAAACAGATAATAACAGATCACCGCTGCCAACTGAGGATCTTGCTCTCTCATCCTGTTCGCACTCACGTGCTTTCCCCAACTTAGCCTGAGCAGACACTGGCACTTGTTGAGACTCCTTCTCACTTCAATTCATTAGCATGCCAGAAAAATAACCAAGTTAAAATGAATGAACAAGCAAACAAAAAAAAAAAAAAAATCTAACTCTAAACCTGTGTTGATGATGCCTAGTCAGTTACTTCAAGCAGCTCACAGAAGGAGGTCATTAACTACACAGCTGGACCAGAACTGGGATCAGGAAGAAGCAGAATACAATGAGGGCATAACACTTCCTCTTTAGTGGCACGGGGCTGCACACAGAAACACAGTCCAATTGTATGTTTTCAGGTATGTGGTATTTAAGCACCAGAGAAAGAAGTCCTACCTTAGAAAAAGCATGTCATCTGAAAACAGGCCATTAATGACCCCACTTTCCTTCTCAAGGGCCAGCATGCTGATATGAAGTTTCCTTGAGTTCAGAAAATCTAGTATTAGCTTAATTATTTCAGCTTCTTTAACATTCACTGTTTCTTCAGCCGTCATGATGGCAGCCTAAAAGGGAAAAGAAGAGAGAATTTTAGCTATGATCAATACCTTATTTTATGCTCGGTTAACAAACATTGGCTACTAAAAAACATAAAAGCACACTTTTACAAGATAGATTATAGCATTACAAAAATTAAATAGACAGGATTAGGAAACTGATTTCAAGAGGCTGATTATGAAGTCACAATTAAGACCTAACAATGCATCTGCATCATCTTTATTTCTGTCTCATGCAATGCATAGATAGGGGCCCAAATAAACAGATCTACCAAGAAATAAATCCTCCTGCAGTGTGAAAATATTGTGTTGCAGACTTACCAAGTCTGCAACATGTACAATTTTTCCTTTTTGAAATGCAAACACTGACGTTCAAAGGGCATAAAAATGAACCAGTTACTACATCATTATCTAGGGATCTTACATATAAACTTAAATGTTTCTAACACATACAAAAAGCACACCACACCAAAAATACAGTTTCCTCCTACTCCATTTTTGAAGTAACGTATAGCAATTAAGCCAAGGCTTTTCCTTCTTCCTTCACAAGGACACCTGTATCTGTCTATATGCTTTATGAAGAATCTAAAGCTGCAAACCCAAGGTGGCCTAGGCCAGTCTGACTGCCAGAGTCCCATTTGCTCACCTGCCTCCTGCTGCATGTTGCTGGCCCTTCCTTAGCTCTCCTCACTTGTGTCACTGGGTTAGCTTTTCCAACTCATGTGTTGAAGTGGCTCTAATGAGCTCTCCAGCCAGCAGAAAGAAGATGCAGATGGGGCAGTGACAGGCCATGGCCCTAGCTGCCAGCAATCAGCTTGTTTAAAGCTCCCATGGATACAACGCCCAGGATCCTTTGCAACACAATTCCTTCAAGGACATGAAAGTTGTAGCATGTACTTCTCTTAGGAAACCTAAAATAAATTCTGCTTCTGACTAAGTCTTGTATGGTTCCTGAAGCCTGACTTAAAAGTAGAAGCTGTTCTACTTTTTTTTTTTTTTTTAACCTTAAAAAGACTTTACAGCTGTAGCTCAGAAGCTGATCTGCTGAAAACTATCTGGGGATATGGGGAGAAACCCTATAACACAGCCAAGCTGTGTTAGCACTGCCTCATCAGGATCTCTTAAAAAAAAAAAAAAAAAAACACACACAAAATCTAGTGGCTACAAGACTGCAATTTCACATCAGGAAAAATTCAATTTAAGCCCATGTTTCTGTAGAAAGGAGTAGTCCCTCTTCTGTCCCAAAGGACAGATATAATGAGTTTGAATAATCCAAATAAGATACTCAAAAAGTATTAAGAAGAAATTAATTATTTATCGGAGAAGAGGGGAAGAGACAAATACTCTTGTGAAACTTCTTACTGTTCATCATAAACCACTGCTAATGAACTTGAGAGGATACAAAAATTCAGGCATTAATAAGAGGGGGGTTTGTACTACATCGTCTAAATCCACAAGTTTTCCATCTTCCTCATGGTTTTATGCCAGCTCTTTTCCAAGTAAGTTTTTTTCCAGAATGTTTGACTAGGAAAGCATTTGATTATACCAGCATAGTTTATTTTGGAACAACAGAGACCTAATTGTGCCAGATGAAATGGCCTAACTTCTTTTTAAAAATGGCCAGGTTTAATTCTCATTTTAGTCACAGAAGACTCCAATCACCAAGTATTTGGGTGGGTCTCATGAAAGACACACCCAGAGACCACACTCCTCCTCTCAGCTAGTAAAGTCAAAGGAAAAAAAAAAATACAGCTTACAGAAAGCTTTGCTGCAGGAAAAAAAGCAGATACGACACACAAATCCGAACCCAGAACTTGTAGAAAGATGCTTTTTCCTTTCCGTATTAGCACTGCTTCAACTTCCCTTTTTGGCAACTGGATATGGATTTTTGCTCTCAGAGAAAAATTCAACCCTACCCTTATACACTAAAGGAAAAAAAAAAAAGTCAACACAAATTTAACCAGCAGTTTAATATCAACATCTTAATTCCCAACCTCACCTAATGCATTTGCATTTCTCTTCTATTACACTTTATGGCACTGGTGGTTTTTATACAAATTAAATTAACTTCCTTGCCAAAAGACAAAGTAGAACTTAGGCAAAGCTATACTGAGACTCCCCATCAGAGAACTACTAGAAAAATTCACACTAAGACTCCCTTTGAAGAAAGGAACAGCAAGTCCATCTTTCTTTTCAACTGGATCTACCAGACTCAAGACTAAACATGAAGCCACCCTATATATCTTCAAGACTGTCTTAAAATTAATTATTTGTATATTCTATTGATGGAAAAATCAGCATAATACTCAGTACTTTGCTTAGGAGTATAACTACATTAAGTAAAATCCAGCATCTGCAAGAAGTTGTCTTCATTTTCCACTGTAGTTTTAAAAGAACAGGTTTCCTGAACATAAAAGCCTTTGCCAATTCTAACACTTAACTTCACATACTTTATTTATACTGCCCATATAAATTAGGATAAAAGATGATTGGCACCCTCCATATTTGATATGGGACCACCAACAGCATTTTTGGGGTCCCACTAAGAAATATAATATAATATCAAAACACAGTTTGGATACTGAACTTCTGAAGAAGATTTGAAGCACACCAATAAGCTCATACATTAACAATATTATGAAAATTTTTAGTGTGCATTTGCTCTCAGAGCAACACTCCCATTGCACACATAGCTAGAAAAGAACAGCAAACCTACTAGAGAAGATTTTCACCTAATTGATGGTTTTGTAGGCTGATGAGCTCAGACTTCTCTTACAAGCATTATGCTGTCAAAATAATAAGCAGCACTGTAACACTATCTGAAATTATAAATATACCTAGGCTTACACACTGTCCCCTATAAAATATATCAGTTTTTCTGACATTCAGTGGTGTGTGTGTGTACGTGTATAAATAAAAATAATAATAATTAAAAATCAAAGAACAGCAGGGAAACTCAAGATTAGAGCTCAAGCTGCATCTTTGGTCCATCCCACTATATTGCTTCCTGCCAGCACATATGGCATGTAACGTCACAATCTGATCAGCTCAAGCACTAATGCTTAAGAATGACTGAAGCACAGCAATAGCTTGAGGTATAAATGAAAGTAAACGAGTATCAGAGCCTAACATTTCAGGTACCTTCTACCAACCAGTTTTTTGCTAGAACCTTTTTATCTTACCCAGTCTTTTCAGAACAGCACTGTTCCACACCTGTCCTCCATCCTTCTTTCTCCTGTTCACTCGCCATTATCATCTTCACCTAGTTCTGAATTTAAATTTCTTTTCCTCCCAATAAATCTACATCAAGAAAAAAAGAAACTTCTTGCCACAAACCTGACACATCATTTCTCTGTAGCTTCAATGGACAAGATGTCCTTTAAATAAGCTATTTGGAACGTAGACTAGCGACTCCTAAATTTTCCAGAGAGAGGCTTCACTCTTGTTCCGTTCTTACTCATTTTCTAAGAACACATCAACAGCGAGAATCCTCTCATGATGTTACAAGCATAGAAAATGATTCTTAAAAAAATAAAATACGCTCTTATGCATATAAATATACTATTTTAGTATTTTAGAAAAATATTTATCAGCTAGAAGTAAACTTCACATAGTCTTTCTCTTTAAGTTACCTCCCTTAGAAAAAATTTAAAATGCATATGCATTCACCTGACAAAGTAAGGTTTAATATTCTGGAAGACAAGTAAACAGCAATAATGCTTATTTTAGAATTTCACTGTTATTGATCATCTGAAATAGATCACTTGCCAATAGTATACAATATGCATTCACAAAACTGGGCAAGGAATATAAAATCTCTAACAACTCAGAAATACAACAAAGAAATAACATAGTTCAAATCTTAAGTGTCATACTGAGAGCACAGTGATATGTTTAAAGGGAGAAGCGATGCCTATTTAGAAGTCTTGGTTCACTGACTTCAATGACAGCTGCAATGCATACCCATAACCTCAGCATCTTGCTGAACTACGTCATAGAAAAACTGAATGTGAAGAAGTAATACATATTTAAGCAGCTGGCTGTTTTACATCAAGTTATTTCACCTTCTAATCCATCCCACAGTCACTTACATATGACTCTTGGGCCTGCCCAGAGGCCACTCCAGAGTGGCGGTGCAGACCCCATGGGGGACTCGGGGCCCGGTCAGTACCTAGTGGCTCCATTTCTGATGTGCCCTCAATCATCTTCCAGTTATTCTATATCAAAAGAATTTACAAAATTACAAAAATTACAAAAAAAACCTCTATAGGCCAAATTTTTTATTACAGTGGTTTCCCACAACAGCTAGTGCAACTCACCGACACCCATTTTACCCTGAGATCGTACGATTTGTCATTTCAAATGAACTGTATTGAATATACTAAGGCCTTAATAGAAAGCCTTCACCAAACTTTGTACAGTTGAACGCTGTGATTGAAACCTTTTTCTACTCCAACACACAGCGAATAAGCATCCTCTTACGTACTAGCCTATTCTGCCTCACACGGATATTTTCACTGGCTTACCCTCTAGTAATCCATTTTTTTCACCCTGCTTAGATCAGCTGTTGCTTTAGAGCCAGCACAGTAATCCTCATCTCACCATGCTCGAGAGGTGACCGGCAGAGCTCTTTGCAACAATCACACTCTTCGCTCACAGCATTCTGCACCGCAAATGCCAAAAAGGTGACACTAAATTATGCAATACTTTCATACTAGAGTGAAAACAGAATGCAGAAAAAAAATAATAATAAAAAACAAGTTAGAGAGACTACAAGTGAATGCATTTTGACTGAAAAAACCCCATCAATTGCTCCAAATTGTTCTCTTTTTTCTCTTCACGTGCGGCTCCACACGAAACCCACCTCTGCCGGTGGCAGGGTTCAAAACAGCCGCACCGCTTAATTACACGGCGCCCAGCCCGTACATCGAATTAGCATTTCGGGAATGTCAGCTCCGCACCAGCGGCACGACAGGGCCGCAGAGGAGGCGACGCTCCTCTGAAGCGTCCCCGCAGACGGGGCACACCCCGGGGACGGGCCGCGGCCAGTCACGGCACCGCGCCACGCCGCCCGGCCGCCGGTGCCCGGCCCGCCCGCAGCCCCGGCCGCCGCAACAAAGGGACAGCGGCGGTGCGGGCGTCGCCGCCCCGACGATGTTGCCCTCGGCGGGGGGGACAGGCGCAGCCGTGCCCACACGGCAGGGACGGGGCGCGGAGACGGGCGACCCCTCACCGGGGCGGGCTCGGCGAGGCCACCAGGCAGCGCTCTCCTGACGGCGCGGCGGCCGCAGCCCCTGCCCCACCCGCCCCGGCCCCTCGCCCGCCGGCACTCACCTGAGGCGCCCGGCGGCCCGGTGGCGCCGTCACCAGCGGGGCGTGAGGGGAAGATGGCGGCAGGCCTCGGTGACGGGGCGGGCCCGGTGTCGGTGCTGGGGGGGGTGGTGGGGGGGTGTCTCGCTCCCGCTCCGCTCAGCACTGCGGCTGCCACCCGCCCTCAGCGCTGAGTGCCCGGCGGCCCAGGGCCCTCCCCGCGCCGCGCCGGGGCGGGGTGCCCGCGCCGCTGCCTGAGTGGAAAGCGAAAGGAGGCGGGTCGGGGCCGGCCCGGCTGGGCGTCGCCCGCGCCGCGGGGGCGGGAGGAACAGATGGTGGCGGCCGCCGCCGCGCTGGGGCGGGGCCCGCTTTGTTAGCGGCGGGGCCGGCAGTGCCGGCGAGGACGGGTAGCGCCCCGGCGCTGAGGTAACCGCGGGGGGTCTCCGCTTCGGTGGGATCCCGGGCGGCGGGCAGGGAGCGGCTCGGTGTGCCCGCAGAATGGGCTGTCCCCGCGGGGCAGCCGGGCCCCGTGCCCCGCAGAGGCCTGTGGGGGCGGCCCGTCCCGCCGCTCGGCCCCCGATCTCTCCTCGCTGCCTGCCTTCCAGGTGCTGGCGTGAAAACTACCACCGGGCCGTGAGCGGCACACGCCCTGTCACCCTGCCCTCAAACCTGCCGCTCCACCCCCAAAATTCACACAGTAAACACAGAGCAGAGGCAGTTTCTTCCCCTTCTGCTGAGGGTTGCCGGCCTGCCGTCGCGCTGGGCCACAGCCCTGTTCCCTTCCCTCATGCGGTGGGGGCTTACGGGTTGTTGGCAACACCTGTAGTTGCTGCGTGAGGTGCTGCCGCGTTCCAGGCCGGCCTTGGGTCTCTTAGTGTGTTCTTGCTGCCGTCTGCTTCTTGAGACTGTTGGAAAAAGAACGCGTTCTTCACAGAAATCATATGTAGGCATATGTCATACGTATCTTTTATGAAGATGGATTTACATGCAATTTGACATAGGGTTACGCTCAATGCATTTTTGTAATTGTCGGAAGATTATGGCATCTAAGAATTATCATGGTGAACAGTTAATATGCTTCCTCTGTGTTTAAATATAGCTGCGAGATGAGATACAGAAAATCGTGTTAAAATGCTGGTATAGCACTTGGACAAAACCCCAGTGTGTATGCAGCAGCGCTTTGGCAGGCCTTCTCAAAATGGAGACGGTGGCAATTTTATGACAAAGGATGTAGCAGAGACACGATTTTTTTAATGTATTTTTTTTTTAATTATGCATGTGTGACATGTATCAGAGGTCCAGGGAAGGCTGTCAGGGATTTAGCTGACGCTGAACTGGATTCACTGTCACGCTGATGGTTAAAAATGTTAAGAACCACAGCAAGTTCAAGTCTGCTTGCAAACTGTTTTGCTGAGCATCAGCTGAAGGGCAGAGGGGAATCATAATGTTATTCTCTGTCTCTCTTTTCTTTATGAAAAAGGAATGCAGAGAAATGTCCCGAAGGCCGTCCAGCGAGGAGTGCCGCCTGGCTGCACAGCGGTGACCCTGCCAGGGACAAGCAAGGAATGTGGAACTTGATGGTTCCTACCATGGCACTCTGGTCCCAGCATCGCATCCCAGGAAGCTCGATTCACTAGTAAAACACTGAATCCTTCCATTTACTTACAAAGCTATCACTTGTTGCTTAGTTGCCTTTGGAGGCACTGATTAATAGAATGTAATTATAGAAATGAAACTGTTTCCCAATACATATGATATAATAGAGACGATAAATCGGAGGGAGTGTGGAAAAACAAGATGCCTTTAATTTATCTAAACAAAGCTGTATGCATAACTTTGCTGAACATACCCTTGCATAAGAAAAAGTCCATTTTAAACTTTGTTTGATCTACAAAACACTAGGTAAACACACATATGCTTTCAAATTTAATCTTGGTTTCACAAAGGTGTTACTGTGTTTTAGCTCTCTCTTGTGCAATAGCTTTGTTTTCAGTCGAGGTCCTGAGATCTGTGAGACTGTATCTCTGGAGGGCAAGAGTTTTGGGATGAAAGAAAGGTAAAGCTTCTTCACAATTATAGACCCAAAAAGGAAGAGTAAATTCTGAATTTAAAATTATTCTGTTTCCTACTCAGAATGCCAGGCTGTTCACAAGGAAGTAGTGAATTCCTATAGTCTGGAAAGAGATTTCAAGAACCAAGTATCCAACCGTAGGAAGAGGTATGGAAGAACAGGTAGCATTACTCGAAGCACCTGCTTTGGAGGGCAATCATACTACTCTTAAATATTTGGAGAGGAGACATAGTAGCATCCCATTGGAAAAGGGCAGATGGAGGACCCCCTGCTCTGGTTGTTTGTAACTTTTTACTCAGGCATAGAAACATGTCTTTGGGATGGTCTCAGCTTGCTTTGAACTCCCTAGTCATTATTGCAAAGAAGGTAACTCCCATGAACAGCAAAGCTGTTGGGCGTGGGTTTTGGAGAGCCTGAAAATCAGGATTAGTAGAGGAGGAGTCCTGCATTGCCTAGTGACAAGACAGGGCCCTGCAGTCTGTTCTTGGAACGCTGTGGAAAAGAAAATAGTAATTGTGTTACTATTTTGCAGATGTTGCAGGTGGCCACAGACAATGCCAGCAGGGCTGGATACATTCTTGGAATTATTCCCTGGTGCTAACCTTGCACAAGATCTGCCAGTGGAGTCCAGCACTCCGTGCAAATCACCTTTGTGTGGTCATCATAAAAATGGGTCAATCCCCTGACTTTTAGTCATTATAACAGAGCCCTTCAACTCTTTACATCTTATGTCATATTTACATGATCTTGTAAAAAGTTGCCAAAAACATCTGTTTAGAACTTTACTTCTGGAAACAGTGTTCACTCCTTTCAGGAAAGGATTTCCGGAAAAAATTAATCTAATTTCAAGAAAGGATTTCCAGAACTTTGGGTGACAATTCAGCAAAATTCTTGCATAATCTATAGGAGAATTGTTTACGTCAGCATCATAGCTTCAGTTTCAGGTAGCTTAAACAAGAAAAATACTGAGCCAAAGTATAATCTGGTTTCAGGTAATTTAAATAATTGTAGGCTTGTGGGGCCTTGCCAGGTCTCGTAATGCAGACATTCACATCAGTGATGATGTGGAAAGGATAAGACAGAGCTGCCTTGATGTAAAGCTTCATATTAGCTTTTAGTCTTTCTGCAAAGCTCCATTAGCAGATTAACAGTGACATAAAATGCCTATAGGTATTACTTCGTACGTCTCTATAAAGTTCACATACCATTAACTGAGAACTTAAAACACATCTCGTGTGAAAAAAAAATCTGTCAGTATCTTGCTTAACAAATTTGTCAATGGATAATGAATTATTTACTCCTAGGTATTTTATACATCCAGTTGTTCGTAATGTTGAATAAGAGTCTGAAGAAAGTTTTAAATAACATTTTTCAGTGGAACGCTTAACTCTTTTCTACTGTTTTCTGTCCTTTCCCAAAACCCTAGTTGTTATCTTTTCTGACTGGAGGCAGTTCTGTTTAGTGTCCATCAGTGTTACCTTGAATTCAGAAATTTGATAAAAAGCCTGGTGTTAAGAACTCCATCTTCCAAAGAGTTTGCACTGAGCTCTTCAATGTAGATGTTGTATATTGCTTCTCTACCCCTTATGAAGACCAGTAGTTCTGACTGTAAAACAGACAAGGTAGCTGATTTCCTTTCTTGATAGAAGTAAGCTAGAATAACTTTGCTACCATATTTAACTCTTCCCTGTGGTTGTCTAAATAAAGTGTATTTCTTTTTACATCTGTGTGTAAGCAAGTCCAAAAGTATATGTGCATTTATATGTATGCATACACAAACAAACATACTCCACATCTTATTTCCTAAATGGAATAGTTTGCTTTTAAAAACAAATTGCTTATAAATGAACAAAGATGCTATGCATGTTAAAAATACTGACTTTTTTTCTGCCATCTAGACCTGGAATAAGATAATTTGTGTGGGTTTTTTTTTCGTTGTTGTTGTTGGTTTTAAATTTTAATTAATTAGAAAATGTAAAGGCAAACGTAAAGGGCTGTGGCTGTCAAGATAGATCTTTATAGCCACAATTCTTCAAGTTGCTCATTAAATTAGTTACAAGGCAGCAAAGAAATGCTAATTTGCTATTTGAAAAAGATAAAAGTAGTTAAAGGTTTACCCTTACAAAGCTGTGCCTTTAAGTTGTTGGAAAAAACCCATATCTGACATTTACACCTGATCAGTACAGCTGGATTTGAGAAACAAAGCTATTTTTTACATCACTTTGGTGTGGCTGTTGATGCAAAAGCTTAGGTTCCAAGTGTAACCGAGATGACTGTTCTGCAGTTGGTGATACCAGATCTCCGCACTGGGTCCCACAGCAGTACAAACTTTGATTCACAAATGCTGTAGATTCAGACACACAGTACAGTCACACTGTGTCAAATTAACCCGGGCGTGATCTGAAGTTGCTCAAGTATGGTGTTACTTGCCGAAGGACAGAAAATGAAGCCTGGTCTAAAGCCTGTCTGTACAAAGGCTGTTTTTAGATGAAAATTTTGAGCTGGGCTTGCCACTGAGAAAACAGCTTTACTGGGTGCAACTGGGTGTTTGTGTTCCAACATAATTCCTTGCTTGTGTCAGCCTGTTTGTGATGCCGTACAGGGACCCGATTGAGCTGCCTGAAAAATAACCAGTTTTGGAGGGAGAAGGGAAGGCTATTCATCATTTTCATCCACATTAGTTTTCAATTCAGTACTAAAAGCCCTACTATCAGATTTCCTGTATTCTTGAAGCTGCCCTCTGAATAGGTCTGAAATTTAGAGATTATTTATCTGCATAAGTTAGCCCAGCAATTCAGTTTGCCTGTTGACACTGCAGTGATGTCACGTCCCCTTTCACCAAGTCCTTACTCTCGCTCTGCAACCCAGCAGGACAACACAAAACCCCCCAAAAGGCATAATTTGGACTGGAAAAAAATTGCTGATTTACAAATCTTATTTTTTTGGATGCTATTTCTATTTAAGATTACACCACTGACAAGTACAAGTTATTTCACTAAGTCATATTCTTTATTAGCTGTCTTGATGAAGGTAAGACTTCATCTTGAAAACCTCCCCTTCTGAAGCAATCCTATTACACTGGCTAGTTAGTTTCTGTGGGTTTGGAACAGTGGAAGCTCACCAGAGTACAGGAGTTTATCAGTTGACCTGCAAATGTGAAACTCACTTCTGAAGGGAACAGGGCAATGCCACGTTGTCCTCAAGACTGAAATGAGAAGCTGCTCAAGAATGAAATGAGAAGCCTAATTCTTCAATAGCCTCCCTCTAATAACATCAGAAAGCTAAATTATATGTGAAAGACAGACAAACAATGGGGAACAAAAGGAGAAATAAAAATGGTGTGTATTTCCTGCAATTTCTATGTTACTGAAATACGAGAAGAGCCAGGATTTAAACACTAATGACAACTTCTTATCCTTTCAGTTTATATTTAGATGTAAGCAAGAAAACAAAAAATGTACTTTTGGTGCCATGCTTTTATTTAAATGAAAGGAAAAAACTACACTGTACCACATAAGTAGCAATGACAATATTTTACAGCACAGCATTTGAAAAAATATGGAAGCTATGCTCCATAGAAGTGGACAAGTAAGCACACAATACACTGTACATTTTTCAACAGTGCCCATTAAATCATAATTAAATAGCTGAATTTGGCTTTAAACAGCCAAATAATAAAAACTAACAGTCATACTAACATAAAAAAAAAAAAAGATTTCAGTAGCTATTATGACTGTTAGAATATGAAATTTTGCTCCAAAAACTAAGACGAGAGTTTGGCAATTCAGTCGTAGCAACAATAATAATACCCCTGATGAAAGCACCAGTGTGTTCTGAAAAGGCCAGTGAGAAATACTGGCCCTTATGGAAAGCTTCCTTTTTTTTTTTTTTTCTTCTTTTTTTAAACATGATCCCAACCAAAGATCCACTGTAAATAGAAAATTTGCAGGCTTAAAAAGGAAAAGCATATCTAGCTTTACTTTTCCTGTATAAGTAAAACTTTATACTGCGAGCAATTAAATTTTCAACTGCATTATTCACATTCTACTTTTAGACATTGCACAAATCTTTAACCTGTTGACAAAGGTAAATTTCATAATACATTCAGATATATTTAAAATGATTCAAGAATTCCTTGTCATGTATTTAAGCTCACTTTGATTAGATTGATGCGTGTGTCTTTATGGTGTTGCAAATCTTCAGTTAAATCATAGTACAGATTTTAGAAATAAAAAGCCTCCCATGATAAAACTTCTTTTGAAGTTATTCACCATATGCGTATCTGTTAATTCCAACCTCCTGGTTTCTCGAATCACTGTATATTATACACAGCTTCATATTGTTATTCAAGATGTTCCTACAATGGTATTTGTAGGAACTGTCTAACAGGCAGAATGTGCAAACCCTCTTTCCTCTTTTTTAATATTATTTATATCCTATATACACAATATGTATACACTTGAAATATAGGAGTTACATATCCTGGTGATATACATGCAAACAGTAGGAATCAGCTAACCACAAATAGTTTTGAGCCACATACATATTAAACATGTATTTTAAAGTGTTTTTTCTTTTTTTACAGTTTTAACAAATATACATAAATATAAGAACATAAATTACAGTAAAACCGACAGCATTTTTGAGAAAATGTTTTATAACCCAGATGCATTGATGCCTAAGGCCTTATAATAATTTAAAAAAAAGTACTGTTCTAAACCACTTAATGACATCTCATTCCTGTGCATCTTTTATAGAAGTAAATGAGTACATCGTAGTAGTGAGGCATAGTTTCTCTCAAAGCACGTCAATGAGAGAAATATGAACATAGCTTTAGTCTCCCCATGAAACAGAATGGACTACATACTTAGAGCACAATACTGTCTTACGTTAATGCAGTTGTCACAACACCGAAACAGAATAGAATCACAAATCATTCAAGTCTTTTCCTGAGAATGAGGTTTTTTTCCCCCAACAAATCCTCTGGTGTACATTATCAAAACAGCCACAGATTCAGGGGAGGCTTCAAGTTTGTAGTATCTTTTTTTTTTTTTTTTCAGAACAGTGCTATGTAAAAAGCAAATTATAAGAGAAACAAACACTGAAACGGAATAGTGATCTATAAAATAACCAAACACTGTTTTGAAATAAAATGCAGCCCTTTAATACTGAAATACGCCTAGAGTTTGTTTTTGTAAATGGTCATATTATAAATTTATTGAAACATCACTTAGGCTTTTTTTGCCATACGTATTTAAAATTGCTAAGTGTCACAAGACATCATCTGGTAGATCGTGTCAAGAAAACAATTTACTAAGACACACTGGAAATTCGTATCAGATGTCTATTCCCTAGGATTTAAGTCTGAGCTGGCAGATCTGAAGGCAGAAAGAACAGACAGTGGCCTGGATCTTAAAATCAATGGGAATTAGATACACGACTTCTGAAAGATCTGTGACTAATGAATTCTGTGATTCTTCTGAATATTTTTAGTGTTCTGTCAGGCAAACATCAGGGATCTAGTTCTGAATGTTTCACAAGTTCCTATTCCTTCCTTGGAGAAGCAGTACCTGACCGTGTGCTCGCTCTTCATCTGGAACATTACAAAATAATGCACGTTTGCTTAAACTGTTTCAGAGGTCTACCGAATTTTTTTACTTTGCATTTTAATGCTATTATGAACACGCACATGGTCAGTCATTACATCTCAGATGGCAACTTACTGAGACAGGAATAATTGTATCACCTAACTATACCCTGAGTTGTTCAAATAATTCAGTTGAAGGAAACTTCAAGCAGTTCAAAGGTTCTTCCTTTGCTGTTTAGTCTGTAAGCAAATCCGTATTATTTAATTGGAAAAGAATTATAAATAATCAGGGGAATGAATCTTGATTTTGTTACAGCACACAATAAGGATCTCGCAGAACAGAGCCGTTCAGCTGTTCTTCAGTGACATACAACTTACCATTTGGTCTTTACTGGAAGTCAGTATGCAGAGTTCAATGGTATTGAGAATATTAAGAAGTACTTCTTTAGTGAAAGAAAAAAATATTTCAAGACAAGCACAAATACAAACATGTAAGGCAACAGATGTAAAAAAAATGTAGTTTGAGTCACTAAAGAGAAACATTCAGTGCTTCAATGTATTAATCAAAATACAGAGCAAATATACTCTATATATTGTATTAGCACATACAAATCTCCACACAAGTCAAACATTTCCGTAATCACTCGTAATTGTTCACTTAAGCGATAATCTTCTGCACTCCTAAACACCGTGTTTACATTCCAGTTGGACATGATAATAGAACTTGGTGTCCAGTTTTAAGTTCTAAGAGTCTTGTTGGCAACTAGAAATCTATTTCCTATAGGCAGTAAAGATGAAGTGCAAGTTTATCATAATTGTCTGAAGAAAATTTTCTCCCATCTACTATGCCTTGGTCGGTAAAAGTTTCTTAGGAGTTACTGGTCTCTTGGTTTGCCACAAATGGCTGTGAATGGTAATTGCATCAACGCTGGCAGACAAAGTTTTAGCAGGTATGTGGCTAAATTGCTTCCTGTCAGAGTTGTATTTATACAGTCCCTCTATCATTTTCTTTGTGATAGATTTGGGACCTATTCCCGTTAATTTATTGATTTCTTCAGTGTCAGGGCAGTATGTATACAGAGATCTGAACTGGCAGCCTGAATCCCGGAATAAGATTAAGAAATTATTGGCATCAGATTTTTCCATTTCCTGTAAAAGAAAGAAAGAAAAAAAAAAGATAATCACAATATGAATTTTGCATTGTAGTTAGAAAACATTCAAAATCACTGGACTGTCATTTTAAATTTGTTTTCTGACAGACCTGAAACTTATGTCTAACTCTGTCCGCTAAAACACCTTGCTTCAATCATTAGAATTTGCTTCACTTATCTGAATTTTGATAAAGTAGCTATCTTTCTCAAGGAAAACCTTATTTATTAGACAATTTCAGCTACGCTTGTTTAGTTGTACCTCGAGAACCAGACATCCTAACAATTTCTTTGTAGACCAAATAAAAATTCTGTGATCCATTTCATCAGGCAGGTCTAACAGTTGCAAGTTTGGGAACAGGAAATATAGATATGTCTACACGTGCCTAAAAGATCCTCCAGTGCTAAAATAGGGTTTCAGTCATCCCTAAATCCATTCGAGTTTGGTCAAACCATAGAAGTCTCTTGAAGTGTACGAAGCAAAGGTTGTTTAGTAGCTGAAATCTCCACATTCCTATTCCACCCAACACAACTTCTATGGGAGACGTGCCCTGAACATGTACAGCTTCTACCAAGTAATGTATGCTGCCTCCAAGAGTTAAGCACGACCTTTTTACAGCTGTTCTTTCCTGGGGTTTCTGGGAGTTATTATGCTCCCAGTTACTTGAACTGAAAGAGGCTGTCTTGATTTCTCACTTGTTATTCCCAAAAAGTAGCTGGAAAGACAGAGAAGGCAGCACCTAAACATGAATTCAGAATTATGAAGAGAAGAAAGGTCTAGAAAACCTGTTGTGAAATTGATTCTGGAAAAGGAATTAAATCCAGATTCCAAGTACCTGTGTTCTTTGATCTATTTAATCTGTCCAATTTGTCACAGTTGGTAAAAGTCCCCTTATTCTCAACCCTCCCACTCTCCGCGATTCCTTTTGCATGGAAACACACCAGTCCCTGAGTTCTCACTCTGGGAATATTTGTGCACCTTTGGAAAGGTTTATACTAGCCTGAGAGAAAAGGCTGGAAGGCACCTTTCTGTAGCAGAAAGTCCTGAGTTTGCCCTACTGCTTGGAAGCTGGAGAAAAGCCTAGGAGGGATGGATTTCAGTTCTATCTGTTCATGAGCGAGCTGCGCTTTAGCTCAAAAGGTCCCAGGCTGAGGATCTGTATGTGTAAGATGGGTATTTTCCACGTTAGGGAAAACAAGTTTGTGAGCAAATTATAAAAATCTATGTATTGAAGTTCCCACATTAAACAAATTGTAACTATTAATTAACAGGTCAATTAATTCAGCTTCCTGTGCTGAATGCAACAGCCAATTTTTCTGCAGTACTAGAGAACCTTTCTGTCTACACAAGAAGCAAGTCACAGAAGTTACTCAAGCCTTTCACTAAGCACCAGCATAACCTCAGAAATTCCTTTCAATATTTGCATTTATACTTGAGTGTCCTCCTAACGCCCGACTGTGGTTTGACATAGGTGTTTATATGCTGTAAGGGAAAAATACTCTTACCTCCAGTATCTTTTTCTTTTGACCTTCATTTACTTTTCCAGCCAAGCAGCAATGTGCCAGTGCATTCTGAATTATATACTTATTGGATTTAGCACTGGGTTCTTTGAAGAGCTTTGGTCCTATGGAGGAAGAATGACAAAGCAGCAAAGTTAATCAATAAGCCAACAAAGAGTTACTTTAAATGCAGTGAAGCACTTATAATACGGATCTTTTGCATGCATGAAAATACAAATCCAGGAATAAAACAGAATTAGGCTGGAGATCATAAATTTCACAAACAAATAAAACATCATTCTTCCAGCTGTTACTGAATTTGCTTACAAATGTCTTTCATTATTAAGTCATTATTATTGGCAGTCTTGGTAAATGTATCTTCTCTCAGAGGACCTTTTCTATGAACAACAAAATGTTTTGTGCTTTCTAACTAAAATTTCAGTTATCCAGGAGGGAGCAAATTCTTTTTTTTTTTTTTTTTAATCTACAACTGTGATTTGAAGGGTGAGAGGTAAAACAATGAAGCTGATGCAGTGCCTAAAGTAACCATAGCCTGTCTACCTTGGAATTCCAGAAATGTTTTACCCAAATCCAGGGATAAAAGATCTGGCCTGACACTTGTCAGGTTGTTCTGTTTGTAAAAAGACTTTATTCATCTGGTTGAAGGAGAAATCTCCTCTGTTTTAATTTCTGAAATATAGGCATACTTGTATCAAGATCATTTGAAAAAAGCAACAAGTAAGTACCAATTCCGAGTCTTAGAAAGGAACATAATATACAAGCAATCACCAATTAAATTTAAGATTAAATCTCAGTTTGTCTATGCTTTGGGAAAAAAAGCCTAGAATCAACACAAAAAACTGTATGAAATCTGTCTGACAGAGTGAAGATATTAAAAATGTGAAAAAAGCCTTCTGTTCAATTCTTAGGAACTGTATATTGCTTCATTTAAAAATAAGTTTTAAGTAATAATCATTAAAAGATGACCTTCAGCACTATGGATCTTCACGAGAAAACCCAGCAGGACCATGCAGGCAAAGGCTCGCTGTCCCTCCTGTTATTTAATTGGACGTGCGTGTGGCACAAACCGACTGAAGTTTCATGGTTTAAAACCAGGTGAGTACTTCCTGATTCTCAGAATGAACACTTTGCTTTTCCAGACTGTAGTCATTTCAGTGGAAAGGAGCTGAGATTATTTTCAAGTCAAACACTTGCCAGCACAGGCAGAGCCACGCAGGCCCATCAATCAAACCCCATCTCCCTAAAAGTTTTTTGAAAATACCTAACATTTTATTCTTTACCAAACGAAGCGATATTAGGTGGCCAAAATTGGAGCTTTTATAATCCTGATGATGCAAGGTCTTTGCAGTATCACATGCTGTATATTTGGAGAAAAGGGATGAAGATACCATTATTGTTTGATTCATAATATAAAAAAGAATTAGAAGTCAGATTGTAAAGTTTTTAAACAACAAAGGATCTGTTTCGAAACAAAGGATGCAGAATATTGAGATTCACATTACGAAGCAGGTTTTTTTCCTGTTGCAATTTGGTTTTTGTTACTCTTATTCTAAATTGAGCTTAAATTTGAACTCTTCTTGCCTTGCTGGAGAGACCACTGAAGTGCAGAGTGATCTGTGAGCCCATTTGCTGTTCTGAGCCCAACCCTAACGGCAGTCTATTATGGTTATCACAAATGCTACTGAGTCAGTACTTTTATTTTAGACTTAAAATTTAACCTTCTATTATTACCGTGCATTTCAAAGGAGGTGAAAGTAACATCCCTATGCAAGCATCTTCAATGAAGTTTTAGGAAACCAAATAAAGATAACTGAAAACCTTTAATGCGTAGAGCCGCTAATTGCCAGATACTTTTTTGAATGTTGTTGTCACTGACCTGTGTATTCTGTAGCAGAGGCGACTGATGAAGTTGTAGATGCATTTTCCCAATCTTTTTCTCCATTACGACTACCACAGCGACTTGGAGATAAGAATCCTTCCACAGACTCAGACCTAAACATTAATTTTGAAATCTATTAAAAAACCGACAACATTCAGCAGAGAAGCATTCTAATATGAAAGGAAGGCAAACTGTCTTAAAGTTTTGTATGTAAAAACCAGGAAGTCGGTTCTCAAGACATCTAGGAAATTGAAAAGTCAACTGAAACCCGCTGCAGGCATGTCAGAGTGGCCATGATAACATGACGTGACATAACATGTAGTACTCCTTGCCAAACCCCTTTTCCTAGTTTGCCTTTCTTCCTTGTTTCTTTTCTATAGAAAAAAATAGTATTTCTCTGAATATAATTAAATAGTTACACCAAAATAATAATTTTCCTCTGAATTATATTATAGATTTTGTATATAAAATTAAGAATTTTCTTTTTATCTCTTTTTATTTCATTTTTGGGTGATTTTTAATGCAAAATAAATTCTGGTGTTTGGAAAAGGCTGAAGTCCTAGTGAACATTGAATACTTCCCTTTACAAATACTAAGGGGAAAAAAAAAAAAAACCAGAAAAGAAGCTTCTGTGTTAAAAAAGACAAGAAGCCACATAGCTGCACGTAGCATACAGGTTTAATAAAACATCCACAAGTTGAGACTTAAATACAAGCAGGTGAATTAAAGAGGCTGTGTGAACAGCATTGTGTTTTGACCTCATTTATAGCTGCCCAACTGGTTTACTTAGTAACATTTGTGAAACAAATGATCATGGCTTAGCTCCCTAATGCCTGACAGTGGAAACTATCAGTGTCTCAAATCAGGAAAACATACCTGCTCTTGGAGTACACAATATATACGTAACCTCTTTAAAATTCATGCTAGTTTTACATAGATGATTATTAAATTTTATTAAATGAAATGGTTATTTTAGCTTTACCTTGGTGTTCTCTTGCCTGACTGCACACTCTCATTGTCCCCTGTATTCAGCGATGCCAATGAAAGACTAGATACTGAAAAAACACGATAAAGCTGTGAACCTGGATAAAAACAAAGTTAAGGCTTATAAATCTATGCAAGTAGTAGAGTCTGTTCATTAGACCCAACACCAGCATCAGAAAGTCGGTAAGAGCTTCTATACACGAGACTCTTACACCCATACATGATATACCTGCATGCATATGTGGCCACTTCATCTCAACCCCTTGCTGACACCCAGCCATCTGCAGCCACCTGGGACGGTCTCAGACTAAGCATTAATGTGAAGCACGCACACGGGCATATTGGCACCATGCAAATCAAAGAACGCAATCAAAGTTAATAAGCCCTTATGAAAGAGAGCTTAAGAGACTTAATTTAAAGCTTGGGATGGATTCTTAGAAGGTGTTAAGGGAACACTTTAAATTACACGGGAAGATCATAGAATCATAGAATCAAGATGGAAGGAAGCAGCTAGAGAAAATGCAGCAGAATAACAAGGCTATACGATGCCGTAACAAATAGGATCACTGAGCACTCTGGTTACTTTTTCTAATTGCAAATCGTCAATACTTCTTCCAATCATTGCTACAGTTACGTGATATCTAAAAGAATGCTAAGTCGTTCCACATGATTAGTGTTGCTATGTTCATAACTATACATGCAGTAGGTAAGTGAGCAAAATAGAAAAACCTATGAAATAGAAAAGTAACTTTTTATTTTAATTTTGCCTGTATTAAGGAGGAGTTTAAGTACTTTCACCTTATAATCACCATTTTATTTATCGATCTCTTACCTCCTAACTTTTATTCATTCTTAGCTCTACAGGTGCAAGAAGACATTAGTGAAGAATACATGGGTGTACATGAAACTTGTAACACACGTTGGTGCTTCCATTGGGTTTTCATACAGTTAACCTTTTTATTTGTTGATATATGCATGCATGCATAGCAGGTAAGCGACACTCATCTTTTCATTTCTATTGGCAAATTTTACTTTCCAGTTTGGTCACGTGCAGCTTCAATTTAGCACAAGACACTGATAAACGCATGTGCTTGTTAGTACCAAGAACCAAGCTGGTGTTTTAGCATGAACAGACTCTTTTTCCACATGAACATTTGTTACCTGGTGGACCTTTGATTGGCGTCTTAGGTGATTCAATATGATCTCTATGAATAGATTTTGGACGTGGCTTTTTTTGTTTGATTGAGAGGGAACGTGGCTTTATGACAGTATCCATGTCTTCCATAAGCTTTAGTTGTTTCCTTCTCATATATTCCTGCTTAATAAATTCTCGCCGTGCTCGTTCATCCTCCTTCTTCTGACGTTCTTCTTCCGTTTTGCGTCTAAAAAAAATTATCAAATAAATTCAGGAGTAGAAACTTTCCAAATTAACAGTTTTAGCTAGCACAGTGCAGACAACACAGGGATCAGATTTTTCGAACTTGACTTTTTTTTTTTTTTTTTTTTTTTTTTTTACAATTTTCACATAGTTTATACTTTTTGGGATACTGTTACTAGTAAAAATCAAAACCATGTTTATTAGCTTGACTGCTGTAACTGAGTGAACATTGTGCATTTGTGCAAAAAGAAGCCCAAAGTGACAGGCTCTGCCTCAGAATATAAAGTGCAGGGCAGGGTAGTGCTCTGAGGAGCTTCGCTCAGGCCAGCAGGGCTCATATGTTGAGTCTGAGCTGGAGACTGATGCCATCTGCTGATTCTGCAGGACCCGCTGGCATGTATCTTCAGCTGGGCTCCTCAGCACATCCGGCTCTAGGATTAAATATCTTGGATATTAAGATGCAATTGACACAGAAGTTACACTTTTAACTAAACCAGACATTTTTACATTCACTGTTACTGATCATTTGGATCAGGCCACGTAGTTTTACCTTGTCTCTTCCTTCTTATGTTCTAGTTCTGCTTCCAGCTGCTGCTTTCGAAGCAGAGTCTCTCTTTCCCTTCTCAAACGCTTCTCCAACAACGCTGCTCGTTTCATCGCCATATCATTTTCTGCCTTTTGATCATCCTAGCAGCAACAGAGTTTGAAGGAAAAGGACCCAAAAATATTAAGATCTCTGAATTCAGCAACTGATTTTGCCAAGTCATTAGACGCTTAATTCTGTACACTGGGTTGCGATATCCTAACATACTTTTGCAGTATTTTAAATAAGTTTATTTAAAAAGATTTTTCTTAAGACTACTAAAAACTTTTCATAAGGAATTTTTTCTTCCTAAGTCAAACATAAAATTCAACACTGATATGAGAAAACTTGCTAAGTGAAATATTTTAGAGTCAGATCCCACGCTGCACAAGCTTCAGAAGATTCTACATGTACGGAGATGAAAGTAATTTATCACAAAAAGCAGTAACTGTGCAGCATATAGAAGTAACTTCTGCTGATAGAGCCAGGTTTTTTTTTTAGAACTGAGGAACGCTTCCAGACAAGCAAGGCACATCTCAGATACGCCATACAAGATTCTGGGGTATTCAAAGATGGAAATTCAAAATCTTGATGGCTTTCAGTGTCTAGACAACAGGGAGCACTCCCAAACACCAACTTCAAATGGGAGTCTTGGAAGACTATAACTCCTTAGCCAGCCAAGAGAGGGAAAAAGGCTCTCCAAAGTGCAATTCAGAGACATACAATGTTTTTAAAAAACACAGGCTATTATGTACTTCAAAAAATTTTAGTTACATTTGGGAGTGGTTGGGAAAGTAAGGGTGAGATGTGAGCGTGTTTAATTAAGGTCACAAAAGCTTAAGTTAAAAATAAATCTACATTCAGCATTCATCATTCTCATCAAAAACTCCAAGCACTCTTCTACGACTATGAATGGAAAAGTATATTCTGTCATTGCAGTATGGTAGAATCTCATGATGCCAAATTAATCACCAAGAGCAAAAGATATGCTTGTATGTTTAGAGTTGCAGAACTATCTGCTTTCACTTCAATAGAAAGTTATCACTGAAATCCATATCTGAATTAAGAAGTTCCCTTACAAAGGAAGCTTAATAGCAGGCATACACATACACTAGTTCTCTTACCTTGAAAAAGAATCCACAACACACTTTCTGGTCATCCTCAAATTGTTCTCTGTCACTCTCACCTTCATATTTCTCAACAGACACTTCATTTTTTTCTGGTGGCTTCAAATCTGATAGGGAAACTTCAATTAAGTTAGCTGTTTTAGGAGCTGGTGCTGGTAAAATCGGTTGGCTTAGTTGATCTTCATTTGGCGTGAGGCAGACAGTTTCTGTGATAGGCTGAGATAATACTTCAGAAACATTAGATTCAATAGGCTTAATCTCCTTTTCCTCCAACTTCTGTTCACACTGTTTCAGCAATTTTGGTCCTTCTTCTTTTGCTACCTCTTCTGTAGGCTTGGCTTCCTTCAAAAGATTTCCCCTTAACTGAGGTTCACCTATATGTTCACTATCATCTCCAAAGCAAACAAATGATCTAGTCTGAATGGGAACCTGGCTTGGAGAAAATCTCCTCAAACGAGGAAGACTATCCACAGACCGTGGGGCAGTCAAGGTACGATTTAGAGGTGTTATTTTCAGTTCATTTGGCCTAGGAGTCCTTTGCATTTTAATGTGAAAAGAGGCATTCTTCCTGTTGGAAGACTGTGGAGACTGATGCGTAGAGCGAGAAGATTCTTGTGAGAAAGGTGCAACAGGAGATGGAGCTCCCATTTGCCTTGATGAAGATTTGAAGTCCCGAAGCTGCTTCTGAGGAGATGGCTGAGGAGGAGAAATAACCCAAGACTGTTGCTCTCTCATCTGCATCAACATCTCCTGTTGAAGGGATAGACGTTGCATTTCTTGTTGTAGAAAGTGTAGGGAAGAGTTTAGCTTTTCAATAGATTTTGTATATTCTAAGATATCTCCTTCATTAAAATTTTCTTCTGAGGGGCTTGCTAAATTCCATTGCTTTTCAGCATCCATAGAAGTAGCAGGAGATTTTAACCATTTGCTGTGAGAATTTTCAGGAGTTTCTTTTATTAATTCCGAAGTCTTACTAGTTTGTTCATCTGATTTTTCAGTTTCTTTTTCTTTCAACCGATTACTGTCAGTGAACACCTTCTCATCCTCAGCTCCTGCTGCCTCTTCTCGAAGAGGTGATACTCCATCACCTTTCTTTTTCACAACATTAAGAAATGCTGTTCTTCCCATTTTCTGCCGCTGCTTTGTGAATGCAGCTTCAACTTTCTTCTTCTGTGCTTCAATGGCTCGCCTCTTTTCCTCCAGCTTCATCCTAAGATGTACCATTTCCGAAGCCAGTAACTGTGTAGTGTCTCTTCCTTGAGGAACAGATGCCTCCTCAGGAATATGAGTCCAAGCGACCACATGAGGGATGTTCAGCTCAGAACCTTCTGGTGTGGTTTTCTGAGAACTGCTTCCACTGCTTCTACTATCTGTATGATTCAGCTTCCTGAATTTCTGCTCTGCAAAGCTTGTCATTTTAACCCCCGAACTTGAAGAAGCACTGCTGCCTGCCTGTGACTTAGTACTTACTGAGCTGGGACAGGGACTTAATTGATCTCTGTGATTGCCAGCTCGCATGTCATAATCCTGGAGAAATTTAGATGGTTCTTCCATGTCAGAGTCCATGCTTACAGTATAATCTCTCAAAGAAGAATCCTCATCCATTGTCTCTGGAATATCTTCTGAAGGGACATGTATTCCAGTATCTACTTCTGTATTGTCAGTCACAGGACTTAGAGGACCTTTTGTGTCTGTAATTATATCGGGGGTAGACTGATTTGGTTTAATGTTTGAATTCAAGATGCTCATTTCCTGATTGTGAAGAAAGAACCCATTTGTAATTTGGTCCGACTGGACAACTCTGGGAGATTTTTCAGTGTCATGAATTATCTGCAAAGCCTCTTCAATGCTTGGTGTCTCAATCTGATTGCCAAAATCATCCAGAACTGCCCTGTTTTGCAGAGCTCCATTTGGAAACCTGTAGCGGCCGCTCTCATTGGCATTTTTTTGATTTGTGTTAAGGGACTGATGGGCCTTTGTGCCTTTATGAGCTATCATGTCCTTTTCCTCTTCAATATCTTGATTTTCCTCTTCTCCATTTACTGGTTTGAATGACAGATTTTTTCTAATATGTTTCGGCATGCGGTTGACGTTTACTGTAAGGCCTTCATTGCTCACAGATCTAGTAATTCCTCTGTTTGAAGTAGATACTGGAATGCTTTTTTCTTTGTCAAAAGAAATGTCGAATGAAACTCCGTGTAACGATGACCTAAGAGAGATCAGAATAAAGGAGGTAACTGAGCAACTCATGGTTAATAATAATAGAACTGAATGACTGAATGTGAATATTTAAAAATTATTGTAAGATTGCAGTATTAAAGGCACTGTTAAGTGCTCTGTATTTTGCCTAGCTTCAAACATACTGTAATAATATAATATATAGATATACACATATAAATATAGCTATTTAATAAAGAGATATAATAAATGAAAAATGCACAATAAAATAGAATATAAAACCGTTTTCTTCAGAGATAGCCAATGCTTTTTATTACTTGGGAATAAATTCTGGGCATTTTAGGAATATAGGAATTGCCATAGTAGATCAGAAGGAAAGTGTGAAGAGAGACACAATTTATACTTACTGAATAACCCACCACTATAACTCTTACCATTTTAAATTTAGCTTACACCCCACAGATTAAGAGTTTATGACCGGTCACATGGAAAACCAAAACATTCAGCCTGACTCTTCTTACTTCCCACAAATAATACAAGTTTAAATACTACTGAGCTCATTAGCCATTTTACTCTTACCTCTTCTAGTTGATTGTGATGAATAAATGTGAACATATTTAGTGCCAACAATTCAAATACCTAAAATATACCTCATTTCAACATAAAGAATAGATGATTTATTTCTGAATTTGTTTTCCTGTTTCAGAGTTCTTAAGCCATGATATGTTTTTTTTTTCCTTTCTTTTTCTACTTTTGCGTGTCGCTTACAAGAACTCTTATTACAGGATTCTGAAAATCCAAACTACGATGGAGCATTTATTACTATTTATGACCAATAAACAATAATTTCTTTAAACGAACTCATACAGTAAGACTACCTACCTTTTTTCTTTGGGCCACGTCCCTACATGCCCATCTACATAAGACATTGATGTGGACCTCCTGATGACTCCTAAGTGAAATTAAAATAGAACCCAAGGTAACTGCTATGAAAAATTATTTTAACATCACCTTCTGTTGCTTTAACAAATTAGTTTGCTTCACTACTTAGAACACTGTAATGGCAAAAACAAGAAGTGGTTTTATATTGAGAATACAAGTAGACCAACTGAGACAATTTCATGCTGAATGTATATTATACCCCTCATCCCTCAAAGAATTTACTATTGAGTAAAACATACTACAAATACTACTAAAATATACTACAAACACTTGTTTTAAGTCTATTCCACATAATCAAAACAGAAGTAAAATTTAAAAATATACACAATAAGAGGTACAAAACCAAACTTCCCATTTGTACATTTAATAAATTACAAAACCTATTCATTAGCCTTTCTTGTAAAGCTCCCCCAGTAATTTCTGCATAAATAATGTTTGAATAAACACAAGCAAGATAGCAATTTACTCAGAAGACACCACCTTGTCTCATTGCCTCTTCCACCCATTTGTAAATTGTTACCTGGAACAGATGAATAAGGCTGCTGGGGTGTATGCAGTTGGTGAGATGGCTTATAAATTGGACTTTCCAATCTACAAAGCAAGAGACATCAATTTAAAAGTAACACATCAAAAAGCCATACTACAAAAGGGCAACCAGCCCTCATGTCCTGGGCCAACACAAAAACAGATTTGGTTTTTTGTGACAGGGAAGAAAGTCAGGTGTAATTCTCTTCTTGAAATATTAATTTATTAACTACAAAGAGAACACTGTTATTACCTTTAACTGGACCTAGCGCAGATAAGTCGGTAAGTCAAAAATTTGAAAAGGTATTTCTCCTACACCAATGGCCACAGGGCGGTGTTAGTTTTGTTAACATACTTGTCTCCTGATTTATTTCACGTAAACGTCATTACTAGAAGATTCTCATTTTTAGGTTTGATTTTATGAAAAGAACCAAACATAAGGATGAACACAAAGGCAGTTCCTACTGCCTCAAAACTCTGTGGCTGCAGCTAATAACCACATACTTTTCAGGCATATCTTCAGTTGCTTAGTCTGAAATTTCTACTTTGTGTCTGGATTGCAATATGCACTAGACATGGATAAAGGAGATTTTGTGATAAACATGATTTCATAAACACAAAAAATATATTCACCGCTAAAAGAGTCATTACAAAGATTTCCTCTATTTCTGCTTAGAACAGATACTTTTTTTTGGTTCATAGAGAAGGTCTGTACTAGAATAGCTTGTTAATTCAGAACAGTATTAACATAATTCAGTGTTTTGGTCAAGGTGCTTCTTCAGGATCAGAACAAAGACACATGCATAAAGACGCATGCATTTGTATGTAAAACACTTCTGAAGAAGCCAGACTTCAAAAACACGCTGGATTAAATCCTTTCATGTTTTGAATTTTGTTCACTGAGCTGAAGAGCACGCTTCCAAACACCCTTTTTTCAATCACTAATTTTCAAAATATTTGTTTAGTGCTTTTATAGTTTATGAACAGTATGCTGTAGAAAAGTTTCTAAATAATATTTCTGGGAAGGATACACACCTCGATACATGAAAAATATTGTTGTTTTACAATCTACCATAAGTATATATTAATTATTCAAAATAGGTTCTGAAATTCCTGATTTTTTGTATTAACAACACTACATGCTGGCTACATATGTTTTAAATGGCATTTGAGATTTCTGTGAATATTTAAAAATCAGAGATATAATCTCAATAAGTTATTTTAAAAGAAAAGCATGCTTTCAGAATTTCACCCAGCAGCCTGTGAGAATTTGCTACCACAAAGAAAATCTACACACTTCATTTTCCCTCAAGAAAAGACTGATGTTGGCACCATGACTGTGATTCCATGGCAACCTCAGACATCGTAACTGCTTGCCACCACAGTCGCATGCCCTCCTCTGCGCTGGATCTGACTCTCCATCCGATCCTCTGAGTCATTTCAACAAGCTAAGCCAACAGAAAAACATTCACTTTTTCTGACTGGTTTAGTGTTTTCTGTCTTTGTGCACTGAAATGACAACGTCAAACACTCAAGAACGTGCAGTCGGGACAAGGAGGAAGGCCAGGACAATGACATCCCGCAGTCAGGTATGCTCCGCCAGGGAACCTTGAGCCCATGTGTTAGATTCCTACCAGCTCAGATAACCTCTTAGCCCCCTCCTTTGTCCTACAATGCAGTGAAGTATCATCAAACTGGATGAAATACACTGGTTTATGAGGAAAGATATAGCTCTGTTACTCATGGGTTGCTCTCATAATACTCCCAACACAAAGCCATATCCACGGCTTGTAGAGACATTAAAACAGTGTTGTGATGAGCTAATACAATATGCAACCCACCACCCATAAGGGGTTTACAATGATTTTCACTATAACTCTGAACATATCTCAGGAAACATAAGCGATATTACAAAACATGTTGGTGGCAACTTACAGACTTGATAGTTAAATTTGGAATGGTAATGGCACTAAGAAACATAAAAGCTTCTGTAAGAGTTTATGAATTGAATTCAGATGCCTATCATAAAACTTCCAATCAGTCTTCTTCAGTTTAGAAGCCAAAACCAACTGCACAGACAAAATGTACACATTTACAGTAAAAGTAGATTTATTTGGATTAAAAAGATACTATGTTACTGACAGAATTTGTCAGAGCAGGGATAAATGCATGGTTAATGGCTTCAGCTGCGGAGATTTTTTTTTTTCTTCACACAGTCAAGGCTACAGATAGACTTCTCTTGTGTTGTCCACTATTCATCTACTAACTACACATAAAGAAAATCTTCTCCACAGCGATCCCTACAGCACAAGAGTAATTACGGCACAGAACTCTCTTTAGTTTACTTTAAGTGTAACTGACATATGATTTATTATCTTCACAGAACTTCTGGAGATAAATCACTGAAGTTTTGTTCAGGAAGGGCTCTAGAAGGGCGCCATCACGTTGGAAGCCACATACAAATAGTGATTTTTACTGGAAACCTTTCTTTGTTCTGTAGGACAGTTGCAGTTACAAGCCCTTTGCTGGGCTGCTCACAGGGGCTTTGCAAGCTGCAAATGGCCTTGGGAACCCCTGTTCCAAATGATACATTCAAAACTACTGTTTCTTGTTCTCCTGGCTTATGTGCTCAGTTTACACTGAAATAACTTCATTGTCTACAAAGGAAACACTTCAGATATACACAGGAAAAAGAGATTTGGAATCACAGTATTTAATGATAGTAAGAAATGCTACTCCCTGATTAAAGTCAGCATAGATTCCTAAATATTCAAAAAGAAAACCAAACCCCCAAACCAACCAAACACTTCCCACCCCTGAAAGCCCCATCAGGGGCTTTCATCCCCCATCAGGGGTTGAACAACTGTTCAACCAATAGAAAAGGCTGAACAGGGTTAGCTGGGCTGGCAACTAACAAGTTGCTGAATACCCACTTAAAATGCTAATTTTATCCTTCTCTGTCAGTTCAGACACAATCAATAAACCTTGGTCCCTAAATTACAAATATAATGCTATGCTACCCTCATCCACCACGTTCAGATCAGATCACTGGAAGGCTTTCTTTACCCTGCCAAAAGAAAGATTAAAAAGAAGGCCTAATGCACAATTTCTGCCTCTTATCAATTGTCCGATCGGCTAGAGAACACAAGGGAAACAGGATGTTTTTATACTGCTTCCAAAGCTGTAACAGTAATACTAAAAATAATGTTACACATATATTTACAAAAAAATACAAATAATGTAAAACATATTTAATAAAGCAGTTAACTTTCCATTCTTGATGTTCACAAGACTTGAGAAGTTCATCATAGTCTAAGTATTTATTTTTACCTATTTGACCTTCATGGTACTTAAGTCATCATCAGACCAAACTAAAACCATCACTCCGTGGTTTTCTTGCTGTTACCTTAGATTAGTTTACCATTTTTAGAAAATTTTCTGTGAATTCTGGAAAAATAGCTCTTTCCAAGCAGACTTGGTCAGCAGCCCCACACGAAACTGAAAAGGACAAGGAGGCCATATGACACTTCTCTGTGGAATGGTAAGGGTTGTTCTGGAAACTGGTAAGACCACAGCATGCCGTCCAAGTAGCAAACATGAACTGTACAAACACGAACACGTTGCCTGCCATGCAACCAGGCAGCAGGAGAAATAGATGAACTATGGGATCTTCCACAAAATTCTACAGATTATGTTTGGTAACTCAATCCTTGAGCATTGCAAAAAGGCAGCAATACTAAATAAAAACAACTCCTGTGTTTGATTTTGAGTAGAAAGGAGAAGATTGTGGAAAAGTATTGGTGATTCTCTGACATTACCTGGCTGCGAAGTCAGAACCAGATGGGCCATCGACATAATTTCTTCTGTTAGCATTCAAGCCGTGAGCAGAAGCTGCATCTTTTGCAGGTTCAGCTGCCAGGAATAACAAAGCTCAAGTTATTACAGTTTAGTATTTAGTTAGAATCCATAGTAGAAAAGCTGCTTGAAATAACTGGAAGTAATGATTTCCAAAGATTCAAAGAATTTTCATTAGTTCCATTATTTAGATTAAACCCTAGTCACTTCCTTTCAGCTTTACATCATCCAAAGTTCCCATATCGGCACTAATTAAGGGAATGGAGAATGACAAAATGACTAGAAAAGTGAAGAAAAAAAAATAGCCACAAAATTAAAAGCAAGCCATCTTTTTAGCAAAAATGAATATTCTTCTTCTGGAAGAAATTTTTCTGATAAATTTTTTCCCCCAAAACACTTAGACTGACTTTTCAGCTAGGAAATAGTTTTTTGGTCATATTCTAAATTAATTAGCAATATCTAAAAGATTTAGATTGGATTTGTACGTGCTATAAAGCATACAAAAAAAGGTATAAAAGCCACACAATGAAAGTCTCTTCCTAGCTCTTGGCCAGCACCACTGTATGAATGTTGAAGTTACCATGACTCTGTACTCATTCACTGATCTTTAGATCTACCCGAGAGGTGGGGTTTTAAATTTGAGAATTTACTGATGGAAAACTGTGTGTTTGCACTCAGCTACAAAATGCAATTTTACAATTAACTATCTGTCCACTTTCCCCAGATTCATGTTCCTTTCTCTTGGTATCTTCTCAGCAAAAGAAGTTCTTCAGGCTAAATTCTGTTCTCGGCTCCTTATTACATCTGTAATCCCTGCATGGGCATAAATGGATTCTAGGCTTGTTTAGGTCAGGAAAATTTGCAAGTGATTATACCACAACAATTTAAATGAGTTTTTGGTAATAGACAACAAAATCTAATTATGATTTATGAGATGAAATGAAGACTAATGCAAGGAAAGAGTACTTTGCTCCTTCTTTAAGGGGGCTGTACACCATCAAATCCTGTTAACTAAAATATTCACTGCATTTCTGAACACAATGGCTATCTGTACACACACATACTAAAAACATGCATATTAAACCCGATCCTTAATGTAATTACCTTGAGGATGCACAACAACACGAGGTTGTACAAATGATGGCTTCACCACTTCAAACCACCAGAACAATTCTGCCATGAACACCATGTAGTTGCTCTACAAAAAAAAAACCCAAACAAACAAATTAATTTCTGTTAAAACACAAGCCTGCGAATAAATAGATTAAACAGCATTCAGAATATGCCTCTGCATTTCATCCAACTTACAATCTCTTCTCTACTGATTTCTTAGAAAATGAGATCAGTAAGATGGATCTGTAGCACCAACTATCTAATAGACATAATGTGACCAGATTGTAACCGTTTGGGTTGATGTGTTTCATAATAAGCATATGCTCAGGCCCAATGTCTTGCAGGCAGGGCAGAGAGGTACAGGATGGGTGGAAAAAGATGCCTGTCAAACAGATTAGCCATTTCCATAAAAAAGAGTAGTGAAAAAGCCCATTGTTCTGCAAGGCTAGGCAATACAATTTTCAGAGCTTTTTAACATGAAAAACTCTGGTAGCCCTTGGTTTTAGTGTAGGAACTTTGATTCTGATTTAGGCTTTTATGTCAAGTATGTGCTTTTTGCCACATTTGTGAAGACCTATCCAAATTTACAAGTCTTTAATGCAAAACAAAAACCAGAACTGGCGTTTGTTCAACACAGGTTAGAACAACAAGGTTTTACCTCCAAAGACTTATGCACACGTAATAGGTTGTTCATGTATCTCCCTACTGTATCTCCCATTATACAGCTATGAAACACAGAAGCGTGGTAGCCACCAAGTTTAACACAAGGGGAAAAACAGGTGAGAAGGAAGAAACAACTGGTGACATGAACTGCAACAACAACAAAAAAAGTCAACAGAAAAAACGGGAAGAAGCGGTGGTAGCAGTTTCTGCTGCAAAAGTATATAATGAGTGCCAAAAGACCAGAAGTTTGTTGACTGTGGAGGCTGAGGAGTTCAGAGGCCAAATGCCCACGGCCCAAAGCCGCTACATCCACATGGTTCTGTGCTACTCCCTATCTAGAAGTATCAACTGAGTGAGATCAGCGAGCACCCAGGCCTGAGCTGGCTCAAGCGGGTGCACAGACCCGTGTCACCAGTCCTATGAAGCCCGAAAAGGTAAACAATACAAACCTCTACTTACGCACTACATTGAGAAACCATAATTAAACAACTTTTTAGAACAGTTTGTTTAAAAAAAAGTCTTTCTGCAATAAAACCCAATAATGTCTAGCTAACAATACTTACAAAAGCAAGTGTCCTTAGCCACCTTTTTCATGTCATTAACACTGATTAATTTCAAATATCCACTTTATTTTCTCCAATTTATGCAATTTTCATTTAACATTTCACGCAGCTTAAATGTGAAAATATAAATTAACAGACTTATTGGTTTAATTTCTACAATTTAACATCATCATCACCAAGAGTGTTTGCAACTTATAAATGTTGAAACCAAGAAATCTATTTCAATGTGACTTTCTAAAAAAAAAATAAAGCTTTCTTAATATTTGGTCCTATAAAACTTTCTGTACTCAAGAAAATTAGCATTTTTACACCAAAATATCAGATGCTACCTCTTTTTTAATTTTTCTTTGAGAATGAAATTAAGTGAAAATAGTCTCTCGGGGAATGTGCAAATTTATTAAATTATTTGCTTCAGAGAAGAGTTTCAGAAGGAAAGCAATGTGTCTGCTGATTTTTGCCGTAACACAAGGAAATCAGAGCTAATTTAGAAAAAAAGCAAACAATTACCTAGTTTTGTCCCTTCCCCCCCACCCTTTTCTTCCTTTCAAACAAAGATAGGGCTAAATAAAGGATGTTAGTTGAGTAGATAACGTTAGCTGGTATGGGACAGAATTCTTAAACCTATTCAGAAGAAAACCCTTAGCTTGCCCTGGTTTTCTCTAACTGCTTTGGCTTCTGCCATTGCTGAACTGTTGGGGGAAAGAGGATATGGTGCCAGGTGGACCTTTGATTTGATCAAGGATCACTGTTATTTTGGATTTTAGGATGGAGTCGGCTTCTACATTATCTATGTGACGGAAGACAATCTTCAGTATAGACTTTGCCATTACGGATATTAATAGAGCAATCTTTATGCACATGAAACATTCTCATTAGCAGAGCATGGGACATTTTTAAAATTTCCAGCCCTTTGTTAGCCCATAAGGCCTTCCTCTGTCTGCAAGAAAACCTTGCTGCAGATTAAGAATTGTATTTGGGCTCCTTAAGTAAACACACATAGTCTTTAAAAATTAGTTTAAACTTACAAATAGTTTACTCATTCAACCTCAGAAAACTCTGTAGGAAAGAGACCTACATATCAACATATATGTTATTTCTTTTCTGAAGGATTTGAGAAGGAAAGAGGGATATTAAATATCAGCTAACAAATTGCAGGGTTTTAACAGTATAGCAAATGACTTAGCTGTCAGTTCTTTAACAAAAACCAGACAAATTCTAAGAAAAGTAAAACCAGTGGTACACAGTTTCTATTTTAACTTTTTCTTTGTTCAATGAAAAAAATTTCTGGTTGATTCAGGCATATATGGCTGCAAAGTCTGCAAGTCTTCTGTTCCCAATTCACCAGTTAGAGCAGGAAAATCTAAGTAGAAAGATGAAGCTTTTCGTGGTTCAGCGGCAAAGAGAAAACTGCTTTGTATTCTGTGATGGACCCATTAACTTGCCACTGCATAGCAACACAAATAGGCAAGATTACTCCCATTCAGATTGCTCCCATTCCATGTTTAACTGTGTATTTGAGCACAGCTGGGGTATGCCCACAGAGGATGTATCCAGACTATGTAAGACTCCCATTTAAGACTTCTTTTGACAGCTTCACTATGTTTTCCATTCCTCAAATGTGAAATTCCACCACTGCATTAATTCTGTTGCCTTAAAAAGGTGTACCTCAAATCTTGGACTACAAGCAAATGTTTGACAAAAATTCTAAACAAAACGTCGTTCTATTTCAGAAACAAACCACAGGTATTAGGGGTAAAAACATCTTTTTAAAATAAACAAAAATTTACAACAAAAATGTTTAATAATAAATAGGATAACCTCAATTCTGTATCAGTAAATTTGAAAATATAATTTTAAATATCTATTTGCCACTTTTGATTCAGATTTATTTTTCCTGAATATTTCTAATGCAGATAAGCCTTTACTCCAGCAAAGGGATACTCTTATACTGAAAGCCGCTCATACACTTTAGGATATGGTAAAGGGATCAGCCAGATGTTGCCATAGTTATTACATACAAGCCATAAACAGACTAGGAGAAACCCCATCTCTGCTTATTCAGCACAACAGAACTGAATGAGGAAAAGTTCACAGCAAAATCTTTTCCATTCAAAGAAAATGCTAAGCGTAGTCTTTTGGTATCACACACTGATTTCATTAGAGAGAAATATACATAAGGAAAAAAAATATCAGATGTACTTCTCAGATAAAACATGATTTTTAATACTACAATTTCTAAATATTACCATTTCTACAGTTTTTCCTCTTAGTATTTCCCCTCTCCCCCTTACTTCCCTTCAAACTTTTACATTTTTAACTTGATTTTTTTACTACAAATTGTGAAGTGTTCTAGTCATAGCTTTGTCCCCATCTGAAACACTGTATTTAAGTACTCCAATTTCTCATGTTTATGTTGAAATGCTGCATTTAATAGTCTGATTATTTTATGAAGGACTCAGATATTGCTCTTGCGAATATCTTCTTTGCAGTCTTGAGCTACTACAAGACAGCTTCTTTTCCCAAAATCACCAAAGTGGTATTTACTGAAGTCAAAATGTAACTGTTGGCTGCACGGCCTGCTTCAAACTGAGGCTACTTTAGATGTTTGATGGTGAAACATCATGATGGAAACTGCATTTTCTCACAAGTTACTTTTAGTCATAAAGGGATGTTAATAACAATGATCATAAGGGGAAGACTGATGATACATAACTTAATTTTTTGGAAAAAAATAACTGTGGCTCAGTAGTAATCCTGCTACCCAGGGCTAGAAAGAACGTAGATATTATTTCCACAGATTTTGCCTTGATTATGCTGACAAAAGTTCTAGTAGCTCACCACATGCACTTATACACAAAAATATTCAGAAGCATTTTAAAATTTTCAGAAGTATTTTAATAGTACTAAAAAATAACTAAGCTCCGAGCAGTTCAGACTGGCTCAAAACCAGTGAACAGCAGATGGCGGACTTGCAGCTTCACAGATGCTTCTATTTGCTGAACATCCTGATTTCATTTTTTCAATTTGATATTTCCAGGTTGTTCATTAGTTGTACGTAGCCAGCTGTACTACTGGTTACATTTTATCTACTGTATCTTCTGGCACTGTACAATAAAAATCCTTCTGTTTTAACAGATTTTGGAAGATTATCTTTTAGAGGGAAAAAAAAAATTCCCATATTATGAGTATAAAATCTAAAGTCATTACTTTCTTTTGGAACTAAGGGAGATAATGAAATAGCTTGTTTTATAAATTTTTGTACAAAAAAAAAGTTAAATTAGTTTCTTTAGTATCTCTATTCCCCCTCCACAATTTTAAAATCACAAGTAATTTTTAAATCAAATTAGCTAACAGAAATAGCATGTCCAATCTTGGCACTTAAAATAAATTATATCCTTCTAATATTGATAAGGTTTAGATCTGCATCTTTATAGAATAATAACTACAAGGTTATATACGCAAATAATTTGTAATTAGGCTTGAATCCACTAAAATTGAATGCAAGAGCTACCATAAATGCTTTTAGCAATTTTCTCATAATGAGCGTGAAAATACACTGTAAAGTTTATATTGCAATGCACATTAAAATCTCTGTTCACTAGGCCAGGAAAGTAAGTTACCTCAAATACAAAACCACAGTTTATATGTTCTAAAAGTGCCAACATAAATGCGTAAAGAAAATTGGAGTGTTTAAAACTCTCTGGAGAAGGCCAAATTAGTTTTGTGTATGATGCATGCACTACCAGTTTGCCATATCTTCTGCCACAGGTTGATAGATGCCATAACAACTCAAGTTGAAAACTCCAGTATGCCTTGTTTCAGACCAGAACAAAGAAGTGGGAAAACTGGCTGATTAATCTCAGTGAAAGCAAACCATGCTGCTTCCCTTTAAATAACATCAGGAATATTTGGTCCCTCTCCAGAGAGAAATCTTCTGTTAAAGAATTGTTCCCTGGTTGAATCCTCCTTTTCACTCCTGATCCTGAATCCTTTTCAACGAGCCAGATGGGAATCAAGTCTGTGGACCGACTCCCACCATACGTACCCACCATCGGTACCCAAGTGCCCCACTGAACAGAGCCAGCTGCTCCCCCAGGTCCCTCAGGAGCCCATATGCACGCTTACACTGACTGCAACTGCAAATTCAGGCTGGGTTAGAGCTTAACTGGCAGTGGCTTTTTTCCACTGAGATTGGAGGGAAAGCTGTACAACTTTTGTGGACATCCTGCAGCCCTTAATTTCTAGGATTTCTCTACGTGACGTATCTGAACCCTATTTTCCACACCTCAGAGGACACGGTGCCGATTATAGCTTCCGCTTACGTTGTCTGCAAAGTCACCATCAACATTACATCAGAAAGCGCAAGCATTCAAAACTGCTCAAGTGCAATAAATATTTCTAGTGTAAAACAATCCTTTCAATATTATATTCTCCTGTTCAATTTAGCAGTGGAACAAAAAAAAAGAAAAAAGGCAGTTCTGGAACCAGCCTCTCCATCTGGCTTACTGGGCCTTTCACTGCGCAAATGCTCATTCTGTCTGCTCTGGTTATTAACTAAGTGCAAAAATAAGGTACCTATTCCATGTACTTAGTTGTCATTCTGCACGGCTTAGAGTCTGGCCCACATCTAGGTCAGAGAACACCCTTCACAGACAAGAGACAGCAATCATCTCTCAGATTTGCTTCATTTCACATTCAGAAAGCTATCATTCTGAATAAATGTGCCTTCTGCATGAGTTTGGGTGAGCAGACTCCAGAGTTATCAGAAAACATCAGCCAGAGAGAGGAAGCATCCATGCTGAGGGGCAGCACGTGAAAGTCTCCAAAGAACGGAGAGGCTGCAGAGACTCGTGGCCCTGTTGAATCCCCAAGAACCCACACGCTCAGAACAGCGGGACTGGGCCAGATCTGTGCAAGGCCATCAGCACGTGCTGGTGTCAACAACAGGTTGTATAACCCTAACCACACCCACCGGGGCAGGAACCGAAAAGAAGTACACAATTCTATGTATATACACACATAATGAGACAAGTGACCCCTTGAGAGACTTTCTGGACACCTTCCCAAAAGCCAGTGGTGAGCCAGTATGACCCCCGACTTCTGGGAGGCCACTGGGTTGGCCTCCAACCCAGTAAAAATAGCTGAGTGAGCGTGCATGTGAACTGTCTGCGCAAATTAATTTATTGTGTGAACAGTTATCTTATTAATAATCCATTCATTCTACTAATAACAGCAGTTGAATCAATAAAAGGTGTTCTAACATTGGTTGGGATCTGTGTCTCACCCTGACTCATTCCTCTGTCAATGAAAAGGGAACATACAGTAATACATGTAGATTAAAAAAAGAGTAGCATGCGTTTAGGATTACTATTTTTTTAAGAAAATCCCACACATTTTTGAAGGCTCAGATAAAGGAACACTTACAAAACCCAATAATTAACTGTGTTTCAAGTGATTCAATGCCAAGTTCCTATGTGAGCTCACAAATCATGGTAAACATCAAATGATTCAAGCTGTCTGTCAGTACCCTCTTTGACAGTTAACCTCGTAAATGACTTGTGCTTAGGTCTGAGCCCTATGGTGCTACTAGAATGAACTGGCAGCAATGATCTAAAAATATCAAGAATATAACCAAATATGACCAAAGATCTCTTTTAGAAATACTTTCAACATATATCTCATGTGACAAATGGAACATGTACTACCCTTTTTTTTTCCTTCTATTCAGGGACCATATATGTCCCTTACAACATCCTTTCAGGAATTATGCATTCCATAAGACCTTTATTCAAGACACAAATGCTACATACTGACTATTACCCTGCAGTGCTAACCAACTGTTGGGTCAAAGCAATAAAGAAGTCTTTACTGTTCCACAGGGTGGTTTATGCTTCTTGTGACGGCGCTGCATGCGAGGAGTTCTGTTTCTACAAACTTGTTCTTTGGATAGGCAGAACATGCGTGTGTCAAGGCACAATAAAACCAGATCTTTCAGTTCTACGTCATTTCCCAAATACAGGTGAAGAACAAGATATTTAAAAAAAAAAAACAAAACAACCTGTCTCAGGATAAAACTACTTACAGGAGAGGGGAAGTGGGAGGATCAGAGCAAAAAAGCAATCTGTGCAACTGAAGAAAGATCCAAGCTTTTCTATTTTTCCTCTTGTTAAATATGTAGGGAGGATTCAGAAAATATTGTGATTATTTTTATGTAATCTCTCTCTACTTGTGTTTGCCTGTCTCAAAGGAAAACAACCAGGAACCAGTATGGTCCCTCGGTGGCGCCTCAAGCATCCATGGAATGTATTCAAATACTTTTTTCTTTACTATCAATAGCCCTGCCTTAGTAAACATCTCATGAAGAACTTCACAAACGTATTTTTCTTAGAGAAGGAGAAACGGCCAAGTAAGGAGCAATGAAACTTACTTTCTTCTTCATTTGATTATGCCACATTAAAGCTGTCTAGAAAGCCAGACAAAGCCTATTTCTCCTGTGTGCTAAAACAGAACTAAGCCAACGGTTTCATTTGCTGCAAAATCCAAGAGCCTATATCAAATATTGTGGATGCTTAAGTGAAGTTTTAAATTACTCTTGGTTTCTGTGCATTTTGATGGGAAAGCCAAAAGTGGGACAATTACCTTGGTCAAGTCCTGCACTAAATTTCTGTATCATGTACTATCTACAACCTACCTTGATTTAACATAAGAGGACAGTGCAGTGTGCCTACTAAAGAATGTAAGGTATGCACTTCGTGCTTGATCACTTTAAAAGAAAGAGGCTCTGCTTCCTTCCTTCTTAAGGACTAGCATGAAGCCAGGATACCTAGCGTAATTTCTAGGACCACACAAGGCACAGCATTGTCATTCCAAAAACTCAGCTGTAATTTTTTTCTTGAGGCTTTTTCCAGTAATGTATCAGCAGTTTGGCTCTTTTCATTTCTTCTGTCACCATTATGAATGTAACTGTCTTGTAACCAAAAGCATAGTGCCACCTACTGTGCAGTATGAGTCACCCTGAGAACAAGTGGGAATTTTTGCTGATTGTTAACAAAGACACCTGAAACAAAGACACACGCTTCTACAAATCCTAAAACTTGGTACTATATAAATTTTGTAGACTGAGATAAAGTTGACTTCTACTAACCAGTTTAATTCAATGTGTAATATTTAAAATAACCATTTATAATACAAGCTTTTTCAAAGTGACAATATAATTCTTTGGAGAATATGTACATTTATTAAAACTTACTTTAATCAGATGCACTGGAAAACTAAGAAAGAGCTCCTTTAACTGTGAATTTATTTTGAAAGCAAATTAATTCTTAACACTGGAAAAACAGAGTTTATAGCACTAGCCAGAGTTTCCGTGCCAAGTTTTAGAAGAAAAACTTGGCAGCCTTTCTTTGTAGCATTTACATCTAAATAAGTATCCACACCACAGCAACTTGTAAAAACATGATCACAAAAGGGCCTTCTCAGTTCTAGAAATACTCTGAATCTTTGAAAGAAATCTAAATCCCCTCTAAAAACAGCGTTCAGAAACAGCAAAATTACTGAGTCTAGCATTTTAGAAGTGTAAAGTCTGATGTATTGGGATATTGACCAAATGTTTAATACAGCTACTTTTTTAAAATTGAAGCTTCATAGCACATACTGCCTTGAGAAATAATTCAAACCAGTACTATAAAAAATGGTATTATTGTCACAAATTAAACTGAAGAATAATGAATTCCATTTATTCCATGGATCTGTAAGCAGAGAGAAGCAATCAAAATGCACTGAAGGAGTCCTACTCAAGATCACCGAACATGGTTGTTGGACTGTATGTTGGGAAACTACAGGCAAGAGACTGCAATGCAGCAGTGTTTTTACAAGTAGGTAGGTAGATCACTGCATTTGAAATATAAAAACACCAAAAGCTGATTGAAAGCAGTCACTACGCAACTTTGCATACACAAAATAAAAAAGCAACAGCTAAGTAGTCTAGACTTATGGGGCTTGGTCCTACTGCCCTTACTCACCCTGGCAGCTCGTTATTTATTTGAAAAGGATCAGGTTCAACCCTACAGGAGACAACAAAGCTGTATTCAAGGCTCTGGCCTCTGTGACTCAGCTTGTGAGACTGCTGTAAAGATCATAAAAGCAGTGAAATGACCCAGATATTTAGAAACCAATTACATCCCCATCTGCAATGGATATGCTGACTCCATAAAAATAATATTTCATTCCCTAAAGGCAGGCCAACAAGAATCTTGAGCAAATGAAGTTTTATGTAGAAGAAAGTCTAAGAGAAACACAAGAATGAAAAATTAAAGCTACAATTAGGCAAGAAATAATTTGATTACTCCTATTCTTTCCACACAGGCTTAAAAAAATGATAGAATAAGCAAAATTTTTTTTTCTGCCCTTCTTCTAAAAGAGCAGAATCTTAGAATGACTGAAAACACTTAATTGCTTATTTAAACAACCGTATTTGTTGGGATTGTGTTCCTGCTTGTGTTCCAGGAATAAAACCATGAGATTTTTCAATGAAATTAACTCAGAACTTCACACTTTTACAGAAGTGAAAAAGTTTTAAGTTTAAAAATGATAAAAATATTGTGTACACAGAAGGGTAAGTAGTAATTCCATAAACAGCTCTTCAATATTTTGTCCTTTCGTGAAAGTCGTAATAAAAACTAATGCATTATTACATTTTAACAGAAATAGCACAGATTACATGCTTTAACTAACAATAAGAAAGAAGATAAAGTGTGAAATAGTTTTGCACAAAAATCGAAGTTTTTATAGATACTTTCACAAGTGCTTTTTTTAAAATACTTTGAAATTACTAGAACAACTTAGCTGCCAGAAGATGGTGGTTTTACACGCTGCTGAAATTTGTGTGTTGCATGCCATACCACAAGAGATGCAACATGCTTGTTCATACAGCCATATAGGAGCAGACCAAAAAATACTAAATATATCATTAGCAAAACAGTCCTGTGGATGCTACTTGCCTTCTTATGGTTTTGTTTGTTTGTTTTTTACCTTTATTGAAGAAGCTGCATAGAGCATATCCTCAAGACTGAAATGGCAACACTGGTTAAGGTATTCCTGACAAAATTCTTGAATCAATTGTAGATTATACAGACTGTCAGCCAAAGACATTGTCTCTTTCAAACAAATATCTAAAAAGGAAGAACAAAAGCAAAGATTAGAGACAGTTACAGATTTGCAAAAAAGTGCTTTTTGCTTTGCTGCATTCTGGAGCATTTTCTAGATAAATTCAGACTTGATCTTTCAGTGGTTTGTTTTTTGGGGTTTTTTTTTTCCCCCCCAGGAGGCTTTTTTCTATTTCAGAAAATTAAGAAATGACAACCCTACATTTTATCTCTGCAGTTTTATATCTTTAGACTTTTTTCTAAACCAGAGTTGTGTTTTTTCACTATTGAGAAGTTAATTTTTTTTTCTGCTTTGTCCTTTGTGAAAATGGAAGTTACGCTCTAACTCCTGCTATTTCCATATAGCGAAAAACCATATTTAATTGCTAATACATATTTTTTCAATTAGATTTTCTATACAGCAATGGCAGTAGGAAATGTACGCTTTTTCATAAAGTTCTCCATACATACTAGTTCCTTGCCTTTGCAGAGGGACCTACAAGTACATTTTAATGCTATTAACTCTGAATCTTCCCCCAAAACCAGCACCAGTTTAGTCTTATGTATTTGGTTTTGTGGATTTAGATGTTTGATATGAGACTTTACAAAGATCTGAAGCCTCTGATATAAGAATTATCACTCTCTGTTTGAAACTGCTATTTAAAGACAAAGAAGTGGTAGCAGTGAACAGATTAGTGTAGTTATAGAGTGTTCTCTGAATACTATTCATCCTCTGCCAACCTCCTGTTCTCTTCTTATGTCTGCTTCTTGGAAAATTAAGTAGCAATACCTTCCTAGAAAAAACAAACAGTCCTTGTAAAAAGGAGGACCGAATACAAGAAAATTAAATTTACTTCCAGAGCATACATCAGATTTTCTTCCTAAAGCAACAATGTATGACAGACCTCCGCATAACAGTTTTAAATTGGTTAGGATAAAAGGTTTCTTCAGATAAAGAATCTACTTTGATGCTAGCAGGACAAGGATTCCCATCCTGAGGGAATCAGACACATTCCGTGATCCCAACCCCATAGATGATGATCAATGGAAAAAAAATGTTTGACTAAACTGCACAAAACGGGATTAAATTTAGTAGTGCAAAATGCGAAGCCATGCATTTGGATCTAATAAAATTCTAATGTGATTCACTGATTGAAAGTGATATAGAGTAGGAAGGTATCATGTATTAGCCAATGTGAAGATGTTTATGACCTTTCGGCATCACGCAGCTATGAAAAAAAGCTAATATAATGCTAAAATGTATCAGAAAATTTAGTTCCAGTAGTGACATGGAAGCACCGTACAAAGCGGTAATGAGATGCCTGTCTGGATTTCTGTGTACAATTACAACAATCCATATGCAATAAAGATGAACCAAAACTAGACTAGCTGCAGAGGAAGACTACTGAGGATAAGAATGAGGATGGAAATCTACTTCAGGCAGGGAGACTGAAAAGGCTTAGTTCAGTAGCTGGGCAAAACAAGAAAAAGAAAAAATATCAAAAAGGTAGACCTGAGATTAGGAGAAGCTATTCAAGCCAAAGGGCACTGCTGGAAAAACAACAAAGGCATGCAAGACAAGCTACAAGCACATTTAGGTAGAAAACAAGAACAAGATTTAAAACCATGTGAAAAATGGCGCGCTGCAACAATGCATAAGAAGAGTATAGATTTTAAAGAGCTAGTTTTAAAATAGAACATGGCAAATTCATGAAAGGGATTGTGTAATTTCATACAATAGCCAATTTCTTGACTCACTGACATAGGAAGCACTTTCTAGTCCTGTATTCCTTGAAGAAAACCTAGATTTGAAAGTTAAATGAAGTCTTAATGAGAAGAAACAATCTATTTCAGACTACAGAGAACTCTAGATTAATTTTTTTTCTTTTTTTTGTTAATGCATTTTGAAGCATTTTTGCATACGCTTTTTTGTTACCTGCCTTCCTCAGTTCCAATATGGAACTAAATCTCAGTGAAATTTAACACGCATCAAAAATTACATTTAAATACAGGGAAGATCGGCAAAGTCAGTCAAAGTGCTTCTAGTCGCTTCAGAGTACCTTTGAATTTACATCTGAGACAATGACACACAAATTTATTTATCTTTAGGGAAGATGATGTCAGGACACCTAACAAGACCATTAAAGCTAAAGTTCCAAAGATGAGATGACATATGCCTTGTCTCGTTCAAAGTCAGATGCTGGAGGATTCTGCTGGTAAATACGTATGTGGTCACACAACGTATACAAGATCTTTTGGACTGTCCATATTTTCAACCATGCTAAAACAGTAAGAAGGAACCCCCATTCAACTCTACCCAAGTTTTAACTCTTCCCTAATTGCATAAAATAGTATATATTTGGCTGCAACATTTATGTAAATTGAAAGTTGTGTTTTTCAAAATTCACAAGCCGAAGAGGAATGGTGAATGCATGCATTTTAGTGTCTTTCATCTCCAACGCCTACTGTGCTGGAAGCTTCCTGTAAAGTGGTTGTGCAAATGAATTCCAGATTTCAGTCCTTAGCAAGTTTTATACCCTTGCTCGTTTTCCTAGATTTCTCAGGATGCTTCTGTGTAAGTGTTCCCACGACATCAAAGGTATCATGGCCAGAACACAGGCAGAAAATGATGGGTGTTAGCTGCCAAAACATTTTACAACTACATGAGCCTCTTTGTTGCCAAGAGGAAGACATGGCTTTAACCCGTCCACTAAGCAAAAGAACAAGTGAAGTTGCTCACCATCACAGACAACTGCTATTATAGAACAGCACGACACTAATGCACTCTACGCTATATATTTTTGTTTACTTTACAAATTATATAGGTAACTATCAGGTGAACTAAAAGCCCAGAATGCAGAGCACCTATTTGCCATGCAGTGCAGGTATGCAGAGCTTGACTAACTAACTTCTTCCATGTTTTGTATCTATAACGGCTCAGATCCACAAGCAAGCACTTCTGCAGCTTCAAGAATTAGACTTTTCCAGGTGGTTTCAAGTTTCATAGCACAAAGGCAAATGTATTGCCACAGTCAGGTCTGTAATAATGTATCTTAGTATGTTTATATTTTTATTTAAATGTTAGTATTAAACAAAGTTAGTATTAAACCCACCACACTCGAATTATGCCTGGTTTATATAATATTTAAGCACTTTTCTTCAGGTAGTTATCCAACACAGACATTTCAACTTTTACGGACATAAGTTTACAAGCCAAGAGACACGTTAGACATACCCTCCAGTTTAACGATATCTGGACAGTAGAAGTGGATCAGGGCTGCTAGAGCACAACCATCTGTACCATCTTTCAGCAGATTCTCCACCAATGGAATGCAGGGCAGCTGCTTAAGCAATGTTTGCTCCTTCCTGTAACGAGCCTACAATATAGAATGAAGAAATTTATAGAGACGAAGGCTCTGAAACATATGAAGAAACAGATTCATACTGCAGCTTTTACACTCCGTTAGTGAAAAAGCAGCGTTCAACAAATAGCTGAATATTCTCAGTGTTAAATGTCTTAAAGCTATTCATGTTATGCCCCATTTTGAATGGCATAAATAATATCTAAGAGCTACAATGGCAATACTGAGCCTTTCTTTCAAAACTACCAAGTTTTAATGATCTCTGTATAACACGCCAAATTAAATAACATCATACACCTTAATTAACATTCAACACTCATTGTTATATAATCAGAATGTAAAGACAATGAGACAAATCCTCAGCTGGTATAACTTCAGTTTACTGGCATGTCAAATGACTCGGTGAAGTTAGTGCACCTAAGAATCTTGCCCAAAATCTCATTTGTATAAACTGCCTTAATGACAAATTCAGAAGCAAGGAAATCTGCATTTGATCAGCTCCCTTTTTATTACTAGCACATATCATTATAAGCCGTTGTAAACATAGAGAAACATTAACGGTCAAGTGTTATGACTATGTAGTGGCCCAGTTATAAAAGGAAACAGTTTGAAAAACAACTCAAAGTATAAAGAGTTCATTAGTTCAGAATACCAAGATGGCCTCTATCTGCAGGGAATATATTTTTTATTATATTCATCATTCTTAGTTTCTTTTCACTTCTTCCTGTGAAAACAAATGGAGGTGGAAGAAAGTGATAAAGATTTTAATTTGTTAATATTATTTACTAAGACTTATTTCTAAAACAGTATTGCAGGATTACTTTTCTATTCATGCTATAGAACTACTTGCGATGCCTAGAGTGTTTCTGAGTTAATTTTAAATTTTATGCTATTTTTATTCATCTATACACACTAAACTGGAAGTCTCCCTGGCGGGACTCAGAAATCCTTGTGGCTGTTGCTCTTCCCAGCAAAGCTGAAGCTGAGTGTTCCTGTTTCCTACTCTCCACCTTCTGGCTGTGCTGGAACAATTGCTGATGGGGCTGGGTGGCAAGACCATTGATCCTGCTACATCTCTCTCCTCCTTTGTTTCTGCAGTGAATGAGTGGGCAGGGCTGGAGGTTTTCTGGGTGGGGTGGGAACTGTTTAAGCTAGCTTTGCTGGCAAAAAAGTTTGTGGAAGCACAGCTTAACCCTGATGGCTATACTTACTGTCACTGGATTTCTGTCAAGGATCAGATGGGATTATCTTTAGTGAATGTCAGTGTCCTCTAACTGGCCCAAGAAGTACAAGTCTAATCAGGCAACAGCAGTCACATCAGTTCTAGAAAAATAAAGGGCTTGTATTTGGCCCAGAGAACTTATACTTCAACCAATTAATATTTAAAAAAAAATCCCTACGAGTTAGTCTTTATTTCATACTTTGTATGTCAAGTATGCTGTATAAAAATGAAAATGCCATTTTTGCATGCTATGGGAAATATTCACTAACACCAAACAAAATCGTGTTAGAGCTTCATGCATTATTAATGCTCTTTCCCCACGTTAGTAATGCTTCCTACTATTTTTAATGAAATAGGCCAATTATGCTTGCAGTGAAAGTTTGTTCTTTTTCACTCTGTGGCAATCCAACAACACATTCTGATGAAAATCTGTAAATTTCAAATACCACGTTAATATGTCCATGTAATTTCAGCCATTTTGAGGAGGAAGTCTACAAAATATTGCAATTTAATTATGAAATAACGATAAAAGATACAGGTTACATATGGCCTCTAACATCACGGTCCAACAAGCCCTGTGTAACATATATTCTTTTAAATACCATCTTTTTAATTAAGTCATCAAAAATATTTGAAATTGATAATAGATTGGTCTTGTACAGTAAATCCTGTGAAAAAGTGTACTGTCACTTTAACGATGCCTTCACTGGCTTTATGAACAGTGCCCACAGATGCTGGAAACTGTGTCATATCATTAAAATGGACCTAGAAAGACGACTTAATTCATTGTAGACAGCATGCCAGGCACATTACTTCAGGAAAAATAAACTTAGATAACCTGGTATGGTAGGTTCATTAGGGTATAAAAGGCATCGTGTTTCAATTTGGTTGAAAAGATAAAAGAAATGATACTGAAAAATAAGAAGACACTGGTAATTGCACTGCATTTTTAATAAACTTCCATTTGAAGAAACTTTTCTCATCAGTTGCAATGTCTGCTAATAAATATGGATGCAATAATGCAAAAGATGACCCCCTACATTTATTATAAAGCTCTAGTGCTAATTTAAACATAAATGCTAATACAGGCATCTTGTTTCTGAGATCGTAAACCAGCCTGATTTAGCATCTTTGAGCTTATTCCACTTAAACAAGTCTAGGTATAGTCAAGGCACTCTCATATAAACACGGTCAGCTAAAGACGAACCAACAGCACACCAGCTACTCTGTCGTAAGTGCTCATCTGTATTCTGAGTTAATCACTAATAATGAATGCTCTTACGCATTTACCATATAGCAGATAACATGTTACGAACTGACTTCTCCGAGTAAGTTTTCAGCTGCCTGTATGCTCAGGAATATCTATCTCACTGTGAAACACTTGCTCTATGTAAGGAAGGAGATGCAAAAACTGGTTTGAACTGTCAGAGCAGGCTGAGCCACTGCCTTCCTTCTGTATTATCAGTAGCACTTGGGTTTCAACTGTATCTCTACTAAACTAATAAGCTCAAAGTAACATAAATACCACTAGGTCAAGTTGTTTATGGACAACTGTCAGACAAATTGGAGTTAGGCTTACAACAGATTGAATATTTTAGATTTGAATATAATTTCTATGCAATGGAAGAGAATCTTTAGTAAACTAACACCTTAGGCAAAAATAGAAGAAAATCATCTTCTGAATCTGGTTTGAAGTAGCCATCTTATTTTGTAGAAATGAGACAAAAAAAATTAAAGTGCGCTTAAATTTCTGATCTCAGACAAGTCCTTTTTTTTTTTCCCATTATTTCCTCCTTTGAATTATGCTATCTTAATTTCAAAACAAAATTAAAGGACTATACTGTGAAGAGCAGTGTATTTGTGTGTGTCACAACTGTAATAAAGAGCATTATAGAAAAATTGCCCATCTAGCATAAACTGTTATGAATTTAAATACTGATTAGTCTGCTGAAGACAGTACTTTTAAACTGTCTTTCCAGATACCAAATAATTTCTGTTGTTACTTACATGCAAGTGCCTTGTTATTTTTAATTCTGTTTGCAACGTATGAACAATCTTTTACTAGTTATGACAACAAATACCCGAGGGACTGCTAGATCAGTTATTTGGTAATCCTTAAATCAAAGACAGACCACAATTAGTTCCTTGGAATTCAGACCAGAAGTATGCAGTTCTGCATATGCCTAACCAGATGACTATTTTGTTCCCAGACAAACCTGTTGTAGAATAAACAATCTGAATGCATTTCAGGAGTGAATTACTAGAGGAAAGTTAATGAAAATCCCAAGGTGACACAGCACAGACAAAACAAACTTCATTGCAGACCCAAACAGTTACTTTTTATTGTTTTTAGTGACGTTACAGTCTCACTAAAGGTAGACTGCTTTGGGTTACTTTGTGTGGGGAGGGATTAACAGCAGTCTTAAATCAGCTGAAAAATTAGGGAATTCTCGACAAATGATTGCATATTGTTAAATCAGAGAATTTCAGATTCCATGTAGCATCAACAATCAAAAGCTATTTCTGCAAGTCTCTTTTAAAAAGAGAGTCAACATCAAATAACATATGTTTACTGTAAGCCTACGAAAAAATAGTTTGCAAAAAACCTGATCATTTGACATTAGTTAATAACAGGTAGCACTGCCTTATTCAAACCCATAGAGAACTTGACTTCTTGAAAAGTAATTCCTTATCCAGCATCATATCTTACATTTATTTTGCACAGATTACCTTGCAAAACAAGGTTCTGTATTGTGCACACCTTTGCAGAGCAATCTCTTATACAATTATCTTGTAGAGATAAATGAAATGAATGATTAGACCAGCATGACATGGACAAAGCCATTCCCAAAATAAGCTAGTTGATCAAAGTGAAGCAGTTGCGCAAACTTACAGGAACCAGTTTCCAAAACCATTTGGTAGGAGACTTCAGAGGAAGCAGTAGGAAAAAAGAGTAAAAGCAAAAAGCAAAGAAAAAAAAGGATCAATTTATCAGATGTCATAAATTACATTAACATTCTCAGTTTTGTGTAACAGTGAATTATAATTTAATGGTAAGCATTAGTGCACTGTAACCTCTGCATATTGAGCTAATTAGCAGAAATAACACTGGAGAAATATGTCTGCAGTCTTTGTAGATCAACATTATAATTTTCCCATGTGAACAGGTAAGATTGTCAGATCAATGCAGTTTTATTTAATGCTTTCACACATCTAATTGTACCCTACATCCGCAATCTGACTGAAGAATTCATTTGAGACTTGAAGTCATGGTATCACAAGTATCAAAATGAACTCCAGCAGCACACATGGGTAAGCAGGGAAGCTAAAGCAATGAAAAAAGGTATAAACACACTGTAGTACAGTATAACCAATTGCAGTGAAGTTTGCATTAGTTACTTCAAGCCAAACAGTTATGTTTATAACATTTAACAATATTTTTAAACTATCCTATGACAAGTTTTCAGAACAACAAGAGGTGCAGGCAGTTATATCTTTGCAATGACAAATCACATTAGCATCAGCTGCATGATGTGCAATGACCTGAAATGTAGATGCAGTTTTGGCTACTGGCAGAGAAATGATCAGAGTTGATACAATTCTAAACTCATATGTGATAAAAAAATACGACACCAAATTATAAAGAAAAAGTTTTACAAATATAAAATTTGACGTACAAGCTTAATCCTAAACACACTGAAGTCAATGAATTTTTCTGTAACTCTGTACATTAGTCTGGCATAATACTCATACTATTAAGGAAAGAAAATAATCACATAGCAGTATTATAAATACACACAGAAAACTTCACCACTATTGATTTCATTGTAGAAATTTGAAAAAAAAATTCAAACCAGTTACCAAAGTGCAGTAAAGCGTTATTATTAAAATACTGCACTGCTATAAAACCCTTAAAATAACTGTAGTAATGAAACAAAGCTTTTACGTAAAAAAGCTATTGTACACAAAAGGGTGTGCATTAGTTACATGACTATTCTCAACATTCTTCTCCTCCATTTAACTGAACCGTTACAGTGGAGAATCACAAAGCCACTTATAAGACGTGAACTACAAGATGTATGTTCGTGTGTGGCTCTAGATGTTTCAGTCACACCCAACTAAAGCACTGTCCAAAGGGTTCAGTTTCTCTTCACCACACTGAAATACAGTCAACGTATGGAAAAGTGCATGAATTCAAAACCAAATTATCTTAATTTTCAACTGCAATCGGAAATTCTAAACCATATTACAGACCAAGTTTTTAGGTAAATGGACTGAGATCAGACCTAGGCTGACTACTGTTCTACTTAACACTAATAGGAACATATTTGATTTATCAAGGTGAAGTGTATTTCAGACTTGGACTCAAAAGGTCCATCAATAACTATTTAATGATAGGTTAAAGAATTACTCTTTGGAAAAAGGCACACATTTGTTTGATTTCCAAAGGCTAGCTCTCTGTTACAGCACAAACTGAACTCAAAACTAGCAATCCAATATATATTTTTATTTGTCCTCTTGGCTGAAACTGTGGTTGAGATTACTCTGAATATGCTTTAAGAGACTGAAAATAATCAAGTTTGAATTCAAACAGACTATAAGATTTATAAATATACACTTTGTAAAGGCACTTAAAAGAGACAAAGTAAAGCTGAAATTTCTTGGACAACATAATGGGAATTCAAATGTCTGTTGAATTGGTGCTTTATATCAACAGAAATAAACTTTTTTCCCCTGTAATTTATTAAAAAAAAAAATTGGTCACTATAAAACAAACTGAGTAGAGAGTCCTAACTGACTTCTCCCAATATTTAAAAAACATAAAACCAAATAATAACAGAACAAAACAAAACAAAAAACCCACCAAAGAACAAAACAGTCCCTCAGGTTGAAGCCTTACAGTTTTACAAGAAGATTGTAAAGACTTAATCCTCCCTAACAAAAAGTTTTAAACATGACTGTGATAAATTTAACTCAATATAAAATCACCCTATGATGCCAAAAAATGACAGTCATGCCCTTCATTAAATACTTGTTTCTGCTGTTTTCCTTGCACCATCATTTGTGTTCATGCAGCTGTGCATTAATTGCATTAATTGGATCAAGAAGCTGATCCTGCTGCAAATTTTTCTTCGTGACAGGTTAGCTTTTGCTAGCAGTGGGGATCTATGACACATTGAATTGAAAGTGGAACTATGGTGTTAGTGTTTTACCTCCACACAAAAAGTTGCACTGTTTAAACTAATTTAAAAAAAAAACAAAACAAAAACCATTTAAAGAAGTCAGGTCTTTGGATGAGTACTCTTACATTTGTTTCTCTCATAGGATTTGCATTGATTCAGCGTAAATCTGTTACGACTGATTCAGTCTAAATCACAAAAGCAGATGGAAAAATAACAGGTTTTTGAGAAAGCTTCGACTAAATTGAAAATCAGTAGTTTAATCAGTGCAACCATACATTCACTACATATTATTCAACGGAAGCCTGAAAACCAAAGCTATTCACTACAAAACTTGAAATCCTAATTCTGAAAGAAGATGCAGAGACTCTACCAGAACAAGACGAGGTTACCACAAATCACTGGCTGATCAAGATCCACAGAGGACTACCTGGAACTAAAAATCATACAAACTCCTTCCCCTCTCATCTTCTACAGGAAGCTAGCAGCAGAAGAAAGTGAAGGAAAACAAAAGCAATCTCATAATCTGCTTTTATCCAGAAACAGAAAACAGGTATATCTTATCAGTTATATTATTTATTAATCTGTGTATATGACACTTACAATTTTTAGAAATGTAGAGATTTACTATTTATTGCAAAAAGATTCACTGCAGATTAGTAACAAAATAGTAAGGCACTGATTTGGCAGGCTTGAGGATTATGTTGAAATTATTTTTCACAACCAATAAATTTATGAACTTATCACAATAGGAAATTATAAAATAATTAAAAAGTCTGCTCATTAACTTTGTTTCACCTTTTAGGTAAATAACTTTGCTGCTTCTTGGCCAAAAGAATCTATTCTTCCCATGTTTGTTTGGCCAACTCTCTACAACAGCAAAAGAGGCATTCTTAATTTAAATTTAGTTCAGGTTGAAAACCTGACCACACCTTAGAATCTTTGAAACTTAAATATCCAAAGGTATATGGCTAAAGCAGGAAGGAGACTGAAAAGTTTCTTAAGTTTTAGAATGGAATCATCACCTTTTGAACCAGTAACTGTGCTGGTAACGTAGAGAACCTAAATTACAAAACAGAGCCCCAGTCTGAAAAGGATGGTGGAAGACAGAAAAGAGAGACAATGATATGTTCCAGTTCCCCTTCATGCTAAGTTTTAAAATACAAACAAAAGCAGCAGTTTGGAGTTTAAAAGTATCACAGAAAATAAAACAACTGAATTTAGATACTGAGAATTAAGCTACAACTGTAATATGAGCACAGAAAATGCTACACTTAATAAATATATAGAAGTGTAACTTAATTTTTCCATAAAAGCAGAAAACCATGTAATAATATTGCTTTAGTTAAGACAAAGGCAGAATTCAATCCCCCCACCTTTTTTAAGAAAATCTACTGACACTAATAACTAAACCCAGACATAGTACGAAATGACACACACAAAAAAAAAAAGAGAAAAATCACTCTAATTAGTATTCAGATAAAAAATTATATTCATGTTTCAGCAACATGCAAACCTGGTATAGGAGTTTAGCTACAGTTATTTCACAGCTGAGATATACAAAGTCGAGTCAGTGCCATAAAGTAACAGGACATGTCACTGATTCTGTGCTAGAAAAAGAGAAATACACGGACTGATATAATATGGAGACAGATAATCAGGTAAGACACCTGGATATCTGGGAATAAATACTAGGAGATGCCTGACAGGAGCTACATCATAATTTAACAGAAACTCTTGTTCAGAAACTTTGAGCAACTTGATTTGATGCAACTGATCTATCCAATGGATCTGCATTATAGTTTTCTTTGGAAAGATAGCTTTCAGTATGATCCACGGTTAAGAAATACAGGTTTTAGTTATGGCATTTAATGTGTTACTAAATCTCAGATGCTTGCACGTGTGCAATCACCATTAACGTTAGCAAAAGTAAGTGGAAATTTGGGAAATACTGCGAGGCATGTGACAAAAAGAATGGCTGAGATTTCAGAATAGTAAATTAGCCATCAGTTGAATTAGACTTTTTTTGCTCAAAGAAAACCTGGAGTTAAATAATCTCAATGAGTTGAAAATTTGTTGCTGTCCTCCTGCATGCAAAATAAAAAATTCAGTAATTCAACTGCCTTAAATATTTCAAAATAGATTTGACTGAATATTTCGTATGCTAGACATTTTCCAGAAGCAATTTCATCCATTTTATCATTGTATTCACTGAAACCTTAATATACAAATGGTATTTTGCCTCATTAGGCAAGTAATTTTATCCTAATTTTTCTCATGTACATTTCTCATGTCCTTCTCATGTGAAGGACAGCTAACTTCTAACAGCCCTTTTAAAAACAAAACAAGAAAACCCAAACACCAAAATCCACAATAAATTTACTGTCGGAAGAGACATTTAGGGGTCAGCAAGAGACTGAGGTTTTGCCCATGCTGAGATTTTAGCTAATAGCACTATGCTAATACAACTCCCCAGCATGGAATACCTTACTTGACAATGTAATTTATGTAGCTGAATCCCACACTGAAGCAAATAACAAAACGAGTACCTGGGACAATCGTATGTAAAATTCAGTGGATAGAAAAGAAGGCCTTAATTACAATTTTTTTCATGGTATGGCAACTGTAGCATGATTTTGCTATTTTGCAAATGCATTTGTACATTGGCAAACAGAAGAGGGCTCTGATTGTGTTACTGATTCACAATTCATATGAAAAACACCACAAACGCATACACCATTTTTATGTAACTGTTTTATTCCACTGGGTCCGTTTATGGGATCAGAGTTACAGACTGTATGAGTCTTTCAATGGTTGATTCAAAATGCTGACGTTAAAGGTAAATTACAAACTAAAAATTTTGTCTTGCTATTCCTAATATAAAATGCAAACTATAAGTGAAAATAAACATTACTGAATTTTTACAAACACAGATAATGTGTTTGTAATTTATGGCATTGCTCTGATAATAATATTCTCTTTGATATATCTCTGTTTACCATATATTAAGGCTCTCATACACTTTGGATTTCAAAAAATTATTCTCATCTTTCAACATGACCTAAAACACACACAAAACTTCCTACTATTATTTTCAGGAAAAAGAAAAAACACTAGAGGACAGAGGACCATAGGTTATCTCCTCGTCCCCCATTTATTTTATCTAAATTTGAAAAATGAACTTGTCAGGGACATCTTATTCTCTAGATTTCTATGCCATTATCACTACTGAACACAGATTATTTTCCATCCAGGATATATGCATCAGGGTCACACTACTATTGTAAATAATACCGTTTTCTTTTGTTGAGTCACATGCTAATTAGCCTTTATCATTCCTTATATTTAATAAGAAAACCCCACAAGTGCGAGGACATTCATTGCATTCATGCTTTTTGAAGCTGAACTTTTAATCTAGCCAGGTAAGCCACAACTCCTTCAGAGTAGCACTGTAAAGGAGATAGCTGCTTATGTGAAAACAGACCGGGACAGGAACTAGGATTACTGCCTTGCAGTAGCTAGGAAATCTGTTCTGCATTCAAGTGAAGGATTATACCAAAGGATGTTCAAACTGATTACCAACTCTCCAACAATAACTATATCACAATAGGATAAATGATCTCATTCTGAAGCAAGCAATTTTACATACTGTGGAACTGTATGCTATCCTTGCATATTTTGATGGGTATAATGCTATTTAATTAACTGTGCTCCGCAGACTAAAGAAAAAAAAATCCTGTTAGGAAAGGGAACAAGCATAATCTGTTTTTATTGTATACATAATAAAACCTGCCATCAACCAGTATTACGGATTATAGCCAGACCAATGCTTCCCATGATGCCACATACAGATTTCTGTTTTGAAATACATGCAGTTCACAAGGAAAAAATATTAAAAATCATGAATAAAAATGTGTTTTTTTTCATATCAGATCTGACTACAGTTTTAATTAATTCGAAAGTATTCATTAGTCTTAATAAGTTTCTCAGGATTAACATAACATGTTTCCCTGCTATCAAAGATTTATTTGTCAAAAGGACAAGGGGGAATACAAAGTGCAACTTTATTAGTGTTAAATTTAAATGGGTATTTTCAAGGAAATGATAAAACTAATAACAAAATGACTGAATACTAAACATTTGCTTTCTTTAACAAGCAGTTCAAAGTTCAATGTCTGCAAATGAATCTTCACCTATACATACTGCGTGCAAGTATTTTTTGTTTACAGATAAATGCTTATTCTTGTTTAAAAATATTTTAACTCCTACACCTACCTTTTGACCTCCTGCAGATTCTCCACTGTGATGGTCTTTTAGTTTTTGTTCCTGTTCCATTATGTCTTTCAAATGTTCATTTACCTAGAGACGAAATAGTTTATTCAATGGTCTGTTCCAAGAAACAAGTAATGGAAATTAAAAGTTTTCAAAAGGTCTATAAATCCCTACCACCTAGCTAACTGAAAAGACTAAACAAATATTTCAGACTATAGCCCTGAAGCATAATCAGCAAATGTCAGCTTCAGATGCAGCCTGGGGTCACTAGTTGTTAGTTTTACATTGTACAAACTAACTTGCTCCTTACTATGCTCTACCACATTTGATTACTAGTGTATCCTTGTTACTTGATTTGATTACGCAGTGAAGGCAGATCACTTCAAGCAAAATGTGTTCAAATACAAACAGAATACCTTGTTTTTAAATCATGATAAATCCCACAATAAGACGACAACTCTTAAAAAGCCGAAAAGAGATCCTCGAACATCCATCATGGGATCTCAATATGATAGTGACTGCTAAGATGTCATATGTAATGTATATTATAGTATTTTATTTAGACTTCCCATTTATTTGGTTCGTATGACATGTTTAATTTTTTTCCCACAAACTTTGCTTTTTATTATCCAAACACAGCAGATTAAGGAATAGCCTGTATCAGACCCAGTCTTGATATACCTACATACATATATATCTTACCCACTCATCTCTAATCGAATCACATGGAGTACAAAGACAACCCCAGCTTGCTTTTCCAGTACTCATACCTTGTTTATCCAGTACATAACAGCATCCTCAATGTCATAAGGTAGATCTGTAGCTTGGAAGAAGGACGAATACTGCTGAGTGCACGCAATCACTTTCTCAACGCTGACCATCTCTACAGTATATGCCATCATAAGAGTATCGATCATGGCCAAGTGAGCACTCTACAAAGAAAAGCAGCAATACCGAATCAGATTGCAAATAAATAAATACATTGAAAAAAAAAAATCACATTCTTACTTATCATTTCTGAACATAGCCACATACATGCTAAGACCAAAATTGTAAATGCCACAAGTTTTCTGTCTGGTTGTCAGTTTTTGAATGAAAGACAAATGAAGACAAACACACATAACAGATTTGAGAACACAATACAAAGCACAGGGATACTACTTAAGAAAATCCTTATTTCAAATTAAAATAACTTGTGTAACAAAATTAACACCAAAAATCAAGAACTGGAAATGGAAAGGAAAAGCAGTTTCAATGATTCAAACATTACATCACTTTTAAACAGAGCTACAGAGATCTTTTAAATTTGTCGCTCTGGCGAAAATAAAAACCCCTGCCTGATCAATGTTATTTGTACTGGAAATAAAAGCTGAGCCTGCCTGGTAAACAACCTTCATCACCATGAAAATGCTGCACTAGTAAGTGGAAGTTTATCTATTTTTAAAGTCATATACCAGGAAGAAGACACAACTATACTAGCCTTAAATTAAAACCCAATAGATATATAAGCACAACTAGGTTTACAATAAGCTTACTGATAAATGAAGTATAGCTTCTGTTAAAAGAGGAAGTATGTTTCTCCTGGTGTGGTTATGTATTGAAATGGCTATTTCACAGTTTGTAATAATTAACAACAAACAAACCAGCCCCCTCCCCCCACCAACCACAACAAGAGGATGACAACCAGGATTTACATTAGATTCTTGCAACTGAATAAGAAAATGATGGCAGTTTGTAGAGGCAGTGCCTACAGCTAAACAGATTCGTTTCTGCTTCATGATAAGAAGAACAGCAACAGCTTTCTAAGTATTAAGCAACATTTCCCATGAACCAGAGCAATTTCCAAACACTGTATTTTTAAAAACATTGCCTTTAAACACAGCTCACGATGCAGCCAAAGATCCCAAACACTTGTTAACACCATCACTTCAACTCTATAAAAAAAAAATAATATTCATATGAACATCTCCAAGGTAGCTAAAACAGCCATGGCAACAGCAATGAGCAACATGACTCACACAGCAATATGCTTTCTAATCATTATCGGTAAGGTAGTATGTGCACATCATTTATCCCAGAACTCCCAGCAGGAAAAAGATGAACAGATGCAGACTTTGTGCTGCCCTTAGTGTTTGTGTCGCTGACAAAAGTGATGATGCTGATCTCAGAAGCACGCAGCAGCACATACCTTTTTTAAAAAATGCAGTTAAGTTGATTGCTTTGACAAAAAAAGGCATACTGTATTAACTTTATCTACTAAAGACAGTCACAAAACTGTTCCTGACAGCCATCCTTCCTGGGTCAAGCTTATTCTCTCAGACCCTGGATGTGAACAGAGGGCCTCCTGTCTGCCCGACGCTCCATCCATGCTCCTAGCACAAGTAGTGCCACTAGGCTGGGAACCTGCGCCTCTTCATCCCTGCCAACATTGACCGACTCACTCAGAATAAACTCTTTTCACCATATTCATCTGCCTTAGCAATTTATTTACAGACCTTTAGTGGACAACTACTGATACAAACTCTTAGGTGCAAATGAAGGAAAGAGCTGGGGAATTCTTACCATGCAGTAATTAAGAAGGAAAAGACAGAGGGTATTGCCCATAACCAGTCTCCTGAGGAACCTGCACTCCAGTGTGAAATATGGCAATTCTATGCATAGATACGCAAGAGTCACTCCTCTGTTGGGCCAGCAATGCAGTGCAGAGGAGGAGCTGACAGAGTATCACATTAACTACTAGTAAACTCCCAAAACCTTGTGACGGATTGCAGAGCCCTGGTCAGGCATATGAACCCATGCAGCTCTGCAGGAGTTTCCAGCTCAGATCGCAGAAGGGTAGTTTAGCAAGTGTAAAACAGAAGAAAGAAGGGAAGACTTGGATCTTCTCTGACATCCAGGTGTCACGGCTCTAACAGTCTTTCCTTGCTGTATCTTTGCTGCCTAGTCTAAATAGCACCTGGGTTAAAACATGCCATTTCCAGAACCTCTCCAGGAAAAAAAAAAAAAAAAAAAAAAAAGAAAAAACCCAGATAGTAAAATAGCAAGAAAATGATGCTGTATTTGCTTTTCAAGACAAGGTAGTGCACAAAATGCGTTTCCCAGCCAGACATAAGAGTGGCCTCGTATGGAGTGCCACTGCTAGAGATGTGCTAAGAGTCCTCTGCGGTGACCCAGAACCGCTGGGACTGCCTGCTGCACAAGAGGATTTTTTTCATCCCCCGCCTGCAGGGTGGACACAGCCTTCCAGGTGAGGTCTGAAAACCAAGGAAGCTCCAAGCAGGTTCAGAAGCAGAATCTTCCTCCCCAACCCTTGATCCACGACTAGTTCACTGGCTACTGTGCCTGTGCTCTGAGACCGGCCTGCAAGAAAAGCAATCACTTCCAGAGTAATTCCCTCCCAGAAGGCATTTACTCGCCTTCACCTCCCATGCTGGATCACCCTTTTGTCTCTAGAACTTGATTGTGCCTATAAAGTGGATTGCCAATGGAGAGAGAAAGCCACTGAAACTGCTAATACATTATAAATACATTAAGAAAATTAAATTATTTAGAACTATCTCCCTGAGTCACATTTTCAATGTTTCTAGCAAATTATTAATGAACTGCAAACTACTTAAGCAAACAGAGGGAACAATGAAAGGGATGACTTTAGATAATACTCTGTACTATCAAAACTAGGGGTAGTAAACTTTTACTCGCATTGACTGGATCCATGTCACAACCCTTTATTTTATATAAGCTATCAACACAAGCGTCTTTGGAGTGTCAAAAGTGACTCCAAATTATTTTCTTCATAATCCAGGCAGGATGCTCAAAAGGAGATTTTTTTTTAAATGGTAAATAATAAAAAGAAGAATTTGAGTCAGCTTGGAGCTATTATCCTAAGAAACAAAGTACAAAATTGCTATTTTCCCAGTTACCAAAAGAGAACTTTATTTTACAAATAATTTATTTACTAATAAAAATATTTAAAAAACCAAACATCTATGGATAAGCATGTAAGATAACTTATACCTAAAATAGTTGTTTGTTTGTTTTTAAAAAAGGAGGTACAGAAAGAGAAGACTCTTTAATTCCAGATACAGCTCTACTGGTTTTCTTCCACTTACTCTGCAAAGACTCAGACAATCTGCATTCTTTTACATCTTTTAATTCACTATGCTCAACAAGAAAGACTAAATTAAAAACTGCACTACAAAAATAGTATCCTACTGTTCCAAATACAGGGTTTATCAGCATAGCCGCTGAAGTTCTCCAAAAGAACAGTTTTTAAAGAGTTATACTGATAGTAAATAAAGTTCTATTTTTTGTACATCTCTCACTGAACAGCACATGTTACGTACAGCTAAAAATGCAAGCAGGAGAGGTCACTTTTACTCGTCAGATCTGCAATTATGACACAAGGAAGCAACCTTTCGTATTGGGCGTGGTGGAGTAATACAGATACCACTCTGAGCTGGGCAGAAACTAGGATCAGCTGCTCTGCAATGTCTTCTTCCTCTGGACAAGCCTCTAATACAATGCTCAAAGGAACTCCCCAGCAGCTGATGATGACTGCTACCAAGATGGTATTCTAAATGCTGCTATTTCCTCCAATATGTCAGCATTCTGACATGTAGCATTAAAAAAAAAAAAAAAAAAAAAAAAAAAAAAAAAAAGAGAGAGAGACAGGCAGAATTTCACGCTGTCACATACCTCCCACATCCAGAACTGTAGCAAGGCATATTTGGGTAAGGACACATGATTTTGAAAAAAAATTCATTTTTTAGAGAAATAAAAAAAAAAAAAAATCAGTAAGATTTTAAGTTATGGAGTAGAATACAAAACCACTGGAGAAATATCTTTAAAAAAAAATAAATCAAGATCAACACCGCAGCAGTGAATAACACAGAAAGTAATACACTTTTATCACAAAACTTTTTTAAGCAGAAATTTGGTTTAAGCCAATTCAAAAAAATCTTTTCATTCTTTGATCATTTCACTACATCGATGCAGAGTACTAAAGTCTCACATGGCACATTACAAAATATTTAAAAAAAAATCATACAAAATGCTGGATTGTCAGAGGTATTTTATTTTCTAAGACACAAACATGGTTTTGTCTTTCCCAGCTATACCCTGCACTGAACACAAGAGTTTTAACTCAGTAATCTTTACAATCTCATGTAATTACTAGTTAGTTTCTGACCTGTAACGTAGGTTCCGCAGCTTTCTTTTCTACTGCTGAATAGTTCAGTAAGCAGCTTACTGAACTGTAGAAGAAAAATTATTCCGAGCAAGACTGCTAATGCCTTCTCTGTCTGCCTGATCTTTGATTACAGAGCTTGCTCCACCTCCAAGCGACAAACAACTTTATTAAAAAGTATAGTAAGCAAAAGGTGCATATGATACTGTGCACACAGATAGTTGTGGATAAATACCACATATTATCAAGAGCTCTTATATTATTACCTAACTATTAAGGATTTTTCTCATATTCCATTAAAAGATATTCAAGTCAGGAGTTCTCTTTTGGCCTGCCCCTTTAGGAAAAACGTTGACAAAGCCATTTCCCACTATGGTGCTTGAAGAGAGAGACAGACAGAAAGAAAGAAAACTGAGGACGTAATTGTTATCCTCATGTTAAAATAAATAAGTTACTCTTTCCTTGAGTCTTTCATTGAAAGAGAGAGTCCCCTAGTCTCATTCTGCTTCAGAGAAGCTAGTTGATCTTTGACAGGATATGGCTTTTGTAAACAGGAATATGTGTTTTTGTTCTTATGGAAGCTGGTTGTGCTTCAAGAATTTTTTGGCAAGAATTTTGTGAAGGAATTTGGTCGTATTTAAAAAAAAAAAAGGCTTCACACCTGTAGTTCTCACTTGCACAACACACATGTATTTCCAGCTAAATTCCCCAAAGATTTTGCCTACGCTGGGTCAGGCACTTGAGCAAGGAATAGAAGAGATCAGCTCTCTGCAATTAGCCAGGAGAATATTTATATCACCTTTGGATGAATAGCTATCCATGTAACCACTCTCTCTACCTGCTGAAAACAGAGGTTTTGGATCCAGGTATTTCTCACAATACAGGAAAAACCAGTAAGTTGACCCAGTTACTTCAGTTAACGGTAAGGTAAAGAGTAAATTCCATAGGCTTGATGAAACTTACTCTGAAGATATTACATACAAGTAAACACTAAGATTACAAATATGCGGAATGTTTAGTGTATTCCTGAAAATAATTGATCTAGTAATGCTAACTGTAAGTAACATTTCTTCAAATAAAACTGAAATTCCTATTAATGTTCTGCCAGTATATACCAGTTCTTAAATTAACATTTCCTTTTATGATTATTACCACAGAATACTGCAGGAGGTGAGGAAGGAATTAATAAGTAGAGCCAATACGTGATAACTCTACTACAAACTTCAAAGCTATTGCTTCATTTCAACAACATTCATAAAGTAAAATGAAGACAACTCTGACGCTACAAGGGAAACGGTAGTTTTAGAAGATTTCAATCAACAAAACAGAGCAGTCTGAAGTAGTCAGTTCTGCCCCGTTTAATGATTTTTGGACCTAATTATTTTCTAGCCTCACAAAGTACTTATGCCTAGCACAATTCTAAAATAACCCTAGTTGTCCAGTTATTCTTGTCCTGCAATGGAACAATCATGTCAAATTACCCCCTCACAGCATTTTCATCAAGAACAAGCGCTTAACTCTGATAAGATGCTTGTTCAGCAAGAATGGGCATTACTGAGTCACGCTAAACACATCGTAGCAGGTTCTGCAAGGTAGAGGAAATGGTTTTACCTTTCAATATTTATGATAACCTTCCGTATTTGATTAACTTTAAAAATTCAGTAATCGATTATATGAATATATATAAAACATCATTATTTGACTGACCATACACATCTGACATGGGAAATGCAATTCACTGATAAAAAAACCCAGTATTTGTTAAGTACAGACACTTGCTGAGTTAAGCATTTTTATAGCCCTTCTAAGTTCTTCTACCTAAGGTTTCCTCTTTATGCTTGTTAGGGAATTTAATCATTTGATCTATTAACTCAATCCTAATTAAATACTTAACAGAGATTCCCAAATTCTTTCTGAATCACATAACCAAGTGAGACCTTGCTCCACTCCAGGTCATAGTGAAACAAAATACCTGCACAACATACACTGGAATCAAGAACCAGTAAATGGTGCTCATCACATTATATTTATTTTGTATTTTATTTGTATTTTGTATTTTATAGTTTCGCACTACCTACTTTAATTGTGTTTTTTTTTTTTTTTATTATACTTAAGAATTACTCCAGAAGTTGCCTGTATCTTATTTACCAGAAGAATCGAGTGCCTAATGGTAGAATGGTAGAAAACACAAAGGCAATTCAGTGCCTTTATGCCAAGTACTCCGTGTTTCAAAAACAAAGTGTTTGTAGCTGGATAGGTTAGACTAACATGAGGAATTAATGTAGGAACTGATAACAAGATAGTTATACACATTTAGACAAATAAATAACACCATCCTCAAATTTCCCAGAGTATTTTGGTTTTGTAGATAATTAAGGATTTTCCTAGATCACACTATCAAATCTTGTCCAGATAAACCAGAAACAAAAATCCCTCACAAGAATTTATATTTTGTTACATACGTGCCCTGCCTCCTTGCTCTTATGCTCTGGGCATTTAAACCAAGAAGAAGCAGTAATTATATAAAATACCATCTGAATTCCTTCTGTAACAACAATCTCCACCAATCCTTGAAGAATACAGGAGTGGGAAAAAGAGAAACAGGGCTTTGTTACAAACTGATTATATCCATATATAAATAAAAAGTAGTTCCTTCTTCCTGACTCACTCATACCTGCATAGTAATGACATTAAAAGCAGTGGTTTAACAACTTTGGCAACTCAGCTAAAACACCTCCAGAGGCAGTTATCACCAGGAAGTATCCAAGCCTGTTCGTCTCAGAACATCGGCTGAAGGAACACAGCCTGAGGAGTGCTGGAGAACTACCACTTCCACATAGAGATGCAGCAGCAGTGACAAGACAAGTTGGGTTGCTACAGAATTTGGGGTGAAGAGTTCAGGTTTGGGTGGTATGCTATAAATATATAAGATAGGAAGTTAGAAAGGGAAAGAGAGAAAAGAGGCTGAGGTCCCAAAATAAAAATAAATGTAGGGCTGGGGTACTTATTCATGGAGATGAGAGTGGAAGGGGACACAGAGGCACATCTCCTCCAGTGCATGAGTTCGCCTGGCACTGTGCCACAGCACACATCAAGTCCCACTGACAAAGCCGCTCAGAGCCACTGCTCAGTATGTTCTCAGAGGAGACTAGTTTTCAAAAACTTTGCAACATTGACTTCTAGTTAACCCATTCCAGGCTTAAATGCTGATAGCCTTTTTTGAATGGCAGCTTTTGCTGCTCACGTAACTGATATAACATGATTTCTGACTAATCTTCACTTCTGTTTTGCCTTTTTCTTAATCTGAAACTACTCTCACACTTTATCTCAAAACCCTGCTTAAACAAGGTTTAAAGCATTAAATGAATGTAAAAGACCCATCTGGTAGAAGTCACGCCATCAATTTGATAGTACAAAAATAATTTATTAAGATTTTGCCTAAAGTCATATGGAGGATGAAATTTTACATAATTCTCAACATTTCACACGTCTTTCTCTTGCCCATTGGCCTCTGAGTTCTTATGAACTAAGTTCTAATAATGAGCTGTTCTGCACATAGTACTAATGAGAGTGAGAGAAAAATGATGCTTTAATTACAGTGATGAATAGTACAATATACTGGTTTGTTCAATTGCTGTGTTTGACACAACAGATTGGAAGGTTGACTACTCATTGCAATTTAGGATGAGTCTCAGTTTGAGATCAAATGTAAGAAGCTTCTCATTTTCTACAATTTACTGGAGAGGAACTCAAATAATATTTGAAAGAACTTAGAAACCTAGAAAAACTTAGACAAACCTCCTTCTCAAAGCAAGTCCAACCAGCTCAGGTTTCTCAAGGACTTCTTCAGGCAAATTTTTAGAATCAACAAGGATGGAGAATCTACAGCCTCTATGGACAACCACCTAATGTCTTCTATCACATTAAGAGTTAGGTGGTATCCTTCTCAGTACAAAATCACAGCCTCCTGGAAAATATATGGCTAAACTAAAATGCTGAAAAAGACTACGTAGCTCTCATTTGCTTCAAGTACTGAGCTCTCAAGATCACTATTTGTGTCAATTTGTGTCAGTGTTTTTGGTTTGTTTTGGGTTTTTTTGGGTTTTGTTGTTTTTTTTTTTTGTTTTGTTTTTTTTTTTTAAAATCACAGAACACTGCTTTCCTGCAAGAGGAGAGATGAAATTAGCTATGGTTCCCTCATTTCTCAAACCAAAAAAGACTCAAAGTACGGACACATCATCAATGAAAATCTCCAACTAAATTCCAGGATTGTTGCTAAAGAACCTGCTACTCACCTAAAGCCCAGCTGAACACTGGAAGTTGTCATGCTGCTCTGTTACAATATAAATCCAGAACACCTTCAATAAAAGTGTAAAAAGATGCAGACTTTAATCCAGTGTAATTCACCCTACCACATAAAGCCTAAATTGTTACAAGATGGTATTAGAAGTTGAAAACAAACAGGATGTTATCTTTCAAAAGGGGGAAACAAGCATTAATTTTTGCATGAAGAGTCCGTATAAAGTGTTCCTATATTTTCATCTGAACAGGCTTCTTATAGTTTTCCTTCTGTTTTTCTGTGTCATGTCATTTTTTAATGTTTAATTTACTAGCATTATGGTGAGGTGGCTGCATCTGCACAGTTCTGGGACGGGCCTTTCAGGGTGAGATCTTAACTCCTACATTCTACTCAATTTCCTCAGGAAATTCCGCCCCCCCCCGAACTCATGTGAGACCTTTGCCAAAATACAATACTGGAAATAGAGACTTAAATTACTCAGGGAAGGCATTTTAAGAACAACTTTTAATTATAAACAAGAGATTTGGGTTTTTGTTGCAAATCTCGTATTTGTTTTTGAGAGGTGACCATCCTTCTTCATCCAAATTTGTATTTTTCTTATATGTTGGGGAAATGTGTATCTTTTAGCATCTTAAATAAAACAAAAATTTAGTGTTGAAACTAATGCTTCTGACATGCAAGCATCCAAGACCTAGGGACAACTTCATTCCGTCAAATATCACCATATTTTTATAAAACTACTGCCCAAGAGCCTATGAAATGTTTCTATGACTATTTTTTAAACTGCTCATACACAAAACAATCTAGTTTTAGGACAGAAGTGTTAGAATCTTTCTTAGGCTTAGCCTTCTTTGTTGATTTAGAAAAATACTGGCTAAAGAAGCCAAAACATTATTTCTGGTCATTTCAACACACTATCTTCAAAAAAGGAAAACCAGCTTCAATTTTTACATGAAAACATAATATGAAGTCTTGTGCATTTGCATATGATCAGGCTCCTAATAATTTCCTTGCTTTTTCTGTATTAACCATAAAAAGGGCAGAGAAATAACATCATCACACTGATTATTGTAATGGCAATTACATTAAGAATAGGAGGTTTTTGTCCTTTTTCTCAAAGGTTTACCGGAATATCACATTTATAGACCATAACACAGCACAGTAAGACATGAGAGGGAAATTGACCTCATCAGATATTTACTTCCAAAATAACAGCCAAGGTCAAAAGAAATGTCCCAGCCTCCTGCTTAAATCAACTCTATCAGCAGCACTGAAGAAATCAAAACAGACACAGAAAATTATACTGATCACAAGAAACCTGTTTCTCTACGGCTGTTAATGTAGTAAAACCTTGTAAGCGACAAGCCGCTGACTAATAGCATTACTAAATCAGACAGCTGACCAACATTTTTTCATCTACTTATTAAAGGACTGTGACAGGCCAGCCACAACAGTAGCTGCTAAACAAGGACATGGTCCACAGCAATGTTACGGCAGAAGGGGGAAAGGTGCATTAGAGTTGTTTTAATAAATATATTCAAAAGCCTTTCCACTTGTTTAGTTAATCTAGACTAAACACCAAGTGTTAAGAGAGATCTTGAACCTCTAAAGTTAAGTAGGGTTTTTTTCAGATAAAGACTCTTACATATGCACACATGGGCATAGAACAGTTATTTTACTGTAAACTTTATGATCTGTTTTTTCATCTTCCCAATTAACTCTGTACTCAGGTATATAATTTAAAGAGCAATCTGTGTGCCTTCACAGAGATCCCACTGTGCTAATAATCCTTTTTAACAGATTACTTGCACCCAGTGGCGTCCACTTCATCCACTGCTACAGATTTTCTCAGGACATCTGGCTGTAGTCCCCACCCCCATAAGCTTCTGCTCAGCTTATATATATATGTAGGCTATTCATGTGTACATATATATAGGCTATGTTTGCATAAGGAACTGCTGCAGATGAACAGGAGCAGACTGGCAGACAGAAAAGGGCTGAGGACAAAATACCTACAATACAGACTTCTGTTGTCAACCATTTCTCCACTTTGAAAATAATCTGGAATTTAAGCAGTGTATTAGTAAAGGCACTAGTTGTCCTTCTATCAGCTTTTCTCAAAGATGGGAAGGTCAATGGAATACTAACTAAAGCTTTTCTTAAAAGTCACTTTGGTAAAGGAATGAAAAATAGTTATAGATATGATACTGTCTTCAGTAAGTACGTTTTCTTTCCAAGAAAACTGTATTTTTAAAAATGAAAAGGGTAATTAGCTTGTGGCCTACCCATAAAAAGACACTAGAATGTTCTTTTCCAAAGAATTAAGGTAGAATAGGAGACCACCGTGGACTAGAGACAACTTCTCAGTTAAATGGTAACCAAAGTAAAACGATGCATGTTCTCATGCTTCGCAAGTATCTGTTTGTAAACTGATACTTTTTATGACACGAAAATAAACTGGATAAGTCTCTCTCCTCCATCTCCCTTTGGTAATGACATAACTGCCAGTTCATATTTAAAGATTAAAACAATAAACCACACTATCATGTTCTCATTCCTCATGCCTTTTTGGTTCATAGTGTTATTCCAGGAGGTGTTGCATAATCAGTAGCTTTCAAAACAGTAGTCAGTTACAGCAATAACCTGTTCATATTGTACTAAACAACTGGTTTTTTTGGCAAAATATCACTCCTCCTTTTCTCCCAACTAAGGCAAGCTGAGTAAGAGGCCATGGTGATAAATGAAACAAGACAGAGAAAACAGCTGAACAGAAGAACACAATACAGAACCATGAAAAATGGTAACCCCTATCCTTTCATTTTCAAAATAACACATTTCATTGACTTAAGATGGCTATTACTAGAATGTAAGTATTTGCTGTGCTTCCAAGAATAGCAGTAAATACCAATACTATTATATGAAGCCTCTGCTACAAGCACAGGATACCTCAGTGCATGCTGTCCAGAAACCACACAATAATGATGAAACATTTGCTTCAGCAAAATGTGTGATCCCCATAACCAAACCTCAACTATTAAATCATCTCGTTAACTAGGAAGAAGAGGGGACACGAAGGGAGAGAAAGAACAGGAAAGCAAGTTATTTTATGGCTATCCTTAAATGATGAATTCGGAGAACAACAGCTTGTTAAACGTTAGGTCCCATCAGCAGTGTCGCATACTGCCACGGAGGGATGAGCACAAGGCCCCACACAAACAATACGTAGTGTGCTTAAAGCACGCAACTCATGGCAAGAATCAGGCAGTTTGATTGATTAGCTACACTGTTTTGTCAGTCAAAAGGCTATCCTACAACCACAGGACAAAAGTCTTTGGTGGGCATTTTGGGTGTTGAACATGGAGGAACTTAAAATGGTTTTGTCTGGAAGAGTTGGAGAATAAGGTAGTGTGAATAGTAAGGACTGCAGAGGAATGACAGCAAGCCAGGCCAAAATCTCTGGAGAGATGCTGCTGTAAGAATTGTTTGTTTTTTGGGTTTGTTTTTTTTTTTAATTGAATTAAATTAATCCAAGAAAAGTAGAAATTGTTGTTTCCTGATTTTTTTCTTAATTTCTGACTGCCTTATTTTGCTTGTGGTTTAAATCTGTTTCTGGTTTGTTTGGGATTTTTCCCACACCTCCTCATTAAAATTACAAATTGACTGACATCTGTTGTTTCAAGCATCCAGACTCTCTAATCCCATAATCCTTAAATGGGAAAGGACGATTATTGAGAAACTTGTCTGAACTACATGTGAGATACTTTACTGGACATTTTAGCAAGCCTTTTAAAATCATTGGTTTCAAGTACGTTATATCAGAATTGAAGGCAGTATCTGTAGCTTATTTTACCTAAATCCCTAAAGTCAAATTTTATCAAATCTAAAAAGCTGTCTATCTGCATAGCCAGGTCAATCTGTAGTATTTCAAAAAGTAAAAATCAGTATTGTGATAGTATAAGATGGAACGGACACTATAAGAAAAGCTGGTATATAATTCTCACTAAAGAAGAAATATCACAGCACATTTATTGTTCACATGGAACAGGCAATATACATTACAGTACCTACATGATCATCCAAAACATATGATAAATCCAAATCAATAAGCAATTTTGCCAAAGGAAATTCTTACAGTACATGTTATAGATATGAAAGACTGAGCAGAAGAACTTAATCTGTATTAAAAACTGCCAATATTTTAAAATTTACTTTAAAACATTATTTAGATAAATTTGGGGTTTGCTCAATAGTGTTAATTACTCTGCCTTATAGAAGATATAACAGTAAGATGAACTGTTGTTACTCAGTTGGTTTCTCATTTCTTAATATTTTACTCTATTATAAACAACAATAAGGATTTTTATTTGCTTATTCACTATACTTTTCCATAGCTGGCAAAACTGATTAGTAATACAAACCCACTCCCCAAATATCATACACTTGCACACCAAGTGATCCAGATTTTGATGCTAATTAGTCATTTGGTGCATTTGTCATTTGTAGGATTTCCATGGTAATCAAGATTACAAGAAACATCACAAGAAAGTGTTAAAATTACCTAGATTTTTTTTAAGTTGCTATTAAATATTAATTCCAAGCAGAACAAGACGACAGATGATGTTACACTTCAGAATACTTTTCAATTTATTTTTTCGCCTCAGCTCTTCACTGCTCCAGATTATAAAGATTACTCATTGTAACTGCTTCTTTAACTTTATTCTCTCAGGTAATTTCCACTTGAATTATAACATCTTGCATCATTATCAGTTATGTTCTATGTTATGGGAAAGGTGACTCCATGTGAACAATCATGTAGAGCCACCTCTTTGGCACAGGATTTCTCCCTCCCATTCTTAACAGTATATAATGAATAAACTTTGCATTTCCAAAAGAACTTCTGTTACCATCTTTCCACTCAGGCATAATCAAAACCTGCCAAAACATTCAAACAGTGGCTTTTAATAAATTTAACCTGCATTAAGACTAAACACACTATTTGTGACTGTTTTTCAAATCATTACTAACATGGACATAAAGCTCATTGTATTCATCCTCAAACACAGACTAGTCACTATTTTGAGACATATTACTTAAGAGCAATGATGGAAAGTCTTTTCATAGAATCATAGGGTTGGAAGGGACCTCTGGAGATCATCTAGTCCAACCGCCTGCCAGAGCAGGGTCACCCAGAGCAGGCTGCACAAGAACGCGTCCAGGCAGGTTGTGAATGTCTCCAGACATGGAGACTCCACCACCTCTCTGGGCAGCCTGTGCCAGTGCTCTGCCACCCTCAACTTTTCCAAGTTCTATGTTGGATACCTATGCACACATACCAAGCAAGGCAAGGAGGCCCTATAGAGTCCCATGAAATAACACAAGGCCAGATGAATGCCAAGCCTACAAGAGAACGTACACATGGTTTCTCCTTGAACAGATGGGCCTGTGATATTTTAGCTTCCAGTAACATGTACTTTGTGTCTAAAATGCAGCTACAGTGGATATATTAATTTAAAGCATTATTTCATTATCCCACAACAGATGAAAGGTATAGGTACAGAAGTGAGGGATCTCAGATGACTAAAGAACTATTTCACAGGCTTATAGTTACTGATGGACATGAATCACACATGCACATGCAATCACTTTAAACAAATTAAGTTTCATTTCATAGAGACAATCTCAAATTTTCGGTGCAAAGAAAAAAAGACAAAAAGATAATAAAATAAGATCAAGTGATAGGAACATTCATATTAGTATACAAACTTTCTACTGTGTCTGGCACTCTTCCCGTTCATTATCTTTGCACTTGGGTTCAAAATAAATACTGACCATAAAAAAGTATATGGTGTAACAGCTGCTATACAGATCAGACACATAATTGTCACTATCAAATCCAAATCACCTTATTTTGGATGTGCCTTTGGCAGATGAGAAAGTAGCTGTTTAATGCAAGTTACTCATACTGAAAAAACAGACAAAAAGTCGGTTTTGCACTTCCAAAGAACAAGCACAGAGAGGTTCAACCACAGCAGCTACTACAGACAAGAGGAACATTAACATCCCTAATTCCTTTCTTCTCTGTCCACTATAGCCTGCAACTTCCCTGTACCATCCCAGGATGTGTGGTCACACAATAGGAAATGTGCTTCCAGCTCCATCCTTCACCCAGGCTCCATAGCAGCAAATCGGGGTGTTTGCCAGGACGTTACAGCCATAGCAGGAAGCACTCTGAGCAGAGTTTGCTGTTCAGATACCCATTTCCCAGATCCACTGCAGAAAAGGCTGCAAGCTGGCTGGCAGCCAGACGGACGATACTGATTTACCAGACAGTTTTGACTATAACTATGAAACGGTTCAAAATAAAGAGGCGGCATGATAATAGTGATTCTCCAAACTTTTTACTTGGATACTATTTAAAATGCTTCCATTGTTCATTAACTTGACCTTTACAATGGCTTTTGAATTAATCACTAAGTGACTATACTGGGATTCTCTTTACATAAACTATACGTTATTTTGGCAATTCTAGGTATATCAGTGACAGACTATAAATATAGACAGACAAAATAACTATAAAAGTTATTTCGAATGCTGTCTTTACCTTAACTCTTTGGGCTTTGAAAAAAAGCGAAGAGAATGTCATAGTGTAGGATGAGGACATGAATTGGAAAAATTAGGTTTTATCCCTAGCAAGCAGGCGTGTAGTCACTAAAATATACTAATCTGAACAAACAGATGTAAAATCCAAGATTATTTAAGTCTCACCACTAAGGTTATGCAAAACATCAACTGGCAAATGCATCTCGTCTATTAAATTATGTGCACTGCATATGACAGCCTACTACTCCATCAGTTACTCCATTAAATCAAATAGTACAGATCCACATTGCATTTCTACAAGTTCTGATGATGACTGAAGTGCATGCTCTTCGAATTCCATGCAACAGGATTTCGGACCTTGTTTTTACTGCTGTTTTAAGACCCAGATGGAAGGGCAACGACAGAAAGAAAAAAAAAATAAAATATTTCATGACACTGTCATAAGTCCCCTGGTAGCCAGCTGAATGCTCAGAGCTTCCAGCTTCACTCCTACGTTCAGTAATTTTGTGATTTTTAACTTCTGGATGTTTCTCTTCAGATGGTCACATCTGTCACAGAAGTAGTGACACTTGATTTTGTGGCCACAGTAAGAAGTCAATAGAAGCCAGTTTTAATGTATTAGAAGTGCTACCTGTCATGGTTTAATCCCAGGAAGCAACTAGGACCACGCAGCTGCTCACTTATGCCTCTTCTCCGCTCTAAGAAGGGTACGAAAAAGAGGGAGAAGAGGAGAGGAAAGAGAAAAAGCCTCGTGGGCTGAGATAAAGACAGTTTAATAGAATAATATCAGAAAAGGGAAATAACAAAATAACAATGACAACACAAGTCACTCTCACCTCCTCTCAGTGAGCTGGCACCATCCCCAGCAGTGGTCATGAGAGCCCACCCCCAGCTAACCTCATTTATATACTGAGCATGTCGTCTATGGTACAGAATATTCCACTGGCCATTCCACTGTTCTGTCTAGGCTTCTTCTCAGCTTCTATGGGAAGCTGAAAAAAGTCCTTGAAAGCTATAAACATTGCCTGGCATCGACTAAAACAGTCGTATTGACATTCCTTTCATACCAAATCTGAAACACAATAACCACTAGAAAGAAAATTAATTCTGTCCCAGCTGAAACCAGGACATATCTAATACTAAATGAACTAAAACTTAAAGCTCTTTATATTATCAATGTCTTATTTCCCTACTTGTAGATTTGGCCCAGTAACACTCTCTTATACTTGTTTATGTATACACATTTACACGCACACACAAATACATCTATAGGAATAAGATGTAGCTTTGAATGTATGTAGCAAATAATGTTACAGCAGGCCTTAAACAATGAGAATGAATCAGTCATTCAAACAGCATCATCCCTTTGGGATGTGAATGAAACAGGCTGTCATATTTAGACAGGAACATCATACTTTTGCCAGAGTCCCAAGACAACATATGAAAACATCACTGTGCCTTTTTCTAGATTTCCAATATTTGGCATTGCCACTAATTTTTTTACTTTTTTGTGCACAGTAAGATATAGAAATAATATTCCCAATTTATTTTACAAGTACTAGAGTTTATATTGAGAGAAATTGTTTGTTTTTAAACAGATTGTTTTTACAGAGCAATCAGCTATTACAAACACCAGTTGTGTATTGTTCCAGACATTTGCCTAACAAGTCTTGCTCAGCTGTTTACGAACTTGGGACCTTTTTATTCCACTGTTATCCTGATCCAACACGAAAACCTGCTGTTACACCCTGGTATTTCAACAAGACATTGGATGAAACAATTTAAAACTCTCCACTAATTACTGATAATGAATGTACTGCCAAGATATAGTAGTGAATATATTCATATTTGTAAACATACTGCTATACAGTTATGTTAAAACACGCTGCTTGACGAGATAGAGACAAACAATTCTTTCACGAACCCAAATAAATAATATAGATAAATATATATATAGGCCCAAATTTGTAGTCTTCTCACTCAAGTCTCCAGACTTTATTCTGTATTTGATTTATTTAATAAACATTTCACCGAAATAGTACGCAGCCCTACCTTAAGCACCACCTACTGCAGCTTGAAATTTACAACAATCTAATGCAGGGAAAAACAAGCGACCTACCAAGCTTTCAAATTTCACCTCAGAATATCATTTAGCTTTCAATATATAATCACATTTAAACTCCTTATGCAAATGCAGCTAACTGCATCCTCTAAAAAGGTATGTGAAATACATAAAAGACTGGAACAGTTTCTGTAATTAGCAGTCTATTGTGACATGCTTTTTCACAGCAGCAAGTACAAAAGTTAACTTCTCAGACTGAATACTGGACTTCTCAAGAAGTTAAACAATTCATAACAAAAACTACGTTTAAAGTAACAGGAATAAAATAAACTTCCACTCAAAGTAACATGTATCTTCATGACTCCAATAAGTTAGATTACCTTCAATGTACAGGGAAAAGGTGAGATTTTTAGATGGAAGAATGAAAGATATGGAGCAGAGAACTTGTCTGTATAATTAGTTTGCGACATCAATTCCAGACAAAAAAGTCTAAGTCACTTTTTCCCCTTTACCCCTCGTTACATTAGGGAAGTCATTCCAATGCTGTTATAGAACTAACCTGAAAAATCCTAAAACTAAGAGATACCTACTTAAAATATTTGGCAAATCACTAATTAATATCTAATAGCATCTATCACATGCTCAGCATTATCATGACTTTGCAAAGACATCCATCCTGACTCACACAGCTCACACCCTGAGACTGAGACAAAAGCAGCAGAGTAAGGCTGACTGGACGGTATGTTTCGTATTAACTATATATTGTATTAAATTTAAATGGATTTTAGATGAAGAAATAACCTAAATTCACCTAAGGGTGAAATAGTTCTTTCAAAGAAAAATATCACAGTTTGGGATGAAAAGAAGAGAAAACAAGTGAAATTGTGGGATAGATGTTATAAAGGAAGAACAGCCTCAACATCTAAGAATTGTAGATGAAGCTCTTTGAAATTTCTTTCGCTAAAAATACGGTAGAAAACAGTGATCAGCATGTAGTCACAGTATTTGTAAACACATTTTAAACAAGAACTAAATTTGTCAGTTTCAGTTGGAATAAAACTGGACAAGTTCATGAAATTAAATAAATTGATGTGTTGTTTTAGTAAATACTATCTGCATACAAGCATTCAGCCTTTTCAACTGAAAACTGAGTGGCAGTTTTAAAGTCTAGGTGCATTGTACAACTTTGTACAATTGTTGAAATATTTGTCACACTAAAATGCCAAAGTAAATTCTGTTATTATTTTTAGATTAGTTCTTCTGATAGCAGAACTTATTTGAGAAGGTTGGTAATATCTATTTCAGGTCAACTACAGCTAAAATCTGGGATACACAATCATTTATATTTTCTAGTAATTTAAATATCTTAATATAGATTTACATAACGTTATTTCTTCTCAGGGAAAATGCACGCTCTGAGACAACATTTGCAGGCTTCATACAATGTTTAGTAAAAGAAGCAGCTCACTCCCCACTTGAAGATTTTTCTTCCTCATACTCAAGCAATACTTGAAATTCTCTGAAAGCCTCTGATACTCTAAAATATTCCCATTTGCAAGTGTCAGTTATTCTGTAAATAGAAGACTTCCAATCAATTTTTCCTGCATATGGACCTGCTATTCTAACGATGAGGGCTTGGAGAAGAGCAAATTGTGACCCCCATCTGTTACTGTTTCAGTTACAACACTGCCAGCAGTGCAATCAAAGCAAGTCATGAAGATACTTTACTGCCAAGCTTGTAAAGAAATGCAATTTCTTTGTTCTGTAGGTCCTGTACTTTGCCAATTAAAAAATAAGAATGAAAAAAAGGTTTTCTCCCCTCATATAGTGCACAGCAACGCAACACTTCTCAAAGAAAAGCATTTCCCTGAGCTGTGCTTCATTTTCACCTTGTTACTTCTCAAAGCTAACCATTACTTAAATATTTTATCACTGAATTCCATTTGAACTTAGCGTAATACTAGTAACTGATATCAGTTATCAGTTTCACGTATAACTAGACTAACATTAAGCAATAAAATTTTAAAGGTTCAATTATTACAATCCATGATTTTCTTTAGTATAGTATTTTCCTGTTTTAATCGCAATCCATTATTTTGCCCCCAGAAATTATGACAGTGAGGTAAGAGATAATGGCATGTCTAGTTGCCAACAGATTAGCAATGTATTATTTTAATCTGTAAAGTACCATATACACTGATGCCGTTGCAAGAAGCAGAGGCGGAGAGGTGGGAGTTATGCTGTGGGAGAAAAAAAATTATCACCCTTCTGGAAAAAGATATTCCTGGCAATAGGCTTTATCACACGTGCCTACACACAGATCTGGAGGTCTCTGCCTTAATGGGGTTGTCACAGATTGATGATGCCCTTTGGATAATATAACTGAAGCACTTTCAGGAAGCATCTCCAAGCACTTGGCTCCGGTTATCTTTTGGTTATGAAAAGGAGGAAAGTGGGAAGAAGTGAAGTTGCTCTATGACAATGAAGATTTGTGGATTGATAGACTGTGTGCTCAGGAATAACTTCACTTCTCCTCTCACCCAGCCATCACTCTCAGTCTGCGAAAAGATCCAGTTCCCATCCTAAACCCTCTAATCTCTCCCATTTTTCCTCAGACCTAAATCCTGAGGGCCTTCTTGAACTATTCGCAATATGTGCTGGCTCAGGAAGGAAGCTCATCAGAGTCCATAGCTATTTGTTCTGCACTTCAGCCTTTCCTTTGGCAAGGAGTGAATTTGGCTCGCTCTCCTCTAGTCCAGCAGCTATCTCCAATATGCTTGTAAGAAATCGTATAAGAAAGAATTTGTAAATTAAATAACCAGCAGAAGACAGATATAGGCCATCCATAAGTGGAACAAAGGAGATAAACAAACTACCATTTGATGAGGATTAAACTTTCAAATTCAGATCATATTTTAAATTCTTTTCAAACAAAGGTTGGGAAAGGTACAGAAGTGATGCGGAGAAAAAGAAATCAGCAGTGTATGCCTTCAGGAAAACTTAAAGGCAAATTTAGTCAGTGACTATACTGGAAGAATGGTATTTCTCTAGAAAAAATAACTAGCATGAAAAAAAAGTATCTAGAAGACTACAGTTTGGGTAAGACAACGAAAGAGATAATATGGATAAAGAAAAATAATATATTATTTTAAAATAAAGTGAAAGCAATCTTGCATGATTTTAACTTTAATTTATTCATCAAGATGGTAGCCAAGATGAATATTGTCTAAAAATAACTATGAACCAAGAGCTTCATACAGAAAAAAATGATGTAACTGGCAGGAGAGACATGCAGTTATCACCCCAGTGAATGTAGTACCTTTTTAACTGACAGCAAGTGCTGGCAGTCTGCTGGGCTGCTCTCCAAGGGGTCAGCCTTAAAAAGATGGGGAGTAGCTCATTACTTTGATGACTGAGGACACTCCTTGTGTTTAAAGATAAGAAATAATGGCCTACATTGAAACACCTCAATTCCATTACGAGTATACATAGTGACCTGCAAGCTGATACTAATACCTTTCACTTTTTTCAAGAGAATTCTAATTCTGTCTTCTAAGAAGTACATTAATTATTGATAGCCTTTGGATTTTCTGCAAGTCTGCCAATTTCATGCATAACCTACACCTTCATCTTGGAGTCTAGAGCAAATAAGGAAAGAAAAAACATTGTATTTTAAAAATCATATAAAGGATTTAAAGACTATTCTTTCCGTAAAGTTAAGAACACTGGGGACATTCCAAAAGACTAGAAGAAATTAAAAAACAGATTTTTTTTTTTTGAGAGTCAACAAACAACATAAATAATTTTAAGGCCCCACATCCTTCTTCTGATCTCATGCAAAATAATTTCAGACTCAAGAAGCAGCTTGATTTATAAAAGAAAAAAGATAATAGACAGATAATGCTAATTAAACCATGAACCTATAGAACATAAGCCACTTCTTAAATTCACTTACAAATGTAGCTGAAAAGTGTAGGACTGTCATTATGAGTGCAAAGCATCTAACTTGATACATTCTGATCAAACAGAATTTTTAACACTGGATACATTAAACTGATTTATAGTCTGGTCAACTAAGCTAAAAATGCAACTCTAAGCACAGAATCAGCAATGAATAGGTGCATTTTCCAAGAAACACCACAGGGATGAGTTAGCAGCTCACCATTTTTACCAATGGCCTGCAAGAAAAACCTCAGCACGGATCAGGTTTGAAGACAACGCAAAATTTGTGGGAAACGTAGCTAAGGAAGATGATGAATCAGAGGAGTAGAGCGATCAGTTTTGCTTCTAAATTTGGGAGAGTAAGAAAAGAATCAAATAATCCACACTGAAACGGAAGGTCCCATTCTCAGTCGAAAAAAAATGCAAGCTATAGCAATCAGGAAGGTACTATCTTCTTCAGTAAGGGAAAGGTTTGAAGTTGTTTGAGAAAAGTAACCTAGAATAATTGACACTACAGCCATATGTATGATAAGAGCATAATTGTGCTTAAGTCATTAAGACATCAGATCTTGTTAGAACAAGCAAGGCTGTATTATTCTTTCCCTTCCCCATAACCAGTACGAGCAACACCAAGCCACATGTAGCCTGTTACATAAGTTCTCAGTTTCCCCGTGTTCTGGGAAAACCAGACAAATTATCCCTCAATGCCTAGAGGCATATGGGTATTCTTATTTTTATTTTTTTTTTCCTGTTTAAAGTACATAGTACTTCAGCAGGATTGTTTTTTTCCCCCCAGAGCTTTGACCTGGAAAAGTAAGAATTATTAGGCATATGCATGTGCTGACTTAGATAAAATACAATTCATTATGCTAACTAACAATAAAGAAAAAAAAAAGTACTCGAAAATATCTGGGAACACTATAACACCTTAGAAGACACTGGAGTAATTTGACTGATGCCATTATTGTCTAATTACTATACAAGCTCAGTAAGTAAACTGAGTAGGACTTTCAGCATCAGGATTTTCTTCTCTCTAGGAGTACTTTGCTAGTCTCTATACGTACTTCTTCATCAGCTCCATCATTGCCATATTATTTTACTTCCCAACCACGTAAGTTAAGTTTTCTCTGTATTTCTTCCTGTTGCTGATGAAAAACTAAACCCAGGAGTTTGAATAATCTCATTCTTTGCAGGTACCCACCTATTAGATACATTTTACCATAAAGAAATCAGCAACACAGAAGTTTCCTGACAAAATGATATACTGAATTACATTAATTTACAGTCTTTCTATGGGTAGTCACATCGTTTGTTGTGGTTTGTTTGTTTGGTTTTTGTTTTTTTTTTTAAACCTCACACACACAAACGTGTCTTTACAGGGAACTCCTAAATATCATTAGACAGGTTTGGTTTTGCTTTGGGAGTGGGGGAGTTAAGAAGAGGGGTAAGGGAACAAAAGAAGAGAGTAAAACCTGTTAAAAATTGTGAACTGAATTTTCTTTCCTCAACATGCCCATTTTGTTGTTGCCCTTTTATGTATTAGGATGTAACCCACATAGTCCTGTATTTCACTAACTTTTTTTTTTTTTTGCACATAGCAAAGGTGTTGATGTAAAATAATGCTTAAAAGTTAATTGAGCTCCTTACAAAAGCTGTCTGCCTTCACAAAACAATACCACAGAAATATACCACCCAGATTTACAGAATTCTTTCTGTGTAATAGACCAGGAAGCTTTTATAAATGTTTACTCCTTCACAGCACACCCTTAAGAAGGGAAATCAAGCACAGGGTGTTTTCCACCAAAGCATATGTCACTAATACACAGTATATTCAGTTTCAAAATAATATGATGGAGAAAAGTGTCAGAAAAATGCCGTTATTAACCTTTTGCATCAGGATGGAGAACACCTAAGTAAATCTCTGACTAGTGGACGCGATCTGAGGTTAGAGCATAAAACCACCTGAATGTGAGCATACAAGGACTCTCTGCTGCCACAAAAGAGGCAGCTGCCACACAGGGGGGGTGTCAACTGCAGGCTCCAGTTTACAAAAAATGCACCAGAACCCATTGTGCCCTACAAGACTACAGACCAGATTATGCTGAATCCTGGGTCCAGTTTTCAGTATAACCTGTCAAGAGAGATTGGCACCAAATGGAGGACATTTGGAATAAAGATAAGGTTTGGGGGGCAAGAAAACCCACACAGGCACAAGAAACACATTACCTGCCCACACATAAAAGGCTGCTACAAAAAGGAAGGGAATAAACCGTTCTTCATGTAGATACAGCACAAAATAAGGGGGTGATACAGCAGAAAATATTTAAGAAAGAAATTTAAGAAAAAAGACTTTCTGATGGTAAGGTTCTTCTGACTGCTGATATGGCAAAATAAAGCCCCCAAACCCCAGAGATTAATTTATGAATTGCAGGTCAGCAGGACAATGTCAGTAAAAAGGGGGTAAGGTGGCACAACTTCTGTAACTAAACCTCTGAACAAACACTGTTGATAATGCAGATTGTCTTTTCTAGCTGTTTTCAACAGCAGTTAATTAGTACCTACTGCGATAGGTTTGTTGCCTAAATTCCACTGTGCAATTTACTTCAAAATATATTAGTATCCTTTAACAATATAACAGATACCTCAATTTCATATTTAAGAAACATGTGTCCCTATATGATATTTCATATTACATTCTATATGCATTTAACAATTATGTCATGTAAAATTAATCTGATCCACCATTACATGCTTACCCATTATCTATATATTCACTCTGCTTTTCTTGTAATTTTTCTTCTTTTAAAGCTTATAATAATTTTTAACCTGCCATTTCTTTATCAAACGAGTTAAAAAAAAATTTCAATACACACTTCACATTGGACATACTTATTCCACGTTTATTGACTGCTAGGTGTTCTAAATTGTGTTCCAAACATCCAACTTAGAGCTTATAAAGAGCTCTTGCCATTTCAACTCTTGAGAGATGTCATCAGTCTTGACAACTGACTGATTTGGATCTCTAGCTACCGCTGGATGATTATATAAATCATGACAAAGATAGCTTTTTCTAATCTTCTAAAAATTATTAAATTGTACAAACTCTTTCTGACACAGACTTTGGTATTTATCCACTGGTCTTAGATTCATGGTTTGGGAAGGCAAAGAAATACATTATATTGGAAGATACCCTTCCTAATGACCTTCTGACAGATGGGGGAAAGCTGAAAATCTTCCACACTTACAGTAGAGAGTCACTTTGTTAAAGAGCACTATTACAGTCAATTTATAACTTAAAAAGTTTATCAAGTTACCAGATAATGTTTTAATACAAGTCCTTAATACAAGTCCTTGTTTACATAGGACCAATTCTACTGGTTTTAGTTCGGGTAATTTGGAGATGTATTTCTCCAAGGTAACAAAATTTTTCTACTAGTTCATACAAACCTAGTAGTTCATAGAAAACCTACCAGTTGATATAGATGATGGGCATGCACTGCTATTTACTACATTTCCCTAAGTGCCATAAAGACTAGACATACTATGGAGACCTTACAACATTTTGTTCATTCAACTTCAGTAAAAAAAATAATCCCATAATGTTAGTAATTCCACAGAGTTTGTAAGAACAAAGATTTCAATGTTACAATACATCTACTGTGATGACAGTGTGTGCTCTTTGCTGATAAGCATGGGCAGATCACCAGGTTCACGCGTGCAGATTAACAAATGCAGATTAGCAGCGTTCTTTTGTACCATACTGGAGCAGCTGCTGCATGATGGGGAGTACAAACTGTATTCCTCATCAGTCAGGGCGGTTTTGTCCCCTTGTTGCTGTGTGCATGTACTACACAGAGCTGGTAGAGAAGCTCTCCTTATGTTTACATGACAGACCCACACCTCCTGCTAAAAGTGACTCACTATTTTCCATAATAGGAAGAAAGCAGTGCTCTTAACCAACTAACGGCCTGCTACAACCATGAAAGATTTTTAGCTTTCCCCTATCCAGCCAGAAGGGTATTAAGATAGATTTCTCTTCACATAATTTAAATAAACTAACTGATGAAGAAATACCTTCTAGGTAGTCTATAAAATAATTCACAGATTCTTTTTTTTTTTTTCTAAACAGCTTAGTTACTATACTCCAAAACATTCTTAACCTAGCAGTTCCTAAACATTTACTTAAACAACCTTTTCATATATTTAAAGGGATACAAAGAAAGTTTACGGCAGCAAACCAACAGCTGAACCACACTACTTAACAGTGCTGCTGAAACAGGAGGAAAATGTTCTTAAACTGTGTCTAAGAAAATAGTATTTCTTTTAAGGTCAATGAAAATACTTCCTGACCTGTTTAAAAAGCATTTTCTACATGGTACCTGACATTCTTCGCAGACTTGAATTCATACCACCTTTCTTTCATAATTTATACCTCCTTTTAACTGTTTTTCCTTGTTGGGCTTCAGGAGTGGGTTTTCTTTGGTCTGTTTTTCAGTTGTTCTTATTTTTTTATTTTAATTTTTTTATTAAACCACCACTCCCCTTTTTCTCCTCCCCCCCCAAGGTTAACAGCAGCATAAGAAGGAACACTAACTGAGAATACAATCAGAAGCTCTTTGGTTCAAACTTCAGTTTGCTCAAGGCAGAAGAATACCAACTATTTTTTTCAGCCCTCACAGCACTTAGTGTTCCCTAATTAGCAAGGAAGTGAACAGGACAGACAACCCTCAATAAAGATGCACTGCTTTATTTTCCCATGAAAGGCATGAGACTTGACTTTGGGAGGTACTACCTTCTCTTGAGATACACGTTCACTGTATTTCCCGCCATCATTCCAACAGCAGCTGTTTGGTTTATTTAGTATATTATGTATCTCAATCGGAAGATGTGCTGCAATATTCTCTCCTCATTTTAATAAAAGACTAAATGCGATTGCCACAATTTTACATTAAAATGAACCTGGGAACGCACCACTATTTCTAAACATTGCCTACTACATTCACCTGGCAAAAGCAAACGTAAGGCCAGTTCTGTATAGAGCAGGGATTTCACTGCAGTTCTGAGAACAAGCCTTCAATGCAATACAAGCAGCACAGTCTTTTCAATAGCTCTGCAGAACTGAAATGAACCCTACAAGAGCTGTTAAAAGGAACAATCCAATTTTGTTATTTTCCATGCAAGGATTCTTAGCGACACAAATTTGAAATGCCAGCTACATTGCTAGAACCCTGAATAAGACCAAAATCCTACACAGATTTTTGTAGGGAAAGTTAAGGATGCAGGAAGAAAAAAAAATTCACAAAAATTAAAAGTAAAGCTAGAGAAATATAGAAGGCTTTCAGTTCTCTCTTTTGGGGAGAGTTGCAAACATGAAAGCAAGTGGACAGGATTAGTTTTTTTAGCGCTAGAGTTGCTGGAAAGGACTGGCAAAGAATTCCTACTTTGTATCCTTACAGACTTAACTTTGGTAGCTCTGCTATCTTTTGCATTAGTTGCTGCACTTAGTGCCCAAGTTGAGCAGACATTCTATGAAAACCTGAAGGATGTTGTAAAGGACTCTGTAGTTACCAAGTCTGCCAGAAATTTCTGATACAGATATCTACATTATCTTTTGGAGTTAATTCCTACCTCTATTTGTAGACAGTCCTTGTTAAACAGATTTCAAAACGGATGCTCTAAAAATAAATGTCTATTTTCTCCCACAAGAGATCTTTCTAATAAATAGTGGTCCTTTACTGCAATTTTTCTTTTCAGCTATTTGTAGGCTAAAATACATATGAATAAAAGTAAGCATAGAATAATCTAATTACATGATTTTATTTCATCTGCAGTTTCTTTCGATTAGCTCAGAGAAACACAGAAGTCACTCAATTTGACTGCAGCCAAGCTAATAATTTACAGTGCAAAAGAATGGCGTTAGTAGCAAATAACCAGTCGTAGAGCTCAGTTTCAGAAAAGGGGCAGGCTTAGATTAAATACAATCTTCAGGCCCAGAAAATTACAGAAATAAAACCTTAGTATGACTCACACCAATAACCTGTATTTGTTTTGCACACGCTGAATTCTAGACAAACATACCGTAGAATGGATCCCAAGTCACCACTGCTATTTACATGAGACAGAAAAAAGGATTTTCTACATACAAGACAAACATAATTAACAACAAGCAGCAGGCAACACAAAATCCCCAGGCTATGAGTCAACATTAGCTGCATAAAATAGCTAACAGAACACCAAGTCAGAAGTTAAAATGGTAAGAACAGAATAAACGTCATGAAGAGTTATAGCAGTTACCACTACCAAGCACAAATTGGCACTCTGTGCTTGAGGAGCTTGGTAGCCACATTGTTTTACTATGTCAGACGCTTGTGCAATGCTGACTAAAGTGAGATGGTGTACCCAACACAAGAAAACCAGCAAAAACACTGGATCACTGTTTTCAAGCGATGAGAACCTTACAAGGAACGTGTGTGAAGAGATTAGTAAAACCAAGTGTCTACAGCAGAAATCGCGTGCAAAAAAATATGGAACACCTAAAGATTACATTATCCCAGCTGAAAACCACAACTGACTGACTGGTTCTATGCGGCACATGAGACTCATTAGACTAAACTCTGGTTCTGTTTCACCACTATATTTGCTTATTATTTTAATGTTCTGTGAAACATAATACTATGCAAGATTCTTAAATATCACAAGTCAGTGAATATTAGAATCTGGTGTTTTAACTAACAAATTATGGTATCTATGGGCCAAAGTCAAGTAACTGCAAATTCTTCTTACATGTCCTCATCTAACAAGCAATTCACAATAGCACAGGAATGGAAACTTGTTACATCATGCCTAAAACCAGAAAAAAATTCTTCAGGGCAGAAGCCACATGTTATTTCTTTGTTCTATGAAGTGTTTAGTACACTTTTTGTTGCCTTGCAGAGTTAAAGGAATTCTACAGCATGAAAGTGCAGAGGTTGCAGCATGTAGCTGCAAGCTAACTGGGTGAGCTGCTGGAGTCCTTCATCAAGGATAAATACTCCACTGACGAGAGGGACTGTCATTTCAAATGAATGCAGTCTGTCAGAGACCAAAAATCTGGATTGCAGGATGAGTTAACCACTTACTGCCCACTGTCTTATCCCGAAAGAGCCGGATTCTGGCTATGAGTACAAAACTAGCACTATCAATCCCCCATTCTTTCACTTAAGTTTTGCTGGCTATGATTAACTTAGTACAGCACAAAAGAAAAACAAAACTGGTGCAAAAGTCCCAGGAATCACCTCTACTCCCTTCCCAGGGGATTCACTTCCATCAGCTCGGCTCTAGTCCTGTGAAGTGAGTAGCCCTTGGCAGGTGGGCTGCCGTAGTGCGAGCCTAGAGCCCATCTTCCAGTTAAGAAATTGAGTTCTCTGAGATGACTCCATAACACAAACCAGAAGTCCAGTAACTGGGAGAAATATGTCGGTTTGCCTCAAAAGTGGGCTCCTGATCAGTACTAAAAAGCTAATACAGGCACACCTAATTATACCTCAGTTATAGTCCAGATTCACAAACTGCTACAGAGAGAATTATGGCCAGACTTCCCCACAGAAGTCCTCTTCAAGGAAGAAAGTAATTTGCAGCTAACTGGATAAACAACTTGGATGATAGCACACTACTTTTTATATTAAAAACCCATACACATGAATTAAGTCTTGGAATTAGAGAGGTAACAATTTTTAATCCTGCCAGTTATTATGGACTTATTGCTGGGGTTTTGCGGCAGCCTCTGATTCAGTTCTCATCTTGGCTGACAATCATGGAAGCATATGGAGGATTTAAGTGTTTCTTGATTAATGACAGTACTTTTCAAAAATAATTATACATGGGTGTAAGTTTAAGGTAGCTGCTCAGCTGGTTGACATTTTTCTGCAACAGCATTTTTCCAAATTAGAGTTCAAATTTACACAAAATATACATTTTTTGATTGTATTATGCTTAGTATGCTTTTTATATTTTTTCCCATATTGACAAGATGATACAAAGAAATATCTGAAATTATTGCACATTTTCCCGGAGGTAGTATTTATATAAAGGGTATTCACTAATCTTTTTCTAGTCACTAAATTTTACTTAAGAACTAAATGTCTAAGACCACCTTTTCCCCGTCCCCCCCAGAAACCTTGCAAGATAGTTAACTTTTTTTGTTAAAGTGCTCTACAATAAAGTCCTCTACAATAAGGGTAGAAAAATAGATAAGTGATATTCTATAACATTACTGTGTGTGTACGCACAGCACACCTCCCAACACACAGTAGTTCCAAACAGGTATTTAAGATTTGACATTATTACCCCTCAAGCTTGACCCTGCCACGTTAGGGACAGAAACTGGGCAGTACAGAAGTCCGCACCTTGGGCAATGATGCAACTTCAGATTCCCTGCAGAGTATCAGACAGCAGAGAACTAAGATGCTGATTTTTTTATTCTTTTCCCCCAACAGCAGAAGTGCATTGCAGGGACTGTAGGGAGGGAAAGCACTTCTTAATTCCTCACTGAATCTGTTTATTCTTCCCGCCACTTGAGCCAAACTGAAAGAGATCACCAGCATATGAACACACAATGACCAGGCTGATTAAATATCAGCACTCTCATAAAAGGCTTGGACTTGTCACATTATTCAGTTGATATAAAATTATTGGCATAATGCAGAAACTTGTCTAGAAGTCTCTTCTGGTTAGTCCTGTAAGAACAGATATGTATGTTTTTTAAATGTAAAGACATCAAATATGTCTACGAGAAAAAATATGAAAAAATCCAAATTGCCTTCCTCTCGTGTACCAGACATTTGAAGGTTTAAGTCATTTTGGTTTGTGAAATACATGTGAAATTTAAAAGATATAATTCAAAATTGAAATATAAAAATTAATCTTGACTTGAACAGATATGATACGCATATCATATCTGGAAGCATTAAAATGAAATTATTGCATAATTATCAGAACCATGCTGTATTCTTAAGCTATTTCTGATTTCTATAGCCTGTCAAAATCTCACATGTGATTTCCATATAGAAGTGCATGCTTAAAACAGATTTATTTTTTTAAATGCAATTAGAACTTGCCAACTGAAATAAGTAGCTTTGCTCATACTTTTGCAACTTAGCTTTCATAAACCTTTTAAGCATCAGGTTAACTCCTTTTGTACTCCTAACCTGAAGCATAATTCTCAGGAGAAAAATACTCTGGTTCTTGCTTCAACACCGTTTCAATTACAAGCTCTAGACTGTTTCTGCGCTGTTTAAAGTCTAATGTATCAGAGCCAAGACCATACGAATTTCAACCTGGAGAGCAGTAATGGGGTATTTGGTTCTTCTGTGCCCTTACCGAAAATAAAGGCAACAGAATGATCCTATCAAATAGGAAAATTTAATGAAAATAAACATAGAATTACACTTTAATAGCTTGCAATACATAGAGAACAGAAATAGAGTATCACTGAGTAGTTCTACAGTGTTATCACAAGATGCAATCTCTCATGAACGGACAGTTTAAGTTACAAGTTTTTAAATCAGAACAACACTAAAGAATAACCTAGCTTTCAATTTTACCAGTAAACCAAATACAAGACTTGTGAACAAACCAAACATAAGAAAGACTAGAACAAACCAGACCTCCACATAGACTTTCCCACACTTCACAGGGGAGGCTTTAACAGAAGCCATTGTGCTTGTTACTGCGTGTTAAAGTCTGAAGTGCTTCCTTCTTAATCCCATTCCGCTGGAGGAAACTTATTTTTTATATATACTTACACATATGTATATATATACAGATATTGACACACAAACAAAAAACGTGCAGCTTCTCAAATTAGATACTAATGCAGCTAAGTCAGTCATGACTCAAGGAAACTACCATCTATCCTGACCCCAGTGCATAAACACACACATCTATTTCCTAGACTTTAATAAGGTGCTTCCTAGAAAAAGGTTCAGTTGTAGCTATCTAAGAAACAGAGAAGGCCAAAATTTGACATGCCTGCTTTAGTAAGTAGTCACACATGAAGTAAATCAACAATTAATCACTACAGCCATCACTGCTACAAACATATAGTAAAAGGAGTTCCAAGTCTGTTGACCAGAGCCACATGCATTATAAAGTGCAAATAAAATTAAAACACTCTATACTCAAATCTCTTTCCATAGTTTCATTTTATAATATAACTCATCCTTTTTCAGCTATGGAAATGCAGTGCATCTGAGCAGATAACAATAGATGTCCTCTAACAAACACCAACATCTTTCCCCTATTTATGGGGAAGGCAGGCTAGCAAAGAGAAAGATTACCATACTATTTTTTTATTAAATTGCTCAGAATTAGATTTAACACAGGTTTAACACAATCTGGTCTACCAGAGGAATGTATGAGTTTATTACACATGCAAACCTTCTGTTCTACATAATTGAAAAAGAAAAATCATTCCATGCTCTAAACCAGGATATACATCTTGCTTTGAATGACTTGTAGAAACTGTGACATATGGAACACTGGGAAGAGATACTGGGAGACATCATGGGGATAATTTTAAGACTAGGTCAATACTGCAACAGACAGATATGAAATTCTCTGCCAACTTTGCTAACTGCATAATAAGGAAAAAGGTTGAGACTTCCCAATTAAAATGTAGCTTTGCTGCTAGAAACTTGCATAGGGATATAAGCATGGCATGACAAATTAAAACTCTTGGGCTCAGAATATTAGTATTGAGATTACAGTTTCACAGACATTTTTTTGGTAGCAACTGTTTTAGACATGGATGCCTTTCTGCCGAAGCCAGCTGTGTTTCCACTCTGGTGTTCCCTCTCATTGTCACAGCCCAGCTGTTTTTGAACTAACAAACATCAGCATCAGTGCACTCATCTGTTGCTGGTATTGGAGTGGGGACAAGTGACCTGGGCAGAGTAGGAGTCTGGGGATGTCAATTGTTATGACACTGATGCTTGAATAAATACTTACTGGACTATACCTAAACAATGCAGGCAAGAAAGGCACAAGCACCCACTCAAGCACAGGGGAAATACAAAACTGCTACTGAAATGCATTTTAAGCAACATTAATTACTGAATTAAGGATCAGCAAACCAAACTAGAGAATACTAACACATTTTCTCAACTGACAACTCTGAAAAGAGATGCCCCTTAGTCTAGAAAAGGATCAAATGAAAAAATCAAATGGGAAACCTGTAGGCTCATAAATGCAAGTCAGTAACTTAATCTTCCTTCAGAGACAAGAACATAATTAAGTTTTGTAAAAACATGAACAGTCAGGAAGTTTGTTTCTTAACCTCTTAAATGCTGTGACTTCTGTGAACATGATAAACGCTTACTCCAAAACAACCCATGATCGCTACAAGTGTCCTGCAGATTTTGTATCACTTCAGTATGTCTTTTATTTGCTATTCACAGCTGCTTTTACTAAAATGCCACTTCTTTGCTGAGCTCTCCTTTTTAAAAAGGATATCAAGATCAAAAAAGAGAGACTGGGAAAATGTCAAGTTATCTGCATTCACTGATCACAGCTCAACCATATGGAAAAAGTGTCTTGACTAGTTTTATTACTATTGTTGAAATATTTGTACCTTCAGATCGTAAGCATTCTATGAGCAGGAAAGAATTTTCAAATAAAAAAAAAAAGAAAGTGGGTGTAAAGAAATTTGTCTTTATATCACAGTTACTGACTACTGCCACTTCTAAAAAACATTTGTGCAAACTAAGAGGCCTAATACTTCTTGGCAATATTGGATGGAATAAATAATGAATTACTATTTAGTAGCTTTGATATTGCACCTGTAAAGCCTCTGTAAATTGTCAGTTGATACCAACCAATAAAATGAGAGACTCTCTAGTCATATTCTGCCTAATATTTGTTAGTCTTCTTGCATGTTAGTAAATACAAGCTGATGAAAAAACATAGCTGTATCAATTTTCACACGCCCTCATTCTAGCAGCAGCTACAAGTCACTGACCATAAAAGTATTAAAGGACTTAAAATAGAGCAGTCAGACAACTCTACAGAGTAGATTCAAATAAAAAGACCCCAGGAAAACTAGACTGCAAAGTCCAGATTCAGCTAATGGATGACAGAAAACTTATAGATGTCCTTTCTCTATTAGACATTTTATTTCCTGTGTCCAATGTATTGTAATCTGAAAAGACCAGATTGTGCCATAAATATTGCCAAGTGTAGTAGGAACAGTAGTTAAATTAATCTCACAATAAAATTTGCTCATGATTTCAAATGAGCAAGCTTAAGTTCTGTATTAGAACAGATGTCAACTCAAACCTTTGCAGTCTCATACCGTATGTTTACTTATTTTCTGTATCAAATATTAAACAATAAAAAGGTGAAAATAATTTTAAATACTTCAGTTTAAATATAGTTAAATCTTATTCTATCATACTGTCATTTTATAAACAGCCTAGAAGAAAGAATTGGCCATGTGTAGCCAGACAATTATGTTTTTTTTAAACTCAGCTCCAATGAAGGAAGAAAATCCAGGACTTAAGAGCTTAGTAATAGAATCATTCATCTGATGAACTTATGTTTTAATTAGCAGTTGTATAAAGCAAAGACATATTATTAAGAGTTTCCATAGGAGAATATACCATTGTTGTGGTTTACATTGACTTAATATGTAACTGGCGACTATTGAATGAATTGCCTATGTCATCCAAACCTTTTTTTTTTTTAAAGCTTTTAACCAAGAAATTTTATAAGGAAGAAAAAACCCCCAAACTTATTTTCAAACCACTTTTCCAACACAGAAATATTCACTGACAGTCAGTGTCATAAAACTGAAATCAAAGTGATCATATTGCCACTGTTCTATTTAAAAACGTAACACTTGGACTAAGTGGAATGGCAGGTGTTTTCAAGCATTAGTACAGAGTAAATACACCTGCACTGACATCTATGATGAGAATGGAAAGAAAAAAATCCAAAACAAAACAATCGTAAGCCTCCCAGTAATGAAGCACATTTAACTCTTGAGAAAACTATGCATATAATGATGCATGTTAAAAGACAGATAGGTGGTTATTTGGAGTACACAGAAGAACAGAAAAAGCATAACATACAGGCTTTAAACACTCACCATCTGAATTGGCTTTTTGTGAAGATCTCGTTCAGTCACCAACTTTTCTTGGTCAGTGACATAAAGGCCTTTTTGTGCCAAGGCTTGTATAACAGCATCATGACCTAGAAGTGGTTTTGCAGCATCACTCTTGAGAATAAGGCTCCCAGCACGACAGTAGAGTTCTGCAGACAGCAGCAAGTTAACAACAGGTGGTTTAATGTGCTCCTGGTCATATTGGTCTGTGTAAAATGGTTCTCGTAGTTCTTCTGGAACATTTTCTTCAAAGACAACAAAAAAAAAGCATTAGTATCAGAAAGGATATATACAGCATTAGGTTTTGGGGTTTTTTTGTTGGTTTTGTTTTGGGTTGTTTTTTTTTTTTTTTTAACATGTATGAACTCAAAATTATGCTAAAGAAAGCATATTCAAGGGAAGGCCAGAGTCTTTACCAGTCATCATGATACAAAACACTTGGGAATATTGCATACAAATGTTAACATTTGAACTATAAATAGAAACTTAAGAAAAATTCAAGAAGAGCTCCACACTGCAAAGGCCACACCAGAAGGCCAACCTGTGGTTTACAGCATCGTTACTTTAAAATTTCTTGGCTTCTTCAAATACATGCCCAAACATTCTCATTTTCTTTGGCATAACATTATATAGGTCGGACATATAAAGGCAGAACACCACCCATTAAGACACAAAACTCTTTCTCTGTTACAGTAATAAAACGGAAATGGAATATTATATTTTAGCACAGAATAATTCAAGAAGAAGAGGGAAGCTTCCACTCAACAGCCTTCTAGGTTTCATATATGCAAGAGAAATTTGATTACTATACTACTTATTTAAAAGGTCATGCACGGAATGATGACAATCCAGCAGTTAAGCATAAATACATGGATGTTTTACTGGAATTAAAAAGAATGGAAAAAAAGGAAAAAAATTTATCAGTTTCCTCCTGACAAAATGGTGAATTCTTATTTGCCTATCTGTGTTACCGACTTCTCTTAAAATCATGGCTTTTCTCCTTTTTTCAATGAACTGGCTTAGCACCCACAGAAAGCTATGCAAGATTCTGTCAAATTTATGCTGAGTTCTTAACCCCAAAATTAGCATTCCAAGACAGTCTAACAGTTTTTACATATACATTACACAACACAGGCAGATTATAACTGTCTGCCACAAGAGTAATAGTTATAAATTAATTAAATATGGTACTAGATCAAATGAAATTAAATCACCAGTGAAGTGGAAAATAACTCAGATATGAGTTTCAGACTTCACATTTCTAGACATATGCACTGCAAAATGCTCCATTTTCTCCATGTAAGAATTTCGCTCTCCATTAGTGTAAAATTAGTTAAGCCAATAGAATTTATGGGATAAAGAGCATGTGATTCCTTTTCCTGAGCCCAAATGAAAAAGCCTATTTAATTGCTACAAGGAAAAAAGTGCGTAGGAAAACAGTGATGCAACTCTGGGTTCCTATCCCCTTTGCCTTCAGCTGGATAAATGGCTAAGCAGACAAGGTTTGAAGCAGAGGGTGGAGTAAACAGCCCAATACGGGTGGAGTAGGAGAGAGAGAGAAAAAACAGAACATGCCATCACAAGATAATGACAGATTATCTTCTTCCTCATACATATTCTATTGCAGCTCATGTGCTTCCATTATGGGCTTTGGAAGAAGAGCTTGCTGCCTCTAGCTGTGAAAGGAGAAGATATGCATTACAGGGTGCTAAAAGAGAAAGAAATACTAACACATACTTTCTTAAATGTCATAAGGACGGTAAAAAAGGATAAGATACCACTTCTTATTTGCCAATTCAGAACAGCAAGGGGAAGAGAGGTATGGTTTATCATTTGCTTAAACCAGAAGCCTAAATTTGGCTAGAAATGCTGACAGCTCTGCTTTAGAATACAGATCAAAATATAGTCAGTAAAACTAACTTGCCCTTTAAAATGCAAGCCTAATGCCTAACAACATTACTTTTTTTTAGAAGAGAATAATAAAACTACTGACAAAAAAAAAAAATCTACCAGCGTCAGGCAATGATATTGCAATCTTCTCTTGCTACTTCTCTGCCTCACTTGCTGACTCCATAGGACCTACAGTCATCTGCTACTATAAAAAGCACCGATAATTAAGGAACACTATAAACTGCTAGGTACCTGCCTCCCTAGGTATTATTTCCATCTATCTCAATTCTACCTGTCCTTCTTTCTTCTCCCTATTTGTACATACGTTGACTATTTAAATATTAAGCTCATTATTTCTGAAGTCCCCCAAGATCCATCTCCACCTCGGTATCAGGAGCTCAATCCTCCTCATGACTTTATCCTATATAATTCCAAAAGCCAACTTTTAAAGCATCTTCACACTATTTCCTCAAACTAGAGAGGATTAGAAGACATTTTTTGTAAATATCTCACAATGCATTGGCAGCAAATTCTGCCTTTTTTTTTTTGGGGGGGGGGGGGGGGGGGGGGGAAGACCCCACCAAAAAAAAAACCCAAGACACACACACCCATTTTTGAATCACATGGGAAGTTAGATGGGGCAGGGGGCCATAGGGAGGAAGAGAGAAAGCCATTTGTAATTTCTTAGAAGACCTAAAAAAAGCCTCATTCCCATATGAGAAAATACCTCTTGAGGCAGGCGCAGTAAGCTACGCACAAACAGAAGTCACATACTCTGTTTTAGACTCACTAAAGACAAAGACAGGTTTCAAGTCTGAAAATCTGTGCCAGAAGAGAAATACAAAGACAGGAAACAACAAACCCATTGCCTGTCAATGAGTAATTTCTCATCTTCTGTACCACTGAAAGAGACCCTAAAGTAACAAGGTAAGATGCAATAAATGCATTTATCATGAAAGAACAATACCCACTACTGGGGTTAATAATAACAAAAACCCCACAATACACTAAAAAAAAAAAGATAAAGATTATAACTATCAAAGGCAAATAGAATTATTTATAAAGGATATTTCTGCTTCTGAAAAATACAGCAAAAGACAAAATGAGATGTATGCCATTTCTTTTACTTCATTGGTGTTCACAAAAATAAATCTGGAATAGAAACTTATTGTATTCATAAAAATAAAATAAGAAAATAAATTTGTTGGAGAAATAGAATATAGAAACAACATGCTAGGAAGAGAAACTGTGACTACAGACATAATCTGAATTTATAAAAACAAAACCAACAAAACATGTGAAGGCATAGAAATAAGGAATCCCTGCTGTAACAAGATCAGAAGTCTTCACAAAAATTCCTGTCAAGAGTTCCCTTTGCACAGACAGAAACACATGCACTTTTCCCCATTTATAACATGTATCAAATTGTTTGATATCAGAGTGGATCTCAATAGAAGATTAAAACTGTGTTCTCATTTTTGTTATAGTTTAAAAAAAAAAAAAAAAGCACAGCAGCTAGACATAGAGGAAACTCTTCCTGTTACTGATCTCAACAGCCCTTCCAGAATCGGCATGCCTCTGTTGCCTCTGCAGTCCTGCGGAGGGGAATTTCAAGGCTACATCCAGTTCTCAGCAGATTACCAGAACAACCAACAGGGACAAAGCCTTTATTAACAATTCTGTCAGGATTGGAGATTGTTAAACAGCTCTGTTAGAGGAAAATCTTAAAACTAATCCCCAGTATGTGCATTTTACCACTCCATTTCCTTTGCCCAGCTGACAAGAGTCTTTCAAGATTAAACGAACAGTTTTAAAATAAATACGTTGCTGCAAATACTGCCATAAAGCACGATTTCACCTTGAAATTCGTGGCAAAGTACATCAATTATTTGAGAGATATATATCAGGGACACTGAGTTCAGGGTGTTGAGCACATGAAATATGGATGAGACCAAGGGGAGTGGGTGTATTTCTGCTGGAGAGGCAATGGGAAGATCAACCACGCTCTTCCAACACCCAACAGGCAGGTTTCGGAAACATGGACTTGGACTAGGCACTGAGATGACACACGGCAGCTGTCACAAGGGAAATTTCAACTGGATAGGAGTAAAAAAATTCTTCACAACGAGAGCAGCAGAGCACAGCCACAGGTTGCCTGGGGACCCAAGTGCGAAACCACCATCCACAAGCACTTTCAAAACTCATGTGGACAAGGCCCTGAGAAACCCCTCCTAACTTTGAAGCTGGCTCTTCTTGGAGCAGGAGGTTAAACTAGATGATCTCCAGAGATGGCTGACACCCTATTTTTTTCCTAAAATCGTCAACAGGACCACAGGTTTCAATTCTGGAAATCTCTCCTTGATATGGATTTAAAAAAAAAAATAAATTGACATTTTGAATTTTGTAAACATTTAACTGTGAAAAGAATAAATGAAGCTAATGTACAAGTTCAACACACAGGGAAAAGAACAAAAAGCAAGTACCACATTAGCCCAAAACAATAACATAAATTTAAGAATCAGGCTAACTTTAAAACAGTATTCATTATACCTTCAGGTAACTTTTACATAAATTATAATGGACTCAAAAGTCCTGCAGACGCTCTCTTTAGAGAAAAAAAATAAAATAATGAAAGGACTTATTCCAAACTTTTAAGCAAACAAGGGATTATTATTTCTCCCAGCCCTGAGATAGAATTGCAACTTAACTTTCCATTTAAACAGACCATTTTAAAGGGAAGGAATCATCTAAAAATAATTCATGACTCCTGCCCCTGAATTTACCTTTAAAAGCTATTTTATAAACGAAACTCTCTGCTCAGGTAAGCATAGTTACTCCCTGGAGGATAGTATGAATTCCTCCTTCGGAAAAACTTACTTGTATTAATGTGAAAAGTCTACACTTTCTTTAAAACCCAAAATGTTTTTTTCTAAAGTTTCCAGACTTCCACACAGATGAATACAATCCTTTGAGTGACACGACTATTGAGTTTTTCACGTTTATAAGAGTGAAGAATTCCAGCTTTATGAATGTTTGTATTACGGAAGTCCAAAACCTTAGAAGTCTTTGTCAACAATGTCTTTTTTTTTTTTTATTCCTAAGGATAACATAAATAATTTAAAATACTTCACCACGGGCTTTCTCGTTAAAATAGACACAATTTTTGGGAGCCACAAGGCCACATTAAGCCTCAGCCTAGAAAACTTATATCTCTACAGGTTACTGACGTCAATCAATAAAGATGTCAAGAAAAAAAACCAATATTTGTAGAAGACTAAGATTTAATATAGAGTTATCTCATGAAAATTCTGACTAATACCTTTAATCACTTCCTAGTGCAAATCAGTAGATGAATTTATGCCAAATCTTAATGGACTCAATTACTTGACATTCTTCTGCAGAACAGCAAAGGTATGCTTTTGCCATAAGGTAAAGTGTTAAGTTACTTCCTCCAGACTCCCACATGCCAACATGGGTTCTGGTGCCACATTTGCCATTTGGGCACAAGAGAGCAGAGCTTGCATGGAAGTCGAGAGTCTGAGGACTGAGAACAGGTCAGAGAAGCATGTTTTATATTATTATTTGCTTTTGATAAATTTTTGTAGCTGCCTCAGTAGAAGGGGGAGACATTTCAATTTGCTATTTTATATTGGAGAAACCTTCAAGGACTCTGATGAGTATTCCAGGTTTAAGATTTACAGCAGATTAGTAATCCATGGATCAAACTGATGCTACTGAAAAAAGAAAAATGATGAAACAAGACTTTCAATCAGGAAGCGGAAAATGAAATGAGACAGTTGATATAAAAAAAGAACTTTTACTTTTTGGTTTGTTGAATCAGTCTGCCACTTACATCGTTCTTGGCTAGCAGGCATAAACCATGCTCCCGCCTAGGGGCAAGTATCTAAAAGGTCAACCTCTATAAGTTTATGCCAGACTGAATTTCAGTATCACAATTCTTAATTTTGTCCACCTAACTAAACTGAACTTGAGAGATTCTTGCATTTACCATCACAGAAGTACCACGAATGAACAGACCCGACCCTCCCATCTCTAGATGCCACAAAAATTGACCATTATCCACTGCTTTGACAGCAGTTCTGTACTTATAAGGGATTTCTTATTAAAAAAAACAAACCAAAACCAATAAAAAACCCAACCAAAAGCCAAAACACAAAAACATCCAAGGCAAAAAACATGCACAAGCTCTACCTTCATAGCCCACCCAGATTTCAGTTTCTTTTTGAGCACTGAGAATCACATAAGAAATGCTCTACTGGCTCACACTAATTATCTATCCCGTCCAATATTCTGCTTTCAGTAGCATGACAGGAAGCGCTACTCACAAAGCATACAGCATTTGTCTGGTAGGGGCATTTCCTATCAAAATGGGAAAGTTCAGCATCTATTTTACTAATACCTGCATATTAATTCAGGTTTTGATAAACAAGAGAGTGACTTAGAATTAACCCTGGCAATAAAGGTGTCAATTCTATTAGCATAAATGCTTTCAGAACTTATTTTTAGGAAAGGTAAGGAATAAGAAATATAAAGATAATACTGTAGTTATAATCCCACCTCACTCAGCGAGCACCCTGATGACTGTAATCAAGTCAAGATATGATTTAAATAGTTGATGGAATAGGGCGAAAAATTGTTCCAGAAATGTAGAGATAAACATTTATCTCTTGAATTATTATAAGACTTCATAAACCAAAGAAAATTTTTTGCCAGACATAACTAGATAGACATGAGCTGATACATCTGCTTCGGCGTCTGGCTTACAGGTTCTCTTAGTTTAAGACTGCTTCTAATTGGAAAAAAAACAACAACACACACACAAACCACCACAAAGGAAACAGCTAGAGCTATCCAACTCTTACATTAGGCAAACAGATTTCAAACACTACATTTCAACTCTGTAGCAAAAAGGTTTATTACTACCACGCGATCCAGTAATAATGTATTGTCCAAGGGGCAAAAAAAGAAAAGCGGGGGGGAGGGGGAGAAGGGAAGAACTTAATCTATTTTTCTTGCAAAATCTTGAAGGTTTTTAATTCCCAGTCCTGTTTTCCAGAATGATCAGCAAAAGCCTTCATTCAGAGCCCTGGGTTTACCAAAGCAAGTAGTTAAAAATTATTAGTTTCAGGAGTGAAAATATATCCAGATTTGCTCATTAAAATCTACCAGCAAGCTATAGAAATGAAATTACATAACATCTCATACCAAGAAGTGAGAAGTTCCTGATTAACATCATATAAATACTCTTTCAAGTTTGGATGAGAGCCACCTTTAAACATGGAGTCACTAAAGTACCCCAACAGTTTACCCTAAATAACAAAGGGGGGAGCAGGGGGGGAAGTTAAAATATATCTGCAGCAGTAACTGCAATGATGGTCAAAAACACAGAAGAGAAACCAAGCACAGGTAGAAGAAGAAATATATTTCATCTCATCGCCTGCCATAGGTGAGCATTTGGCTATAGTCTCTTCATCAGATCTGTTACATTCTGCAGACAGGCACTTCAGCTGCAAAGACAAATAGGCTCAGAATAGGTTCAATGACATGAAGTCACTGAAAGAACAGATTATAAACTACCCAACCTGAAGTCTACCACGTACTAAGAATCCTGACAACTGTTAACTAATTAATTCACCTTCCTGTGCTTTTGTACATGTGATCTACAACCTCAGATGACTTTGCCAAACCTAATAGATCCAGAACCTCATAGAGTTTTATTTATTTATTTTAAGAAGTGAACTACGGTCAAACCATGTCTTAAATGCATTATACAGAAAGGAGTGATAGGATCAACTTCTAAGTAGACCATCTCTGTAGATGATCAACTGATTTTAGTAGCACTGATCAAAGTATCAATTTGTCAGCAACTATTTTAGAGAGGTAATGGAAAGGAATCTATTAAAAAAATTCCTTGCAAGAATCTCAAACATTTGCTTTTATACTCCAAACTCTCGTGCAACTTCTGCTAGCTGCCATACTAGGTAAAAGTAAAGAAATTAGGTCTGCTAGGAAAACATTAAAACATGTTCTGGCCTGCAACACTCAACATAACAGATGAGAGTATTTAGTTAAAACTTGTTTCTGTCAGATACACAATGTTCATTTCCTCCCTTCATGGTTCTACTGGCAACATCTGCAAACAGCAGTAAGTAGCTGCATATGAATTCTGAAAATATTAATCATCAGGAGAAAGCTATTTTTAAGTTTCTTGGGTAATGTTTAGCTGCAGATGATGCAATTTGTAATCTATTGCTTCAGACACCTATAAAGGATAAATGTAATGTCAAAAGATTGATGGACTATTTTATTTTGACTGCAAAAACTCAACAATGTTTAGGACAACCACTCAGACTTGTGCAGCTTTTATTAGGTTTTTTGTTTATTCCTGTCAAAAAACCCTCATGTTAAACCAGTGAAATTTATTACTGTAGCAGGATAATATGTTGTATGGATAGTAGAACTGCAACAGATTTAATTTGACTTTAAAATCATTCCCATAACTTTCCAGAAATTATACATGTCAGAGATAGTCTTAACTTAGGAACTAAAAATTGGATGCAAAGCTGTCTGAAAGACAATTTTCCAAGAGTACTCAGAGGTCCCCTATGAAATGGGAAGAACATGTACTTCAAGGTCCAAGAATTAGTATTTTCATTCATACTGGCTAAGGTTCTAGAGAAGCCATTCCAAAATACAGAGGGATTGAAAGCATTTTGGAGGACTACAATATAATTCAAGATGATTGTGATAAGTGGAAAAGTGGTTTGAAAATGGGCTGCAGTTATATAAGTATAGCTGCAAAGCAGGAACCTACAACTGTACAATTACAAGATGGGAACAACTGAGTAGGCAGCAGTTCTGCAGGGATGCAGATATGGAGCTATAGTGAATCACAGACTGAATGAGTCAACAATTCTAGGCTGATGTAAAAATGACAAACATCATATTCTAGTGAATAAATGAGAGTATTATCGGTTGGAAAGATGAAGTAATTTTTCAAGTCCACCCTGTACTGGTAAGGGTTTAGCTGGACCATTAGATCTAGATTTAAGTACAGAATTCATGCAAAACCAACCACAGAAAAAATACAGGGGAAAATACAACAACAAAAAGCAAACAAACAAACAAAAACCACCAAAACAAACCACAACAAAAATATAGAGTCCAAAAAAACTTGACTTACAAAAGTAAAGTTGGAAAAAGTCTGTTTTGTCCACACAGCAGAACAGAGAGGAGACACTCTTTATTATGTGGAAGGTGTGATAAAGAGATAAGGCGCCCACCATTCTCAGATCCACCGGGAAAAGAAGTAATGGGTTTACAGTGTAGCAAAAGACATCAAGATTATTACGCTGTTCTAACATCTAGAGATAAATAAGGATTCAAACTGACTAGCAGACATACCGTGGAATCTCTGTAATTACAGATTTTCAAAAAACAGGCTAAACAAACATCTGTCAGGAACGATGTATATTTAGCTCAGCCTGTCCTTAGGACTGTGGATGGATAACAAATTTTCCATCCACATTTTCTATGACTACAGTAGGGTGAGAAGACGAAAATTCGACACTCCAAAATAATGAAATCCACTTCTGTTGTTTTAGAAATAGAAAGGATACAGAGCAACACAACATCAAGACCTTTTTAAAATTATTCCTATGAAATTTTACTTTTGTACATTTACTTTGTATACTTTTAAGTTGAAGCATATAACACTAATACAGTTCAAACACTCCTCTGGAAAGCATTTTTTCTATACAGAAATGGTTAAATCGCAGGATTGAGTGTTAAAGCTGAAATTGAACATTTGCAGATTTAATTTCTAAGGTCAAACAATTCCACTTTCATACTTCACACTTTTTGTTCATTTTTCACCCCTTTCAGTTACTCTAAGTTGTGTCACTGAAATCATTTGCTTATCACAGAACATTTAACCTGACCCCTCCTAACACTGACATTTTCTTGCAGCAAAACATCAAGGCACAAAATCCTACACTCCCTCAACACTTAAACATGAATGCTGTCTTCAATTAGTATGTCTTAAAAAATTCTTCATACAAGATGTCTTCAACATGTTAGTACACTCTTACTCTCGTAAGACACCTTATTAATAAGCCAACTTACTTTGATTTCCCCGTGTTGTGGGCCAGACTCCATTCTTGCAGCCTCACTGAGAACAACAGCAATACACAATTGGTGTCTCAGTTTTTGGATGCAGGTATCAATCAGAAGTCACTACTAAATGTTAATGAACAGTACCTATTTCAAACTCTTTTTTCAAGAGAGAATTCCCTTCACAACACCAAGCCAAGCTGCATCCACAATTTTGATTGTATTAAAATATGCTTTTAAGAACGTGAAATATGTCTACTGAAAGATGTGCCCATTTGATATATAAAGATTTAGATTTCTTCAATGGATACGTGACTGCAACAACTTGTGCTTTTCACTAATTAAAATTAATGGCATTAATTTATTTTGGGGGGGGGGGGGGGAGGTGGAGTCCTTGCTCAGCCCACTTAAGGAATTCCAACATTTCATGAATTAAAAAAAGAAATTAAATGTGGCATCCATAAACACACTAATCATCCTTTGTACAAATGTATATAGCAATAGTTAGAAGACACAACTGAGGTTGTGATCTACTCCAAAGAACTGAAATAATTTAATAAACCCAAATTTCCTTCCTTCTTGGAAAAGGTGAAGGTCAGTTCTTCTGTTTCGCTTCAAGTATAAAGGAAGTGTTTGTATTGCAGATATGCAAGGCCTGTATACTGTTTTTCCCTACTTCAGCCACACACTCTTCTTTGAGGCTATTAGTGATACTAACCTAGTGGAAGAACTGTGAGATCAGAAATACTACAACTGTGTACGTTTACCTCTCTTCCTACTGGTACATTATGAGTATTTAGAGGGCAGATGGAGCGATTATCTCCTCTAATCATCTTTCATTTGTGCATCTCAGAACAACCACAGTAATGAGGAAAAACATAAAGGAATTTGTTTTGGATCACACTTTCTATGGGAAGTTGCAAAAAAGTACCCTGCAAGTTGCTTTATACATCCAGTAGAAACCCAACTAATATAAACCAAGACACTTCAACCACAGGCTGCAAATTTGTCAAACTCCAATAGAAAAAGGTTTTCAGGTTAGAATGCTGGGTTATATAATTGCACAAGCCCTGTACACTCAGAGTCTCATGAGTAAAGCCTATAGAACCAAGCTACCTAAAAAGATAACGATCTCTGAAGATGTTGAATCAAGTACTTCTGAGAATTTTCACTACTATTTTACCTCTCATGTCTGCAGAGCTAATAAAGCCATATATAAAAATATTACATACTTTCCCATATTTCACAAAGGAAAATAAACATATTTATATGGAAACAATATTTTGATCTTTTTCTTTCTAAAGTGACGAACACACACTTTATTGCAGCAGCTGCTGACCTTACTGAAATTTCACTAGGTTCAACCTCTTTGAACATAGATTTTTGGAAGCATCACATCAAATATCGTCAGTTCCCAGAGTCATAGTAAAAGTACACCTTTAACCCTGTTCAAATACATAACAATGCTCTGGCCCTAAATGCAAAAGGTGCAAAATTCCAGAAGAAGGTACCTTTTCCTGTTATTCCACAAAGAAGAGGGGTAAAAAATATTGACTGTTAATATCCAACTCACCTTTCAAAGAAAACCCCTATTTTCAATCCAGAGAAAATTAAGTGATTAATATACTACACCTATATTTAAAAAAAAAAACCCCAGCTTGGTAAATTTTCAGAATGCTTCCCTCAGAAGACCTCTGTAAGTCTGGTATTCCTCAAGGCCCAACAATATCCCTGTCACAGAATAATAGGTCTGGTATTCCTCAAGGCCCAGGTTTTCAAAGACAGAGCAGTAATGCCTTTCGGAGGCATTACAATCAATTCCACTTACGCTTACAGGCAAGGAGAGCCTTCCGTATTGTGCAGGCCAGAGCCTGGCATTAAACGCTATTTTTCCTGAAACCCTTCTTACTGCTTAACCACTCAAATGGCTACAGGCTACTGTCACACATGTCAAAACTAACAGCACACATCCTTTTCCATTACCAGCCCCCAATTCAGCTCTCAAACAACGTTAGGAAAAATTTCAGGACAACAGACAAAAACATGGATTGCTGGTGGTTTTTTTGCATGCTAAAAGTGCGAGCCAGGGAATAAATAAAACACGACATGCAGAGATCAATTCCTCAAATTAGATTGTATTAGCTCCAACGCACAAAAATTACTCGCTAATGGCAAGGGTGGTACTACTCCTGAAAGATTACAGGCAATAAAGAAAAACAAAATAAAAAACCAACACCAAACCCACAAGCTCCAAGGGGCCCTAAAGACGAGGGAACAGACCAAAACCATTTCCTACGCACCTCCTACCCCCCCACACCTTCCCAGCTCCTCAGGGAAGGGCTCGCACGTCCTCAGGAGCGAAGCAACCAAGCAGGAACCAAGCATCAAAGAAAGGGAAGAAGAAGACGCCACCTACCTGTCCCAAAGGCTTTGGCCACCAGCCAGGCGAGATTACAGGCGATTTTCGCTCGGGAGAAGTCATAATGGTCAAAGGGTTTGATGGCAGGGACAATGAAAGTCTTCCTCATCTCCTTGGCGTCTGCGACATCCCCCATCTTCGCACAGGACCCCTGGCAATTCAGAACTTACATGGTTGTTCTCCCTCCTCCTCCCGCGGCCGGGAGAGACGGCTGTAAATACGCCGACAGCAGCTGAGGGCAGCGCTGAACCCAGCTGTCCGTAAAGGGCTAACGCCGCCTCCCGCCTTCCTCTACACAGGAATGTGGCAGAGCCCGAGTGTCCTCTTCTTCCTCCTCCTCCTCGTTCTTTGTCTCAATTCACTCACGACGCCACCCCCCACACCCCGAAAAACGGCCCCCGCCGGCCCCAGCCCCCCCTTCCCCGGGGAGACCCTCCGGCCAGGGCTGGGCGCCCCAGGCCGCCACGGCCGCCAGCCCTCCGGCCTAGGGCGGGAGTCGTCGTCGTCGTCGCCGCTGCCAAGGCCCCCGCAACCGCAGCGGGCCGGGACGCGGCCCTTCCCGGCCCCGGCGGAGGCGCCGAGATATCACAAACGCCGGGAACCGGCCCCAAAACGCTGCGCAGACCCACAGCGCCTCAGACGCCCCACCCCACCTCAGCGGCAGCCTAAAAGCCGGCCGGGAACGATGCCAGCTACCCCGCCGCCGCCCCAGCCACCCCCTCAGCACGGCGACGGACCCCCAGCTCCCCTCAGCAGCCGCCGCTGCGGTTTTTCCACCCGCGGCTGCCGCACTGGATGGGCGAAAGGCGGCTGCGCATGCGCCAAGGCCGCCACCGCCTCCCCGCTCGGGCGGGGCGGGGCGGGGCGGGGCGGGGCGGGGCGGGGCCGCCCTCCGCCGCCGGGCGGTCACGTGGCTGCCCCCCTCCCCACAAGGGGGGCTGTTGGCAGCGGCTGGGCCCTCGCCTCAGGCGGGGTCGGTCGGGGCAGACTGAGGGAGCGCGGGCGGGCCCGGCCTCAACCCAGTGGGAGAGAGGGGCGGAGCATTTCCCGCCGGTAAGGGGTCGCCTGGCGGTGTCTGGCTGTGCTTGGCTCTGGGGGAAAAGGGCGGTGTCCTTGGGCCATGGGGCCCGCCCGCCGCTTTCTACAGCGAGGCCGGGCGGGCCTCGCCGTCCGCAGCCCTCGGCCGTCTGCGGCGTCTCCTGGGAAGGTCGGGATCAGCACCAGGCGGAGGTGGTGGCGGCCGCCTCGCTGCAGGGGAGCCCGGTGGGCCGGGGCCGCGCTGACGGGAGGCGGGAGCGCCGCCGGAGAGGCGGTCTCCTCATCCCTCTCGTGTGTATTTGTCTCTCCTGTTTTAAATTGCTTCTATATATAACTTCTCAAAGGGTCGGGTACAAAAAAAAGACAGAGCCTGAAAGTGGTTCATGGCCTGTTCACATAATAACTGTAATAACAGGTAGTAGTAACGATTTGCCCTAGACACCATCTGCTGTCTCACTCACAGGTACCTGGGCTGGTTTTGGAAATGTATAAAACCACTTCAACTTTCCTGGGTGGAAAGCAGTATTAGTCACAGTAGGAACTAGTAACCGGGTGATTAATGACCTGCATTCAAAGAGAATGGGATGAGTTATCCTTGAGGTGCGGGTCTGAGGGTGCGGCTGTGATGGTGTCCGGCTGCTGCCCATGGGAAGGCCTGGCCTCTCCTTTGCGTGGGCCCTGTGTAATTGCGCGACCAGCAGTGCCAGGGGGTACTAAATTTGTGCTTTTTGGCAACAAATAGTTACTAGGTTGGTGTAATGTAGAAGTGCACCCTTCCCTGCCAGCCTGGGTGCTCTAGCAGTTCTGTGCTGAGCCAGTTCAAGAAGCTGACCTGGCTGAAAATTAATGGTTTTGTTTTGTAGTTAGTTTTTTATTTGGCTGAGCTTTCTTTGGTCACGGAAGGACCACCCCTGACTTGGAGTAATTATTAGCTAACCTGCCTTTTTTTTTTCTCTCCCCGTCCTTTGTGGTAATTTAGTGTCTTCCCAAACTGCTGCAGTGGAGGATGGCAGTCTGAGGTGTGGCTTGGGCTTGGGGATTTTTTTTTTTTGGCACCACTGAATTTGGAAAAGAATATTTAGACACAGTCTTAGCATGACACTGTTAGGTTTCAAATATTATTTTATCCAAACTGTTTTTTCTTTGTGTTTAAAGTGGACTGTGAATTGAGCTGTAGTGAGATTTTACCATTGTTACATGGCTATGTGTGCGCTTCTAGCACTTCATGTACACAATGATACAAATATTAGGAGGCTATAGTATACTTTACAGTTTTACAATCCTGAATCTCTATTTACTGGTAATGAGGAAATGAAAGGGTTGTGGAGGTCAGAATCTGAAGAGATTATTACTGGCTGTCTTCCTATATGCTCTCTGGGATGGGATTCCCAAACTGTCACGCATACCACTCATAAGTGGTACGTAGCTAGCTACAAAACTAGGACCTGCTGTTGGCAGTATTCAGCAGAAGGGAGAGGAGGAGGAAAGTGAAGAAATCCGTGCTTTAGCACACTTATGACTGAAATTCGCAGATCCTCTACAGCAGAAATATGAACAATAACACCAAATTAACATACAGGTGTGAATTGTGAAAATGTTCTCTGTTCAGGAAAAGTATATGCTTAGTTTTCAACAACTAAGGTAAAACTTGTATTCACACGTTTACCTGAATTATTTTTTTATATATAATTTAGAAATAAGTTATATTAGACACTTTAACTAATACTTTTTTATATTGCTACTAGAAAAATCATTTAATTTTTCCTGTATATTTAAGAACAAACACCTCAAATTCGTAAGCTTTAAAACCTCAGATGATTAGAGCCAGAAAAAAATATACATGAACCAGATCGCAACTAATTTGTTTCTTGTATGAATAAGAAAATACCTAAAAATTGGATAAAACTACAGGAGAACATATTTAGGAAAACTAAGGCCGTTTTTTAGGTGTGATGGGTATAGGAGCCACTTTGAGAGATCAAAAAATTACAAACTAGTCCCTATAAAATAACATGAAACTTTCAGAAACTGCTTTCTTACAGAAACATGGCATAATCCAAATAAGGACTCATCAGTTATATTTAATGTACTCCTGTATTCATCATCTGCTGCTATGCACTTGTAAAACATCACATATACCTATGTACTGTACTATACGCTGAGACTAGTGACACTTACTGGAGCAAATAAAAATGTGGTCTGATCTTCCAAAATTCCTGCAATTGTGAGTCCCTTACCAAAAAAAAAAAAGTGAATATTGGTTTAGAGAATGTGTCTTAAAAATGGCAGTAGGTACAATTATGGATAGGTACATATAGGAGCATTGCTACCAGTCTAATTTAAAATGCAGAAGTGTTTGTGGGTGCAGCCTTTGTGCTGATGAAACTTGTTCAGAGTTACAGAACAAAATCTAAAAGAGCTGTGTTGTGGTAACTGCAATCAAAGTATTTTTTAATTTGGCCAGTGCTCTTAGAAGTGAATGCATGAATATGAAATCTAATATCTGTAAGTGAAAAAGAAGACATCACCACCAGTTGTTGTTCTTGTGCCAGTTCTTCTACTTTTGCAGACATGTAAAAATGTGATCTTGCATATTGCATTGTCAAAGACACCAATAGTCATCATGGAAAAGAATTAAAATTTGCTTTAATTGTTCAGAGTAGATAAACAGAAGAACTGAGTGAGGAGTCATCCCTTTCTGCTCTTGTTTATCTGTCTTAAAATATTTTAAATAGTGATAATCTCTTCTGTACACAATCGTTCTGCTGCAAAGTATTTTTTACTTCAAAGTTCATTCCAAGCGGAAAGATAAAGTATTAAGGATTCAAACAAGCAGCTCCAAATTTTTTTTTAATTTTTTTTCACCTTCTTTTTCCCTTCCTTTCCCCTCCTTCCTTCTACCCCAAATTAGAAACCCATTTGACTAGTTTTATCCTGTAATTACATCATAGGCCTGATTCTTCACTCTCATGTGTCTAGCCATTTATACAGTGGGTGTACCTAGCCTGTAGTCAGTGTCAGGCCACAGGAACAAATATGACCATGAAACTATGAATAATGATGTGGATGACAGTTGTTGCTAATAGTCTTAACCTTAGTAGATAGTGGAATGAGCCTTGACTAATGATTTTATATCTCTGGTTTTTCACTTGTTTTAAGATTCACTTGGTGTATGAAGAGGCCACGTATGGAGTAGATGCCCTTAGACTAAATTCAGGCTAGTGCTAGAATTATAGAGAGTGTTCAGGCTGGAATAAGATTTCATGCATAACTTCTTCCTTCATAATACTTGATGATAAAGGTAAAGTAAAATGTTTTAAATTAGCAATACCATTACAGTTTTTGCTGTGGCACTGTCTATAGCCAGGCTCAGTGCTAGTGAACAGGCAGCTTATCAGGCTACATACAAAGGGTAGTAAAACCATTCCCATTTCAGATTAGCTGGTTGTATTAGGGCAAATCCACACACACGCAGCAGTTCACAGCAGCTCTTCTGCCATGTAATGCTTCAGTCTTGATATTGGAAAAAGGCTAGGAATAACACCGTGGAGATATTATCTTTAATGCTATCAAATTTGCCTATTTAAGATGATCCCATCTGTTTGCCTTGGCTTAGAGGTATCAGTCATGATAGAATTGGTAGTAGCTGAGGGGAGGGGTGTGCCTTGTGGCTTGTAACCTCTGGCAAAGAGGCAGCGTGCACAACTTGATGTGGTGCTGTCAGCATACAGACCAAGAACCAGTCATGTCCCACTGATTCTTGAGAAACGTGCTTGTTGACTTCAGCAGGTTTTGTGCTGGGTGTGTGAGGTTGAACAAGTAATCTATAAATGATTCTGTAAGGTTATTACAACTTAAGGATGACTTGTGAAATGGAATTACTGATATTCTAGCCTCCTAAACCCTATGATATTTTATTAAATATACTTCTTTATAAGTAATGGTAAACCCAGTAAAACTGTAAGATTTAAGAAATTATATTTTAAAATAGGTATTATCAAGTGAGTGATTGTCTGAATTATTAAACCTCTTTGGCATTATTACTGAAATGTATGTATGTGGTTTCTGCAAGCTAGGAGTTTTCTCAGAGCATAATCTTGGAGGGGAGTATGTTCTTCCTGTTTCAGGATGATAAAAAAGTACAAGAACAGTTACATAATTATTGTATTTCAAATTCTTTATTAATTTGTAATCAGAAAGTGCTGAGGCATTTAAAAGGGACAAAAACAGTTTACCAACTTTACAGATTCTAGTAGAGTAATAAGTCAAAAGGAAAATAAAACATTTTATGACATTTTAACTTGGATTGTCCGTGATTTTTGATATGGTTAAAAATTAAAACAGGTAAAAGGTAGAGTAATAGCTATTTTAGTATATTTACTACTAAATCTGCACAACCAAAAAGCTGCCCAATGAGAATCAAATGTGGTACCTAACCGTAGCTTCTCTTAATACTTGGATGTTACTGGTTTTATTTCCTGAACTTGGCTTTGACCTATTGGAGCTCCATGAAAGGGGGGGGAAAAGTCTTCGTCTTTCCCCACCCAATTCCACTGAGACACCAACCATGCAACAGATCTGTCTCTTTCCTGTGGTCTGTGAGAGGCAAAACCTCTCATCTCCCTTGACAGTGATGGCTAGTTGGTTTGTTTGTCTTTTTCACTGGTTACTTTGGTGTCTTCTGAGATTTTTTTTAAATTAATTTTTTCAGTTTTTTAATCTAGTTTTCACACTGGCTGCTTTTGCGTTCTGTCCATCTGCTGGAATTGTGCTTGTGCTAGGGGGTTTAGGTGAGTTTTCTTCACAGGTGTGCTGTGCAGTACTCCTTAATTCCAGTGCTTTCTCTTTCTTGACATTACACTGTTGTCAGGTTGTCTGTGAAGAGAGCAAATACCCTGCTATAACTGATATTTTCTTATTATAAACTTTAAAAAATATGAAATAGATTCTACCCTCTTTCAGTAAGTGAAATCTGTGTACTGTTTCTTTTAAGGCCACCTAGTGCCTGATGTGTTTTCTAAGGAAAATCCTAAGCATGATTTTATGGATGTAACCTTTAAATTAGTAAATAAATAAGTGTCTGGTGGGAAATTTTCATTAAAAAAACCCAAAAACAAACCACCTTTGTACAAAAATAAAATGCAATGTTATTACCATTATGGTACCTGTTAGGTAATGCTTTATTTATGCTCCAGTTCAGAGGAAAATGGGCATGACTAGTTTTCAAATTGTACATGCAGGTATAAGAAGTTTAAATGAGTTAACAGACTTTTTCACGAAGTCTGAACAAGTGCGAATACTAAATTGTGCGCTTTTTTGCTGTTGAACTATACTCCATTGAAGTGACTGGCTGATTTTTTTTTTTCCTTCTGCTTCTACATGTGAAGAAAGATCTGAACGTTCATAAAAGCTCATTTGTTTTGAGCATACACATGATTTATTAGCGGAGCATGAATAGACTTCAGTTCCCCATCTTTTGGCCCTGCTTTCAGTTTCCACTGAAGCCTATGTCTGTCTGAATGAGACCAGCAGTAAATAGGAGAGAATGCTCTGTTAGAACAGTAAAACTCTGGTGTCATTTAATCACAGCAGAAATATTTTTTGGAAGGGGTGGTAGTGAAAATGGATGAAGAGAGAAAAGCAAGGGAATAGCATAGGACACTACCCAACGAAGGATTTTTTTTCTATGTATCTTCTTTGAAACATCATAATCCATTTTTTCACTGACTTCTTTAGGCAGTTTCTCTGTTTCCCTTAACTTCCTGAGAAATTGCGTATTTTTGAGGAAATTTTGATGATTACTTTAGGGAGCAGGTGTAAATAGCTGGTACACTGCTTAAAAAGGGGCTGTGGAAAGTGTGTATCAAAGCTTTTTATTGTAACCCTTCATTTACACATAGTGACCCTTGATGGTGTTGGAGATTTTGATTATGCATGCATGGTAAGGTCATCACAGCCTGAGTGCATAGAACTCATTCAATTCTGTGTTGGCATAACTTAATTTATTTATAATATTTTCTGAGTAGCTTTACAAGATGTATGCCTTACAGTTCGTTTGAAAACATTTTCAATATACAAAAATGTATAGGATGTCTAAGCCTCATATAGAACAATTTGATTTAAATACTCGCATATTTCAATATATATTAGAAACATGGAAAGAGCAACAATTATTTTAATAGTTGCCTTAAACTAAATGTGTGTGTGTGTGTATATATATATATCTTAATAGAAACTTGTCTCCAACATTTTAAGCTTTAGGTTAATCATGTGTGTAGTTCCCATTTAAAAATCAGTGGTGCTACTGACATGATTAAATTTGTGTATACAATTGTGTTTATGGATTAAGGGTGTCATGAAGAATATTAATTTTTTAAGAAATAACCTGGATGATTTCTTTCTTCCAGAAAGTCTCAAAAGATTGTTGCCTACAAAAGGTTTATACATATCTGGTTATTCTGTCCTCATATGGTATTCTTGCTATATAGTAGACATGGCTGTGTTAAAGCATAGGGTGTTATCTCGGCTTTCTCACCTGGGCAGGGAGCAGTCATGGGTCCACTTGTTGGCACAAGGAATAGAAATGTCCATCATCATCACAGATGTCAGAAACAGCCCTCTCTTTTTATTAGCCAGCGTAGTTAAATACAAATGAAAGAAGGGGGCAAGCAGGCTGAAACTTGTTGTTCAGGGAATGTTTGAGCCCTCTTTGTGATGGCTACTGCCCTGGAAGCAGTCTGAGACAGGCAAAGTACACCTGGGACTCCCACTTCTGCACAGTACTTCATAATGCCTTCATGATCCAGGGTTTGTCTAACAGCCACAGCACAGACCTTATGGGTGATAATTTACTAAATGAGGGAAGAATCAGCTTGGGGAAGAGTATGCTAGTAGGCACCGTGTTGAATCAAGGGAATCATTATATGAAACAAAAAAAGCAACCCCTGGATATTTTATACAAGAACAGGGACTTGCTGGGATATATACCGATCAGTTTGGAGAATGTAGGGTAACAGAACGGATTTCATTGCAATGAACCCTGTGTTGATATAGGTCCAGCTTGTTCATCTGAGTATTTTGCTATGCATAGGGCAACTGTTGAAACTGGGTACTTGGGAGTCTCTGTCCCAGCTGGTAGTATGCTCTTTCAGAAGTGGCAAAAGCAGTAAGTTGTGGGCAACAGAAAAGATGGGGAAGCAAAAACTGGCTCAGTAAGAAAGTGTATCCAAGGTGCAGGGCACACTGCCGTGTGTTATTCTTTTATCGCCGAAGTCTTAAGTGGTATTGTACTGGTATAATTAGGAGTACTATTTGACTACTTTGAGTGAAGAGATGAACTGAAGGTGGGATACTTACAAACAAACTGATGAAAAATAAGAATTATAAATGCTATTTATGTTGTAGTAGGTCGTAGAAGTTCTAGGCAGAGGTCAGGATGTCACAGTGGAAACGCAGAACAAACCAGTAGTAGGTCGTAGAAGTTCTAGGCAGAGGTCAGGATGTCACAGTGGAAACGCAGAACAAACCAAACTGTTTTAGTTCAGAGTCAGAATGATAAAGTTTTAGTTTTTGTAAAACTAGGCAAGCAGTTACAAATAAAGCTTTGATATTATTGCATTGCTCTGATTTCACTACTTAAGAGAGCCCAGTCCCACAGAAATATCCTCGCTACTGCTAGAGAGCAGGTTTCCTGCGTATCAACAGAAGATTAAGAGCCGTCTGCATGGAGATGCTCTGTGTCTGTGCTTCTGCTGGCTCTTTAATCATTGAAGGAAGACTTGTCATGCTTCCCAGGGCCAACACCCTCTTGTAAACACTGACTACCTTTGTGGTTTCTTGCAGAGCAGACGGTGTCAGTAGTACAGAAGCCTTTTTCACTACCTTGCCTTTTTGCTCCAAGTTCCACTGATCTGGTAGGAGCTGTTTGTTCTTACTTGTATCTTCTCTGGCTAGCCATGTTTTTCCCAGTTCAGGTTGTATAGTGCAGAAGTGCTCTATTTTCAAGTATTTACATCAGTAATATCAAGGGGATCTGAGCACTGTGACTTATTCCAGTTCATACAAACTCCTCAAGAATGGTAAAGTCCTCATATACCCAGCACATTTGGCTGAATTACAAGTAATGTCAGAGGAACTGTTGTTTCATAGGATTACTTAGTTTTAATTTGCATTGAACTGTAAGGTAGGTAGAGATATTCTGGGGGATACTGTGCTCTAGGCACATTCTCCTGAGGGAAAACCCAAGTTAGTCAAGAAAATGAGCAGAAACATTTCTAGGCTGCTCTGTCTCATGGTATTTTCTGGTCCTGTTCCTTCCAGTGTTTCCTTTGAAATTACCTCACCAGATCTATTCAGAACAGTTTTATAATTTATTGGTATGTTTTCACTGTCTCTTTTAGTTTGGATTGCTAGAATTCTTCCTCTTGGGCATAAGCCTAAGCCACCACTTTTTCACATCTTAGGCAACCATCATAGCCTTCTTGCTTCTTGACATCTCTCTGTTGCCTGAAAGAGTGCTTCCTTAGCTTCAGCTCCAATCTGTGGCGTGCCTGAAATCTAATTTCTATGTATCTTGCTAGTTGCCACAGGAAACAATATTGCTTTGGCAAGGAACTGTGCAAAATGACCTTGTCCTAATGGGTCATGTGCCAAAAAAGAAAACCGGAACACTGAAATTGGACTTTTGCACAGCTTTAAGCTTTGAATCATTTGGTTAAAAACAAAACAAAAACAACTCTGCATAATTTAACATGGAAATTCTAGGCTTATGTTTTGTAAGAATAGTGTGTTAAACTTAGCCAATTTTTTCACAAGCTGGCCTTATACCCAAGTCAGCTGAGTTGTATTAAGAATTAGCACAAATTTAATCCACCAAATTGTTTAGCAGACAGAATCCCATGAGTGCTTCATATGCATTTCATGCAGTCTGTCTTAAAACAAAAATACACATCTGTGGAGTCTTTACCATACAGCACAAAAGTCTCCTTCCACACTGCAATACTTCAGACTTAATACCAAAGGGTTAGAAAACATATAATGATCTGAGCTGTCAACTTGCTAACCAGAGACTTTTTTCAATAAAGCAACTAGAAAATATATGAAGTGCTAAATTGTTTACCATATTTAGTGTAAATTGAAGTTATTCCAAAACTTGGAAATATGTTTTAAAACTTGTAATCTGCATTCTTTTGAACTGGGCATTATCATGCTGGATTTTTTTTTGCAGCCAAGTTACAAATCCCAGAAAAATAAGGTTTGCATGGAAAGTTCTTGGCAGATCTCTCTTGGAACAGCGCAAACAAAACTGCTTAACAAGGAGGCATTCATTATTTCTGTCTTGTTACCCTCTGTTATTACAGAGTCAACAGCTGTAAGGTTACTGGCATCTTTGAATCTTTCTAACAAAAAGCATAGGGAGCACTCATTCACGGCTGGTAGTGAGCGATATGTTGCATTTTTGAGGCTTACTTTCTTTTTAATATCTATTATGCTTCATCAAGCTGAGCTAATGCATTGTCGGCATGTTCTCACAGTAAACAAAGTTTAGGAAAACAACTGAATTTCAGAAGGACAAATCTGTTGGTTTACCTTTAGCAGCCTGTGGTCCTGAAGTGTGCAATTAAATCACAGATGGACAGCTTAGTGTCACTATGTCATGAGAAGTGGTGGTTTGTCTGTTTAGTACTTATAACAAGTAATTGATAAATACTGCGAGTGATTCACAGAAGCAAAAGCTCAAGAGAGAATTAAAGGCTTTATATTTTTTTGAACTTTGGTGTTTCTCATCTCTTTTGGTTATCTTGAATACCATAGTCTCATATAATTAGTGTTTATTAGTATTTTTACTTATTCAATGCTTTCAAGTTCTCAGTTTTATCACACCTTGTCTGTATTTGTTTATGTCTAGCTTAAAAGAGAAAACAAACCATTCTCTCTTTCATGCAATAAAACTTAATTACACAGAGTTTTAGATGTATCCCTTAAGACAAAAGTACTTCAGTTTTCTGTTTTCATATTTAATAGTATACTTCCTTACAGAGCTTTGTAAGAGCAACATCCATGAGAAAAATCCATACACTATCATGTGTTTGGTGCAGTGCCATTCTCTGACTGATCAGAGGAGCCAAGCCATGTTCTGAGAACGTTTTCATCTCATTTTGGGTAGATGGGGATTTTGGCTGGATTTGTGTGAAGGGATGGAGTGGAAGCTGTTTTCAGACGAGTCATTTCTACTTCATCGGTTTGGATTTGGGGGGGATAGTTTTAATTGTTGTGCTGGTACCAGCAAGGGCTGATTTAGCTGGAAGTGAACTAGGAGGTCAATCATTTTGTCTGAACTGGGTTTCTCAGAAGAACATAAACGAGAGCTCCCCGAGAAACCTGTAAGTAGAGCCAAGTTTTGACATGGTAAGTATTCAGAGGTGGACTGTTAAGGCTTAGGGTAAGGTTAGTTTGGCATTTGCGTAGACTTGGTCCCCTCTTCATTTACCTCATCTGTCTTTGGACTGATGCATGGGACTTTGGTATTCCCAGATTGGGATATAGCCTAAAGCCTTTTACTCCCTCACTGACAAGGGACTTTATGCCAGAAGATAGGTATAAATGATGCCGAGACCTGCTCTTCGGTCCTGTTACTTTGTCATTCTTCAATCTGTGCTTTTTGGTCTCAGTAGGATGACTGTTACACATTTATTTACACAGTAGTATTTGCCTGGGAGGGCAGTTCATCTTTGCTGTGAGTGAATATCAAAGTGCAAGGATGAATTCAGTTTAAATATATGATCAGATTAATGATAATTCTTTTCATTGATGAAGCAAGAAAAATGAATAAGCAAATTAAATTACTGGAATTTAAAAAAATGTTTTCACTTACAGATTACATAGGTGTTTTAACTCCTTAAAATTTGAGTAGTGTGTTGGTTCGGTAGTGACTTGATCATGGCATGTTTAGCTATATTGAAATACATTTTTAGAATTTTTAGAATGTTGCAAATGGCTATGCGTTATTTAGTAAGGAGGAACTGGCGGAAGACTTGAGCCCTGCTTTTCCAGCTTCCCAGGGTTATGGGTATTTGAGTTTATGAAAAGGAAATTGTGTGTGTGTGTGTGGGAGGAGCATTAACCATAGCAAATTTTAACAAAATTTTCACTCATTATTTTCTTTGCATAAGAATTAAATAGGAAAAACATATCTAGGGAAGGAACAGTGAAATTGACGCACATGTTTTGGAGATAAAAGAAAGTAAAAAATGGTTTGCCTTTTGAAATTGAAGCCATCTGTTATACTTTTATCTTTAAAAATCGTGGACAAATGGCCTACTTGATGACCAAGTATTTATATTCATTACAATTCTTTTGGAACAGATTTTAGCTGAAGTTGTGATTTTTTTGGTAAACTAAGTCACAATTCTTTTATCTTCTGTTTTGCTTAGCAGAATGTACAATGTCTTTTTTTAGCACGTGACAAAGATCTGTGCTAGTGAAATTAATGGCAAGTACTCTGCAGGTCTGCAAAATTAGTATCGGAGACCTGCAGTATGAGTCAGAGGAAAAAAAAAAAATATCCATGAGGTGAGTTTTTTTAATTAAACTATTAAGACTGCATTGAATGCTCTGTAGACAAAGAGTGACATTTGAGAAATTTAGCAATCCGCAGGCTGGAGCCCAACAGTAACAGTCACTTAGAACAGTGGTGAAGGCTGACACAAAGGAAGCTTTTTGAGACCTGAATCCTGGAGCTGTGTTGCCACCAAGCCTTATGCTGGCAGAAAGTACAGCAGCTGGAAGGATCCTCTGTTTTCTAACAGCTGCCGGTGGCTTCCAAAGGCAATAGTCACAGCTGGCAGTCACTCAGTAAGTGGGGACATCCTGAATTTGGCTTCTACTCTGGCAACAGTGAGTTGGCTTTTTGTAGATGCAGTTATAGCCTTTCCATGGCCTTTAATAATTTTTGTGTGAGGGATTCAACTAGGCAAATTTTAGACTTCATGCAGAGAAAGAATAGGGGCCAAATATAACATAGGGAAGTATGAAGGTTAAAATCAGATTAGTATTGGTGTAGATTTTAACAGGATGACTGGTAAGAAGTCTAGTTTCTAGCCAGCTCTCTTGTGTGTTTTCCAGACCATTCTTTGTACGGTGGTTTCTGCTCTCAAAACTAGCAATGCTGGTAGGAGTTTTAGAGGTGGAAAGGGAAACTTATTATCCATTTACTCAAAAGGCTGATGATGTAAATTTTTCCTTCAGTCTGTCACACTAATGGATTATAACTGTGCTGCTTCCACCTGCCTCCCTGTAGTACAAATGCAATGTACCAGAGCATAAACTGTTACATTTATCATACTTTCTGATTAATTGAGAAAGGTCTTAATCTCTTAAGAAGTGATATGGTAGGAAAGAGAGTTTACTCAGGGGGCAGGTGGTCATATTCATCGAACACAGGTCATCTGGCAAACTGGAACTTAATGATTCCTGTTGTCTCTTGTGGATTTTCTTTTCTTCCTCTCCCATCCTTTTGTCTCAGACCCCAGAGCCTTGAGGGGGGAGCAGGGGCAGGGGGAAGGGTTTAATTTCAGTAAGTGCGTGTTGTGGGAGTGTTGTCTTGTTTTTAGAATAGATGCCAATTTCATATGCCTCCAAACAGCCTTATTAATTGGAACACAAATCTAAATGGCAAACTGGTAAGCAGCTTTCAAATATAATGTTTTATATCTTCTCAGAAAGAAAAATGGATTAATGTGAAAGGAGAGAACTTTTCATTCTGAATTCTACATCTCTAATTAAGTTATATTTCAAGATTTATTTAATCTTGTTAATTTCCACCTGAATTCTCTAAGAATCTGGGTTCTGGTTTATTGCTTACTGAAGTCACTGGAATTTTAAAATTGTCTTTGCAATCTCTTGATCAAATCCTTATTCTGTACATCTTGGAGACCCAACACAGATTTGCATGTTGGTTTAAAGATTCTCATATCCTAAAAATGTTCTTTTGAATTGTAAAAAGTTACTCTGTATCTTGTACAAAGAAGCTGGTAATTGCATTCAGTGTAGTTTTTACAGTTGTGCTAAGGCTATGGTGATATTAAATTAGAGAGTCCATCAATTTTTGAAGTAAATATTATATGCAGTATTTGAGCATATAATCACATACATTAATTATGTTCATAATTTTTGCATGATTTGCCCTGTACAGTTATTTCCCTATGGACTAGTGGCATTTAATGATGGGCCTTCAGGGCAAGACTGCTGTTTTGGTTTGTGTTTTTTTTTTTTTTTTAAAGAAAACCTACTGCAGTAATATGCTTCAAGAATTCACATTTAATTAGTTTATTTTTTAATTCCAATTTTACCACAGATTTCTGCAAAGACTAATATCAACCAATATTTGCTTACAGTGTGTCTCTTCAAACAAAGAGAGTGCTCAGGAAGCCTGAAAATCTTAGTCCAAGACTTCTTTTACCAATTATTTGCTTTCAAAAAGCTTAGGAGTTGCCTGTATGGATTAAGCAAAATTAGAAAAGCTAGGCCTCAGAATAAGTATACTGTACTAGCAAAATCTGTACTAAATCAGGACATCTTGTATGAATATTATCAGAATTAACTAGTTAATGGTTAGCCACCATTATTTATTTTTAGATTATCTTGATATTTCCTGTGTGGTTCCTTTAAAGCTGTAATTTGGAAGCCAGTGGAGTCATTGACTCACTGATTCCTTCAGTCAAAGAACTATTCCTTAAGTATGGTTTGGGATGCTGTTGACTACCTACCTACAAATATGCTGAGTGGCTTCAAAATCACAAAATGTTAAAGAAGCAGGAAAATATTTAGTTTCATTGCATCAGGTGGAGCAGATATAGGCGCCAATCCCCGAGTAAACATTCTTTGACCTCTGTGCCGTCTGAATGTAAAGAGATTCCTCCTCCCTTCTACCCAAGCAGTGGATGTTTTCTTAGCTGCAATTATATGTATTGGGGCACGCTTCAAAAAAAAATAGTTCAGGGAATAAATTTTATTCTTTAAGTGACATCTTCATAAACTTCATGCTCTTCAGCCATTATAACATTAAAAACAACATTAAGGCACTGGGATTCCTTAGTTTAGAATAATGATACATAGGATACATGTTGAGATATTTAAAATAATTAATAGCATAAAGGAAAAAATCAAAACTATTCCTCTTGATGAGACACATTCTTTTGAGGCACACTTCAGTTTTCAGATCTGTCAGTACTGACACTTGCCACTTGAGGGAGTGATGCATTAGGTGCTATTTGGGCACTAATGTGAGTCTATTCTCAGCAGTTTTGCATACACTGGGAGCTCACTCTAAGTGGAATATTCAGACATCACATGAGGATATTTTGCCTACAAAGGAAACTTAAAATGCACTGTATTAAAATGTTTTGGACACTAACCCTTTGGGATGTATTTACCAGTTAATCAAATCACTGCGTGGAACTTGAGAACACCCTGCTTGCCAGATTCATGGAGAGGTGCCTACAGGTTGTGTTCTGGTACAGGTTTTAATTAACAGGGTCGCTCTGGGAGGTATCGCTGTGGACAGCTGAGGCATATGCTACAGTCAAGCAGCTCTTTGAAATGCTTGTGACACCGTCTCTGAATTAGTATGCAGAATGCCTGTTTCTTATGGATTTAGTGTGCCTGGGAGAAGAGGGATTTCAGACTCCTGCTTTAATCCAATCTTGTTTTCCTGAATTATTTATTATTTGCAAGTGATGGGAAAGGTTGGTTCATGCTTCTAGAGAATGGCTGTGAGCTGTTTTAGGGCAAAGTGCCTGTTTTTAAATTGAGGGCAGGAATTCAAGATGCCACACTTGCTTTCTGTATATTTAGTACAGAAACACCGAGTGAATATAGATAAATCTTCTTGATATAATTTAAACTAGACCAAAAAGTGTCATACCTTAGTACTAATAATTTGTGCTTGAATTATTGTTTTCATTATTTATTTTGACATTTAATCAATAGTTGCTATCTTTGTTATTCTAACAGAAATTTGCATAAAATTGAAATAATCTGTTGCTGTAATCTACTAATCTACTATTAATCTATGTAGTAAATCTATGTTGGTATGTATTAGTCCTTTTGGATATGTGGGTTTGTGTGTGCATTCTTACATTTCTGTAGCTCCTAATATTTTAGAAGTCATGCTGAAGAGGCGTATTAATTAAAGCATTTGAACAGGGGGTTCTACATAATACTTTCCTAGGCTGCTATTGTACTGGAACATAATCAGCATAGACAAGATGAAAAAGTTATAAATTCTTGGTGTTTTACTAAGTAAATGAAATAACAATGTGACTATACAAAATACAGATGCTACTTTTTTTTTTTTTTCTTTACATGACCTGGAAACCTTAAGATTTTTCCATTATGACATCCCCGGATAAATTATCCAGCATGTGCAAAAATGACCGTACTAATTGTTAATGGTTTTCTAACAGGACTTAAACACAACTTTATTCAGCTGCTGCTTGAATTAACTAGTTTTATAAGGAAGAATACCAAGACAAAACCCTTGTAGGATATCTGAGAGCATCTTGTCTGGGCACATTTTATACAATCTGGTGAACTCTAAAGGTACAAAACTTGAAGTTCAGAAATCTTATTAAAATGTCATTCACCTCAGATCTGATTAGTAGCATCAAGAGCTGAGAGGATAGGAATTAAATTGACCAGGGCTATCTGTTACTCTGACATCTTTCAGCATTCAAAAAAAGCTTAGGAAGATGACTGGACTAGAATATTTATGCTTTATTCCAGGAAAAAAGGCATTTATTTAGTGAGCTCACAAAGCACAGTATCTGTTCCAAAAGTGTTTTTGGTACATCTATCCTGATTGACTTATCCATGTAAATAAAGAATAACATACTGCATTCTGTGGAAGCTTGCACTCCTTTTCAGTTGGGAGTGCTTACTATAAAGCATATGACAATTTCAAAGCAGAGCATGTACTTTAATAATTTTGAGAAAGTAATGCATTTATGAGTACAGAGAGGGTCAAAGCAATAGCTGGAAAAAAAAATCCATTTTGCTAGTACTTTTGTTAATACCTGACTCATCATCATTTTGTTGGAAGAAAGACTGAACTATCAATAGCTGTCTAGCCCCTATGAGTTTATGTAGTTGTGTCTTGCAAGTATTCACGCCTCTGAATATCCATAGAGTCCTTTTCTAAAACTTAATTTCAAGATCTACTGTAGTCTTTTTCAGAGAAGGGGAGTGAGTGATGGGGAAACCCCAATTACAAGTCTGTGCAAGACCTTTTCCTCTTACCCTGCATTTTTTTAGTGTCCTTAAGACTTTTGTCAAGGAACCTCTTAACAGCTTTTGGAAAGTCAAGTATTCTGTATCAGTGACATTTCCCATAATCACAGAGGTGTCAGCCTTTTCTGGTAATACAGAACTTTTTTATTAGGTATTAACAGTTGTCCTTATTCAACAACTCTTTAAGGAATCCTAGATAATTGATGTTGTAATGAAAGAGAGGGAGACTGCTGTTTTTTATGAATAACATAATCCTGCAGACTGCTCAATACTTAGCTTCTTTTAGTCTTTAACCAGCTTGAATAATCTCTGTGACCTCCTTTTATCTTTACTGCTGTGATGAAGTCTCTGTTCATCTGACACTATTTTATCTACAGAAAATAAAGCTATTAGTGTGTATTATAAACAACAGTAGAGGCAGGTTTTCTGTTTGGAGAATGTCAATTTGTGTTGCAGTTATAATAATTTGTTATATAATAATGATCTTATAAAATGCAACATAGTGTGTGTATCTTCAAAGTGATTGTAAAAAAAAAAATAAATCAGTACGTAATTAGAAAGTGTTCATTACTAACAAAATAGTGTTCTCATGAAACAAATGCAGGGTACAGCAAAAATTGAAAGTCATGCATCTGTAAGTGAATCATGGAATACACCCACTGACTACATTATTCCTTCCACAGAAACGCATATGCTAGACTTCTGCATTTTGCAGCTTAGAACAGCAGGAATATGTACTATGAACAAAAAAGCTAAGTAGCTGTATTACAGTATGGACAGTATTATTTAATCTCAAGAACTTGAATGTGTCTGTGTAATCAAAGTGTGCAAACTCTTCTCTCACAGCAGGTGAGGGCAGAATGGTAGCTTTCACAATACAACAGTGTTCTTACCATAATAAAAAGGTACTTTAATTTTCTTTAATTAATATTTCTGTCACAGAAATCTACTGTTAGCAAAAAATAGAAATAGCTGATACATATAGGATGTTTGCATTTTGGTATGTGGACTTTATAGAGTATGAAGCATCTCGTATCATATTGAATACTGTTGAAATACTGGTCTTTATTGAGAAAATCATCTTTTGAATTCCAGGAAATGACCTTGTAAAAATGGAAGTAAGAAAAGGAAATTAGCTTATGTTAGAAACTCTCCAGGAGGGGAAAATGAAGAAAAGAAAGTCAGTGCAAACAAAGTGGACTGGCAGAGGCTGAATCAGAGAAAGGTGGGGATTTTCACAGAGAATGAGGAATGTATGGAGTTTGGGTGAAAGGTGCCTGACAGTTTTTTCAGGTCTAGAAATGCCCACTTAATCTTTCTAGGAGTTTAATAGTCTCTTCCAATTGTACCAGTTCAGTAAAAATCTCATGCAGACCCAAACCCCTTATTTGCACTAACTTTGTCTTGCTACTGTGGTAACCTACTGTGGAGAAATCCAGCATACTCTAAGACAGACCATGTTTCAAGCGTGACTAGACATGAATGTTACAGAATTCTGCAGCCAGCTGCTCAAAAGCCCCCAGCTTTGTGTCTGTCTCTCTTTTAACCCCATTCCCACGGGTTCCTCTGACTTGTCCTCTGAAACGACATTAAACTGTATTTCCAAAGGGGCTGCTAGCATTTATGGATTCTCTGTTTTAGCAGGAAATGGTGGTGGTCACCAACAAAAGCAATGATCCAGAAAGAAAATGTAACTCCCCATGAGTATGGATGCTTTCAGGCTAATGGGATCAGTGTCAGAGAAGGATCTGTTTGGGAGTATCTGGAGCGCCCGGTAGTACATCAACCCAGATGGCTCCCAGCAAGATTATCCTTCCCATGCACCAAATAATTCCTGGCCACCGGGTACACTTTTACTTTGGGAACTCTCTGATCTTCCTGCTTGTGCTCAAACCCAGCACCTCCTGCAAACAGTGCTGACACGGTGACACCACCTCAGGGTCCTGAGTACCTGGGGCAGGCTGACTGACCTCCTGTTGGTGAGCAAACACTTGTGTGCGTGTGCACCATCTGGCGACTCGGGCTGGAAACACGGGAGGGGACCCCGCAGACCTGAAGCGCGCAGCAGCCGCGCCTTCAGCTCCCCTAGGCCGCAACCGAACGCAGCGCTGACATCACCCGGCCCTGCGCCTGTCCCCTCCCCGCCCGAGTGCGCGGGCCCGGACACCCGCCGGCAGCGGGGAGCCCGCCCCGCGTAAGGCCGCGGGGCTTTCCTCTCTCGCCCTCGGTGAGGTCTCCGCGGCAGCGGGTAGGGCCCGACTGCGCCGCGCCGCTCCGTTCCGTTCCCGTGTGGCCGTGAGCCCCCGCCCCGTCCCCGCCGCGCCTGCGTGGGGCCGCCGCCATTTTGTGAGGAGAAGCGGCGGGGCCTGCGGCCGGTGGATAGCCGTACGTGAGGCGACGTCCCTCCGTCGGCAGCGAGGAGGAGGTGGGGACCGGGCTCCGCCTCGCAGCAGCGGGGCTGGGGTGCGGGCGGGTAGAAAGGGCTCCGCGCCGTCTTGGCCTCCCGCGGGCGGGGTCGCTTCCCAGCGGGACGTCCGCTGGTAGCGGGACGGGACCGCCCCGAGGAGCCCGTTGGGGAGGGATCGTCTTTTTAGCCAGCCTGGCACGCTTCGTGAGCGCAGTTTGCCCCCCTCACCTGAAAGGCGACCGAGTTTGTGAAGAGGTTTGTTGTGGGAAGGCCTCATTAGGTGCGAAAAATGAAGTGTTGGGATCTGGCGCCTCATCCAAGAGCGAGGGGAGCAGCCGCCACCCAGGCACGGCGGGTCTCCGCAGCGGAGCTCTCCTCTCCTCACCTCACCTCACCTCACCTCACCTCGCCGGGGACACTCCTGCCGGTGCTGCAGAACCGCTCCGAATTGCTTTGAGTTACGCAGAAAAATAATCAATCAAACAAAAGTTGTCTGTGAAAGCAGAGGTAGCGTTGTGTATTTTTAGAAAGCTGATGCAAAAAGAAGTTGACAGAGACTGGTATGCGCAGTCCGACTAATTCGGAATAAAATTACGGTATTCTGTGCGCTTTGTTTACCGATTGTACCATAGCAAACGATTGGTGAGAACATCTGATGCTTTCAGAGTCAACTGAAAATTTCAGAGTATAGAAGTTACAGTCACTTATGGACACTTAATTCGGCGTCCTTGTATTACAGCAGAGACTTGGAAAATTGATCGCGTAAGTCTGCTCTTCCTCTGACACCCTGAACAAACAGAGGTGGACTCTTAAACAGATCTGCAAAGCTTACAGCCTTCTTATATTTGAGTGGACTTAGAAAAGGACAGCAAAAGTAACGGTCTTGGGTGGGTCCTGTACGAAAGATCACATCCTTTACAAAATTGATGATTTTGTTTGGTTGGGGTTTTTTTTTAGTTCAGAAGAATGCATATTTTGTTTCTATATCACCAACTCTCAAAATGGATAGATTTCCCAACAGATAGTGAAAATCAAAGTTTTTGTGCAACTGCAAACGTCTAATATTGAAAACTAACTGTAGGTGATTCTCTCCATTGTTCAAGTATTGCTTTACATTGCATCAACATGAAGACCAAGATCACTTTTAAACAAGGCAGTTTCTAGATCTTTTCAGGGATTGAAAGTTGGTTTCTAGGTTCGCAAATATATTTCCTAGATTTTTTGGGTTTTTGTGGCAAATAGTAAAGTGTACTTTTCTCAACAGTAGTAGTTTCTAACAACTGTAATAATTTTTTTTCTAGTGTACTGAAGCATGTTTTTACCAAGATCTGTTAAAGTCAAGAGGACTGCTGATGACGACAAAAGTTGTACAGCTAAGAAAAATAAATTATCTTCTGGAGGATCTTTGCTAGAGGAGACCACCAAGTTCCAAGACTGTAAGTTGGTTAGAACAGAAACCTCTGCTTCAGGATGCAATTTGAATGAAGTTCAACAAGAACACACAGAACCTGTAGCTGGAGAGCTTGGTGTTGCTAATACAACTTTGGGAAAGGACAACAAAAATACTGATGAGGATAGCTCTTCGGAAGAACCCATAAAATCCTTCAGCAAATCGCAGCGTTGGCCAGAACCTGGAGAACCTGTATGTGTTGTGTGTGGTCGCTACGGAGAGTATATCTGCGATAAAACAGATGAAGATATTTGTAGCTTGGAATGTAAAGCCAAACACCTTCTACAATCTCAAGAAAAGGAAACAAAGCTAAAATCTGATCAACTCACAAAAGCAGAATCTCAAGCAGAAACTCACCTGCTTAATACACCTTATTTCTACCAAGATCATTCCTTTATTTTAGGTTTGCAAGATGAGCAGGTTGAGAACCTTAAACTGCAGCTAGGTATTGCTGTCCAGGGCCAGCAAGTTCCAAGACCTATTGTAGAGTTTGAACACTGTGGTTTTCCTGAAACTTTAAACCATAATTTAAAGAATTCTGGCTATGAAGTCCCAACTCCCATCCAAATGCAAATGATCCCTGTTGGACTATTAGGGAGGGATATTTTGGCTAGCGCAGACACAGGCTCTGGAAAAACAGCAGCCTTCCTACTGCCTGTTATTATGAAGGTTTTGAAAGAGGTAATGAAACTTTGTGTGTTTTGAGAAATGTGGTTTGCAACTTTGTCTCTTGGATTTTCAATGTAACTGAGAATGTAATTGCAGTGGTTTTTTTACTGACATTCAGTGATTTATTTTACTTTTGATTGATGGAGCGTTGGTTCTTGGAGGAGGGAGGGTGTTGATTGTTTTTGATGACTGAATGTTTTTTCACTTTTGGTCAGGTGATAAAGCAACTCTGTAAATATTACCTAGTATACAGTTTCTCCTTGTTAAGAAATGTAGCTAAATTCTGTGGTAAACTTTCTAAACGACTTAAAATAGAAAGTGAAAATAATTCCAGGCACTTTGCAAGTAGTTGTTCCTATATCTTGATATATGAGATGTCTGAAAGAGATTTTTTGTCATTTACACAATTTCACAGCATAATTTCTGTTGGAATATGTTCAGCTGACCATCAAGTAACTGCAGGAATTTGGGGTTATATAATTTCTGAAATCCTGTAGTTTTACTGTCTCCCCTTTGATACTTTGGGAAAAAGCAATTAATAAAACTTTTGTTTTGTGAAGGACATGAATGTATGATGAGAAGTACATGAGAACCTTGTGTGTGGTTCAGTATTGCTTTTTTGCTTTAGTGGCTTTATTCAAACAGAGATGTATAAGAATATATGTCAAAATTCTGGACCTGACGCTAGTTGATATTTTGGACTGTTTAGATGCCTTTATATGTATATCCACACACGTATAAAATTTTTTTAAAATTAATAATTTAAAGATTATTTAAGTAACTCTTTTAATCTCTGAAGTACTGTAGCATTAGTTTTAAGAATGGAAGCATTATATTGGAGCATTTAAGAACAGGAGTGTTACACTCCAGTATCTTCTCTCTCTGATTATCGTTAAAGTCTGCAAGACAATTATATGCTTATAATAACATGCACATAATTGGAACCTCAATGAATAATACATAATTTCGCTACATGATCTTTCTGATTCTTCATCTTCAGGGTACTTTACAAGTTAATGTATTATGTCAAGAAAGAATTTTATTTTGTTATTTAAAATAACTTTAATTTTTAATGTAAAAGAGAGATGAGGTGTTAAGAGCATAAGGGTAATCTGTGTGTGAGATATTTGACAGTTCCTGGCTTCTCCACATCTACATAGATAACTTTTTTTTGTGGTGATTAAGTTGTTCAGTTAAACACTCTTGCCCAGTTGAAAACAACTCAAAAAGCCCTTCTTGGCACAAGTATTTAATGATGTAGTTCCTTTGATGATGTAGTGGGAAAGGAACAACCTTCTACTGTTGGTCACTTGTAAATATTCCAGTGAAGACCAGAAATAAACAAATACCATCCAGAAAACCGTTAAGTGAATTCATGATTGTAGTATCAGCATATGAGAAGGCTTTGTTTATTTGCTGAAGAGGTGATCAGTATTAATAATTAATAATGCATCTTGGAGCTAGACCATTATTCTGCCTTCCCCGCCCCCCCTTCTCCCTGTTTTACTTTATGTTCTTTTTACTTTGTTAGTAAGTGTTAACTGGAATTAGGAATCTATGTTAATCTGAGAGGAATTACTACTTGTAATTTTATGTTTTCTGGGTTTCAGAAGTATCAGTGGGGTGACTTGGTTGAAGATCCTTATATAAAAGGAACAGGAAAAAAAATTTAAGACTGTACCACTTTAATGATTCGTCTCTACCTGGCTGACTAATAGTGGGTCAGAGGGGTTATTGATTTTGTTTTTAAATTTCAGAGACATATGTTTTTGCTGTGTAAAATTCCTATCACTGCTTATCTTCTTTGGCTAATACTTAATGTTTTTACTTAGTGGTGTGCCAAGACTTTATTTGAAAATACTCTGTTCCTGTAATATCAAGACTTCAAAAAAATTTTTGTATGATCTCTAGATTCAACTAGCATCCTGTGTTTTGAGTTGATGTGGAATTTATTCTGAATTTATGTTACCGATGCAGTGCAATAACTAAAATAGAAAAAAACCCAATCTTTACAAATGACTACTAGCTTTCTGGGCCTTTTTTTGTGGTCACGAGGCTATTCTAACTTTGCACTTACACATGCATTAATTTTTTTGTTTTCAAAAGTTGAGTAATTGAGGCATAGACTTCTTTGGCTTGCATTGTTAAAGGTATAATCCCTTTCTGTCTTCAGATAGAAAGGATATTAGCAGTCTAATTGTATCCACAGTAGCTGCACTATGTACTTTATAGTTTAGTATTGGGAGATTGAGTCGCCCAAAAAGCTTTCTCTCTTAGATAGAAAGCTTTTAATCTAAATATTAAAGCAATTCCATGTTCAACAGATTTCTTCCCCTCTTTCTAGACAGAAACTCCATCTGCCCTTATTTTGGCACCAACAAGGGAGTTGGCAATTCAGATAGAGAGACAAGCTAAGGAACTGATGGCTGGTTTACCAAACATGAGAACAGTTCTCCTGGTAGGAGGTTTACCACTGCCACCACAGCTTCACCGTCTCAAGCAAAGTGTTAAGGTAAGGACTATACCGTGGAAAGATCCTGTGGAGAGTTATGTTCTCATGACATTCACAGAAAAGAAAAATGCAACTGTCGACATGCATAGACACACAAAGATTTGTTTTTCCTAAGTCTGAACTAGTAAAATGTTAGCTCTTGAAAATGTTACAGTAGTACTTTTTTTTTTTTTTTTACATTTTGATGTCTGATTAAGCATATAATAGCTTTTTTTGGTTTATAAAAAGTTTCGTGCATGATATTGCTGGTTTCAAAGACTGAAATATGCCATGTTATTAGACAAGGAGTTGTAATTTACGTCAAAATTTGTTTTTAATGCAGATTACATTGCTTGTATTTAGACACTTCCACTAGAGTTCTAAAAGGTACATTTCCTTTTGAAGCTTCATGATTTATTAAGTTACCTGTTCAAGTTTTAAGCCTTATTTGAACGTAAGTAATTTCACTAATTAGTGCCTTTCTCACCCATGTGCTGTAACTTTACGGTTTTTCTAGGACAGTCATCTGTCCTTTCATGGAATTTCTAACCCCTGGGTTTTTTTTATTTATTTATTTGTTTGTTTGTTTTTCTTTTGTTAGGTTATAATAGCAACACCTGGAAGACTACTTGAGATTTTAAAGCAAAGTTCTGTTCAACTGTGTGGCATAAAAATTGTAGTGGTGGATGAAGTAAGTTTTTAGTTATTAGGGCTGTATTGTGGGTGCCTAGTCAAACTGATTAAACATACAGAGTGTTCATTATAAAGATGAAATGTATTTCTTAAGAGAAAAATTCAGTTTTTAACACAATCTGAAATGTGTTTGAACAATGCATGTTCCATTGGTTATGAAAGACTTAGATACCTGACAGGGTAATACTTATAGACCAGTGTGAACCATTTGTTTTTAATTTTCTGACTTAGCTTTTACTGTGACTGAAAATACTCCTGCATTTGGATTACTTGCCAATCATACACATTATGGTGGTTCTGTCAATTCAAATTCAGGAGTCTGCTGTTTATGGAAAAATCTGGTACAAATCCAATATTTTTCACTTAGGTGGATACCATGTTAAAAATGGGTTTCCAGCAGCAAGTATTGGATATTTTGGAAGACATCTCTCACGATCATCAAACCATACTGGTGTCAGCGACGATTCCAGTGGGCATTGAACACTTAGCAAATCAGCTTCTGCACAATTTTGTAAGAATAACAATTGGAGAAAAGAACCTGCCATGTTCCAATGTTCGCCAAATTATCTTGTGGGTAGAAGAGCCATCTAAAAAGAAAAAGCTCTTTGAAATACTAAATGTAAGTGTACTATTTTTCTCATAAGAACAATTTATAAAATTATTCATGTCTCACATCTCTGTCAGGTTGTCATCTTTAATTCTAATCTGCATGTAGTGAAGAGGTGGAGTGAGGTTAAGCATATAACTGCACTAACTAGTTCAGTAGTTCGGCCACGTAGGAGCTTTAATGGCAATTTCTGGGATTACTCCATCCCCATCGCTCACACCTCCTTCTGTGCAGCAGCAAACTGTATTCCTGTGCTGGGATCCAAGTTAAAAATGACAGTTTTGATATTTTTTTTTTGTGATTCGCAATATGGCATGCCAAAGATTTGTACTGGTTATCTGTGAGTGGTAAAGGAGCAGGTCTTTGATCTTAAACTTTCTTTGCTGCTTTATGGCCTGGGAGTGGTTTGTCATTTTAAACGTCATTAAAGCAACCAGTGAGAAAGCTAATTTAATTCTTCAATTTTTTTTAATATGAATAATAACATATATCTTTATGAGTATTTTGCAGGGGAATTTTGGAGTGTTGGCTGAGGTTATCCAAGAAGTAAATAAGAATCTTTAACTGAACCTCAGAACCTAAAGAAATGCAGAATTATTATGTAATATTTAAAGAAACATAAAATAAAGCTTCTGACTTCTAAAAAATGCATGTATTGATATAAACTTGGGTTCTGAGTCTACAAATCGTTACATGTTTATGATGTACAGATTCGTATAGTTTCATGGCTGGTATCTTGTTCCTTCTTATCTCGAGCCTAAGAACATTTATACATCTAAAAGCGGTTAATTTTAAGAGATAATAAGCAGAATAAATTGAATCAGAGTTGGTGATTATGAGCAGCAAACTGTTGTAATACCTTCTCACATAAACTGTTTAATTTTACAGGATAAGAAACTCTTCAAGCCTCCAGTGTTGGTATTTGTGGACTGTAAACTAGGAGCAGATCTGTTGAGTGATGCTGTTCATAAAATTACAGGATTGCAATGTACAGCTATGCATTCTGAAAAGTCTCAGGTGGAAAGAACAGATATATTACAGGTTTGTGCCACCTAAAGTTATGGGGGTTTTGATAGATTTAAAATGGCCAGGTTTTTTAAAGGTGACTTAATTTGAGTGAGTTAAGTCATAATTTACTGCTTCTCTGTAGTAAAACCTGAAGTATTGCTGGGGAAGAGGAGAGACAGGTGGGACCAAGCAAAACTGTAGATAATAATGCCATTTAAAATGCAGATAAATACTGGTGACTATTTCCTAGATTATTTGCTTTGAAATGGGAATTTAAATATGTGTTTAACTTTAATTGATGATTTTTTTTTAATTAAAGTTGTGGTTTTCAGCTCTCTCTAATTACCTCTGTGAATTGTATTCCTATTTAAATCAAGAATACAAGGGGACCATTCTTTCTTCTGCAATCCCACTGGGTGTGTTCTTACACTGCATAACTAACCCTAGCCTATGTTTGGAGAGGTTCAAAATACAAATAAGGAAAAAAGAATTAATTTTTGTTTATTCCTCCCTTGCCAGGGATTACTTAAAGAGAAGTATGAAGTTATAGTAAGTACTGGAGTCCTTGGACGAGGGCTTGACCTTGTCAATGTCAAACTGGTAGTAAATTTTGATATGCCTTCAAGTATGGATGAATATGTACATCAGGTAAAGAAATAAATTGCTAAAGCATTATTTGAAAAGTATACTGAAATGTGACATCCACCTATGGAAATTTAAATTTAGATGTAAATAGAAAGATTATTTTCCTCTTCAGAATATTGTTTTCATAGGAAAGAAAGGTGCTGAATTTCTCTTCCATAAGCCTCTTACATGAATTACTAAAAATCTAGAACACTGTTCTTGTATCACTGTAGAACAGTGTTCTTATATCAATTATGTTTGCAGTATTATTCTTCCTGTTTTGTACTGTCTTGTGTCATATTGTATCTATAGAAAGCAGTTTACCATGTTTTTACTACCTGTGTGAAGAAGGGCCAAATACCCCTCTTTTCAGCTGCAGCTCATCTGCAGTGTGGGATACGCGTGTCATACAATCGGGAAACCAATCATGAACTTTCTTTTCATTCCTCTTCCTACTCCAGTATCTCCTCTGATTATTTTTTTTTTCCTGAGGATTTCTTGCTTTAAAAAAAGATGGGGTGTAGGTTGCACATATGTGTGTATTTATGTATATGTACACATCCTCTAACCCTAGTTTGCCTAGCAGATCAAGAGAACTCTACTGCTGCGTCCAGTTTTGAGATCATCATTGCAAGAAAAGCCAACAAACTGGAGAGAATCCAGCCAAAGTCAGGGGGCTGGTGCACGTGACAAGTGAAGAGAGGCAGAGGGAACTGGGCTTGTTTGGTCTGGAGTAGAGATTTAATTGCTGTTTTCTATTTGGTAATGGGAGGTTACAGAGGAGGTAGAGCCAGACTCTTCTGGGAGATGCACAACGAAAGGACGAGAGCCAATGGTCACAACTTGCTGCAGGGTGAATTCTGGCCTGATAACAGGCCCAAATTTTCAAAGTGAGAGTAGCCAGGCAGTGGAACAGGCTGCCCGGAGAAGTGGTGAGGCCTTTGCACTTGGAGGCACTCAAAACTCCATAGGACAAGGCCCTGAGTGAAGTGATATAACTTTGAAGTTAGCCCTGCTCTGAATCAATGGGAAGGACCTCTGGAAGCCGTCCATTCTCATGAACTCCTGAAGCGTTCTGAGTACACCTCTGTAGTTTTAGTTATCTTTCTGATAAAGTTTCAAGCAAGTAGTAAATAAATAAAAATGGTCTTTCCTCGCATCAAAACTATATCACTGTTAACATACTATCTCTTCCTAAATAGAGGGTCTTTGTAGATTCTTTTCTGATTTGTTCAAGCACTTTGGATAATACTGAGAAATAATTTGTTACTTGCAAGTAAAAGGCTTTTTTTATAGTCATGCTTGTACATGTTGTGCTTGATACAAGATACATGTATGTGGCATTGCTATAGCAAACATTTTTTGAAACATTTTGTTTGGACCAGATTTACTATAAGCCTTTGCCCATAGATTGTATCCTGTATCTGCGTATCAATACCGGACTTCTGGTGTGTCCCATAAGCCAGTTGTAATTTTAGATGCATTTAAACTAAAGCTGCATATCTGCATATCCTGAATTCAGGAAGTTATTAGAACTTTGTGCTTAGAGGATGAAATAAAGAGGTTTGCTCTTGTTACTTAGATTAGTTGCTGTTTTATAACAGAAAATAAACTTCAAGGATATTTGAAGGATTTCCATTTCATATTAATAACTTAAAATGAGTTTTTGCTTTTTCAGGTTGGAAGAGCGGGGAGGTTGGGTCACAGTGGAACTGCAATTACTTTTATCAATAACAACAGCAAGAAGCTCTTCTGGGATGTTGTGAAGAGAGTAAAACCAACGGGCACCATTCTTCCCCCACAGCTGCTTAACTCCCCATATCTTCATGACCAAAAGAGAAGGGAACAACAGAGACTTAAACAATTACAGAATAGCCTTGTAACAGGAGATAATATTATGGACATTATTAGAAAACATGACAAAAATAATTCTCAGAGGTAATAAAGATATATTTATAGTTATCTTATGTAATTACAATGAAAGTGTGATTAAAAGTAAACAGAATTATGATGCCTTGTATATTGCCTTTTTAAAAGAAGTTTATTTATATACTCAGTTTTTTAAGGAGTCTCATTTTTATCTCCTCTTTATTTTGAAACAGCCTGTTTTGTGTTTGAATTACAGTAGTGCCTAGTAAAAATACTCTATGTAACCCTTTTTCAAAACCAGTAGTCTTTGGCCTTGCTTGCAACATAAACGGAGAAGATACTTTTTATTTTGTTGTAATGTTTCCGAATAATCATTTCAGACTTCTTGTGAAACACACTCTTCCAGTAATTTTTATGTCACTATATTAAGGCAAAGGACACCCCCCTACTGCCCCCCCCCCCCCAAAATAAAAATTAGTGACAGATTAGTCTCTGAAAACAAGCCTCAAGCTCTTCCTGTTAGTTTATGTAAATGTTTCCAGGAATCCTCATTATGTTCTCTGGGGGTTTCTTGTGAACACGTACCAAGTTTTGTTTGTAAACAGTACTGAAAGTTTAGTTTCTCCTTTATTGCCGGTGAACCAGTTAAAAATCCTGCTCAAGCATTTTGCAATAGCGGAAATACTAGTATTAGTATAACTTCATTATGGATGAACAGAATAAACCACATAAGTTAAATAAGAAATTTGTGTTCTTATTTAATGAAACATTATAGTTAATGTATAACTGATCATATGTACTTACTTACTACTGATTCAAGCATAATTTGCCACGCTCTGACACCAGATGCTCTTTCATTTTTTTCCAGAAATGAGAGCAAAACCATATTAGGGTAGCGTTGTACAATTTACCATCCAAAGTCTGAGACAGGTCATAATCAAAACTTCACCCCTTTTTTTTTTCCCTAGTCTGAGGCTTGAGAAATCAGTTTCATCAGACCTTTCACGCTGCTGCGATGCATGATCCCTTTTTGGCAGATGGAGGTGTCCCAGGTCATGTCACATGTCCCCTGTGCACTCTATGTTTACTCTTTGGCCAAAGGATAGCAATATGATAGACGTTGTTTGGTAGCAAACTAATTTTTAAAAGCTTTCCCCAACTAGAACCAAGAAGAGTAGCTCTTACCTGCTGCAAGACGGGTGACATAAGTGTGGCACTGGTGCCAGGTGTTCTTTAACAGATTTATATAGTTATTGATGACAAACTCCTGCTATGAATTCTGATAACCCGAAATACGATATTTATTATGATTTCTACTATTTTACATGCACTGTTGCTACTGCTTTAACATAATCCCACATGGGGAAAACCTCAAGTTTTTAACTCCCCCTCCCCTGTGCTTTGTCTTTTGTCTCCCTCTGCTGGATTTTCTTTTTAAGCTTTTTCCCATTAACTCAGTTGTACAGTATTTATAAATGCCAGATCTTTTATAAGACGCCTATATCCTGCCACCTGTCATTTCTAGCGGAGGTGTCACAAAGCGGTCGTCGTTCGTCTCCCTCATCCCGTAATCCCCACGCTTCCCGACGATCTCGCTGTTTCTGACGGGCGAGCCGGCGAGCCCCGCGTTCTCCGTTAACGGCTCCGTTAACGGACCGGCGGCCGAGCGGGGCTGTGGCGGACATTTGAGGTGTCCCCGGCGGCCACGGGCTCCCCGCCCTGCCTTGCCCAGCCCGGGCGGCGGCGGCGGCGGCGCTGGGGCCCGCCCCTCTCTGACGCAGTGCTGGCGGGAGCCAATCCCCGCGGGCCCGGCGCATTCAAACAGGGCAGGGAGAGGGCGCGAGCCGTATCCTGAGCGGCGTGTGAGGAGGGGCTGCCCTGAGGTGAGGTGAGGTGAGGTGAGGGGAGGGGAGGGGAGGGGAGGGGAGGGGAGGGGAGGGGAGGGGAGGGGAGGGGAGGGGAGGGGAGGGGAGGGGAGGGGAGGGGAGGGGAGGGGAGGGGAGGGGAGGGGAGGGGAGGGGAGGGGAGGGGAGGGGAGGGGAGGGGAGGGGAGGGGAGGGGAGGGGAGGGGAGGGGAGGGGAGGGGAGGGGAGGGGAGGGGAGGGGAGGGGAGGGGAGGGGAGGGGAGGGGAGGGGAGGGGAGGGACGGGGCTCCCTCCCCGGCCCGCGGTGGGTGTCCCTGGAGCACCCCGCGCGATGGCGGGCCGTTGTTTCGGGAGCCGCGGAGCTGGGTGGGCCAGCGCTGGGTGGCGGGACGACGAGGCGCTGCTCCGCGGAGTCCTCTTAGGCCTGCTCAGCCGCCACTGCCGCCTCGCCGCCTCAGCGGGGCTGAGGGGCGCCTTCGCGGGGCGGTGGTACGACAGGTCCGTGGCTGTGGCGAGGGTCTTATGAGGGCTTGCCTGAAGAGGGTGGGTTTGCTGAAGCGTACTAAAGATACCCATTTCTCTTATGCTTTCACCTGGCTTTGAACACTTGCGTTTCGTCTCTCATTAGTACTTGTAGTCAATTAATAATTATGAACGAGTGTACTTTTAACAAATCTTGAACCCTATTTTGGAATGAAGGGGCTTTCAGCGGGGAGATTAATTTTTTTCTACAGAAAAGCTTTATGAATATTTGCAAGGCACAGCTATAGCACCAGGAGGGGAGAATTTCCCTTTTTATGCTAGTTATTTTAAAGCTGAACAGAAAAGATGGAGTTTTCTGAAAATGCTAAAGCATTTCACAGTTTACAACCATGTTTATTTACTGACTGTTAGATGGAATCACAAAATGTGTATTTTACAACTCATGTAACATAAGTAGCTTCCTGTGTCAAACTGGATTGAGTAATGAATATACTGTGGTTTGAAATTCTTGAAACTTGCCTTGCAGCTCTTGAGAGATGAAAACTTTGTGTAGTCACGACATGTGTAGAAGTGGATGACATAAATTCTGAGAGTATTTCAAGAGGTATAACTTAAAAGTGTAGCATTAAAAGAAACTTCTATTGGAGCAATGGTTGAATGGTTGTTTCTATTGTTTCTACATCACTTGCTCTCGTCTTGGTTTGCTTTTTTTCCCCTGACCATCTGCTTCTTTTGTTAATGATATATGCAATTTTTGAAGGATCTAAGGCAGGTGGTTTCCTGTTGACTTATAATAACAAATAAATTGCAGCTGTTGTATAGTGGATAGTGATGTTGAACCTGTAACAACAACTATGTACAACAACCTGTACAACTATGATGCATATACAACAGTGAAAGCATTCTTTTCTATACAGATTGGATTTATATAGCTTTCTAAATATTTACATGTAAAAAGGATGTGGAATGCATTTTTACAGATCTTCTTCTGCCCCCTACGCTAGGTATCTTTTTGTTTTGCTATGCATGTAGGCACTATAGTGAAATAAAATAATGTCCAAATGTATTGTACTAGTCATCTCTATTAACTGTCCTATTCTGATACTGGGGTTTATATATCAAAATCCTGAAAAAAACCCCATCTGCTTTCTGTGTTCACAGATTTCCTATTCAGTGTTAATAATTTTGTTGTTCTATTGGAATCTGTTAGTCATGAAACACTACGAGCATAAATAGTTGTCAGTGAATGGAGGCACAATCTTGGATTTCCTTTCCTTTGGGATCATGGTAGATCATTTGGAAGAAATGTCCATGGTGAACTTTGTTGCTAAATAGTTAGATCATTCTTTCTACCAACTGGTGTTTCTTTGTGACGTTTGATTTAGTTTCTGAAAAAAAATAGAACTCAATAAATGGAATCAAATAGGCTACTATTGTCAGAAGCAGTTGTTCACATATAGAAGAATGACTTTTTTTTTTTTAAGTGCTGGAGATGAAGGGGATACTAATTGTTACTAATATTTTGGGAAGTATATGCAAAGAGCTCCCCATGCACCAAAACATAACTCCCACTGGACACAAGCATCATAAAAAATTTTTGCTTTGTCTCCCCAGATTCTATAAGAAGAAGCAACTGGAAATAATCTTTTAGTAAAGGTGTTGTACTTATTAAAACCCTAATGTTAGCTTACTGGAAGACAAAATGCCTATTTACACACTTCCTGCAAGAAGTTCCTCTGAGGCACAATGTACTACCACTTTGCAGAAGACTTCTTCACAGAATAACTTTACCAGGAGCAAAGCATCTGGGCAGCAACTGAAATCACAGATGTCAGGAGAAAAAAAGGATAGTCTACTTCCGTGTTCTCAAAATAAGACCGAGGAACTAAATAGGACCTATGTGATTTCAGCCTGTAAAAAATTGACTGACACATCAACTGTATTTAAACCTGAAGGCAGATTAACACTCCAGAGGAGAACTGGAGCAAGCAAAAAATCAGTGTCTACTAGCGAACAATTGCATACAGACAAAACACAGGGCATCGAAAATACACAATCAGAGAAAAAACTTACTCTGCAGAGGTGTGTGAGGACTGGCTCTGGAGAGAAGAGTAAAATTAATGAGAATACTATGCCTGGAATAAATAATGACATTGCTGCACAAAGAAATTACAAGATTGCACTTCCACCAAATATTAATAATAGTGATACTCATGATGTTAAACAAAACTTAAAGTTAGCTGAGGGTCAGTCAAGTACGAAGTTGCAGCATAACCTGAACAGCAAGGATTCCTTTGGGTTTGTTGATGGTCTGTCTGAAAGTGATACCTGCACCCATTTAAAGTACAGGACAAGCACTGCTGACACAAAGTTTCAAAATGAGGTTCCTAAATCAGAACAATTAGTTACCTCGAAATATATTAATAGGATATCAGGAAAACAATTGAATGAGAAAGGTGATATAAATAAACAAGCTGGAAAGCAAAGGTTGCAACGCTTGATTATAAACCATAATAGTTTGGAAAGACCAAGGACACCAATGAGAAGTTCAACAGAAGGCTTTAAGCTTACACCAAAGAACCGCACTTCTCAGGATCAACTGTCCCTGTTTGCTTCAAATAAACAAACACCTCGTCTTCAAATTCTAGCCCAAAAGAAAACTAGCGTCTCCAGCTCTCCTTCTGTAAGTAGAAGTTCAAAACCAAAAGAGACCACAGAAATTCTAGCTGAGAGCAATAGCACTGACAAAGATGTTTTCAAAGTGGAAAACAGCAAAGTGATTGTAGCTGTGCGTGTACGGCCTTTCAGTAACAGGTTTGTATCCTGGACTTATTTCTGATGTTAATAGTAGCTTTTATAGTGTATGTTGATTCCTGCTTTGTAATTTTCAAATTGCTTAATCGTTGACCCAATAGGGATATAATACCTACTTTGAAATTAGCCAATATTTCATGCAACATCAAGATAAAGATTTTATTAAGAGATTGAATTCACTTTATAGGCATTTGGGGCTATTGCTTTACATATTCAGTAGCTGAAGTATTTTGAGCTTGACTACTTTGTATGTTCATTGGACTTTTTTTTTTTTTAAGAATGATTGATGAACTTTTTATTTTCCCTAAGGCTGTTGATTGAAATGACTAACTTAAAGCATGTAGCTTATGTTTTTTAAATTTTTTTTATTTTCCTCCCCCTTCCATTCAGAGAGAAAAATGAAAACTCACTCCCTGTAATCTCCATGAGTGGTTCAGAGGCAGCTGTACGAAAACCAGCCACAAACCAAGTTTACAGTTTCAGTTATGACTTCGCTTTCTGGTCTTTTGACAAGTGTCATCCTAATTTTGCAAGCCAAGCAATGATTTATAAGACTTTGGCAGTGCCGCTCCTAGAAAGAGCTTTTGAGGGATATAACACTTGTCTTTTTGCTTATGGACAGACTGGTTCTGGAAAATCATACACGTAAGTTCCTAATAATAATTGTTAAAATTCTGTAGGAGCTGATTTTTATGCAATGTAGTGTTGAAAATAGATTATATGGAAAAGATTTTGTAGCTATTGAATTGCGTTAAAAGGTTTTTGTGTATTTAAAAACAAACATATAACTAAAACAATATTTGTAATAATTGAGACACAGTTAGCTGTAGAATATTTTTATGTACTTGACACTGACCTCTTTCTACATCTAGTGAAGAAAATAAAAGCCTTTTCGACAGATTTTAGTGAAGAAAAACATTTATTAATGCAGAGAGCTTCTCAGACTCTTCCAGTGCTGTTGTTCACCGCTGTCTGCTATTTTGTGAGTGAAGTGACATGTTCTAAAGTATATTACGCTTTTTTGGATGAGATCTTTAAGAGACCTTCCTAATTATTGTCCTGACTGTTTCAGAACTTAATAAATAAAAAAAAATCCAGATGTTTGGGCACTGCATATTGGAAATCTAATCTTTACCCAAAATAATCCCAGACGAATAATGTTTTGAGGGTTTATAGCCAATTTTATGTACCTTGTGTATATTTTTCAATAGAATGCCTAGTGAACTGTTTTGTTTCTAACCATGCATCTATTAAAATCAGTTCTATAAGCTTTATAATTCTCACGAAGTACTACAGACTTTTAAGTATGTAGCTGAGAATCAGAAATGTTTCTATTCACTTTATTGTAGATATAGAACTTATACAGAGGTAGGATTTTCTTTTTAAGTGGGAACTCTATTTTTACTTGTAACATGTATTTACCTTGGCCTAAAAGAAAGGTATGCTCAATATTGCAATTGTTATCCTATTTGTAGTATTTTTTTCTTTTCCTCCACCTTCAGGTAAATAATTACTTGCCTTCACCCCTTTGTATTTTCAGCAAGGCTGAAATTCGTATCAGCGATAACTGTCTTGTCAGGTCTACAAACAAACTTCTGCTGACAACTATGTTGTGCAGCTGTGTGTGTCTCTAGACTGTAGCTGAATTAGTCCAGTATGCTGGTGTTCTGCAGTGGCAGAACTAGACAGGAAAAAACCATGCCAAAGTTGGAGAAGGGCTTAGGTTACTGCACTGGCAGGGTGCAGAGAATATAAAATGCATGCAGGTTAGGGTATCAAATGTCTATATATTTGCTGCTTATAGTACAAGTTACTCTTCAGTTGCTGTAGGGTTTTGACTTAGGTTTTCAACCCACTTCTCAATGGATGAATTAAACATGTGGACATCACCTTGTCCAACTCCCTGCTCAAACAAGAAACAGCTTAGATCAGGTTTATTTCTGCTGCTTATTACATCCGTAATTTGGAAACAAATGGCATTTCAACTTTAGAGCTATACAATTAATATTAAAACTAGCCATAGAGGGTTACAAAACTGAACTAGCAGGTTTTTGTAACTACAGGATGATGGGATTTGATGAAGACCGAGGAATAATTCCAAGACTTTGTGAAGATCTTTTCACTCGAATAGCACAAATGGACAAGCACCAGGTAGTATGCTTATGCTGTTGACCTTACGTTGAATTATGAGGAATCTGATGCGTTCCATTATTTTGATACCTGTTTCATTCTTTCATTTCATACCTTAGTGCTGATCCATTTATCAATGTCTGTATTCTTTTGCTAATTCAAATCTTATTTTTCATAGTAGCTCTGATTAACAGGGTTCCCTAAATAGTCAAAAATCAATGTTGTTTGGCTTCCGTAATGATGATAATGTAAAAAAGAAATATGAGCATGATATTCTTGATGTGTCACTAGACTAGGATTCTTTCCTCAATACAGCATGTCTTACAAAGATAAGATTTATGTAAGGAAAGCTAAAAAGAATCCTAGTGGGTTCCATGCTTTCAGTGGAGACATAAAATAGAATAAAAAAATATGAATTTATCTTTAAACACTTTCACATACCAAAGTGAAATATTTTAATAGTATTCTAGCTCAGAATTCTTGCTGAAATAAAAAAAAAATCAACTACCCCCACCTGGATTTTTTTTAAAGTTTTCTTTGTAAATAATGTTTTGTTTTCTTCTCTTTTTTAAGACTAGATTTTTTTTGTACTATATGAAAGAGTGGTCTTCTGAGAGGGGTTGGGAATGCTTCATCTGATCACAATGTTAATTCGATTTTATTTCCTGTCCTACACCTATGGTATACGGGATTTAAAAACAACAAGGTAGTTAATCCTTTCCAGAGTGTTTTAATCATAGAATACCAGGTTGGAAGGGACCTCAAGGATCATCTGGTCCAATCTTTCTCAGCAAAAGCACAGTCTAGACAAGATGGCTCAGCACCTGTCCAGCTGAATCTTAAAAGTGCCCAATACTGGGGAATTCACCACTTCTGTGGGGAGATTATTCCAATGGTTGATTGTTCTCACTGTGAAAAACTTTCCTCTTGTGTCCAATCAGAATCTCCCCTGGATTAACTTGTGCACATTACCCCTTGCCTTTTCCATGTGTGACTCCTTGTAAAAAGGGAGTCTCTATCTTTGTAGCCATGCTTTAAATACTGGAACATGGTGATAAGGTCTCCCCTAAGCCTTCTTTTCTCAAGGCTGAACAAACCCAGCCTTTCCTCAAATGGTAGGCTTCCCAGGCCTCTGATCATCTTTGTGACCCTTCTTTGCACCCTCTCCAGCCTGTCCACATCTTTTTTGTATAGCAGGGAGCAAAACTGAACACAGTATTCCAGGTGTGGCCTGACAAGTACTGAGTAGACTGGGATAATGACTGTCTCTGCTGGTGGTGCCCCACTTGTGACAGGTTGCCAGTTTGAAAAGGAGCTATTTACCACCACCCTAATGAAGGGTTACATTCTGTTTCTGCCCCAACTAATTGGTGTAGTAATGGTAAATTTAGAGAATCGTAACTTGAGACACAATTAACTTAAACTCTTAAATTTTTTTTTTAAACTACTAATTTCATGTCTTAAGAAGAAAAGACCTGAACTGAGAATGCAGGTATGCGGGAGGTGGGTTTGTGGGAATTCTTCATGTATATTTATTTTCCTGTCTGACAGTTGTTAAGGCTTGTCTAAGACTGAATTTCTAGCACAGAATGACTTTTGAGGAACCAGCTTGACTACAGTACAGTGCCTGAGATTTGACTTGTGTACCTAAAGCTTTCTGTAGTACTAACACAAATCATAACTTCTGGTTAGAAACTCTGAATGTCTTTTAAAATTGTGAAAAGGATTAGAAACATATATTTACAGTTTTTCTTGGGTAGTGAGTATCTAATGCAAAACATGCTGGTGACAAAGACTGCTTTTTATATTCTTTTTCTCTGTATGTTTGTCCTCCATGTCTGTAAGGACTGATTTGCAGGTCAGTACACCTTGACATTCAGTTAAGCTTATGCAGGCGAACTTTTCTAGTTTTAACTGCTCCAAATTTCTTTATTGCTTTATGCTTAGATTCTTGGCTTTGAATCCTAATACCAGTGATCATGTAATATTCTGATCCTGCAGTAGATTTGATAGACACTGAGAGATCTTAGAAGGTGATTTATTACTGAGTTTGGCTAGAGATTATAACTTCTAAAAAATGCAGAGATGATAGATATGTTTGTTATTCCTTTGCTTATTCATTGTGAACAATGATTCTACTGCTGCAAATTGTCTTGAACCTTGTATTTCTTAAATGTTTTAGGGTTTTTGCTGTAATTTTCCTTGTCTTTTAAAGGAAATTCCATTTTATTAAAAAAAAAAAAAAAGGAAAAAAGACCTGGATGCCTTCAGAGGAAGGAGATGTGTTTTCATGAAGGTTGTTGTTCAGTACTTCTTAAAATTGCTGTAGGTAGAATCAAGGTTTACCTTTCTGTTAGGTCATTCCGTTCCATGTCAAGTTGTTGACAACATCAATCCATGCGTTCTCTGTTACGTGTATCATGCTGTAGAAGCTCAGTCCATAAGGGAACGAGACTATTGCAGATGCAAACAAAACTATATTTTCATGTACTAAAAACCCAACACTGAAACTTCTGAGGTGGATGTATACACATTTTTTTTCTTAAGCTTGATAGCTCTCATCTGGGAATGGCCGTGGATAGAATTCCAATAAATTGTGTTCTTGGCAATAGCAGATCCCTAGTTTAGAAAATAATTTCTCTTGGAAAGTCCCTTCAGTACAAATGCTTGTAATATTGAATAGCAGGATCTGGTAATCTAGGTTAATTTTTGAAACAAAGAATGATGAAAATGTTTTGTGGACTCTATTAATAACTTTTTCATTGTTAATTTTATCAGATTTTGTATCATCTTGAAATGAGCTTTTTTGAAGTATACAATGAGAAAATTCATGATTTGCTTGTCTTTAAAGCTGAAAGCGGACAGAAGAAACAACCAGTAAGTTGCTCACAGAAACAAGTCTATGCATCATCTCAAAGTAATGGCATTTATTCTGTAAACAAAAATGCAGAAATGACAAGTGATCACTGTTTTGTTATCTAAGTACCTTAGATTGTTGTGAATAATGGGATTCCAGTAAAAAAAGAAATCTCACTGTGCGACTTCAAGCAAATTGGTTAGCACCTCAGAAATGCTAAGCAAAAAAAGAAAAAAATCTTGCTGAAATTGAAACAAAACAATTCAGTAGAATCTCTCAAAATTGTTGTTAACATCTCTCCTTATCTGCAAAATGAAGGTGATCTTATCAGCCTTTATAAAAAGTCTCTTAAAATATTATCTAAATCTCCAGATTATATTAAGACTCTTCTGTGCAATGTAATTTCAGTTATAATCTTGTAATTTAAATGGAATTCTAAAATGGAAGCATGACAAAGTCAGGAGGCTTCCAATCGTGTCTGGTGGGGGTGGGGAGAAGGGGGGGTGGAAAAAAAAGTATTTGCCTAATGGTATTTGATCAATCAGTCTCCTGAATTCTCAGCACTACTGAACTGCCCATTCACTTTCTGAAAATACCTGTGTATTGTTTATCTACTGGCATGCCTGTTTGCCACTGATTCTACGCGTCTAACTGCAGTCCGTAGTCTACTATAGTACATGCTTGTTAATATTTGCAAAGGGAAATTTTTTCCCCACTTTGTTTCCTGTGTGTATTTACATTGCCCAGATACAGGGAACTACTATCATATAAGAGCTTAGCACCAAGATGGAGAGTATCTTTCAGACTCTTTGCCCTGGATAATTTACTGCTTAGAGCCATGGGGCTGTCAGGAAGTTCCTTTTTTTTTCCTGTTGGTCGGTTGTTTCCCAAGAAGCTGGAGGAGGGAAAAGAAAAAAAAAATTAATTGGTGACCTGATTAACTAGTTAAGGATCACTAGTTAAACTAGTTTAGCTAGTTTTTAATGCTTGTGTGTTAGAATTTGTAGAACCATAAATTAAAGACATTTGTGTTAAGTAGGAGACATAGGGAGGAATTTATCATGTTTGATTTATTAAAAGAAGAAAAATACTTTCTGTACTTTGACATATGAACGCTATACTGGCCACTTGTGTGGAAACTATGGGTATTAGTTTATGATAAAGAAGATATACTACATTGAACTGGCTGTTGAATTATGTAGACTAGTTATATGGAAGTAAAGACTATACTGTCTTGTTTGTAGTAGGAGTGCTTTCATCTGAGTTTTGTCAGTGATTTTGAGCTAAGCTATTTAACTTGAAAACCTAGTAGATTTATATAGCAGAAAAGATTATTTTTTTTTCTTATGTAAATATCTTGTATAAGATACGTGTTCTTGCAGCTAGCTCTGTGACCAATAGCCTGGTGCAGTCTGCTGTGATTTTTCAGGCAGCTGGAAAAATTTAGTTGTTGGTATTTTCCTGAAAATATTGTTCTAGATGATTCATGCTGAGTTTCATTGATGATAAACGTCATACTAGCGATGTAGGTAGACTTTCTCGTAATTTTAAGATATTCCTGAATGGTAGGTCTAAAAAATGCACTCCTAATAATTTTTCTTTTAAAATTATTCTTACCAGCTTCGTGTAAGAGAACATCCAGTGTTAGGACCATATGTGGAAGGCCTGACAGTGTAAGTCTTAATTGATCTCATTTTAATAGATGTATGGTGTAATTCTGAACGAGGGTGCTCATTATTATGTTGAGGCTCTGGGAAAGCTTGTGTACTCACCAGTAAATTAGGCAAGATCTTAGTATCATGTAGCTTTACAAAAATGAGTACCCGTGTCTAGCTTGACTTGACGTATTTCCTTTAGTGTATTGCTTTAGTGAAACAAGTGTGTGTCAGTCTCAAGACGACTGGAGCTGTCATGGTATATTTGTATTGTGTCTGTATCTGGGGAAATGTGTCAGAACTCAGGTAGCAGGGAAAACTGTAGAAAGAAAACAGTCTAAACCCAAACTTTTCTTTTTCTTCCACCTTAGGAATGTTGTCAGTTCTTACTCTGATATCCAGGTAAGAGTTACTTAGTTACCAAAAGGGAATACAAATATTTCTACTTGCTCCTTCCTTCACTGCTGAAAGCTAAATTCCATGAATGGGAAGAAAATGCTTTACAAACTGCCCAGTAGCCTATGATATTTCATCTGATTAAAAGGATAATGAAGCCTAGTCCTATATAATGGAGCTAAGTAGATGCATACAGGCAAGTGTCACTCTCTTCACATGGTTATCTCTTAAACTTAAGTTTTAATTACTCCCTTATAGAGTCATCGTTTGTGTTAAGAACTTTATTTGCAAACATTTCAATCCTCAGTTTTTGGTTTAATCCTGATTTTAATTTCTTACAGAGTTGGCTTGAACTAGGAAATAAGCAGAGAGCAACAGCTGCTACAGTAATGAATGACAAGAGCTCTAGATCCCATTCTGTCTTCACCCTTGTCATGACGCAAACCAAGGTATTGCTAGGTATTTTTTATCTGTTCAAATCAGGTAGTAAAAAGTTGTTTTGTGTGCTGCCTAGAAAACTGTTGTAAGAATATACTTGAAGATTAATAAAGCACAGGTCATTTTAACTTGGCACATCGAAACTTGTTTTATTTTACACGCTTTGAGTAGATTCTGATGTGTCTGTGCTACATATGTTCATAGCAGCAATATAAATATATCTAGACTGGCAGATCTAGGAGTAGTTCTAAGCTTCTGAGTGTGAGTTTTGAGATGTAACTGGAATCCAAATTAAGGACAGACCTAATTTCACATTGTTTCCAATACATCGTAGCTTCTAAGAAGGCTAGGCTATGCAAGGTGGATAGCTGTGCTGAGTTCTGCAGGTGATGAGCTGGGACAATGGTAGGAGATGGAGTTTCTGCTCAGTTTCAATACAGTTCACTGAGTAAATGTTTTGTTGCTTTAGGATACCTTTCACCCAGGTGTCTCCAGGATATAGGTACTACAACTCCTCATCTGATTTACAGATGTGTAAGAGACAAAACCTGACTTAGTGAGATGGGCCTGAAAACAAGTGAAATAAGTAGAGCTCCTCAGAAGTCTACAGACTGTCAATTTTCTCCATTCACAAATAACTTGTTTGTTTGGGGTTTTCTTGGTTGGTTTAATTTTTTTGTCCAAATTTCCTAATCTCCTTCCTGCTTCCCCTCGCTATTCTCACCACTAGATTATTTCATTTCTCTATCAGAACTAGTCCTGAGGCTTTTCCACTGACTACTTAGCTGATCTTCATTGGTCAGTCAGTAACAGCTTACTGGTTTCTGTGGGTATTGGATAGCTGCGATAGTCAAACTTCAGACCCAAACCCATAGTTTGCCAATCTGTTGTTTGTGCAGTTTATGCTTATAGAGTTATTCAACTGCAATCAATTGATACTATGGTTAAAAGTCTGAACTTAGTCCTCTCCAAGGGATGTATGTGAAGGTATCCTGTCAAAAAGTAAATGGAAGTGTCAGGTTTTTTTATGTATTTAAAGTGTGCAGCTTGTTAGACTTCTTGTCCTCAGGCTTTTTATTTTTGTTTGAATGCAAACATCTCCTTTTCTAGGTAGAACTTGCGGATGAAGAAAAATGTGACCATAGGCTTACCAGTCACATAAATCTAATTGATCTAGCTGGCAGTGAATGCTGCTCAACAGCTCAGACCACTGGAGAAAGGCTGAAGGTAAACCAAAACTGGAAATCTGTGGAAAAGGGCTGACTCCAAAGAATACCTCTAAACTCCAAAGCATCCTCACCTACAAGGACTCTTGGGCAGGAGCTATAATTATAAAAGGATATGTAGCCTTTATGCTTATAAGTATTGCACAGCTTTTGCTAGTGAGGGCGGATGGCCCTAAGAAGCTGTTTTGACTGTGCAATATGCAGGTCGGGTCTTGCTTAGGACAGCACTCCCCATGCTATGCATGCCCCATAATCCTTTAGAAGGAATGAGAAAAACTGTCTGTATGACTTTCCATATCATGAATTGCATGGAGTTGGGGCTTGCCCTTTTTTGGGGGGATTTCAGTAAACAGAATTTCTAATAAGAGACTTTCTTTCAAGCTGCCTTCAGAAGTTTGGTTCTTAAAACTGCTTATTTTCAAAGCCAGGGTTTCTCTTCTTTCCAAATTAAGATCTTCTAAGATACTCTTGCATCTGTTTTTTTAATCAGTGGTGACATTTAATATGGTAAAGCTGTACCATACATTGAAATAAGCACAATTAAATCAACAGTACAGTCAAAAACGTTGTATAAGAAAATACAACTGTATTATAATTATTTTTATTTTCGCTTTGTGTAGGAGGGTGTGAGTATCAATAAATCACTGCTAACCCTTGGAAAGGTTATTTCTGCACTCTCTAAACAATCTCAAAATGGAAATAAAGCTTTCATTCCTTACCGGGAATCTGTCCTTACTTGGTATGTACACTTCAGAATTTTTTATATAGAAATAAAGGCTTTCTCAGATTGTGGATTCCTCTTCTATTCACGAGACGTTGCTTCCCCTCCCTCCCTCCCTCCATCCCTCTCTCCCTCCCTCCCTCCCTCTCTCTCAAATGATCTATGGAGGGAAGAAATTAGCCTGTTGCATCAGGCTAAGGTAAAGAATAAAACAGGACTTTGGTTTGTATTTTAAGTAGCTAACAATCGCTCCCAAAAAGTAGCAAGACCCTAGGTACTTTGTATTTAATCTATTCAGATTGAGAAGTTTAATTTTTATGTCAGTGGAAATTGACTTCTACTCTCCTGTCAAATTAAGGTTGTTAAAGGAAAGTCTTGGTGGAAATTCACAAACTGCTATGATTGCCACAGTAAGTCCAGCTGCCAGCAGTACAGAAGAAACGCTCAGCACTCTTCGCTATGCAAAACAAGCTTGTTCAATTTTCAACATTGCTAAAGTAAATGAAGATGTGAATGCTAAGCTAATCAGAGGTGAGGTTGATATCTGCCGTCTTTGAGGATATTTCATTTGTGTGTGTGTTTAACTTATTGCTCCGTAAGAGTTGTTACTACTAATAATGTATTGTGTTGACTGACCACTTGTCAAATAGGCTAATACAACCTAGGGTATCTTCCTTTTAATGTTATTCTTCTTTGTGAGTTGTTTTTGGCTTTTTTTTTTCCAAAGCGCGGACGATATCTTAGACTATACTTGAGAACCTGGAATGGGGAAAGGTGTTTAATTTTTAATTTAATAACAGGATAAATTTTCTAATTTTGTACTGAAATGTCTAAACCCTATTTTGTCTTAATTTTTTATGTGTACTGTGTGTCTGGTTTGTCTAATGTAGAATTGAAAGCTGAAATTGAAAAACTGAAGGCAGCTCAGAAAAGCGCTCTGAACACTGATCCTGAGAAATATAGACGTTATTTGCAGGAAATAACATCTCTGAGGGTAAAATTGTATCAGCAAGAGAGGGACATGACAGAAATGCAAAGGTTGGGCAGTTGTTAATGTCTTCCTTTAAAATAGAAATGGTAAAATTCATATGCTGTAATTTTTCTCCTAATGTGTTGTATTATTTTCCCCTTGATATATTTAGGGCCTGGAAAGAAAAATTTGCACAAGCAGAAAAAAGGAAATTAGAAGATATAAAAGAATTGCAGGTACATTTTCTTTCTTCGCTTCACTTTCTATAGGAGGTTGTACAAAAAACACAACATCAACAAGCCTTGCATGAGAATTAGAATAGTTGTAATATTTGGTTTCCTTAATACTATTCTTTTAACAGACTACTGTGACTTCTTAGAAATAAATAATATAGACATTTGAATGCACTAAGTAAATTGTTATTTTATGCAGAAATCTCTTTTTATCTAGAAAGCAGGAATTGCATTCAAAATGGACAATCGTTTACCAAACCTTGTCAATCTCAATGAAGATCCTCAGCTTTCTGAGGTGCTATTGTATATGATCAAAGAAGGAGAAACTACAGTTGGAAGGTGTACACCAAATTCAAAACATGATATCCAGCTTTCCGGAGTGCTAATTGCTGATGATCATTGGTATGTAGTGTTTTTTTTTTTTTATACTTGAACTGAATGAAGAAAATATTTCTTCTCACCCTTCCCTTTCTTCTGGAGTCACTCTTCCTTCTGGCAGTAACAAAATATGTTTTCTAATGAGGGAAATACTATTTAGGGATAACTTCTGTATTGTTCAAGGTTTAAGGTAACTTCCTTCTGTTCCCTCTAGAAATCTGTTAACCAAGGTAGTTAAGTTTCTTTGTTCATTTCATTCATGTAGCGAACTCTTCTATTCATGTAGAAATGCTGGAGAAAGACCTGATCAAATGATGCTGTGTGATAACTCTCTTACATTAAGTTCAGTGGAAAAGGGAAATGCCATGACAGTTCTTGCTTAAAACTAACTTGGTCATATTGAAGAAATACGGTTTAAAGTACATTCCATGCTATTGATCCTAGATAAAATCCTGGAAGAAACTTAACTAATCAATTACTAAAAACATGGAAGATGTAGGTATGCTGGGAAATTAAGCATTATCAAAGAAATGCTCAGATGTCAGGGTATTTTAGTAATTTTTTATCAGTGGATTCTTCTTGGATTTAGATACCTATTCTCTTCCAAAATATAAGTTGTCACTCTTTCATTATGTATGTTTTAACTAAATAGTATGAAGACAATCCATATCTGGAAAAACAATAACAGGACACTATCTAAAGCATGAATTTTAGTCTATTAAGAATCATTATTTGCAATTAACATGAGCTGCTGATATCACAAATATTTCTTGTTTTCAGTGTTATAAAAAATACTGTTGGCAAAGTCAGTATTATTCCACTGAGAGATGCAAAGACATATGTAAATGGGAAATGCATTTTAGAGCCAACAGTTCTGCATCATGTAAGTAATTGATTTGGTAAGAGTAGTATGTGCACGTGTGGATTTCTTAACTTTGTTAATATTACAACTTCAAACTGCAGGTTTTCTTAGAAGGCTCTGAAACTGTAAATATTTGCTCTTCCTCTTTGATTTCTAGCCCTACCTGTTATGTAAATTTGCTTATAAACTAAAAGTTATAGAACAAACTTTTTTTTTCCACCCCATTTCCCAATAGGGTGATCGAGTGATCCTTGGGGGAGACCATTATTTCAGGCTTAATCATCCAGTAGAAGTTCAGAAAGTTAAAAGACCGTGTTGTGGGACTATGGTTTTGCATGATGGTCCAAAAGATTTTGAATTTGCAAAGAATGAGCTGCTTATTGCACAGAGAACACAGTAAGTATTGTGTCTTCTTGTTTTAATAGTAAACACAGTTGTTAATGCAACCGTGCAGTAAGTTTAAGAAATAAGAAACTTAAGATTATTAATTATTTCACAATAAGGGAAAGTTGGAAAATAGCAAGGGTATTGTTAACTCCATTTATAATGTAAATGTAAGTCCCAGACTTAGCTGAAATGAATGTGTAACCGTAAGAGGTGATCACCACAATCTAGTCCAGCTCTCAAGAATGTAGACCACTATTGAAGAAACTGGGCTCCAGGTATCCTCAAATTAGTGTATCTCTTCTGTTACACTTCTGTCCAAGAACATAGTGAGTCTGAAATTGACTTTTGATGTTTTAGAGAGATTTAATGCCTAAAAAACAAATGCCTTGGGAAAATGAGAAGAACCCAAAGTTACAACCTTGGACAGTAAAGTGTTACTTGTACTTAATTCCTGGCACTTATTAAACTGCAAGCCTCATCGACTTAAAATTTACTTTTCTGCATCTTAATGTGCTTTAGTGAGTTTCTGTTACAGTTCTTAATTTTGTGAAAGCTGTGTAATAAAATAAATATGGAAATCAAGTAGATGTCTTCCATCTTTATCAGTGTCTAGGTAAAGTATAAAAGTTGTTTGTAAAATAACAAAATAAACCCTTATATTTTTACTGTTATAATTGGAGGGTCCTGTCAAGATAGAAGAAAAGGTTTATAATCTCTATGCAGCCTGTAAGAGATTAAAGCCAGCACTCCAAATATATGATACTTCCACTTGTAGGCTTGAATCAGAAATTGAAGATGCACGACTCAAAGCCAAGGAAGAAATGATGCAAAGTGTCCAAATTGCAAAAGAGATGGTTCAGCAAGAACTGACCTCACAAAAAGAAGCTTATGAAAACAAAATAAAATCACTGGAAGCAGAAGTGGTAAGTTGCCGTTGCATCATTACATCAAACATACCGATAAAATAAGACAGAAGCTGTAGTATGGGGTTTCTCTTTGTTGTTTTTTTCTTTTTGTTTGAGGTGGGTTTTTTTGGTCCTGTATATTGTAACAGTGTCTTAGGGAATGCTAATCCTCATTCTTTTTCTTTAAAAAAAACTAATTAGCCCTACTAACACAAGAAATTATAAAGTAGGTATCCCCTTCAGAATTATTTTAGAAATTTTCATTTATAGAATTAGCCAACAACTAAAATGTTAATCCAGTGTGAATTTGATGAGGGCATACCTTGTACATGAAGAAAAATCCCTACAAAAATCTACCTTATTCTATGAGGTGTTTTAATGAGACTCTTATTTTCTTCCAAGCTTGCATGCTGCTTTGTTAGTCTTTTAAGTATTTTTGCAATATTTATGTCTGCATAGAATAGTACATAACAGTAAAACAATAATAATGATGGAGTATCTTATTTCTTAAATGGGCTATAGAAGACATAATGTGAGGTTTGTGAACTGGGGTATGACCTTTCATTGCTGACACTGGGCTGAGTAGTCCAAAGGCGCTGCATGTTTTAAAATGTATTAAAGTGAAAATAAAATCCTAATGTCTGCCTAAGCGGTGGATCAGAAATGCTGTAAAAGCTGTATACTGCCTCTCATCTGTCCTTTTTAATATTAGAGAGAAGAATCCCGTAAGAAGCAAATCCAAGAACTGAACAACCAAAAAGCTGCAACTAAAATACAGGAGCTAGAGAAGGCAAAGCAAAATCTTGAGCTAGAACTACGCTTTAATAAGAAGCGTTTAGAAATGGAGGCCTTAGCTACCAAGCAGGTAACTTAAAAAAAAAAAAAAAAAAAAAAAAAAAAAAAAAAGCTTTTTAGGCGATAAACTGTGGCTTGTTTTGTGGGTATTTGTGTTTGTTTTTTGTTTTTTTTTTTTTTTTTTAAATCTTTGTAAGTGATTTCTGAAGTTTTTTCTTCTATTTGATCTTATGAAAAAGATTAAAAAAAAAAGTGTTTTGTTTACACTCTGAATATAAATTTGGGAATAAAATAATGCTGACCTTATTTCTTATGTGTAATCTGGACTGTTTTGTTTATGTACTAAACTTTAGCGATCATTGCCTGTGACAAAAGTTATGACTCTAAGCATTAATGTAAGTAATGACTGGTTTTTCACTAGTGTTCATATATATCTGACTGCTGCAACAAATACGACATAATTTTCTTTGAAGTTATTTCTTTTTAATTCAAGGATTTTAAGCATGTCAATATCTAAGCAAAACCAGCAAACTGTCAAGAGTTTGAGGGGTTTCATATTGCTATGGCAGATGTCCAATATAAATTTCATTCTGTTCTGAGAGTCCATAATGACAGCAACTAAAAATTTGCTTAAATAAACAGCATTAAGGGTTTTGAATTTATTTTTTTTTCCTTCTTCTAGGCTCTAGAAGATCATACTATTCGTCATGCGAAGATACTTGAAGCTCTGGAAGCTGAGAAACAGAAGATTGCTGAAGAAATACATAATCTTCAGAAGAATCGTGGAAGTGTGAATAAAACTATGAGTAGTATGTATATACATAATGTTGGAAGGGCAATGCTGACTTCTTTTTTGTTCGGTGGGCTTGTATTTCTTCCTCTAACACTTCTCTAATGATCCTGAACTACAAGAGCCTTTTGGCTGCTATGATCCTTTCCATTCATAAGCCTTATGTATCAGAGATAAAAGCTCTGTTTTAATCATGCTCAGGATAGCTAGCTGGATATACGCGTAGTCTGTATTTACCCCGATTTCTGAGAAGTTCTTTCCCCATCCAGTTGAACTGGTGGAAATTGGAATAACAGAATTGATTCTGTTTAGTTTCCTATCTCGTAGTAGTCTAATATATGGTGTGTGGTGTTATGCATTTATTTCTGAAATACCCTTTACCTGACCTTTTATAAAGGGCTATCTTGGCTGCGAGGGTAACTTTTTCCCGATGTAATGGGAATTCACAGAACTATTGTTGGCTAAATTCCAGTCGTTTTTTTTGGTTGTTTCTTTTTTTTTTTTTTTTTTTTTTTACCCTGAAGTTGTTGCATCACACTGTTTGATCCACTTAATCATTATGTGCTATATTCTTAGTTCCACTTAACTGGAATTCTCTGAAGCTATCTGTGATGATCAAAGAGGCCAACACCATTAGTCATGAATTAGGGAAAAACACTGTTTTCTACAGGTGAGTATCTAAGTTAGTTAATTATAAGGTGGTATATATATAATGTGTGATGTGTGTGTCTGTGTGTGTGTATATATGTGTGTGTATATATATATAAAAAAAGAAATTGGGGGGTGGATTCTTGATGTGCAGTGAGCTTTCTGTTTTTCTTTTCACAGTTTTATTAAATTGAACATGACATCACTCTTCCAAACTAGCTTTAGTTAAGTGTGTAGTTTATTCTTGTTAGTTTGAAATGTGATTTTCAAACTTGAATTTTAGATCAAGTCTTTGAAGGTATGTCTACAGACAATTAATTTGGGAATGAGCGTGCTTTGGAGGTAAATATTCTGATGTCCCTCTTGCGTTGGTTCACATATTAAAGTGGTCCTAAAACACACTAACTGCATTCGTTTTGGACAAAACTAAACCAAGGAATATGTGCCAGCCACTAGGAGGTGCTCAATTCACAGGACCACACAGTAGTTCAAAGTAAAAACCTCAGAACATGCAAATAGTGGATATTGAGTGCTTGGGACCAGTTGTTTCACTCCACAGATCCCTTGCTATGCCAGTCTCTTGCTAGTCATAGCTTAAGAGTATTCTAGAAGCTGACCCTGTATATTGGTCAGGTGTTGTTAGTGTGAACAGAGATGTATTAGCGCAGAGGAAACTGTATTGTTTCAAAAAAATGCTACAGTAAATGCAATAAGCTAGGAGTTTCTAATAGGTGTATGTATCGCTATGTTTTTCAGACGTTGTCTTTTCACATCCTTCAACAAGAACCCTGCCAGTAGAAATCTGTAGCATATATTTGGGCCTGAGTATCTTAAGAGCCAGGAATTTGTATGCTAGTATCTACTTCTATCTCTGAATGCAGGGATTCCTTTCTTTCTTTACAAAAAAATAATTTCAGTGGCTACACTAATATATGTTTTGAGATACATGATGTGTCAAGCAATTTCTGTGTTTGTAATCAAATTTTTATGCTCTGTGTAATCCTATCTACAAGCACCTTGTTTATTTTTGCAATATGAATAACGTGTTTTGTCTTTTTTCAAACTGTCTCAAATTCTTAGGCATGACAAAAATGATGATAAAACAGGAACAGCGTCTTCTGTCCAGGTGCAGGTTCGTAACATCAAACTGGGAATAGCAACTTACTGGAGCCTGGGGAAATTTGAATGCAAACTAGCAGCAATGAAAGAACTCTATGAGGTCAGTAACAACTGAAAACCACTAATAATCAGTAATATTTAGTCAAAGATAATATTTTGATAATCATACAGGAAGAAAATATTTGGATTTCTTTTGTTCATGTCATTTTAAACACCAAGACACACAATTATTTTTTTATTAAACACATGTATGCACGCTTGTCCATCACACAGAAAGAGGACACTAGAAATCAATGACTTTATTCAGGTCATTTTGTGTACAGAGTGTGAAGTAGTAAAACAAGGACTGCTTTGTGGTTCTTCTGGCTGTTTAATTGTTTATCTGTTCTAGAGGAAAACTCGACCTTTTAACACTATCACTTGAATTTTCATTACTATGTTCTATCTATTTTCCTTTGATTTCCCTTCTGGTAAGTTAATTTGCTACTGGTTGCGTTTATCTGTATGCTTTAGGGTCTTCGACGGGAACTTTTTTTTAAAGGCATTTTTCATTACTTTTTTTTTTTTAAATAAACTGACAATTAAGGTGCATATTAATTCCTTTTTCTAATTCCACTGCTTTTAATTAGAAAAACTGGGTATTTTTGTACTGCGCCTCTCTAAATGTGCAGTACTTTTATTTTGGAGCATTATCACAGTATCTTTTGTATTGAAGAGGAGGATGTAAAACAGAAGAAAGGGAGAAGTGGGAACGGCACCTAAATTTGATTCTGTATCCACAAAAAGCCCTATAATCATCAGCTAAAATCTTTGTAATTACATAAAGGTAGACAATGGTTCCAGTGGTTCTCACTGTATTTCTGTTTAACCCTCCTCCTCCCATGTGTTTTCTTTAATTTTTCAGAGTCATGACAGCAATAAAGCTGCTGATGTATTTTATGACCCTGCTGATGAGTGGGAACCTGACCTTTCAGATGCCTCAGTTTCTTCTCTTTCCAGAAGAAGGTGATACTCATTTGTAGCTCCTTATCTTGCTTAAAGCATAGGTCTGGGACCTTGTGTTTGAAATTCTAGCCTTGTAGCAATATTTATAAGTGAATTGCAAACTTCTGCAAGTTGTAGCTTGTAAAGGAAATGGTAACAGATCCTTAATTATAGTTTTGCTAGTGGGTAGCCACCCATATGACTATTGTTAAACTGACCTCATTTATATCAGAATATCTGACTAAGTTTTGGAAAGCACTCCTGACTATTCCAAGTAAACAAAAGTTATCTGAAAAGAATGCAATGGATAAGCAGTTGCTTTATTTTTAGTCTAAATACTGTTTTTATGATAGAATAATGTTGGAATATTGTCTGATGTGCCTTCTGGACAGTGTCTTCTTGAATCTCAGAAGTGTATTTAGTTTTGTTCTGCCTATTTAAAAATGCAACAATAAAAGCTGAACCAAACAAGAAAAGGTACTAGAAAAGGGAAATCAGCATTGCGTGCTGCATTGACAGCAGTTAACTGATGTCGATTGATCATACTGGTGAAATAAATTGAATTCCATGTGCTACTTTAAGATTTGGTCCTCCTGATGCGTAGTGTCATGGAGCATGGGCTGTTCCAAAAGGGAAGGGCAGTTTGGGGCTGAATGTGACAACAGGGTAGACAGGGCAGTGCCCTTGCAAAAAAGTGTTTAGCCCCACAGTGCCTGAGTGAGGTGAGCAGAGTAAGTCTGGCGATGATGACAAGGGTCAGCCAACAGTCCAGATCCACAGGCAAGTAGGTAATGATGAGGCAGGGCTGAGGTTACACTGAGAAATCGAGTCAGTATTAGGTCCAGGGACAGTTGGCAGGGTCAGCCTGCAGTCCAGTGATTGCCTGGCATGACCATCATGACAACGTCCCAGGTCAAACCGGGAAGTCAAGTCTGCAGGTCCAGATTGATGGCGTACATGGCCAGGCACAGGTATGGTTACAACATAACTGCGGCCTAAGTCAGGCAGGACCAATGGCAGGAAACTCATCCTAAATGCATCCCTTAGAAAAGTTGTGGAGCCCCTGTTGAGTGTCCTTCCAGCTGTTTCTTCAACAGTTTCAAGGCTGGTGGAGGCTTCTCAAATGACCCTCTTACCAAGAGCCGGCCTTGGGCACTGACAGCTAAGCACCTGGAGCCAGGGTAGAGAAGCTAAGATAGCTTGTCTGATTGACAATGGAGAACTTCACAGAACATCTGCCTTCTACCAAGAAGAAAACCCTTCCTGTCTGGCTTTTCAAAAGCAATTCATTCTGTCCAGCAAACAAGATCAAAAAAAGCTAATGTGTCTGCTTTCTATGGTCCCAGTAGGTAGGAAAGAAATGTATTTTGTCTCAAGTTCTAGATAAAACAGTAGCTTAAAAAAGGGAATGTAGAATGAAGATCCTCCTATAGTAGCAAGAGCCTGAAGAAAGTAAGTAGGATCCTTTCTATGTGTTGTATTGTCTTGCTTTCACTCTGGTTTAGGTTTTGTGTTCCATTAATTAAAAATAGATGTTTGTTTTGTTTGCCTGATGTCTGTTAATATTTGTTGAACTTTCAGTGTGTGTGGGGAGAGAGATTCTTTTTAAAAGTTTTTTTCATGTTTTCACTCTATCATCCTTTCCTAGAAGTAGAAGTTTCATGAAGAACAAGAGAATTTCTGGATGTTTGTCTGAGATAAAATTGCAACCAATTCAGAATATACAGACTACCTATATATCAGGTACTTACTATATAACAACATGTTTCATTTCATACCGAGAACTTTAAACTACTACATGTATAAAACACATATACACTTCAAATAGTTGTTAAAAAACGTGTGGGTTGGAAAACAAAATTAAAAATATTCTGTTTATAATATCTTCAAGCGTATGATGTCAAGCTGTTAACAGTAGGGGTTTTTGTATTTTTGATTATGCTTTCTTAGAGCAAAAACTTCCTGACCAGCAATTATGACCCTTATCTAAGAAAATTACCTAAAACACTATTCCGCTTAACTATGCGGGTTAACTGGAGAAAGATGCTAGTTCATGTAACAAATTGCCAGAAGCTGAATGCTGATATAATAATTTGGAGACTTTGAGTTGTTGCTATTCATTCAACTACTGAGGTTCCCCCAAGATTTTTGTCAGGTTTAATAATTATTTTTTCTGAAATATTTTTCTGAAATATTCATATGAAATATGAAATATTTTTTCTGAAATGCTTCAGTCTTCCTAATATTTTTATGCATTCGCCTGTTTTAGATTGGCTGGATTTTGTTATTTTCTGTCTCTCTGTAGGTTCGATTATTGAAAAAGATGGATTACATTAAAGAAATTCACTAGGGATTTTTGTCTTTGTACAAACTGAATGTAGAAGCTACGTAGAATGTTCTATACACACTTTTTCTGACTTGCTGTCTTGAGTAGTTGAAGATTGCTGAAGAAGAAATATAAAATAGCCATTACAAAGACACGCTGACTGCTCACTCCTATGAAAAGTTTCTTGCATATATGTTTTGCTTTTACATTATACAGGTTCCCAGAATAAGTCCAGCATATGCCCAAACTTTTCTGAATCGTTTCTTCCTGGAATTTGCAAAGAATCTATAAGTTCAGCTTTAGATTTACTGGAACAGAATCAGGAAGGAGGAAAGAGCATACTGGATAGTCTCCTAACTAATTTGTTTATCATATCCTCTGGAGTTTCTGCCATTTCAAAAGCCTATGAACAGCAAGATGAAGAATGTAAAGAAAACCGTAAGTCTCACTTTCATAACAGTTTAAAGTAAACATTACTAATGAATGCACAAATATTCATATATTTCCCTGTCAGAAGAATTAACATTCCTACTTTCATATGCAAAGGAGACCTTCTAACAGATCTCTTTCTCTTGTAGTTTTCTCTCTTGATCATGCTGCTCAGTCGTACAGCATCAAAATTATCTCTGCTTTTGACCAGCTTGTGGTTCTAACCAAGCTCTGGCTTAACAATGTCCAAAATTGCCCTGGATCTATGAAAGTTGATGAAGAAATAAAACAGGAAGTAAAAAACTTGGGAGGTTATTTACAGTTACTATTGCAGGTAAAGCATACTAAAGAATTCATTTGTGTGTAGAGGAGTTCTGTGCGTTAATGCAATATTTACTACAGACTTGTTAAAAACTCTTAATTGCCCAATGTATGCAATGACAAATGGGTGTGTTTTTGCTGGCTAAACTGGTGCTTCCATATGCTAGTTCAGAGTAACACAGACCATTCTGTGCCGAGGCCCTGACAATAGCATAGGTCCTTAAACATAAAAGGGGAAAATAAAACATGCAGTGACAAGACCAAATGCTAGTTTAGATTGTGAAGTGCTACTGTTTATATAAAACAGCGACCAGTAAATATTACTCTTGTTCGTGCCTACAGTCTTGTGAAGAATAGTTGGGTTTTTTTTCAACTGTGTAAGTATAATGATACCATTCTTCTCTGTGGTGCAAGGTGTGATCTTTTAGCTGTGGTAGATAAGCTATTGGAAGTAGAAAGATGTAAAGCTGAAAATGCCTGAAGCTATAGTGTGCTGCAAACTCTTGTGTTCTAGGAAGCGTGTGCTCTTTGACCTGAGATGCTTTCTAGCTTCAGTGAATAGTATGCCTTTATTTTTTAGGGATGTTCTTCCGATATATCCTCAATGGTAACAGAAGCATGGAGCAAAGTAAACCAAACAGCAAAACAAACAATGAAACATATAGGACACTTGGCAGTAGTCACAAGAGCTGATATTTCCTTTTCTGAAGAGAACAACATTCCTGCAACTGATCTACAGGTGAGAAAATGTTTATTAGAAATAGTAATTTTAATGTTGACATCACATTTATTTTCAGTAACTGTGCTCAGAAGCAAAGTGTTACATACAACAGTCTGATCAATTGAATTAAAAAATTTTCAGAGTTTATCTAATACTTCATTTTTATGGTGAAAATGGATATGTGTTAATACCCTTAAATTTTTTTTTTCCTTAAAAAACTGCATGCTTTAAATTTGTATAACTTCCATCTATAAAGAGAAAGAAATACTGTGCTCTTAGGATTCTGTCTGTGCTGAGATTGTGCAAGTCTACCTATTTCACTGAAAATCAATACTTATTTCACTAATCTGTGATTAAGTACCCCATAGAATTTTCAGAAATTGGAAGGAAGTTAAGAAAAGGAGGTTAAAGTGATGAGCCCCTGTGGTCCAAGAGTGACATATTGCTGAATAGGTCAGCACTGAACAACTTGCTCAAAACAAAATTACATTCCAAGCCCACCACTGAAAATCTTTTTTAATTCAAGGCCATATCAATTCCTTTAATCATTGTGTTTTAAACCTTTATTTTAAAAGGACTTTGTACTCGCCATTTATGATGGAGTAAGCTCAGGGCTGGAGTTTCTCATTGATACTGTACAGGAAAAAGCAAGAATAGTGCAGAAAGAACTTCTGAAACAATATCCACAAAATGAGGTGAGATGAAAGTAAGACTACAAACTACTACTGTATCTTAGAGGCACTTGATCGTATCCTTTTGTTTTTCAGCAATTCTGTCTAGAAATTTTATAGTAGGAATACAGTTACGAATAGTAACAGAAGTTTGAGATGGGTGGTAAGTGGGAATATTGACTACAGTCTTGCAGAATTTTTTAGTGTTTAGCCTTTCACCCATATGTAGACTGAATATTTAAGTGTATTTTATTTAGAATGGTTTCTCTGTGCATTGGAGGGTATTTTGTGTAAAATTTCGCAGTATAAACATGAAACAGTGGGAGAGTATCAAAACTGGCACAAAGAAGGAAGTGGACCTTTTATTCTGTATACTAATGTGAAGTTTGTTTTGTAAAAAGATGGCATATTTAATGTGTAACACTTTATGATCCTGAAAGTTAATTGTTATTTTACATTGATAATAGTAATCACCTCTTCTGTTACTACACTCACTGTAATTGTCACAAAGATTATTAGAAAGTTTGATGGCTTCATTTTGTCATACATTGCTCTTACAGTCCTAGTCCCAAATAGCATGTTATCTAAATATTAAAATAGTTCAGTGTTGTCTTTTTAAGAGCTAGTCTTCTCATGTGCTTAATGCTTGGGGTATGCTGAAGCACTTCTGTGAATTGGGTGCTTTAGAGGGAAATTGGTTGACTAAAGTAGCTACTGAATAGCACAGAAGTCATAAATGTTCTGCTTGAGTTCGTGTCATCCACAGAAATCACAGCTGACCTTCAAATACTGTACAGGTTGATAAGCAGCAAAGGTATTATAATTTCAGCAATTTATCACGCTTCATAGGAAAGTTACAGCAAATTATTATATTGTATTAATCAGTTGTTCCTGTCACTTTCCAAACTTATTGTAATATGAAAAAGAATTACATCAATGGGAAGCTTTTCTCTCTCATAAGACCACCTCAATTTAATTATTCTTGTAATTTTAAGAAGAGAGATTCCTACTACCTCATAACAAACAGATATTTCCCTCTCCCCCCAGTTTAGCAGTTATATTTTATCAAATTGAATAGGTTTGGGGTTGATTTTTTTTCAGTATGCTGAAGCCAGAGTTATTCTGGGGAGGAACTGCTCTTCCATGAAACAAACATACTATTATTGGTGTATATAGTGTATTTTAACACTTAAAGCAGACCTCATTACATGCCGAATTCAGTGGTGAGTTACTTGGGATTTTTTTACCTGGAGGGACTTTTTTTAAGGTACAGTCTGTTATTTTGTGCTCTTATTTTGCTTAGGTGACAAATTGTGAGGGAGATAATATTGTAGGGAGTTACGCAAAGTAGAGAATAAAGTACAAGTAATAAACACCATAATTAAAAATATCTCCTATGAAAGTTCCAGTAGGCAAGCTAGAAGTACCCCTTAGAAATATGTCACTTTCTTAGTGGGTGAGCCATTTTGACAGAAAACCTGGATGAATTTGAAGGAAATTCTTTGGAAAGATTGAAATGTTCTTCAGCAAGATACTAGGTGTATGTTGTGTACATGCTTCCTTTTAGTGTTGGGATATATAGGCTTGTTCTGCCACTTTTCTTCTGAATAAATATGTTTTGTACAGATAGCATGCAAGGCCAAAGGTAACAGTTTACGTGTGTCTGAGAAATCCTGTCTTCTGCCTCATATGTCTTTATTTTTGTTCTTTTTCTTCAAAGTTGAGAAACTTGGCGAACCGTGGCCAATAAGAAAATCTCCTTACTGAGTTGGGATATATAAAACACGTATTTCTGAATAATTTGTTACTGCTCAAAAATCTGTAATACATGACCTGGGATAAAAGGTTCTAATCAGTTGGAGAGGAGTGACAAATTGCTTATCTCAAGGAAAGCAAAAAGTTCTTCCTATTCTGTTTTTCACTGTCCATCATTCTTAATCCTACAGATAACAATGAAACTGTCCAAAATCTTCTGTGTTCCTATCTGCTTGCTTAACTCCCAAATGCTTCATGTTTCCAGTAAAAGGAAACGAGCAGTGTGCTTTCCAGATAATGCTCCTCACTTGCAGCAGATTCCTATGCATCTGCAGGATCCCTGTATGTGCTTGTCGCTGGTGGAACAGATGTGAAGTCAGGGAGAGAACACCAGAGCATTAACTAAAAGATTACCCCTACCACTTAGAACGACAGCGATACAAAAATTACAGGACAACCTTTCTTTAGCAAATATTTACATTTGCTCATTCAATCCTCCTGTATTAAGGGGTTATTTAAAACCTTGCAGACATAGTTAACAATGTTTTCTACCAGTAAACATTTTATCTTAAAAATTGCATGTTATGTTGCAAGAAAACGTTACTTCTGCTTTTGAGGTGTGTTTTTTTTTTTTGCATTAGTATGCCAGAGTTCATTGCTATCCTTCTAAAATATTAATGTACTTTTTACTTTGTCTTGAATCAAGTGTACTATATAATTAAAAGTTTCTTTGCAGATTCAAAATCGATTAAAGGATAATGTTGTGGCATTAGCCAGATTCCTTGAAAATAACATCTCTTATTGCAGAAAGGTAAGAGAAATTTTCAGAAAACATGTGCTTTGAGGCTGGGGTTTAAATTTAAAGGATGCATTTAACAAAGGAAGAATTGAAACTAACTTCTATATATTTACTATTGCATGACAACACTTGCTCTCTCAGTGGTATTCGTGTGATTGGAACGCTAACTTTTCTGGCTATTGCATTTCCACTCAAAAATATTAGATTTTAATTTTACTTAAAGTATTTCTGGAGATATTGTATCTTGCCTTCCTTCTTTTTGTGCTCATCGTGAACAGCCTAACCACCTGTTTTATTTTCTTTTAAGTTAGAAGCCTCAAGTTCGGTAATGCTAGTGTAATTGTGTTATAACTACTGCAATAGTTTATGGCCATAGTTATTGATATTTTGAATTAAAAGCCAAGATAGATGATCTAATCTATCCTCTAAGAGCCAAACCTTTTCTGGATTTTACAGTTCCATTTGCCTTTTTTCTTTTTCCTATCAACAATCTGCACTTCTCTTTGCAGCCATCTTACATTTTGTGACTTGGCATCGCTTTCACTTTGTGTTTCAGCATTAGCCTGTTTTATGTGACTGAATCCATAATAGGTATGTTTAATAGTTAATATACTGTTATGTATTTTGTTCTTTATAAATTGTTCTTTGTTAATACAGAAAGAAATGAAATCTCAATTACCAGAAGAAGAATCTTTATATAAAGAAATAAAGAAAGGCACTAACATTGCTGTGAAATATTTGGAATTGGAGCAGTGCCTAGCTGAAGTCTGTCAAATTGTTTCTTCTACATTACAAGGTATTTAATTGGGTTATTAACTGTCTTGATAGTACCCTGTGGACTACAGGAGACCTGTAAAGCAAGAGGGAGGGAGAGAGGGAAGGCTACTTGATTGCTCTTTGCAAAATGCTGCATTTGATTCTACTTTTGTTTTTCATAGGGTCATATAGAAACACAAGCCCTCTCAGGAGCTTTGCAGAAAAGATTTGTGTCATAGCTGGATATTTTTACAACTATTTCAGTTTGTTTGCCTTGTCTTCTACTTCTGCAAACAACACTACCCAGAAAACACCCATGCCTTTTATGAACTTGGATGAACTGGACTCTCTGGTTGATTCCCTTATTATGAATTTTGAACTTGAACAAGGACAGCCGTCATTGAAATCTCCAACTCTTTGTAATGAAACTACTGAGACTGGAGGAGGACAGGTTGAAACAGGTGAAGCTGAACTTGTTTGGAAACAGAAGCAGATTCTAACACACACACACAAATTCCAGTCTTCACCTCCGCTTCCCGCTGAGCTTTCACCTGGTAGGATACAGTGGGTATAAAATGCTATTATCAAGAAATTCAGGGAAACTCTTTCCCTTTACATGAAGGGAAAGCAACATAGCACAAAAAGCTAAAATTTATTGCTAATATTATTAGTAAGTGGTAGGAAAGTAAATTACATGATTGTATGAGGATAAGTACCCTAAATTTCACAAAAAAAAATTGAATTCCTTAAGGGGCTTAGACTTTAAAGTATAATGCCTTTTGTTTTAATAAAAGTCTATTATTACTTAAGCCTGTAAGGAATAATTTAATGCAGTAAGTAAAGAAATCTATTGGAGATAATATGAATGGAGAAACTAAAAACGGTTGGGGAATAAACAGGAAACGTAGTAAACGCTTAGTAGGACATTCACATCTCTTCCTCTTAAACCTTTGACAGGACTTTCCTGTAACAGTGGAGGGAGATCCCTTTGAAGGGCGTTTGTAATGTACACTTATGCTGCATACAGTTAGATAAGAAGATTGACTTCCTATTTTAGACACTTGAAAGGTAGATTATGTAGGTACCAATTTTCTTGTCAATATTGTTGCTTCATGATCTAGTAGTGATATTATAAATTTAAAGTGGTTTTTATGGCTTTCAATTTTTTAAACGTCAACTTTTTTTTGTAAAACCAAAGCAAAACCTTTTATTTATTTCTGTAGAGGAAAACTATGAGAAATGGTAAAAGTACTTTACAATCTTATTTGATGAATATTTTTTTTTAGGAGGCCTGGACCTAGCACACTTTACTCACAACAGTGCTGAGAAATTAGTAAGCTAAGACCTTTTTCCCTATATATCAAAGCTTCCAAGCCAGATATTCATAGCTATCATCTTTCCTTCTTAAGGAAGATGCTCAACATCTTGAGAATTTCAGTCTTCGAGAACATGTCAGGCTCTTAAAACTATTTTCTGTGGAAAGACTCCAGTAAAGAGAGTCAATCAGCCTTTTCCTTTGAATGCTTTCATGTTATAGTTGTAATTGATGCTGTTAGTAATTTTGTGCTTTTCTTATTTGTAGGAAATGGGGAAAGATAATTATGCTGAAACAGTAACCCACATGTTTGGTTGGTTTTTTTTTAAGACTAGTATACCTTAATACTTTGTCAAAAAATGTCTTGCAGTGCAGACCTCCCATCAAAAATATTAAAACATTTTTATCGCAGCTAATAATATCCTCACATGAGGTGTGATATTGCTTAATTACTTTCCTACTGTAAAGGCCTTTACCAAGTCTGCTCAAGGGTTAACGATGTATATTCAGTTGTTCAGATTTTTATGCTTTAAAAGTGAAGAGAAACCTCGTATATTTCTACTTCTGTAAATGTATTATATTGTATTTGGCTGGAAGTTTTAAATGTAACTGGTTCTTCTGAATCATGTATCTAAGCGTGAGCATTGTAAAGAGTAAAACTGGATCATGTAACCGATCACCAATTTTTATAACTTTAAGTGTAAATTCCTTGGCAGTTTTCTTCTGTATATAGTTGTTTTGAGACCTTCCTTTGTCACTGAGGGTACTGCTTCCTTGCTGGAAGTATTGTAGTGTAAAAATCTGAAATATTAGTAAGAAGTGTTTTCTGCAACTCACAAGTGAAACAAAACAAGAAAAAAAGACTTCTTTACCTAAGTTTTTCCTCTATTAAGACACTTAACAGTGCATACTTAGAGGCTGAATACTTATGAACTAATCTACACCTATTAATGTCATAATACTCAATCCCTTCCAATTTATGCTAATAAATATAGTGGTGGTGTGTCAAGTCCCCATTACAAAATTATTCAAGTGTGTTACCAATGTTTCACCTGCCCAGGTGATTAATCATGTTTGCTTTTGTTCTTGTATTTAATTAGAAGCATTGCTCAGAAAACATCTTGATTTTTGTAGTTCTGCTCATTGTTATGAGAATTTTTTTCTCTGCCTTGTTTTCTTTCTAAAACTGAAAGGAAAGTTCTTCACAAATTTGGAGCTCAAACTGACTTTCAGTTTTTAGCCTTTCTTGAAACTCAGGAGAAAGAAACCATGTATCAAATGGGCTTCTGATAGAGTTTTAACTGAGGTATCAGATGGGCACCCTTAACCATATCAAATTTAGCTTTTGCAGGATGTGTGAAAACGTTGCCAATAGCTTCCTGCTGTGTGGTGGTGGTGTTGTGCGGGGTCATTTTCCCTCCACGCTAACTAACCACATCTAATCAGTCTCTCTTATTCACATTGTTAATACTATATTCACATGTTAAGGTAATATGTTAACAAAACCTACTTCTGCTAGTGTTTTCTTCAGCTTGGTGCCCTTGTTACAGTTATACATCATTGAAGTACTTCATTCTTACAATATATACGATGACTGTACATCATCAGAGTGAGCTAGTGCTCTCATAACGTATTGCATTAATACATCAACAAGCCTAGCTGAGGCTCCAGTAATCTATTGGTGTAATATACCATAAGGTAAGGTATATTTATAACTATAGGCTAGTCTGTCTATAAATTATGAATGTCAAGGAATTGGGATCATAGAAGGCAGATTTTGGGATGGATTGATTTGAATGGTACATTATTTTACTACTCTTTCCAAGGAGTTGGAGGTAGGTGTGTGGGTTAAGCTCAGGTCAGCAGAGGAATTGCCATGGCTGAACGCAGTGTCTGCATCACCTGCCAGGCATAGTGGTGAAATGAAGTAGACCCTAGTATTACTGAGATAAAGGGCTGTGCAGTACGGTCCAGATACGTTCACCATCTTGCGTTTTTGCAGATCTGTAAAGTCAGGGTCTAAATAGCTTCTGGCAGATAGTGGTAATACACAGAAGAATAGCACCTATAAAGTTTCTTCTAAGCTATAAACGAACACAGACACCAAAACAGTGTAATTTAAGTAGAATTTTTCCTTTAGCATGTCACAAAGTTAATTAATTTTGCAGGAATATACATTGGTATTGTAAACTTCTCTGATGGGGGAATTGTGATCGGAGTGGGATCGCAACCGGTAACACCTTGTATTAATTAAGTGCTATTAATAGAATTAAGATGTTTACTTTCAGCAGATAGCTGTTCACACAGTACATTCAGTTATTTCTTCACACTTTACTTGCACCCACACATAAAAATCAGTCATAGCTACAAGGTTGGAACAACAACTGTGAGCTTCTGACCCTGAAGAGGAGGCTCATGTTGGCTTACCCCTGAGACTTCGATGTGCTATACCCCTCAGCACAGACGCTTCCTCTCCTTGACTGAGGTTTTCTGGTAACTATTTCTCCATCCACAGCCAGAGGTACCAACAGAGCCTGTTCACACACACTTGCATAGACAGGGCTTTTCTGGCTTTGGTCACTATAGTAGCTGATGTCGTGCTTCTGCTAAGAGCACTAAATTTGGTCTTGAAAGATCTTTCTCTGGGGTTCTCAAACCTACAGTCTTCAGCTCGGTGTCTCTGAAGGAAATGTTGAGTGAAGAGTCAGGAACGTGCACAGGGCAGGGAGGAGTGGGAAGTGTTATGAAGAAATATTTAGAGACCTGAATAGGATGTATTGTTTACTGAAGTTTTGACGGCTTTACTTTGTTATATGTATTCATGTAATCTGTATTTTGTGGGTGGTTTGTTGTTGTGTTGGTTTTGTGTTTTGGGTTTGGATTTTTTTTTGTTTGTTTCCTTTAATGTCCTCTCTTACTCCCTGAGGAAAATATTCTTCGGTCAGAATTCAGGTAAAAATGATTAGAACTTCGTGTATTTGACCCATAGCTTTTGTTGACTAACATAAAAGAAGAAGAGGGAGGATATGTTTTAATTTTAAATATATAGTGGGGAGATGGGGTGTTCAGACTTCTGCACCCTAGTTTTATTTGAAAATACAAAACTATGAAAAACTTAACTAATGAAATAAATTCTCTTTACAATAGAAGTTACTTAAATAAGTTAATAAGAAATAGGTATTTCTTTGGTTCAATGCTTTATTTGAAAAATAGTACTATGTTAATAAAAATACATAATGATTCCGAGAGTACTGATCTGCTACTTTACTGCTTTTTACAGCTCAACTTCTAGTTTTATTTGTTTACTAGTAGGAAAATAACATTACACATTTTAACACCATCCAACATTAACACATGAGGTAAACTACTGCAAAAAATATCATGCAAATTGATTTTTATTGTGGAAATTGGTAGAGCCATGGGAGTCAAACTAACTGTGATCAGGCACTAAACTGTTCATCTTTATCTCTTATCAGGTATAAGAAACACCTTTATTTCAGGTAAAGACAAAAGTCCTGGGAGGAACTATATTTTCAGAATACGAACACTGGGTTGCTTGAAGCGTTTAAATGTTAGCCCATCTGTATTGAGGCATTTCTGTAAATGCTTTTTAGAAAAAAGCACATTCTAGCAATGCTTTTTAAAGAACATGTACCAGTGTTAAAAAATAAGGATAAGTAAACTCTTCTAGCACTCACTGACTCATGAGAATACTCTAGATGATGAAAAACAAGCTGCAGTTTAGACTTAATTTGATCCAGTAATGGCATCTGCAGGCAGAGGAGGAGACTGCATCTGATTCACCTCTGCAAATACAAGCTATTATTTTTGGACAGGAAACAATTTCTCATTCTTTACATAGTGTAGCATACTGTGATAAGTCCTGTTGCTTTTGTATGTTTTGCAACTTTTCTGATTTCATAGCGACATGAGTTTTGGTTTTTCTTTTTTAATATTATTTTAGGATTTTAATTTAGCGTTTTAATTCCCTTCCTAGCTTTCAGTAGGATCTGAGATTGTTTATGCATTTTCCCAAGGAAGGGCTGTTTGCTTTCTTTTGAAGTCCTAATAATATTTTATTTTTATATATTAAAAAAAATATTTGCCATCTTTTCTTTGTTTTCTGCTCTTTTTAGGAGTTGAAATTAGCATATGTAACAAGATCTGATTACTCTTGAATTTTTTTCCTGACATCTTTTTTGTTTGTTTGTGTTTTCTTAGTATATGTTCATGATAGTATTGGTTTCTAGAATAGGTGAAGATGTATATTATCTAATCAACACTTATATAATTTGATTGTTGCAGTGAAAACAGGAGAAAACTGAAAAAGAGGTCTCCTGCGCTAACATTTTGCCAGCAGCGAGTTCCAAAGACAACATAAAATATTATTTCAGGTATCTTTCAATCTGAGTTAATTTTGAATACCTCTATTAATTGAAGTAAGTCTAAGTAAATTCATAATCAGAAAGATGTATGGGTAGTTGAGGGAAAGGAAGGAAAGTATCAGAAAAAACTCATGGTGGTCATCTGTGAGTGAACAAATAAAACTTGATGTCTTTCATGCAGATTCCTTAAGCCTATTGCAAGTACTACTTAATCTTTACACAAGTCTAGTAGCTTAATAAGAAATACTTCACTTACATTGGTATATGCTATTGTCTGAATATTTCATTTTTTCTCTTATAGGTTTGTATAACATAGACACAAACTTCAAAGGTTAAAAAACCACAAACAAACAAATTAACCATGACTGCTTTGCTTTATGTTATTTAAAATATTTAAAGGTCTATGGATTTGTTCAAATATTATTCATAGTGATTTAAATAAATGTCAAACTACAATCTTAAGTGCATTTTAACTGGTACAATGCTGGTTTTGGTCTAGTAGCCTACCTAGCTATTTGTATTACATGTTGGCGTAAAACCCTCTCTTACTGAATTATGTTGAGATAAGTGTGTTAATTACCTGTGGTAGAAAACAACATCGTACTAATGCATTTTTACCTCTCCCCCTAGCGTGCGAATGATGGTATTGATGAAGAGATTGTTTATCTTGGGGGGAAAAAAAGAGAAGCTTTGTTACATACTGATATTTGTACAAAACCTTGCACTCAAACACAAAGGTATATATGTAGCTAGCTAGATGTGCATATACTTATATAAGCATAGAAGGCACATCTGCAAAATAGCAATGGTGCAAGAACCTGTCCTAGATACAAAGCAAAACTTATTTCCCAAAAGCTGAAGAATAATTTTTACTACTTTGAGTTCCTGAAAAGGAAACAGGATGGCTAATGTTCTGTGTCTTCGCTATGGTGATACTTCTGTTATACCTTTGTATCAGGTAGTTGTGTCAATGAGCTCGGCTGCCTTCTGAGGCCAAGGTTCAGGCCTTGGTATTGAGTTTTTAGAGAATCTTTTTAACTTTTCCTTTGAACATGTGTATTCGTTCATGTGAAAATTTTTCCAATTTTCTATTGAAGTCTACTGCTTTTCTTTAACTGTACGTTTCCTCCTCATGCCTAGTTCTGGGAACCTGTTGTGCCCTATTTAGACTGTAAAGTACCTGTGCTAGAACACCCTGGTTTAGTCAGTCAGGTCTGCAATGGGAGTCAGTCCTCTGCTAAGACTATGTGCCACTGCAATAGCTCTTAACGTAGCACACTCTATCAAGTTTATTTGAGTGTGTTCTCAAAATACTCATGCTGGCGTTCTTCGGGCATTTAACATCACAAAATGCAGTTCTGGGATGGAATTCAGAACTGTATTAATGAAATGTAAAACTAACGATACAACACTCTAAAGAATTATGCTTTTCAGTATTTTTATTTGCTTTAATCACAGAACTTTTAAATGCACTATTGAATTTTCTATAAATGTAAAATGAAAATCCTATTGTATAAAAAATGAATGCATAATGACAACTAAGTATGGTTTTTAGGAAGCATCATCTATTGCAGATGACAATTGACATACACGGGAGAGGGAAAGAAAATGTAAATCAACTTTCTAAGCACCAAATTGAATCTGAAATTCTCTATTGGTAGTTTGTGTCATAAATTTACTACCTGTATATGGTCATGTATACAAGGATACAAAAAAAGAAGGTGAATTGATAAAAGGTGAAGTTGAAATGTGTAAATTAAATGATACTTAACATCAGATACTTTACTTCAAAAGTAAATTGTTCTGTATTTTAATTTTGGAGTGTGCTGAAAGTAGGTATCCTAAATGCTTTTTAAAAGAATGCTGTGTCACAAGGGATTTGACAAAGTCAGAAGGGTAAGTGTGGAATAAAACAAATGTTGGTTTTTGAACTCTTGTGCCTTCTTCAACAGTAGATAGTTAACAGTTGATAAAAAGGACTCAGTTTGTTGGTCTTCTGTTTTGCCTCTCCCCTTGCAGAACCAAATGAACTTTCTTGTTTCTTACCCCTAAAATAGCAAACTATATTTTTAATAGCATTTGTTTAAATATTTGATTAATTAAGTTAATACTGACATAATCTTTTTTCATTTTAACTTAGCTGCCCTTCAGTTCTTGTTTGATTATGATCAGTAATACACAAGTTTCATCTCATAAACTTGGATCTTTCTACAAGATGATTAATCAAATTGTGAAGTGTGTGTGTGTAGTATGTACAAACTTTTTATACAATGCTTACCCCACCCTGAGCATATAACACAGACCAAAAAGGAGTATGCAAAGGCGTTCCTTTGTGTTCCTCATCTTGCTGTGCAACAGTGTATTAGTTGTTCTAAGTTTGCTGTTTATCAGGAGAGAGAATCCAGACTATTATGTAAAAATGCTCACAGAGTGCTCTTAGGTAGCACTGTGAGGTTTGCTGTATGTAGCAAAGGAGTGATAAGCCATGGACTAATGCAATGAGGGTATCAGATAACTCCTTTCCTGTTTGAATAAAACTTTTATAAGTGTGTTTCTAAGACACACTACATTACCTTAGACAGCTGCAGCTAACACTACCAGATTGAACCCATGCTGTTCCCTCAACTGCTGTTATCACTAGAGGGTTGCTGACTCCTGGGATTACCCCAGAGAGACTGCAGGTGGCTGGCTCTAGCTTCACGTGGTCTGGGGGCTCCATATAGAGAGCTTTAGACATAGCTTTTGTTAGATTGTGGACCCCTAAAATATTCCAGCAGCAAAAGCCCTTGCTGGTGTTCTCTTGTGTTGGCGTGCTGCCATGTCCCACGACATTTCAGGAGATAGCTGGGATACTTCCCTAATTAGTTCTACTGTAAAATTAAATAAAACCTCCCACTGCCAGGGCTGATTCTGTAATTCTCTATCCAAACTCGTGTGCCACTTGCTAACACTTCTTTCATGATTCTATTGGCTGTTTTAATTCTGCCCCTTGCTAGCACAGTCTCTGAACACCATTCTCAGAAAAAGACGGACGGTAACAAAAATTTCTAGGCATCTATAGTTTTGGGATTTTTTTCTTTTTGTTTTAGAAAAGTTCGGCTGGCTATACCATGTCTTTCCTGAAAAGAGTAGTTTCAAGATGAATATTTGATATGGTGATTTTTATTTTTTTTCCTTTACCCCTCTGTTAATGTGGTGGAAAAGCTTGATCAAATATTAAGCCACTTCTTAGAGGATTGTTTACTAGAAGATTGTTCTCAGCTGTTTGTATTCCACGTCGCAATTTACTTCAGTAGTTCGTAGTTATTCCTATTGCAGCCACTAGATGGAAGTGTTTCACAAGGGTGTACCCGCCAGGAGCCCGTAAGGCAGCATCTCCTAACCAGGCATGGAAGGAAGCTCCTTGCCACCTGAAAGTTAACACTTGAACCATATTGGTAAAAAAATTAGCTCCTATAGAAAAATCTGTTTGTTTGGGGGTTTCTATAGTTTATAGGATAAGATTTCTGTTATGTATTCCTTTAAGTAATTATATGGTAGCTATAAATGATGAAGATAGCTGTTACTATATGCAAAAATACTACCACTAGCCTAGACTTATTTTTTTCACATTGTTAGTTTAGCATTTTTGGTGTATTACAGTTGCTATTAAAAAAGCATGTAAATTGTTTGTGCAAAATATAGTTCAATAACCATTTGTTATCAATATCACAGATATATTTCTAAAATAGTGGGCGTAAGTATATAAACAATCTCAAGGAATAACTGTTGCTCTGATATTGACGTGAATAGCACGGAAAAAATAATTTTATTGCCTCAGAGTTAATATTGGAAAATGTAAAGCTAAGAGAGATGACGGTCCAGTGAAGTAAATCTTATGCCTATTTGAATTCAAGTTCATTCTTCATCTACTTCTAATCACCAAAGTGCTTACAAATAAACTAATATTTTGCTGCACAGGGGCTTGGATGGCTCCTTGTTCCTCCTTGTCTCTCCTACAAGTCGCATAGTGGGTTGAGGATGAAATTCAGAATGGAACTTGGAAATTCTGGTGTTTCCTGTTGTAACTGGTAGGTAAAAAATAGTTTACAATCTTCTTTTATTTTTTAACTAAGGTTAACTTTGCAAATAGAAGTTGTTGTAAATTGTTCTAATGGTGAAACTGAGGTTTATTAAGGTTTAAATTTGCACTGAATAAGAGAGAAGTATTACTAGGAAAATCTGTCAATGTCTTCAGAGAAGCTCAATACTAAAGAATTATTTATATAGTAATTTCTCTTTTCCCTGTTTAAAATAAATCCTGGTATTTGTTAACATGCCTTGCACCATAATGTCAAGCTGTATCCAAATGTCTAAGAAGATCTGAGATAAACTGCACTTGTCTTTCTCCAGCCTTGGCTATGCTTCTTGTGAAAGTGAGGTTGTAAATCAGATAGTGAACGGGGGAGAGGGTAGAATATTTTTTTTTTTGATAGAGAGATTCCATGTTTAATGAAGAATCTGCATTTAATCACAATCCCACCTCTCCAATAAAAGCATAAAAATGAGCATGAAGCAATCCAACTTGTCAATTATTGTGCTTGCAAAAACTCAGACCACAGGTTTAGAAACTACTTTATTAACTGTATCTTGGTAGCATTGGATTCTTCCAGAATTGTTTTATCTCTGTTTTAGTGGCTTTTAATGGAATAAAGGGGTAAACGAAACCTGTGAAACAAAAGCAACAGAAGTAAAACAGTCTTGTCTCTTAAAAAAAAACAAACCCCAAAACCAAACAAACCTCGTTTCAAAAAAAAAAAAAAAATCCCTTTTTTCAACTACTGAGCAATATTAAATAGTATGCATTTTGCAGACAGATGCATAAGATCAGTATTGAATATATCTGCTGATGTATATATCAAGTCTTGCACTTAAAGGTGAGGGTTGCTTTTTTTGTTGTTGTTTTTAGAAAGCCAGAAGTAGGTACATTTCTTGATAGATATAATTTAAAGAGAGGATTTCTCTTTGCAGAGTACTAATGTACTTAGATCATAATAGCTTTGGCTTGACCTCTCCAACTTCTGATGCTATGGAGTCATCATAAAACTCCCTCCTGGGAGTTCCTGTGTCTGGAACTGCGTGAAAATCTACAGTGTTACTCATCCAGTAGATTTCAAAGTGCTTTGCAAAGGTGAGAAACTGTTTCTCATTCAACAGGTGGGGGAAGAATAAAGTATTCAAACAGATTAGGGGGTTCCTATGTCTCAGTTGCAAAGCAAATCAGTGGTCTAATTAGGTCTTTATGGGCAGCTCTTATTGAAGAATTAGATTCTTAGCTTCAGGAGGATCTGCTTAGCTGTGGTGGTATTTTTTTAACTGTTAGGGAATAGCCTACGTATAAGTTGTTTTAAGAATTTAACTATTAACTTAATGTACACTTTGCACAGATGCAGTTGTAACAGTGTAAAGGAACTTACAGTTAACTACAAACCAGCTGTAGACAACATCCTTGTATATAGTAATAGATGAAGTAGGTTTTATTAGTTGAACTTAGGAATACTGCACGTAGGTGAGCCCTGCAGTTTTGCTTGCCTGTGCTTTTTAATGGTGATGTTAGGTGAACATGTGTGGCCCTTCCTACAGTACCTAGAACCCCAGCGGAACCTACTTTTTAATCTGTCAGTTTAATGGCCCCTTTTCACTGTGCTTGAGACTAGACTTCCATGCTATTAGTTTACAGCAGTGGTCTAGGAAAGATGAGACTTCAGTAAGATATACAATACATAAAACACATTTATGACATATTGCACTGGCAACACTGTATTGGTAGGCTATGATGTCCAGAGAATAAAGATCGTTCCGTGCCATGTGCTTTAACCAAGTGATGCTGTGTCCTGAGAGGGCATTTACTGCCATTCTCTGCACAGAGAAGTGAAGACATCAGTGACCAATTCTTCACAAACGCACAGGGGTGCAAAGCAGAATAGTTAGCTTTCCTCCCAATTTCTCAGATGATTGAAGCTTTCAGAGGAAAAAAAACTTCACATTCTAAACATGGAAGAAATCCTTGAAAGAATTTGCTGTTCATAGTAGTAAAAAAACCTGTTTTGTAAACAGTATTAAAAATCATCACAGTATTTTGCAAACGTTGAACATTGAATAGAAGCAATTAACACTAAAATATATATTCTTGTGGCTGGTACATTTAAGTTAACTTAAATTGGGAAGTTTCTTTGAGGCTAAAGGCATAATGTGACTCCCAAATATTCCTCTGCCTTGTCTAGGTGTTAGAGTGTGGAAGCCATGTATTTAGCAGAATGCTGGTACTCTTTACAGCTACACAGTGTTAGGGTGATTACTGTTTAAGAGAAATTCCGCTGCCTTTAAATGTCTTCATTTCCAATGTCTTTTGTGAGAAAGGAGTCATCTGCCAGGCATTTTCAATAGAAACTTAATAATTCAGTACACAGAGCAGTGCACCAGCTCCTTTTCCCACTTCTGTTCGAGCTGTATAGTCACAATAAGATGTACCAGTAAAACTTTTGTTACTATTGAATTTAAAATATAAATGAATGCACAAAGATGGCTTTTGTGTTGAATAAGATTATTTTTGCAATCTCTTTTTCTGATTGTAACATTTGAGTATTAATTTGCATAAATTGGGAGCCATGTACATGTCTTTTGACAGCTTATCAATGCTCTTTTTACGATCAAAAGAAGTCAGTAAAAGCAATATTCATGCAGAATAGTGGCTTATGACTGAGTTATTAGATTCCTGTTAGATTCTTCTCAACCTGGTATGTAATGGATTTCCGTTCTACTATGTTTTCTTTATAAATTAAGAGTAAGCACATTCTTATGTGTGCGCACATCTGATCCATTTTCTACTATTTCTGTACTTTTAAATGTCACAGTTTTCAGAGCACACTGGTTTATTCTATCTTCATGAAATGCAAACCTCTAAGTTGATGCTGTCTGTTTCTTAGCCTGTGCTTTGTCTGCTGGAAGCAATTTTTCCTTCAGTTTTTCTGGTTTATTTTTACATGAGAAATATATGGACATTTCTATTTTAGTGTAAATGCAAAATTAGATTGTAAAAGTAGTTTGAAGAAGGTGAAGCTTTTTTAATTTGCCACTGCAGAGGCTGCATCAGGAATTTGCTTAGGTGAAGATATATGTTGTTATTTAGATTGTATTCACGCTTACTATTTGGTAGGCATTTTTCAAATGTAGAGTAAAACTCTATGCCAAAGAGCTTAGAGCTGAAAACAAGAGGGGAAGAAAAATAATTTGGAAATTATAGGAGGGCCTGAGAATCAAAATTCCTTTGTTATAGAGGTAGTATTTTTACATTATGCTATTGCTCCTAGGAATGCCATCTAGAAAAGCGAGTTGTACCTGTTTTGAAGGGAGGTCAAGGAAGGGAAAAAAATAATAAATCCTTACATCTCCAATATGATGAAGGTGACAAAAGGTAGGAAGGTACTGCATGTTAAAATGAATAGCAGTTTTGTTGTACTTACCAAGTTTTTCCTAGGGTTAGAAAGGTAGTTACAAACACTATATCCCTTACACAATTTGATTCTAAATTCAGATTTTCCCCAGCGTGTTTACTGTGTCCATTCTGCACTGCCAATGCACACAGTCATCTATTTGTCAAAATAATATGCATAAAAGTAGGTCATGTGATATTACATGATAATATGTATTGCATGGACAGCATATATCATGGTAATAGAAGATATTTAAGATTAGCATGAAAGACCTCTCTTGACACTTTGATAATTGACACCATCCTATTAAATAAAGGAAGAATTCAAAAGTTAAGCAAATTACTTGCCAGTGGTAATTGTGGGCTACTGCTCCCTTGAATGAGTAGTGTAAATTTTGCTGTTTGATGTTCTGTGCTGTTGTATGGTAATTATGCCTGGCTCTTTCTTTTGCTTGTGTATCAACCAGAAAACTGTTGATGCTGTGTAAATAATCGCAACTCTCAGCAAATAAGCATGTTTTGAAGCCCTGTAAATTGCATGCATTTGTAATGTGGTCTTTGGAAAATACCTTTGGTAATTAGTAAAATTTCACAAATGTCACAACAGGCATCTAGCTCTTGTAAACCCATACCTCTATTAAAATACACAGCTTTCTATGAAAAGGTTGAATACAGTTCTTCAATGACATGACAGCTGCAGAAATAAGGAAGCTGTTAAAGTGGTGTATTACACTGGGAGATTTTCTAAAACATGCCATGTTCCTTGGGTGCACAGATACCCAAGGAATAGTAGATTTAGATAGTAGATCTAAATAGTAATAGTAAAGGGATGCTGCCTTCTAAATCTATTTGGTTATTCCATACACCCCCTTCCAAGCTTTAAACTGACATTGCAAAGAGATAGACAAAGTGCACTTAATCCTTCCAAGTGGTAACTTTAAGTAGCCAGGCTTCTGATTAAGTGCTTTCTTTGATGCCTAGTCAAGCTTAAAGCTTCTGGCCTGTCAACACCAGACTGAATTCTATGTAACAGAGAGCACTGGGGGCCAGAAATTCAGATACCTCCACCCCTTGTTCCAAGAGATCTCACTCAGTATGTTCACCTTCTAAAATCTATGGAAAGGTGTTCCTATATTATCTTTTAACATCTTGTGGAACTTGCAATGGGTAGAAATATTTTTTCTTCATTATGCTTTTAATTCATTGATGTTATATTCTCTGAAACTGCAACTTCATTTTTATCTGGACAGACATGGGTTCAACAAAAGCATTAATTGTAAAATGCATTAATGACTAGAAAAATCATGAACAAGCAAACAAATTATAGAACTGCCTACTCAGTTGTTCTAGGGAATAAATGTTACTGCAACTTATGTACTGGACAAATTACACCTTCAAAACCTGCAGAATTTGCACATCCAGATGAGCTGGTGATGTACCAAAATAGTGATCAGTGGTGTTCCTTCAGCCTTTTGCTCAGAATAAATGATATGAATGTTCAGAATAATGTCAATGGGAAGTACACTTATTAAAGAGAACCTTAAAAATAATCTGGTATCAACCAGAAAATATCTAATTATGGTTCTGTTAGTGCAGCTTGGTGCATTCCGTGTTATTTGTGTATTCTGTCATTTTTAATGTAACTCTAGTTTTAATCATTTCACATTATGAGAACTATACTTAAAGAGACTCTTAAATGATAGGGTAAAAACTAATTATATTCTGGGTTGTCTTGAAGGTACAGACCTATTGGTCTGCTGTTGACCTTAAGTTCACTAAAATTAGCATCTATGGCACAACTTTGAGAAAGAAGGAAAATGTTTTCTTTTCATTTTAAATTACACACAAAAAGATCAAGTAAGTGAACACTTCTGGGAAGAAAGACCTGTGGGTATTTTAACTGTTGCTTGATTATTTTTTTAAATGCAAATATAATAGATTTTTTTAATAAAATAAATAACACACTGTCCCCCTGACATTTTTTCAGATGAACAATTTTTCAGGACGATTACAAGGCTGAGTAGTCAGTTTTTGAGAGGTGGAGTATAGTTTAGTTGGTGGGCCTGCTGTGATTGGAATTGATTAATGGATGTTGTGATAAGCATAGAAACAGATCAGTGGCAGCTTATCCTGCTTTCAGCTGTCACAGCTGTGCCTCTTCACTCTTCTTCTAGCCCTATCACACTCACTGGCAGCCTTTAAAGTACCTCCTTCCCTATGGAATTTCTGCAAATCATTTACTCAAATGCCAAGATACCACAGAAGCAGCTGTTTCTGAGAAAATTTGTTCAGGCTTACATATTTGTTGTGATGAAGAATATTAGGTTAGAGAATCCTTTCCCACTGCACTAGGAAGCATGCTGCGCTATGCCCTGAAGAGAGGGTTAAACAATGGTTCTGATGGGCAGGTGCACTCCTTAGTCAAGAACTTTCAGCCCTGGCTCGCACAGTGATATGGTTTGCAAACCTGCTGGCTAAGTGATATCACTGTTTCTGCTTGACAGTTGCAGTAAATAATCTCTGACTTGTTAATTTTATTGCTAATGGCTTGATAGAAGCAATGCTACTATGTGTCTAAAATCCTGGTAGCTGCTGGTTTTGTTGCAATGTTCAGTAGATTTTATTGACATTTACAAATGCAAGTTTTAGAAGTTCTGAATATGTTCTGAAAATATTTCACTGGTTTCCTTATTGGGAATTGTGATCTCCAGTGTGATCACATAGCAAGCTACCTAGCTGCATAGGAATCACGCAGTTTTAACAGAAAACTAGAGGTATGTGAATTTTATACAAAACAAGGTCTGGGTCCAAACTCTGTATGTAACTTCATAGATTTGAGGAGGATTGCCTAGTACTGAAATGGTTTGCAGGATATGAGACTTAGTGTTCTGAAAGATCTCTCCTACTAGTTACAAAAATATTTTGTTCATTTTATTGGAAACTCAATAAGCCCAGAGCATGAAAAGTATTCTACTATTTCTGGATATTTTGTAGATTATAATACCTAGATGGTAAATAGTCTTTTTTATGAAATCTTTGGGTGTGATGTAAATCACTGTTAGCTTACCTGTATGCTTTAAATGCCTGAGGCAGCTGTATCAGCATTATCCATAAATTAAAAAAAAAAAAAATATTTTTTGAGCAAACTCAGGCAAATTAAAGCTCAACTTCAAAGCAAATGGTGCACACAGAAGGTCTCATCTCTGGCTAAATCTGCAGGATGTCTAACCGATCCACTAAGAGTACACAGTTTATCTGCTGTGGCAGTTTGTGAACAAGAATAAGTTTAAACAATTTGGGAAAATAAATGCTTACAACCAAAAAAATTTGTCAAGTTTCTAATATATGTACATGTACAGTTCCTGTCTTGATTATTTAGAGTTAAGTAAATCAGATTAGTGGAAAACTACTTCTCAAAGATTTTAAAAAAAAAAAAAAAAAAAATTTCTGTCCATTTAAAAATATATATTACTGTGAGGAACATATCTAAGAACCTTTTTTGTTTTAAAATCATGCTATTTATTTACTCTACAATTATATTGCATGTCAGCTATAACCTGTAATGTCTTCTGTCATACAAAAGCAAACAAAGTCATGTTACATTAATGACTTGTCTGAGATCATATGACTGCCTGCCTATAATTCCATGCTCCTTTGCTATAGTAAAAACATGACCCTGAATCTTAAACAGCTTTTGAATAAAGGCACCTATAATTGTGATATGGTAAAAAGTTCATAGCATTTATGACTTAGTTATTTCAGTTTTCTTCATTTAGTGGTTTTAAGTTCAATTTACATTTGAATGTTATGCAATTAAAAAAAAGCCATCCTGGAAGCACTTTTCTTTAGAATGTTAAAATAATATTAAAATAGTTGACAAATAAGACCTCTAGACTTGTTATCTGTGCTTATTCAACTTAGAATTGAGCTTTTGTTTTTTTGTACAGTATTTTAGATACTTGAATTCAATACAATTTAAAAATGGACTGTTTGTATATTATCTAGTGCTGTGTAAAATGAAGATTAAATGAGAACTGATCAAATGGAAAGAGTAAATGTGATTAAATATTTTTCAAATGAAGTGTGGTCGTTGAGTTTTCCACACTTTCATCTGCTACAGGGGAACTTGTTCTTTGGGGATGCAGCCTGCACTTTTGTCCTTCCTGTGATTTCTTATTTCAAGCTTGATAGAGAAAGCATCCACTGTTGTATCATTTCCTTCAGTGTTAACAGCTTTTATTCTCTTCAACAAGTGTTTACAGAAAAGTGTTGATGCTTATTAATCTGTTTCTTGTCTTACAAATGTGCTTATGCGTGATTTGTGGTAAAATTGGCATTTCTGACAGCTCTCAATGTAATCTGCATAGCACAACAAGATTGTTACATTGAACAGATGTGGTTTGGAGTTGTTATTCTTTGTAATTACCATCATTAAGTGAAAGCATGTGTCAATCAACTTTGTACTTTAAACACAGCAATCATTTGCAAGAGACATGCATCTGCATTTCAAATATAGATATAAAATATTTTGTTTTAAAATTTATTTCTGTTGTTTCTATTTAATACAATACTCCATGAAACACATGATGACCAAAGATGTCACAGGAATAGATCATCAAGTTAAGAAAGGCTTTTACTGGAGGATCATCTAGATACCTTTGGTTGGTTGGTTAAATAGACTCATCCTCCTCTTCTGATGTAAAAGGAAGGCATTAAGGTTTAATTTTATAAATTTCCAAAGTTATTATGCTGCCTTGATCTTGGACTACGACTTTCTTATTTGAGGGAAGGAGGTTCTGTGGGTGAGATCCTCACTTATCTTTTGGGAGGATTTTTAGTGTGATTACTTGGTGGCAAAAAGGAATCTGTATCAGTAAACTGACATACTGCCTTTTTAAGGATTAATGTTTGGATCATTAATGTTGCTAGGATACCTTTTAGGGTCAAAAATGTTCACACAGTTTAATAAACAGGATTAGATCAGGAAATTATATTTTAAGTGGAGTTGAAAACAAAGGCATCTTAGTCTGATTGCACAACAACTTGCAGTAGAAGTCTGACCAAAGCACACAAAAGCAAGCAAGGATGCTTGGAGCTGATATTTGTTTTCTCCTTGTTTCCTTGTAAATTGACCTCAGTTATTTGAGTTAGAGGCAGTAGAGATGACGGCACCTATGTTTTGGGGGTTTTGTGGATTGTTTTCACCCTGTGCTGCAACATTTCTTCTCAGTGCCAAATAAGATTAACTTATATATAAGCTACTAAGTGTGATCATGGTGAGATGAAATGGTCCTCAATCTTTAAGGGTATTTTAGCCTATATCTTTACAATGGAAGCTGTTGTTTTGTGATTATTTTTTTATTATTTTCTTTTTAATATTCCCCTCCTCCCCCCAGTTAAGTAAAAAAAAAAAAAAAAAAAAAAAGTTTTTACCCTTCACTTTCCCCAAAATGGATTTTTTTTTTTTTAAGACCTTTGCCTGCTGCATTAAAGATGATTCTGGTATCCTCTATGTGCTGTGTGACTTGTATTTGCCTTACTAACAAATAAAGCATTGCATAACTCTCCTTTGCTGTCTTTAATGAAAGTATATTGTTTAGGTCCTGCCAGAGGTACTTAAGATTTCATATGGATGTTTCATATGGATATTTGTTACATCCTAATCATCTGATTCTTAATGAGCCTTCTGCTAGAACTACTGAAATAGAAATAGAGAAAGTCTATCTGAAATTTAGAAGCCAGATAAGCTACATCCAAAGAATAAATGATACAGAAGTAGGAAATAACTTTTCAAGGAATTGCAAAGTAAAAATTATACTTGCAGTCCATGTCTAGTGCCATATATAGAATGAGAAAGAACATGGAAATGACAGGGGGAGCGCAGCCCTACAGTCTGACAGACACTGAAATGTCTGTTGTAATCTCAGCACTTTCAGTTACAGAAGAACTTTGTGAAAGTAACTTGCAAGTTCTCTAATAGCTGTGGAAAACCAGTCACTAGCACACATGAAAACCAGGTGTACTTGCTGATTAGTACTTAAGTGGCCACAATTTTGAGATCCTTTTGTGGAGGAATGGTGTTTGCCTTTATTTTCTCCACCTGTTAATGGGGATAATACTTGGCCATGTGGAGTTTATAAGCATGCTTGCAAAGCAGTTTAGAAGTGTCAAAATTCACACAAATGCATATTGCAATCTTGGGGCAGGCGAAACCTGCACAGCTTTAGGGACTTCTTTGGATAATTGTCTGTTATGCTTGCAGACTTCAGCTGCACTACGGAAGTAGCTAGGCTTCCACTGGAGCAAAGTGCTGTGAAGAAGATTCCCTTATATATTTTTAATTTAATATAACCACTTATTTTAAATTTGGCTGCACAAAGTACTGTTCATGACACCTTCTTCATCATCCTCAAACTTGCCTATTGTTTGGTGGAGTAAACCTAGAAAAGTGTTGTCCATATTTATAGCAATTTCCAATGTATTCAGCTTTGACTGAGCCAATTTGAGGTTGAAGAGTTTCACAATCATGATGTTATATACTACTACTTGTGACTAGCAAATTCAAAGGGAGTGATGCATAGTCACACTTTAAATAGAACCCACTTTTGCTGAAAGGAATGCTTTGGGGATTCTTCAAACTGTTGATACATGTACTTGCATTCAGCCAGAGGACAGGCCCAAAATTATTTAACTGATTTCCTTAACTGTATTAAGTTGATTGTCTTGTCATACGCACATACACAAATGCACACTTAAATATGAAAAGATTCAACATGTGTAATTAGTGAACTTATTGCTTTATATGTTTTGAAACAGTGGAATCTAACTTGGATGTATTATGGAGAGGGGAACTAATTCATAGGATCTTTATACATTGTTTTACATGAAAATTTGAGTTACATGTTGAACTTTTATGTCCCTTCTCTCTAGCATGCTAGCCTGCAAAAAAACAAACCCTGAAATAAGAATTACTTTCATAGGCAAACAGGCCCTTAGAGGTATGGCGTGATAAGATAATGGACTCACTGGTTTTGATTGCTATTGAAGTGGTAATTAAGATGTCCAGTCATGACTCAACATCCACAAAAGCAGAAATTTGATCCCTGCTCCAAAGCGTCCTTTGATATTCAGACCATGTCATGTTTTGTATATTACATGCCATTAACCTTCCTCCTTATCTCATCTATAGAGGGATCTATGGAGGCAGGCATCAGAATTTTACTTTTTTTTTTTAAATCCAGTTTTGAAATAATGTACTGCTGTGGTTTCTAGGCTGATGGGAAGGGTTTGCATTATGATGTAAAACATATCACTGCAGTTCATGGAAAGGAGTCTGCAGAACAATTAAGCATCCTGGTGTGATCCAGACATATGAATTTTAAGACTTGCCTGTGGGGTTCCAAAAAGTGCCTCTAGTAGACCCAACAATAAACAGACATTTGAGGTGAGAAAGCAGCCTAAAATGATGGTGTGTTAACCATATCATTCCCTTGCATGATTATGGTTGTAGAAGCTAGTATGTCTGGATTTTATTTCTCCGTGCCCCTGAACCTCCGGGCTAGCAAAAATCAGGGTAGACATTTTGACATTTCTTGCCTGAATGCATTCTCCTTCAGCTTCTTCAGGTATAAGATATGAATAATGACAGCTTCCCATTTTTATCAGTGTAAAGAATTTTACGTGAAGTACCATATGAATGGCAATTATCTATTATTACATTTTTGCATACTATCCTGCTAGAAGAAAACTTGATTTCAATTGGAAAACTGTTAATTTCTGGTGCTTTTTCCTAATCAGTAGTTTTCTTGCTCTTAGAGGTCCTCATAGCACATCGTTGTTGAAGATTGTGATAGATGTGCTTTTATTGTTCTTGAATGTTTTATTTTAAATATTTTAGAACATCTGCTTAGCATTCAGTAAAGAAATGTAGGACTGAACCCTGCAATTCATAGTATAAAACAGACACAGTCTGCTTCTGTGGTGAAACCCCAACATTTATCTAGATTTCCTACAGGCACACCTATTCTTTAGCATGTTGTTATTTTAATGGTTGGACTTTCCAAAAAACTCAGTATTTGGCATCTTTGCTGTCAGCGATCAGCTTTTAATCATTCTAGCATGCAATACTTTCCAATACTTGAAATGTAAGGAAATATTACACAGAGGTAATGAAAATAATACTTAAACAGTGGCACATATATTTTTACAGATTTGATTTTATTTTGGTAGTTTGCTTAGATGTCAGTACAGGCTTTAACATGCACTTTTTAAAAAATCTTTTTTATTTTAGGGAATTTGTACTATTGTTCAGCTGGGAGAAGCTTGTATCTTCTTCAAGTGGCTGAAATGAAATATTTCAGTATATATTAAGAGAGGGGTAAATTCCTGGCCTTTTGGCCACTGAGTTCCTCTGAAGTAGAAGCTGCATTATGAAGAAACTTTTCCTCCATATGTTCCCCAAATTATTGTTATCTAAACCAAGTTGAAGGCATATTTAAAAAAAAAATTGCTTTGGGTTCATAAGAAACACTGTACTACAAACCTATATTTAATAAAAATTTCTATACCCTTATGTCAACTCTAAGTGCTTACAATTTGGAAAAATACCTATCATTATAATCCGATTTTTGAGAATTTAGAACTCAGAAGAATTAAGAATGAAGAAAGTTTCATACCTTCCCATGGAATTTATATATATGATTCTAAATTACCTTTTTGGTAAATTTTATTTACTAATCCCCTTTCTTCCCCTGCTATGATATTACTTAAATGCAGAAAGACAACTGAAAATCATATAATCATAGAATGTGTTGGGTTGGAAGGGACCTTTAAAGGCCATCTAGTCCAACCCCCCTGCAGTAGGCAGGGACATCTTCAACGAGATCAGGTTGCTCAGAGCCTCATCCAGCCTGGCCTTGAATGTCTCCAGGGATGGGGCCTCCATCACCTCTCTGGGCAACCTGTTCCAGTGTCTCACCACCCTCATTGTAAAGAACTTCTTCCTAATGTCTCATCTAAACCTACCCTGCTCTAGTTTAAAATCATTGCCCCTCATCCTGTCGCTACGTGCCCTTGCAAGCAGCCCCTCCCCAGCTTTCTTATAGGCCCCCTTCAGGTACCGGAAGACCGCTATAAGGTCTCCCCAGAGCCTTCTCTTCTCAAAATATCCTTGGTTTTAAGTTAAATATCAGATCAATTTATCATACTCTACCATAATTAGAAGTGATGAAAAAAAATTCTTTAGCCAGAGACCTGTTATTTTATTATTATCTTGGAAATTACTGAGATTATTTGCTTTGGAAATGGCAGCAAAAGAGAACATAGAGTCATATAACTTTAACTTCTTTTCAATACCTAAAATGAAGAGGTTGAAAGTGTAGTTTAATTTACTCCTATCTCCTGAAGCCACACGGGCTTAGAAGTTAAGAAAGACATAGAAGAAAATGTTGGTTGTCAAGATATTTCACTGTTGGTTGTAAAGACATATCCTCATGCGCTCAGAGATAGGCTTTGGCAATCAGAGTCAATGGTCTTATACATATTTTATTTATTTTACTTTTTAATGTAGAACCATAAACAGATTTAGCAGTAACTATTTAGGGATGTTGTATGTCCCTAAAATGGGATGTGTTTGAAATCTGGAACAGGCATATGTTGTGTTGAGAATAGTACATTTCTTGTAAAAATCAACATAGCAGGGCATTTTCTTCTCTTGAGGTGCATATGTAGTTTTCATGAATGTTAATGAGATTTATAGAACTGCGAAGGAAAATATACACCAGAGTATATATTGTATACATGATATTAACATCCCATAGGACTTTTGTACTCTCCTTTATATGCTATGGAGCCCAGAGATGCATAAAAGACTAGTTTAAGCCTTTGACATTTTGTTTGTTGTATTTGGCATAACTGCCTTTGAGTGTAATTAGCTCCTTTTGACAAACCTGTTCCCGTCCCATTTTGGCAGTGGTCTAGATATTTATTGATAGAAGTACATCTAATCAACATTAGTTGCTAAATATGAATTGACAGCTGAAAGAAAGATAGCTTTCCTGATGGTTTATGCTGGGTTAAATGGGTATTAGTAATTACTTTAACTCTGTGTTGTAATTTAACTTTTTGTATTCCCAAGAGTTTAGCCTTGTTTTGCTTGAATACTAAAATTATCTTCAGGATATTAATCTAGTGCCTTGAATTCTTCATTCAGTAGCTATCACTCAAACAGTTCTGCTTGGATTTAAGATCTGTTCCAAAACACGAAGGATGCACTTTAGCTGTGGATAATGAGATCTGACAGTACCTGAGCTGCAGAAGGAGATGAAATCACTATCTATAGAAAATAATATTTTTTCTACATATTCAGGTTAAATGTGTGCGCATCTTTGTAGCTGGAACATCTGTTTCTAGCTTGTTGTTCCTCATGGCTGCTTCTCAATTGGATTTCCTCAAGCAGGTCCAAAGCTTGTCACCTTAGCCAGGGTCTGTTAACTATCACCACTGGCCCCACATTAAGTAGGAGGTTCAGGGCTAAGCTAATAACTCTCCTGCCTTTCTGACTGATCACAGTGATTCTCCCTGTGGCTACTTATCATGCTGAGCTCCTATGGGAGGGTTATCTTCTTTGTCTATACTTCAGCTGGGAATTGGTTTTGTTTTCTTCATTCCTAAGTTTTCAGGTGGCGATGCTGAAAGCATTGTTGCTTTCTGAAGTAGCTGTTTGATTACTGTCCATTATTTCTCCTTTACCAGTTTAAGTAATGCTTTCTCACATATCTAAATTCTGCTTCTTTCCTTTTCTTTGGACATAAATGTAACTGCTGGTTTTGAAAGCAGAGATTGTAACTAGATGCATGTGGCAGAATGGATGTAATATGAACATAAACATAACATTGTAATGCTAGTTTGTGTGAACCTTGACTCAAATTTTATGTTGTCACAGGTGAAGTGATTTACATGATCTTGGCTTTAGTGTACAGTGATGCATAATATTTTAACACTTCTTATCTAGCACATTAGGCTGTACCTGCCATACACTTTTTAAGCAAGCTCAAGAGAGTTAAGTGAGAGAGAAGGATCTACAAAACTGCTTATCTGATTTATGGTCATTGGCTACCCCTAAGTCTCACAGAAAATATTACCAAAGTCTATGAAATTGTTTTACTTGGCTTTAGTGGGCATTGAATAAGGCCCAGAATGAATACTAGGGTATTTGGGAGGGGTTTACTAGTGTAAATTGTTTGAGGAGAGTTTGATTTTCAGTATGGGAGGGAAAAAATGTGTGAAAGAGAAACAAGATTATTATCTTCTGGATTTAGGTCTGGAACAAAAGCATCCTGGGCCATGAATAATACTGTGGAGAACTGAAATGTTTTATTGAGTGAAACTAGTCTGTCATCCAGTGTTCAGCTTTGGCTTTTGTCTGCATGTGGAGAGATCAGCACAGAACTACAGTGTGTCATGAGAATGGTAGCTTTTCAAATTGAAAACAAGGGTAAACATGGAATAACCTTCACACGGTTTTCTTTCTCACCTTTTCTTTTATCTTCACTGTACTATGCCTAGCTTGGGATCAGTCAGTGTATAATCACAAAACTTGGTGTAAGCAATGATGTGGAACTATGGCAGCTCAGTGGAGAGCTAGTACTTGATCCTACTGGGATCTGCTTGCTTTTGCTTTCTCATGCCAATAACCGTGAAGTCTGAACCGAGTTATTATCAATCTTGAAAGACTGTAATGATTTAAAAGAAAATCTCTCCAAATCTATTAAGGAGCAATTGTATTTTCAGTCCATGGTGAAGCGTGGATACTCTTAGATCTCTTTCAAGAGATGTGAAGAGAAGGAGAATTGGTGATGGCCACGGCTTTCCTCAACATATAGGAAGCAGCAGATGAAAAAAATTTCTGGACTGAGATGGAGCATAAACAGGAGTGATCCCCAGACTGATCATGAGATAAGCCTTGCAAGGTGGCATAGCTTATGTCAGAAATAGTTTGAACACAAGAGAATAGCAACTAGAAAGACGGCACTGGAGGCTGAGATGTGAAGAAAATAACGGCAAAAATGAATGGGGAGAGATAACTACAAACAGATGACGGGAAAGGGTAGGGATGCCTGGGAAATGTGAAAAAATTAATATAAACAATCCAAAACCAAATGAACACCCAAACCTCTGTGTGATAGTGCACTCCAGACAGACAAGGCAGACACTGGGAGAAGAGAGTAAGGATTGCTATTATAAGAATTCTCTTGCCAGTTAACAAATTCATTCTTATTGTTAATTTCTTCCTCACCAAAGGGTAATAATTTCATCATTTCTTACTGTCCTTTAGTCACAGTGTCCTTCTGAATCTCATCCTTCCTGGCCCATCCTCCTCTTTCTATTCTTATTTTTTTTGTTCTATTTTTCTTCAAATATCTGATGCTTTCTTCTTTGGGTCATAAATGGTGTGGAAACAGTGAGTTAAAAGGGCTGGTAAAGGAAAATTCTTATCAGAATTTTATTCTCCTTTTTTATTAATCTTTAAATATTTAGAGTCTTATGTAAATACAAAATATTAATAGCCAAGTTCTTGTTATAATTTACTGCAAGTAAGTCCAATTTGTAGCCAATTAAATTAGGACAGTGATCTACGTGGTCAGCTCAGCTGAGCACTGTCAGACATGAGATTTATTACTGCAGTCACTAATATTTGCTGGAGAACTTAGTGAAACTCCCACCCAATGTAATGGCCATACTTCGGTTTAAGTTGCATGTAGTGCCTTCTCTTGACAGAAAGTCTGAATTAGGCCACTTAAAATGAAAAAAATTATGAAGCCGAGAAGCCTGTATTTTTTTGCATTTTTTATTTGCAACAACAAAATAAATTTAATGGGACAGATATAGCATTAAAAAGTAATAATGAAAAGTAAACAAAAATATTCTTTGTCTTTCTGTGGTAGTAGTCTGTATTGTCACTTAAGCACTAAAAAACATTGTTCAGAATAAAATAAAATATCGCTTTTATAAACATATCTTAATTCATCCTACAACTATAAAAAATATGACTCTGTGACCATGTAGAGGAAAGCAAAGAAGGGATTAAGGATGAAGAGAAGGAAAAAGAGAAAAGTTATTAATAGGTCTGTAATGATAGGAAGTTTATTCTAGGGTTGAGGTAAAACTTAATGGTTCATAAATAGCAAATTCATTATGTTTTTAATACTCAGGTTATATTAACACTATATAACATCTTTATGGTATCATTAGTACCACTTAATCCTAAACTCAATTTGGAAATAAACATTTCCAAATCTTTTTTTCATGGAACAATTGGCTAAATAAATTATTTTTTTAAAATAAATATTATCTGATTAGTGCATGCCTCGTTCAATCATAAACAGACTTATAAATGTTTTATGTTAACTCTTACACAGAGTTCTTAAATGTTAACAAATTAATTTATTTTAAAGGCCATATCAAGGTGAAAACACCAGGGCCCTAGGCAGCAGGACAATACATCACAGAGCCATTTCTCATTCAGTCACAGTAATGGCAAAGGATATGTTAAGACATAAAACGTGATATGGTTTGTTAAATATTCATTTACAATTTGCATTCATTATTAAATCATGTGTTAGAACTAATCTTTAATCTCAAAAATACATAATGTGTCGTAAAGTCTGTTTGAAAACACAACAATAAATATTTTATGCTTTTCATGTTGCTTTTTAAAGGTTGACTAGAATACACCAAAACACTTGTCATTAATGTCATTTAATTATTCCAGAGAGATTTGGTCTACAGTGATGTTGATTTCAATAATTTACTTCAACCTTTAGGTCAATATAAAATAAATACCTGTTTGGGAGATGGTCTGTTCTATGATTAATGACAATTTAGCTCCCCCAGTACTCCATGGCAACACTGTAGTTCATTGTCTGAAACGTTTGCGGTGCAATGCAGTAGCTCCGAGAGGCTTATTTTATAGTGGTCCCTCACAGTTTGCGTGGTGATAAGTGATGCTTGCTTTTCTACATGTTCTATTTCATTGCTTGTGATCGCTGGAGATTTTCTTTATATGACACAATAGCTTAAACATTTTTACTATTGGGAGGTACACTGACTAGAATGTTAATATTTGCTGAATTTCCACAGAACTGCTATTCAATTTGCATTTTGTACACAGAGAAGAAAGGCCTGTATGAGAGGGCTGAGTGTGACGGAGAAGTGATTTGTATTATAGGAGACTAGGAGCTACTCAACGAACCATGTAAAAACAGTTCATTAAAATGTTTATGTGCTTGGCTGGTTAATGCAAAGAAAGCTTTATTGCAGTCTTATAAAACCTCAGTAACTTCAGGTTGAAGTCAGATCAATGCATCTGTAATAATTCAGAAAATTGTGCAATTCAGGTTAAGAACGACCAAAAAACATTGCAAGAAACAATATTCTTGAGGTCTTTATTCCAAACTAAAAAATATTTTAGTATTCAACTAGTACAACTACAGAACTTCCTTACGTAATGAAAGATTTTTGGACAGAGCTGTCTAGATTTCCCTGGATCTTTTCAACCCCAGCATGTCCGTTGGGCGGAATCTGAGGTATTTGGACATTTGCTAACACTTGTGCTGAGGCACTGTGAATATGAGGGATGCACTTAAAGTATGTATCATGTCCTGTACATGCACTGCACACCTCACTTCATCTACAGTTCTGGAAGAATTCTGGTTATCCTATTTCTGAAGACTACGGTAAAGAAGTTAAGCCTCTAAATTATATTTCCCATTTAACTCTTGACTTGTCGTATGAGTAAGCACTTACCTGAAAATAAGGATGTCAGTGAAATGGCCTTGTTTGTTTTGTTCTGTTTTTAAATCTATGCACAATGAGTTACCAAGAAGATCCTGAACGTAGAGTGTGATTGGCCTAGTTAGATGCTATGGGCTTAATATTAGCAAAAGTAAAATGAGGCTTCCTGCTCCCTGTCAGAAACAGTGACAGAGAAAGCTACAAAGCTACATTTTTTCTCACTAGCATAGCAGGCGACTAGCAAAGAGCCTCTGCAAGGAACGTGACGTCCTGGAGATTCTCCAAAAGCTAAAAAGTTGGCCTGTGTATGAACCCTAAGAAGAGTAGGTGGAGCTGTCTTAGAAACCATGCTGGGCTGCATAAGAACTCAGAATGAATTGGGTGGTGGTTTTGATTAATAAAATAATGAAGCAGACCTCCATCCCCTAAAAGCAGTGAACAGTGGGGAATCTACCCTTATTACTTCCATTCTCCTGAAAATAGCAGTAAGAGAGGAAAGAAATATCTTTAAAAGATGCATAGTCAGAGCAAACCCCTGATTGCTAATCAGCCACATCCTCTCCCTTTCCTTCTGGAGAATATGGACCATCAATTTCCCCATAAGATGAAGGGGAGGCAAAGCAATAGTTTAGCATCCTATGCATTATCTCTCTTTTTATGATTACAAATAGAGCACTTATGTTCACTGACCCATATCTCATACCAGACATCAGTAGCCAGGTCCAGATTTAGGTTATTGTTCCAGCACTGGATTAGGCCATGCGATCAGAATCGAATTTATCTAATATGATCACTTGATTGTGACATTTCTTATTGGCACTGTATGTATGCACAGACGAAGCTTGAAGACATAAAACACACACTCTTGAGCCCCAAAAGAACAGTTGGTGCTTTTACAATGAGCTTCAGAAAGGTTGAGGAGACGCTCTCTATTGGGTTTAATTAAGCTGTCCTTTTGCTTGCAAGTTTTAAAGGGAAAAGCTAGTTTGCTCCCCATGTGGCTTTCCCAAACTCTTTCAGATGTAGCTGTAAGCTTAAATGACCCTCAGTCCTGCAGCATATCAACTTGATGTGTATAATTGATTGCTAAACATTTTTTACAGCCTGTTAAATGGTAAGCCTAAAAAAAAAGTAATATATAAATGTTGATTAAAGTGCTTTTGTACAGAGGGGTCAGAGACATTAGCAAGTTAAAAAGAAAGTGTGAGCTCTGCTGTGGTACTTCTAACCTGTACGCTTTATTTCGCATAATTGATCCCACATGTCTACTCTAAGGTTTTTTTGTCAGGTTTCAAACTGCAAATATTAAAATGTGTTTAGAATAGTAAAGGACACTATGCAGAATGCTCAGCTATGTAGATTGCTGGTATTATAATGGCAATGATTATAAAAGGAATAATTTAAATAACCACAGTAGCTTGTAATTGTTTGGTAAGGTAGGAGAAAAAAAATCAAGGTGTAAAACCCCAGAGTAACAGTAAATCTGAAATGGATTAAGATAGACATTCAAATGATAATTGCCGGTAATTTTGTTTTCATTGTAATTTGTGGTGGTTTTTTTTAATAACTGACATAAGGCATAATGTATTTTTCAGGGTTCTGTGATAACGAGTCAACAAATGGAATCTGTCACAAAATATTTGCAGCTTCTGTTAGTGAGAAAGGTATGATGCCGTTAAAGTACAGACTGAAAAAGGTTCTGAGTGTACATCCATGAGGTTGTTGGCTTAATAACATAATGACTGGGTATCTGCAAAAGAAAAATTTTTTTATCCATTTGTAAAAAAGCAAATAATAAATCCTCAATGCTTGTTTGGGAAACAAAGCCTCAGGAGATTAATAAGCATAACTTTTTAATATCAATATGATATTCTAGCTTTTTTTCTTTACATCATTAGTGGTGCTAAAGAAAAGATGTAACTTGCTAGAGTTGCCCTGCCAAGGTAGTTATCTATGAAATTCCCAGGGTTAGAAGAATAGTTTGGTCATTACTATTTCTCTGCCAAATGTGCCAGTTAATGCTAGTTGTAGAAAACGTTCACTATGAATTGTACACAGACGCACCTCAGAGTGAATATAAACTAAGAGCTTTGTATATATCGTTGACCATCTAACGCACAAAAGCAAGTTTTAGTCTGTACCAATTCAAGCAGGATCTTAAACAGTCATTTAGGGGTGAAAAATTCAATGTTTCATGTACAGAGGTCCTGAACTACCCCCTTCCTCTACATAGGTTGGTTTGCTTTTCCTAAAAAAGGATAAATGGAGAAGCTTTATTTTCTTGAATTCTTTGTAATAGATTTAAACATAATTTAATTTAATTCTCTGTAATGTGGTAGTTCAATTCTTATTTTCATAAATACGAAATTTCAAAGGGATATTTTATATTTGCATCTATTCTATTGGAAACAGAATATTTGTCTGGATGGTAAACTCTAGCAGGTGTTTGGTGATTTTTTTTTTATTAAAGTAACAAAATTATTTTAATTCTAAATATCACCTGCTAAAGAAATGTGTCACTTCTAAGAGTGAGATACTAAAGTGAAGTGATTTATTTAAAAAGTTGCTGAAGAAGATGGAATTCACTTTTGAGATTTTAGATTAATTTATTTTTCATGTAATCTGAAACTATAAATTTTACTAACATAACCTTAATGTTATCTTGGTTCTCCCGTTTACTTGTAAATAGGATCAGTACTCTTAATGCTGTATGGAATTTTTAAACTTTTATTTTTATTTTTTTTAAAGAGAATACAAAATGGATTTAATTAAAAATAAATCAGTCATTATTAGGGTCCTACTTCTAAAATGTTTCAAGCATGTCACAACTTTTCAGCTGCACAGGACAATATGAGTTAGCTAAAATGGATTTAGAATCAAAACTGGACAAACGCTCCAAGCGATAAATCCTCTTGTAGTGGTAAAATGATAAAGAAAGTGACAAGAGGAAATGAGTAAAGAATATCTCTCTTAATAGGAAGAGAGGTATGTTTTATGTTTGAAATTTTGCAGAAAATTATCAGTAAGACCTTTTTTATTTTTTTTTTTTACTGCACAGTATCTTGTTTACACAAAATTAGCTGTGTGCCTGACTTTAACTTGAAAGCTATGTAACTTGGACAAAATATTTTTGGAATAAGTTTTATTTAAGACAACAGAACAACACTGAAGTTAGAAACATGTTTGTGTCTTTTTTTCATGACTAGCCCATGTCTATTCTCTATGAAATTGATGTCAAAAAAGTATTATATATTTTCAGTGGGAAATAGAAGGCTGCCCTCTACTATCCTTGTCAGGACGTCGTATCCCTTTAATCATACTTTTCATTTCAGTACATTGAAATTTCCGTTACCAAGGACAACATCATAAATAAAAGTGTTTGTGAAATTTTTACCTGCAGCTTCCTAACTTTGTGCATTAAGCATGAGACTAGCAGAGAGGTGGTCAAATGTGAAAATTTATAATCATTTATTACGTACGGCTGAAGCGAGAAGGGAATAAAAGCGTGAAGGCATACATCTATAAACTGGAGCAGAAAAGCTTAAATGAAAAGTAAAGTGAATTTCTGTGTCTTGTCATAAAGTAATGAGAAGCTAGAGCTTTATTCATAGCAACCCAAGATGCATTTACTCTCAATCTAGCTTTAGCAGTAAATGCTTCCCTGATGTATTGCTTCGGACTTACAAAGAAATATTTGTGCTCTACATAATAGTATAGTTAGGAGAATTACTGCATGGCTGAAGAGATTCTATAAAGGTTTATAGCTGGTGGTGTTACTGTAATTTAATCACAATGTAGCTAATGTAGTACTTTAATATCACAGGTTACTTTTTTATTTACCATTTATTAGTAACTGACAGTCAATCATCACCACATCATAAACAAATCACGCAGGATTCTATAGGAACCCTGAAATACCACAGCGGATGCACTGTAGCTCTTACATGTGCTCCATAATGAGCTAAACATCAAATTATTTTTTAACGGAGTAATCATGTAAGTCGGGCTTCTTGTTTTCAGTCCATCAGCCAAAGAAAATGTTTCCTGTCATGAATACAATTAGTGTTGCATATTGTGCATACATGTGTGAGGTAAAGCGCCGATCCATTACAGCAAGGCTATAGAATGTCGTCAAAAATATGAAGAAGACTCAGGCAAAACACACTGTGCACAGGAATTGGCACAAATTGATGAATGACTTTATACAAACCAAGAATTATGCCCTCTTAATTTCAGCCACCTTCTTGTTAGGATCACTCTGCTTTGTAAATTGAGAAAGTGAATGTAGCTAGTAAACATAGTAGAGTCCATCCAGTGCTCGAGGCACTGAAATCTCAACATATTTTTTGTGATAAGATCGATTTATATAATTTTTTCGTTATTGTCCTTTTTTAGATGCGCTGTAGGATTGACTTCCCCCAGTTTTGTGTTTGTGATTGGCTTTTAGTACAGAATCACAGCATTGCATCTGAAGTTGCTCGTGTTAGCAAAATTAAATGCTGGTTGGAACTTCAAAAGTATTCCCTATTCAGACTGAAAACTGTGGTTCTCCCAAGACCCTAAAGACACTGTGGTCTTTTAATTGCAAACAAAATCTTTGTTAGTTTTTCAGTACTCTCTGCCCATAGGAGAATGACTAGTAACCAACATCAGACTGCTATGTTGATTAATATGTAGTAGTAATAAGCACACAAAGATGTATGTTCGTAGGCTATTAGTGCATGTCCGGGGTACACTGTAAGGAAACAGCCTGAAGACCAAGGGCCTCCAATCACTTGAAAGGTTTGCCAATAAGTCTAGTAACGCACACCCTGGCATGGCTTATTGCTATTAGAATATCTGTTTTTAAATTAAGATATCACGCAATCTACCCTTTCATGGTGAAAATTACTTCCAAGAAGAAAAATGTAAAATATTTGGAGGAGTTAGGTGAAAAAAAGCCTGCTTTGCTATCAGATAGATTAGAATATGAAATTTCCTCTTCCATTCAGCATTGCATTGTTTGTGTCTGCAGGTTCTCCAGACTAACTGGACATTTCCAAGTATTAAATCTGATGTAAAAGGAATGCTGTTGATTTTACTTTTCTTAACTGACTAACTTAAAAAACAAAACCAAACCCCTCACGTTGTTGTTAGAAGACCCTGCAAGTATGGTTTTCCCTAAAATTACTGTACAAATCTTTCAGGTCATAGTAAACTCTAGAGTCTATTTACATATTTATTGACCCTTTGAGTTTTTCAAAGGGAACCCGAATCACTATGGTCTGCCCTTGTAGTTAGCTCAAATAAATTGAAAGTTGTGCCGTGCACAGGGTACTGAATCTTTAAACATAGAATTACTAGTAATACATTAAAAAAATACCATAAAGAAACGCACTAGTAGAAAATGGTAATCCTTTCTGTCTCAATCTTCCTTTTTGCTTTTCAGTGGTTGTCTGTCTACAGCCACTTTCAGTCCTTCCTCCAGTGGTCAGCAACAATCTGATTTAAATCACACTGCACAGAGATCAATTAGTTTTTAGACATTTGGTGGTATTCTAGCTGTGGTTGAACATTTTAAGGGCATTTTCTGGTTAGATTAACAATGGATTGAATTGCAGACACCAACCTCTATTTTGGAAGGAGGATTTAATACCACACGTATTCTATTAATACCTTCTTTGTGCAGACATGTTATTCATAGCCTATAACGAATCTCAAAAGTGGTAGAACCATTGTTTCTTTTCACAGTTATCTTTTAAGAATTATTCTACTGGCTAGGTTTGGGACTAATTTTCTGGCATTTAGCCCATCTGTTCTAATCTATTTATCGCACCTGTCTGAGCAGCCTGATACAGTCTCCTACTTCTCACTTCTCTGCTCCTCTTCTTGTTTGACTCTTTCCTTTCCTCTTGTTCTCCTTACCTTTCCTCACAGACCTTCTGATAATGTTGCCCCCATGTTGCTTTGCATCTCATCTGGAGTGGCTGCTTTCCCTTTATTGCTAACGTGTGTAATGTTAAGAAGGTTGAAACGATGAGGTGAGTGGGAAGGCTGGCATGAAAATGTTCCATGATAGTTACAGATAGTCAATAAGAACTGAAAGAGGTGGTGCAAAGGAAAGTGAGATGATTCTTTGGAATATAAAACTTAAATGACTGCTATTCATAAAGTATGTTGTTAGACCACTTTGTCTCATCTGCGAACTAATGTGGAAATAGACATTACTTTTTTTTTTTCCTTACCATCTTAAATTTGCTTAACTGAATTATGAATTATTTAGTGCCGGGCAGAAATGAAAACTCAGTTCAACAGAAATGATGCATGAATTTACATCCATTTTTCAGACTGGTTTTATCAGAAAGAACCTTGAAAATATGGGGGCTTTTTAGATGTAAATAATTTGCTTTAATATGCTCATCATTTTAAAATCCACCATTTAAAAATATACTTTTGTGAAGTCTTTACAAACTCCAAAAAGAAGACAAATGAAATTTAAATCCTTCTTTCTTTTTTTTTCCTTACACTCACGCACACCACCACACCCAATTCCGTGTTTTTGTTTATCTTTCCATGAAAACTGAGAACACATGCATTTTGTGTCAGCCCTGAAGTAGCAATTAATTTCAGTGCCTATTTTCAGACTGTGATTGAAAAATCAATTAATTATACACTCCCACAGTTAAATGGGCTTTGCTGTAAAGTAAAGTGCTGCAAGTTCTTTTTATTAATTATACCTGAGATACTGGTTTATATTTAGTGTTTCTCAAATTTTTTCTAAAGGTCAACTACCATCATCAGCCGAGCAGTTTAAGACTTCATTGTGTAGTATGCAGGAAAATTGTGAAGATTCCTTCAAAGCGTGTAAGCACAGTGGTTTTTACTCTAACTACAACAATGACTGAAAGCAAAATTTCAAAGGCATATTTGGTACCCAACATACAGTATAAATACAAATAGTCAAAATAGCTTGATTATGCATAAGCAATCTGAACCCATCGTGGCTTTCAGAATCATGTGGCAGTGCTGGCTCATAAAACAACTCAAATTGTAAACTGAACATATTTGCTACGGAACAATCAAGAGAACGTAAACATGACCTTTGGAAACTATTTTCACATTAACATCTTTAGACTTAGAATAAATTTCTAAGTTTCTCTCTCAAAACAATGTAGTGTACATTTGACACCTGGATCTTTGGTTCGGAAACATCTGGCTTTTTCCCTTTTTATCTGGATTATTATCCTTTGGAAAATATAAATTGGAAGTTACAAAACTAATATTTGTAACTTTTTTCATTTTATTATGAAAACCAGACCCTGTATTGCAAGCAAGGATTAAAATATGGAAAAACAGGCAGGGGAAAAAAACCCCACAACCTGTTTCTGGGTAGTTGCTCATTCTGCTAACAGTTTTGGATCCACAAACATAATATAAGTAAGTTAATATATGGTTTTGAATCTAATAGTGTATTACCATGGGCCCATCGAAGATTTCCCAAATCTGCAACAGTAGTTATTGTCTAACTCATTTTGAAATCAGTACAACTGAGATGTCTGAAGACCTCTGCAAATCTGGACCGAAGTGATTATTATCTCTCACAGAAACTCAGAACCAATAGAAATGTGTGATGACTGGTAAGAGGTAGCATTCACATAGTTTCTGATAACAGGAGTTTTTATGAACATGTTTTACATTTGTTTTTAAGGCAGTTATTCTTGCATCAACAACAGGGCAACGGTCATATCTGAAAGGCTACAGACAGAGTGATCTCCCTCTGATATTAAAAGGTGAGTATTATTCAAGAGAAGGATTTCACTGACCTAGCACTGGAGGACCTACAGACAGCACTGAGGGCTGTCTTGTCTTTATGTCTTTTTCTAATCATTCAAGAAGGAGTTTGTACCAATAACTGTACTGTTGTGTGCTAAGACCCTTCTCTGTACTTAGGCAAAACTCCCATTTGAAAGCCCAAAAGGGCTTCTGCTAAAAGAGGAGGGCAGCATCAGGAATGTGAAGCAAGAGGAAAAGATGTATTTGGAACAAGGCCTCAAATACTGTGTTTCTTTTATAGTGTATCTCCACATCTAATCCAAACAGAACTGAGCTGATGTGAAAAATTGGGAGGAGAGGATGTGGCAAAACTGTACAGTCACATAATAAGGAGATTAGCTCTGTGGGAAATAGTGTCTATCATTAATTCATCTGACTGGAGAGAATTTAGATAGAAAGCTTTTATGAGGTGTTTTTCTTTTTTTTTAGGCTAGTAATGAAATCTAGGATGAACAGCACTCCATCTAGAATGCGTGAAGTATGTGTGTATCTTGACATGTTAAAGGAGTATTTTAAGCTATATAGATTCTGTCTAGAGTTATAGCTTTAAAAAACCCAAACACATTCAATGATTAATCATGAGTCGTTATCGTACAGTTTTTGTTATGGTAAAATAAGAATGCTTAGGACAGAGTCTGAGCAGCTGTCCTAAATCCCTTCAAATCTGTGGAAAAGATCCTGTTGGTTTGAATAAGCAACACTCAGGTGTTTTTTAGCCATTGCCTGAAGGTTTATCGGGCTCTGCCTATTACTTTTAAGAAGCCCAAGAAAAGAAATTTAGAAAAGCGGATACTGCATTCAGTATAGTGAACCGAATTTCTCCTGGGGTCTACAGATTCAGGGAAGCTGTAACCTTAGGCTCTAAATTACTATACAGCAAAAAGGAGGGCAATACACAGTAGCTTCCAGCATGTGTCTCAGCCTTGGGATCTTTTGCAATACCTGTACCTGTTTGTGTATATAAGGTGGAGAAATACCTGCAAACATAAACTTGTAAATGACAGTAATACCAGGAGTACACTCTGACTGTATTCTAGCTTTCTCATAGAGATCTTACAGTGATTCTTACAGAATAATCTGCACTGTTGTAATTCTAAAGGTCTAATTTCTTAAGAGACAGATTTTTCTCCCCTCTACTCACATTTAACAATATTGTAGTGCCTGTCAATGACTAAATTGGCTAACCGTGTTGTGAGACGCTAGTAAATGTAAGGAATATAGAATTGAGCTTAATGTGGTCTGAATAAACATTTTTTGTACCACACAACATGTTACAAACGGGCTTTGTGCTTATTTGTGCTAACCTTTTTTGAGTGGAGCAAACCAATGTTTACAATGAGAATATAGCACAAATTTTTTTTCAATAGGAAAGGTTTTAAAGAGATGTTATTGTTTTAAAGAGCGTGGATTAATTTTTTGAGTGAAATATAATCCATTTCCCTGTATGCTCCATAGCTCAGGAACAGTACTTGGAGAAATTTTTATAAACTGTGAAAGCACGGTTTAACAACAGAGAAAGTCATCTCTGAGCTGATGGCAAGCACGAAGAATAAATGGCAGCTGGAAGAAGTTACAGGCTGGTAAAAGTAAGCAGGTAGAATGAAATTTGCAGTTCTTTCCTAACAGGCAGTATTCTAAGTACAATGTTGTATAGAAAGACACTTTTTGTACAGTGGTTGAATCATGCAATAGCATAGCAAGACCAAGCTCTGAGTACATGCTAGGTTTTTTTCAAACTACTTTGTGTGTATGTGTGTGAGCAACAGACTACCGAAAAAAAAAAACAGACAGAAGCATGACAGTCTCCTCTCTCTCTGTGCCTGGAGCTGTATCTATCTTCAGACTTTTGACGTAAATCATGATGGTGTGATTATAGTAACTAATTTGATCAGAAAAAAAGATCCTCTTTAAAGACAGGTGGAAAAAAGGACCTGATCACCTCAAAAAATAGATCAACACAGGCTTATCTAGGTGCTCCAATAGGATCTTGGTAAGGTGGTTAAAAAAACCTGTCAGATGATGTACTTAAGTCACGCCAGAAATTTGCTATATCTGCCATATGATAGCTTATTCTGACACCTAAACAGCCTATCCTTGCTTAAGTAGAGAGGCGGACAGATGCCTTCTGTAAGTCCCTCCCTACGTTGTTTTTTTTTTAAAAAACATTAAAATTTCCTATCATTCTAAACGTACCTTTGTGCGGAGAGGTTATTGCTGACTTTATCTAAAACAAACTTTGGGGTAGGCTTACATTTGGCAACACGGAATGCTAATTTGCTAAGGCTGTGGAGAATCTGAGCTGCTCTTTTGATATATTAGTGTGGTGGGTTGACCCTGGCTGGACACCAGGTGCCCACCAAAGTTGCTCTATCACTCCCCTCCTCAGCTGGACAGGGGGAGAGAAAATATAACAAAAGTCTCGTGGGTTGAGATAAGGACGGAGATCCCTCAGCAATTACAGTCATGGGCAAAACAGACTCAACTTGGGGAAATTAATTTAATTTATTACCAATCCAATCAGAGTAGGGTAATGAGAATTAAAAAAAAAATCTTAAAAACACCTTCCTCCCACCCCTCCCTTCTTTCTAGGTTAAACTTTACTCCCAATTTCTCTACCTCCTCCCTGCAAGCAGCACAGGGGGATGGGAACGGGGGTTGTTGTCAGTTCATCACATGTTGTTTCTGCCACTCCTTCCTCCTCAGGGGGAGGAGGACTCACTCTTCCCCTTCTCCAGTGTGGGGTGCCTCTCACAGGAGACAATCCTTCATGAACTTCTCCAACGTGAGTCCTTCCCATGGGCTGCAGTTCTTCATGAACTGCTCCAGTGCGGGTCCCTTCCATGGGGTGCAGTCCTTCAGGAGCAGACTGCTCCAGCAGGGGTCCCCCACAGGGTCACAAGTCCTGCCAGCAAACCTGCTCCAGCATGGGCTCCTCTCTCCACAGGTCCTGTCAGGAGCCCACTCTAGCACAGGATTCCCATGGGATCACAGTCTCCTTCAGGCATCCACCTGCTCTGGCACAGGGTCCTCCACAGGCTGCAGGTGGATATCTGCCCCTCTGTTAACTTCCATGGGCTGCAGGGGGACAGCCTACCTCACTGTGGTCTTCACCACGGGCTGCAGGGGAATCTCTGCTCCACGGCCTCCTTCTTCACTGACCTCGGTGTCTGCAGAGTTGTTTCTCTCACATATTCTCACTCCTCTCTTCAGCTGCAGTTCTGCGGGGTTTTTTTCCCCCTTCTTAAATATGTTATCCCAGAGGTGCTACCACTGTCGCTGATGGGCTTGGCCATGGCCTGCAGCAGGTCCGTCTTGGAGCTGGCTGGCACTGGTTCTATTGGACATGGGGGAAGTTTCTAGCAGGTTCTCACAGAAGCCACCCCTTTATCCACCCTGCTACTAAACCCTTGTCATACAAACACAATACAACTAGATCCCCGTTATTCTACTGCACATATTAAATATAATTTCACCTAAAATTTCCTATGTGGCTCTTTAGCAGCATGTGTTTGAGAAGGAAAGGTGCTATAGCACCCCTGGTAACCAAGGTGGGGTTTTTTTGTCATTAAGCACTAAAAATTATTACAGTACGCCACTCATCTGGCTAGAATCAGATTTTTTTCAACTGTTGCTGCTACTTTCCTTAAAAGCGGTTGATCCAGTCATTGTCACTTTTTGAATCATCAACATTTCTATGGATAAAAGACAGACTTTCTGTTGCAGGCTATTTGTTGATATCATTTTCATTATGGGATAGATATGTCTTTGTGGCAATGTGTACAGAACAAAGCCTGAAAAACTGTTTGTGTACTTCATTTCTTGCAGAGGTTCTTGGTGTGCAATCCAGAGTCCCCATCTCCACTTCACCTCCCATTAATGGGAGTATCTTTCTAACATGGCTCTGAACTAAGGAAGTATCATCTGCTCTATATGCAACTGAAGCAAAGAGGAATTAATCTCCAAGGCCGTACCAAAGAAGGTTTTACAGGGTGGGTTGCTGATTTGCTCCAGGGCCTTTGCTATGACGGTTTATTACTACCAAATTTCTGAGGATCTGTTAATTTGGTAGCATTACAAAATTTCTGCTTGTTTTTTTGTTGGTTTTTTTTTTATCTTCTAGTTTTTATAGGCAGAAGTTTGAATCAAAGTCACGTCGTCTTCTCCTGTTTGCTAAGTCTGCAAGTACTAATTTAAGTGATAACTACAAGAGCTGAAGTAGTTGCTTGTGGGACAGTGACTGAAATTTCAGAACAGTACTCTTTCAAATGTCAAACTTATTAGCTGTTGAAGTAAAGATTTCTAACTTCATCTATGGTAGAAAAATACTGTAATTTTGGAATTTGCTATCCTTTGCATTAACCCTGATGTTGTATGACAAAAGTTTTCTGAGGCTTATAGATTCTAGTACCGGACTGGATTTAAAACTAACAGTAAATCCCTAATCTATTCTTGCCAAGGCAATTTTTAATTCTTTTAGCATTACAGGAAGTCTGCTTCTGTGAGCAAAATGAGTTCTACTTGCAATCTACAGTTTGTATTGCCGCAATACAGTTACCTTTTAACTTACGAAAAAAATAATCAGAATTAATTCAGTATAGCTGCACATGATCATCTATCTTTCTCTCAACCATATAGCAGAAAATTTCTTGCAACACAAACTTTTTCAGTGATGGAAATTAAGTTCGTCCTAGAGGCATTCTTTAAAATACTGAATTGTTTTTATTAGGTATTAATTTACTTATTTATGAATATTTATATATTTAGAATGTATTTAATATAATGTATTTAATTGATTTTTAATTCTTCTACCATTCTTCTAGATAGTGTTTACATGCATGTTTTGCTAATATGGTTTTATTTAATTGACCTTTTGAGGTACTCCAGCATGGATTTTAGTAGTTGAGAATTCTTAAAAATACTTTTCAGTTATATCAAACAAACGAAAGGATCAAAGGCTTAAAAATTAACAGGAGAAGGACGAAGTAATTCCATGTACTTGAAAATGGGTATGTTGAAAAAGTGCTGAAATTCGAAATATTAAAACTATCAGTGTAATATTCTCCACCGCACCAAAAGAAATTTGTAATTTATTGTTTAATGAATGAAATATGCTGTCTACAAATAGAAGCTTTTAGGAAATGTCAAATAGTAACAGATTGAGACACAAATGTTAAAGTCAGGGAAAGACACTTCTGGTGAAAGAATTGCCGTGCAGGTTTTTGTTGCCCTAAAGCAGAATGAACTTCTGATAAGAGCGTCAACTTTCAGTGGTACCACCCAAACTGGAACAGATCCTGACAAACTTGCTAAAGATTAGAACTGTCCATAGACTGATTTATTCAAGATAGCAAGGACAATTCTGTTAAGGCCCGCCATATTTAAAAGCTGAGCAATCCATTTACGCCCTGCACGGAGTGACAAATAGAACTGTAATTAAGCACGTGGCAGTTCTGCTCTTCAGTCTCCAAAAGGCAGGATTCTGACTCAGCTGAAGGCTTTTAACTTGTAGTTGATGTCTACCAAGAATATGCCCTACTTCTTGATGAGACTTGAAAAATGACAAGTGTGCTTGTAAATTCTGTTTTCTCTACACTTGGCCAATTTTTCTGTCTAGAAACCTTTAACCTTTTCAAGGTGTAGATGGCTTTATTCTCTCTTTGTATGCTACTGTGGTTACAGTTCCTCTGGCTGTTCACATGTGCTATTGGAACATAAAGGAAAAATACAAATGTGCCTTTTATGCTTCTTAATGAAGGATATATATTTATGTTTTTTTTTTTAATCCCAACAGATTAAAACATAACAGATAAAAAGTCCTGGATAAAATTACTAGCTTGGTCACAACACTGCTTAATTCCCAGAAGCCAAAGAACATCTGACTAGCCTGAGCAACTGAAGGGTCGAGGCAGCCACTCACGGAACCACACTGTGGGTAACACCACGGCCCACTGAGAAACAGAGAAGCTCTTATTTTTTGCAATTAATGAGCTAAAGAAACTGAACTATCAATTATGTAAGACCATATTATTTTTAAAATTCCAAACCACCTGAGGATCTTTACCTCATTATTTTGATCTCAGACGGACCACAAACCATCCTGTACACATAATTGTTGATGACAGTGTTGTGGGGAAAATTACCCCTCATTGTCAGTTGTGGGTGCCAAGACCTTGTAATTCATTGCAAGCAATAAGTAAAATCCTTGTTGGGCTGATTCTATTAGCATAATTTATTGATGTTAAAAGAAAAAACTCCCCCCCACCACAATGATAAAACAAAACAAACCAAAAAACTCCCAGAGGTCTACAAGAAGAATTAAGATAAGAATGCCCGCAGCACTTCATATCTCTAATAGTTAAACATTTAAACGAGCTGATATCAAGCTCAAGAAAAGCAAAAACTTGGCATGCCAATTTAAGATCTGGAATCTTTAATAATTTGTTCTGAATTTTCTGTAGGATTACTGTATATCCAAACCTAAGTAACTAACTAGTTTGTCTACCTGTGTGATTATAGGAGATTCGTAGAGTTCAGAAAAGACTGAGAAGCAATTAAAAACATTATTTGTGCATTTCTCAGTTAAAAAGAAAGCATTTGGAAGTCTTGAATGTATATATTACTTTTTTTAGGCTTAATACCGTAGAAAACAATATTGTTTGGACTGACAGTTTTGGCAAGACTTTTCACTCATGAAAATACCTGAATAACAAGCAGTGTGTGATTTTAGTCACTATTCTGGAAGCAGCCCGAGAAAGGAATTTTATCCTTGATCTTAATATCAGCTGATTATTCTCTGCTTCTTACTATGGCACCTACCCATTCCACCCTCTTGCCCAGGAGGGAAATCCCTGAAAACCTGAGAACTTGAAATGGAGATAGGAGGAAACAAAAGTGTACACTTTACACCTCCTCTGTTTTTTCCTGTATGTATAAAGCAGGCCCTGATCGGATTCATAAATAAAAATCCTTACATTATTTACGTATTTTTACACTATTTATATTTGTATGGTTAGCATTAACACTAAAGGCTGTCACTGACAGCTTTCAGTATTATCAAAACCTTCATGATTCTTTGAAAGCTTTGTACTAAGGGACTTTTTTTACAAGGATTTTCACAGAACATTCAATTACCAAATACCTGTGATGCTGCTTATTTGCTGTATGTTAGTAATTTGATTAATCAGCTGCCAGCTGCCTGTGTTCAATGCAATCATGATGTGCTCATCTTATTTCCTATAACTTCAATATTTAGTTTTATATCTCAGATAAAAATAATTCTATTTCTGGTCTTCTATTTTTCACAGGCAAAATGCAGATTGCAGATGACGCTGTGAAAGGACTCAGAATGGCCCACTAACACTACCTTTAGAGAGGTAACTGGGAATTTATTCTACAAATAAATTTGCATGTGAGTAATTCACTTATCTGAGTTGTCAAGCTGCTGGATTCTGATTATTCACAAGGAGCATGATGTAATTGTGGGATATTTCACATGAAGGCACATTCAAAAATTTAGATGTCTATTTTTAGAATCTTTTAACCATTGAGGTCATTAATATAATCTGTAAAATAACTGAAAGGAAGTATTGGATTTGGGCTTTTTTTGAAAAACTAAACAAAAGAAATGATGCAAAAACACTGTCTCTCCCAAGGATTTTATGCTGGCATGGGGTAATCCATGGAAATATTACATATGAATGATATCTTCTATTACTGCCTGCCTAATAACACAGTGATTTTGCTGATGAGCAAATCCAGAATTAATCCAGCTGTCTTTAAGTAATTTGATTGGATTAAAAAGATGTAATTTCTTTGTTACTCAAATGTTTATTTTCAGAAAATATTTTCTGTCTCAAAGTGAAGGTTTTTTTCTTGATATATGCAAGGGACCAGCTTAAATATTAATACTACAATATAACGTTGTTTTACAAATAAATGTAAAAATAGGTTATAAGCACATGGTGAATCTGAGTTACAGCAGCATTTTCTTAGGAAACTTTTGCGTTTTATTTCCATTTGCTATCCTGTTCTTCCTAGTAATTTGCCTGTAGTTTTCAGGATCCTGTCTGCAGATTGCAAGAATCAGTAACATCTTGCACCGTTAATTTAGACTCTGGAAACACATCCTTCAATAAGGTGAAAATGCTCGGAGAAACTCACTGAAGTGAGTGTTTTGTTTGTTTTTAGCTTGTTTTGTCTAATAGACCAATTTGAAGCGAGCTGTTAAAAGAACTTTGATAAATCATGTATACTATTTGCTTACTTGCATTACTTCTTTTTTCTGTCCTCGTACATCTCTTACTTTGTTCCAGTTTAAAATTCTGAAATAATTAAGTGGGGTGTATACATTTGTCAATATATATGCAAGAATATATTTTTAGTGTAGAATTCAGTAATATGTGTTTTCCCAATTTCAGTTTAAAAAACCAACAACAGAAGTAGAGATGTTTGCTCTTTCTCAGTTTGCTTTAGCATCTTCATGTTTTCACTTCATTGTTTTTTTTTAATTTATTCTGCGATTTTGTTCAGAGGACCATTCAAATATAAAATTAATTTTTCTAATTAATGTTTTAGATCCTTTGATGCTAAGTGTTTAGTTGCCAAACAGTGGAATACCACAAACACTGTGGGGATGCACTCCCACGTTATCAAATAAATGCTCAAGGTACAGCTTATAATGCTGAAAAATAGAAAAATAAATTGACCTTGATGAAGTGTGTCTTCTTTTGTCTGTTCCCAGGAAAGTTTATTTCAGGTATTTCTACTGCTGAAATGATTAGAGTTAACAGCTTTTTCCCTCCATTTTATTTTACAGGGTCTCTTCATCTTCCTGATATATGGGGTGTACAACACAGAGGTAAGTCTGCTTGGAGTATCTCAAGGCTGACAGAGTGAATGAGAGAAATGACAGGTTTCTTATCTTGATAACTGAGGGACAAAGTTGGCTTTCCATATGAGTGTCCTACTGCCCTTCATGCTTGGACTAGCTTATATGCATCCCAGCTTACCATTAAACACAGACACCCTGAATAAAGGGACAGACTCATTTCTCATAGGCATTGACTAATATTTTACCGCTGCTTTAAGTTTTTTGAATTCCTGGTCTTTCTTTTAACACTTAGCTAAACCTGACAGTCCTAAACTTTCATAATTCAATTTACATTTTAAAAATTAACTGTTAGTTTACACGCTATTTAAAGGAAACTACTTGAATTATAAAAGGAACAAGTTTTACTTACTTGACTTCAGAATTTTCTTGGCTATCAAAATTGCATCAAATTAAATTTTGTACATCAATTAGGTATTTTGAAGATTTTAAAATCTGAGCCAAGGCTTCGTACCAGTTAGGCCTATGGAAAGTACTTGATCTTTAAATTCTGAACTGTCATAAGGGGATATATTTTTGATACATAAAGCATAAAAATCATAAGGAATTATCCACCTTATTACTGCCATTATGTTAATGATAAAAATTGGTGTTAATATGTTCAATTCCAAGTTTTTAAGATAAGGTTTAAATTTTAATAGAATTTTGAATTCAGTAGTAGAACCCTATAGAAATAGAAAAAGCTTTCAAAGTCAATAGTTAGAAATGAAGGAGAATTCTATTCAGATTTTATTAGCATCCAAGGGGCTGTACTCTATTAGAAAAATAATGAAAAAGGTCTCCTGATTGCTTTCGCAAAAAAAAAAGCTATTTCAAAATAATGAAACTTTTGTTTCGTTTCTGTTGTAAGGATAAATTATTTCAGTACATGCAACTTAACAATGAGCTTTTTTATTAGCGTGGACTTTGTTGTAACAGTGGGCCAAAGCATCCTGTACTCGGGGTCCGCTGCTCGCAGGGGAGGTGGCAAGCTGGTGGCTTGGTGTCCTGGCAGCTGGTGGCCAGTGGCACAGCTGATGGGCCAGTGCTGTGCTCTCAGCTGGCCAGAGGCCGAATGGTGGGGACCTGCTCCCAGCATGCAGGCGGCGAGGATTTCCAACGGAGTGCGGAAACCGTGTGTGTAAAATACACCCGATAGGTAGGTCAGATTAAAATATTCTTTCTTCTTGGTAGTGTCTCACTTCTGGGAGTAGCTTCATTAACTCTGTGGCGTTAGGTGCAACTGATGTCATTGTTTTGAGATAGAGTGGCATATTTTGAGATAAAGCACAGTATTTTTGAAAGCTGGAGGGGGAATTTTTAGTAGGGCATGTGGTAACAGATGAGGGGTAATGGTTTTAAACTGAAAGAGGGTAGATTTAGAATAGATATTAGGAAGAAATTCTTTCCTGTGAGGGTGGTGAGGCACTGGAACAGGTTGCCCAGGGAAGTTGTGGATGCCCCATCCCTGGAAGTGTTCAAGGCCAGGCTGGATGGGGCTTTGAGCAGCCTGGTCTAGTGGGAGGTGTCCCTGCCCAGGGCAGGGGGTTGGAACTGGAGGGTCTTTACGGCCCCTTCCAACCCGAACCATTCTTTGATTCTACGTCTGTTGCTACTTTTGACTTTGTTAAAAATGTTGAATTTCAGCATCTCTGTAACTGCACCTTTTAATAACAGCAAATACTTTTGCTAAGCCTGCGGCCGCTGCGTACTTTACGCGCTTCGTACAGACTGCGGCGGGCCACTCACGTTAGCGCAGGTGAAGCTGCACCTGCGAATTTACCGTACGTGGGTCCCCCTGCAGCGGGAGGGGGCGGCGTCCGCCCGGTCCCGTTAGCCGGGCGGCGGCGGGGCCGGTACCGCCCGTTGCCCGTGGGCGCCGCAGGAAGGTGTCGCTCGCTCTCATTCTCGGTACCGCGGCGGCGAGTCTAACGCGCCCGTTCGGCTCCGTCTCCTCCTCCCGGGCGGCCGCGGGGCCCGGCCCCTCCGCGGCGGCGCCCACCAACATGGCCCCTCCGCCCCCCGCTCCCCACCGCCCCACGCGAGCGCGGCCCGTCGCGCCTGCGCGCTGCCCGCCCGCTGTCGGCCCGGCCGGCCGGGCCCGTACCCAGCCTGCCCCGCGCCGCGCATGTGCAGTGCGGGGCGCAGGGGCTGCTAATTCCATTGTGGAGCGGACGCGGCGTTATTTTTAACTGGAGGCGGCGGCGGCGGCGGGAGCCGTAAGTGCAGCCCGGGCCGGGGGCCGCCCGTCGGCGCGGTGTGGGGGTGGCGGCGATGCGCCCGGGCGGCGGCTGCTGGGCCGCCGCGGGAGCCAGGCGCTGAGCGGGCGCCCGCCCAGCGAGGCAGCGAGCGGTGTCCGGCGGGCGGGCGGGCGGCGGGTCCCGCAGCCCCCTCTGGGCCGCGCCTCCTCTCCGGCCCGCCTTCCCGGGGGATGAAACTCGGCAGCGGCTTCCTCGGCGGCGGCGGCAGCAAGAGGGCGGCGGCCATGGAGCCCACCTTTCCCCCCGGCATGGTTATGTTCAACCACCGCCTGCCCCCGGTCACCAGCTTCACCCGGGCGGCCGCGCCCCCCCCGGCGGCCCAGCACCCCCCGCAGTGCGTGTTACCTCCGGCCTCCGCCGCCGCTTCCTCCACGGCGGCGGCCGAGCCCCCGGCGCCTCCTCCTCCCCCTCAGGACATGACTTTCAAGAAGGAGCCGGCGGGGGCTTTCCCCTCCGCTCCCTCCTCCTCGCAGAGGAGCCCCTGGGGCTTTTTGCAGTCCCTGGTGAGCATCAAGCAAGAGAAGCCCAGCGAGCAGGAGGAGGAGGAGCAGCAGCAGCCGCAGCACCATCACCACTACGGGGGACTCTTCGGGGGCGCCGGGGAGGAGAGGCCCCCTGGCCTGGGGAGCAGCAGCGGGGAAGGAGCCGGCCAGAGCGTGATTCAGGACCTCAGCCTTCTTCACCACCTGCACCAGCATCCCCACCGAGACCTGTTACTGAGTGGCAGAGGCGAGGGCGCCCCTGGGAGCTCGGGTGAGCCAAAGCACGATGCCCAGGTCAAGAAGGCAAAGAGGCCAAAGCCAGAAACTCAGGGAATCAAAGCCAAGCGGAAGCCAAGTGCTTCATCCAAACCCCCCCTGGTGGGAGATGGGGAAGGTGCCATTGCGTCCCCCAGCCAGAAACCTCATGTCTGCGAACACTGCAGCGCTGCCTTCAGGAGTTCCTATCACTTGCGCAGACATGTGCTCATTCACACTGGGGAGAGGCCTTTCCAGTGCAGCCAGTGCAGCATGGGTTTCATCCAGAAGTACTTGCTGCAGAGACACGAGAAGATCCACAGTAGGGAGAAGCCTTTTGGGTGCGACCAGTGTAGTATGAAGTTCATCCAGAAGTACCACATGGAAAGACACAAGAGGACGCATAGCGGAGAAAAGCCATACAAATGTGATACTTGTCAGCAGTATTTTTCAAGGACTGATAGACTGTTGAAGCACAGGAGAACATGTGGTGAAGCCATAGGTAAAGCAGGTGCTGGAATGGAGCCCGGATCGTCAAATAACATGGGTAGCTTGGCTGCGTTGTCTCAGGGAAACACAAGTTCCTCAAGGAGAAAAAGTAAAACAAAAAGTATATCCACTGAAAACAAAGGAAACAAGTGTAGCAGCAAAGTAACCGAATCTCAAGTTACAAGTAATGTGGCCATGCCAAATTATGCAGTTGATATTCCTATTGTGTCTTCCAGTGGTGGTCTAGTTGGCACAGGCGTAGAAGAACTTCAGAAAAAGGTGCCAAAATTGGTCTTGAAAAAAGGAAGCAGAAAACAGGCAGACAAAAATTACCTTAATTTTGTATCACCACTGCCAGACATTTTGGGGCAAAAACCACTCTCTGGGAAACAGAGTGGCTCTCTAGGCCTAGTAGCCAATACCGGTGTAGAAACTATTGGCCTTCTCCAAAGTACAGGTGGTAAACCAGGTCAAATAAGTAGCAATTATGATGATGCCATGCAGTTTTCAAAGAAAAGAAGATATCTACAAACTGCAAGCAGTAACAGTGCCTTTTCAATTAATGTCGGACACATGACTTCCCAGCAGTCCGTCATCCAGTCTGCAGGTGTTAGTGTTATGGATAACGAAGCTCCATTATCTCTTATTGATTCAGCCTCTTTGAACAGTGAAATAAAGTCTTGCCACGACAAGTCTGGTATTCCCGATGAAGTCTTACAGAGCCTTTTGGACCAGTACTCTCACAAATCAGAAGGCCAGAAAGAAGATCCTTTCAGTATAACTGAACAGCGTGTGGACTTGCACACCTCAGGAGAACATTCAGAGATGGTTCAAGAAGAAAATTTGAGCCCTAACTCTCAAACAGTTTCAAATGATAAGGCAAGCATGTTGCAAGAATACTCCAAATACCTCCAACAAGCCTTTGAAAGAACAACCAATAGCACTGGTTTTGCTTTTGGACCCAGCTTCCAATTTGTTAGCTTGTCTTCTACTCTCCATAACCACACTCTGTTTCAAGACAAACAGATATACACTACATCTCCGCTTGAGTGTGGCTTCAGCCAATCTGTTACCTCAGTATTGCCAACTGCGTTGCCAAAACCTCCGTTTGGGATGTTGCTTGGATCTCAGCCAGGCTTTTATTTGTCTGCTTTGGAGGCTACGCATCAACAGTTGACTCCTTCTCAAGAGCTGGATGATCTCATTGATCCGCAGAAAAACTTAGAGACTTCATCTAACTACCAGTCGACGTCTCAGAAACTGACTGGCCAGAAGGAACAGAAAAACTTAGAATCCTCAACGAGCTTTCAGATCCCATCTCAGGAGTTAACTAGCCAGATAGACCCTCAGAAGGACATAGAGCCTAGAGCAACCTACCAGATCGAGAACTTTGCACAAGCGTTTGGTTCTCAGTTTAAGTCGGGCAGCAGGGTGCCAATGACTTTTATCACTAACTCTAATGGAGAAGTGGACCATAGGGTAAGGACTTCAGTGTCAGATTTCTCAGGGTATACAAATATGATGTCTGATGTAAGTGAGCCATGTAGTACACGAGTAAAAACCCCAACCAGCCAGAGTTACAGGTAAGGTCCTGACTGTCACCAGGCTGTGGGGTCTTCTTAATGTAATTTTGTTTTACTTTGACAACACTGCCATTGGAATGTTTCTACACGGTCCTATTCAGAATAATGTAACATGCCCTTTCAATGCAAGTTTTCATATTTAGTTTATTTTGTTAGTGTGATTTTTTTTTTAGATCTGTTTATTATGGTTTTTAATCAAAAATCAATAGATTAAAATAGTGTTTTTGTTCAAGTGACAATTTTTAGCAATCAAATTTACATTATATAGAACGTCAGGGAATAGCCCAAAAGTTTAAAATGCAAAAAATTAACTTTGTTCCTAGGACTAAGGTTTATTCTAATTGCTTTACTCTCAGGAAAGTGTAATGAAGCGTGGGAATTCTATGCACCACTAGTGTATTGGAACTTCCAATTTACAGATAGTGACAAATATATCTCAGCTTTTTGAGGAAGGGATCTATGACATTTCAAATTGCTGTTTCTTATGTCTGGGCTGATCTGAAAGAATTTTGCTACCTAAATCTCATTGCTGTTAAAGTACTCTTGTTCTTCCAGGTGATGCTCGTTCCAGGCAGGTGGAGCAAATATTCTTGGGTCTGTACCAAGAGCCCAGAGTGGTAGCTTTAATATAAACAATAATGTCCCCAGAACTCCTCTGTAAGACTGTAATTCCGTAAAGAGATTCTGTTGACACAAACCATGAGAACAAAACGTGTGCGTCTGGTTCATGTCACGAGAACCCCAACTTGAAACTACAGTCGTAATCCAGATATGCTTTTGGGATACATTTTTTATTATACGTGGTTCAAAAAAAGTCAGTCTCTTGCTCTTCCCCTTTTCCACATTCTCTTAAGTGTAGAAGGTTCCTTCTCTTTTGTTGTGCTCCCAATTCCTCTGGACTTGATCTTGTTTCTCCCCCCCCTTAATTTACACCTTTTTATTCCCCCCCTGCTTTCCTACTCACTCTCTCACCCCAATTTAATAGCTAGTATTTAAAAAGATTTACATTCCAGAAAGTGCATATCTTCTTGTGTACTTTCTGATGTCTTATGACATCAGATTAAGAACAACGAACACCCACATGTTTTAGAATTATGTCAAGGTTTCCATGTACGGTAAGAAATAATATACTCCCAATTGTACATACGAAGGCCCCTGTCCTGCATCAGGATCAGCTAACGTGAACCCCTGTCCCAGCAGCGTACCAGTGGTGTCACTGGAGCTCTGTCCGGATGCAGAGGTTTGCCGCAGTTGAGCGTTGCAGGCTTGTAGGGCCTAAGGCTGCAATTCCATCAAAGGTTTCTGGTGATGGCATCAACTGCAAAAGTAGAACTTGAGTGGCTTGTTAATATCAACAGAACTTTTCTTTGGAATTATTGCCTTACTTTATGTATATTTTGTGGTACATTATTTATTATATGTGAATCCTGATTAATGCCTGTGGAGCCACGGAAACCTGCTAGAAATACTGGTGGCCATTCAAAGCTGCTGAAAGGCAGTGGCACTGCTCTGAACCACTTTTTGCAAATGTATTTTTTGATTAGTTTTTTAATGTAATTTTGGTGATGTTTATGCTGATGGTTTTTTATGTACTCTTGGTGATGTTTCAGTCTTACGTACTTTTCTGGTGTCAGGAAAGTACCAGTGGTTGTTTGCAGTCTTATTGTGTAATCAGCCTATTACAGGCTTCCATGTATAATAAAGTTATTAACATTGTGCAAGTGTAAAACACTTCTGTTATGAAAGTGGTGTATTATTAAATGAATTGTTACAAAAATCCTGGGTAATTTCTCCCCTTGTCCCTCACCACTAAAAACTGAAACCTGAGCCCATTTGTTAATCTCTTTTACTAGGTGAACTGCCTTTTTTTTTTTTCTTACTAATCTAGAATTTGTTCTCATAGAATCCATGTAACTCCATTAACTTTTTCTTTATACTCGATTATGTATTTCACCCTATTTCAGTTTAAATAAGCAGAAAACAACTGTTCTCTGAACACAGAACCCGGCCTGTTATCAGGGATGGAATAGTCCATAACCACTGTGTTGGCTTTTTCAGTACCTTTTCTTTTGTTTTACAGAGGTTATAATTTACATTCTTTATATTGTGTGTAGTAGAAGTTTCATATGTATTGTTCTGGCTGTTTGCTTTAACTTAATACTAATAAAACCCATTATTCACAAAATCATAAAGATACCACTTCTATTATCCAGCCACACTTTTGAGAACCTATTAGGGAAATGTTATGAGATTAAATTTTGAGAAGGAATAACAAAATTTACTGGCATGTTTTCATCTTAATTTCTTCCTTCAGTTTCTTTGAGTCAGATAATCTGAATGCACTATTTTAGAAATCAGGGCTCTATCTCATACCTTTAGTTTCCAAGGCAAAAAAACTAACACATTTCCTTAAGTTAAACCATTTGTACAACCTCATCTTTTTAAATCCGTGGGGTTTTATATATGATTTTGGTTAAAAATATATAAATTGCATATTGTTAACTTCAAAGACATTTTGTAATTGCTGGAAATCCAGAATGACACATATATAATACAATTTTGTTCTAAGTAAAGATTTTAGAAAGTCCTCTATCTGTTCTTTTTGTTGTTGGTTGGTTGTTTTTTTTTTTCCTGCTCTAACTTATGCGTTATGAGGAAAGCCTAGTAGAAATAGTATTATAGCAAAGCACTTAAAAGCATTTTAGGTAATCTGAAGATAATTTGTGGACTTCCTTCATCTGTGTTTTTTCTTCAGCTTTGTATATGAACATAAGAGTAGCAGTGCTGAAGGTCTCAGAATGGTTGAAAAGTAGACTATTGAAGAACGGAAGACAGCAGTTTGAATCAAGGCAAGGACACGGACAAGGGAAAAATCATTGTCATGCTGAAAAGCAAATAAGGATGGAAACTTTTCCAAGTAAATATGAAATATGCAAAATGCTTAATATTCAGAACATTGCTAGGAATCATTTCTGGAAATGCGAGGGGAAAATTATTGGAATTATGTATGTTCTTTCCACAGTTTAGCAGTCATTCAAAACTGTTTCTAGATAGAACAGAATGAGACCTTTTCACAATTTAATGGAGTTCAAATTTATTTTTATTTAAATAGTGAAGGTTAAGGATATAGTAACGTGTATAGAAGTCAGGCTATGGCTTTGCCCACTAGATATTAGGAAGAACTATATGTAGTAACACACATGGACTAAAGCTTTATTTAGGGATGTGGTGGTGAGAGAAGGAAAAAGGAAAGCAAAATTCCCCTTGAATTTTTTTTCCCTGCTTTAATTCCTGGTTTAGTTGTTTGTTTTGAAGGAATTACGGGAGGGAAATGATAACCTGTTTCCTACCACTAGCAGGAGTGTAAAGAATTGATGCATGTGGTGATAGAAAATTGTACATAAACTGTTATGCTTCATATTATAGTATAACATGTTTTTGCTTTGGAACAAGTGCGTTGTGGTACCCTGAATTGTGAATACACTTGTGTGCTCCAAGCCACTAAAAGTGCACGTCTCACCTGCTTGCAGATGATCTAGAAGAGTGAGATAAAATTTGTAGTAGTTTCTGAATTATTTAAATTGAAAGAGACTTGGGGGTAGTGGGTGAAATTTGAGAGTAAGACATTAGTGAAATAAAAGGGGAATGAAAAAAAGTGAAAATATGGTGGTGCAAAGGGAGACCGTAATTTCAGGTTTATGGACTACTGATGAAGAAAAACTGCCTGATGCCTCATGGAGACCTTGAGAAAATACTGGAATAATTCAGTGTATTCCATTAGTGGTTTTTTGTTGTTTCAGTTGTTTGGTCTCCCCCGCCCCAAATATTGTACGCATGAAAACAGTATATTTGTCTGAATGATGCTTCTGATTTTTTCCCACCAAGTAGAAATCAGAATTGTTCATGTGAAGTTGCAGTTGTAACTGTGGAAATGTTTGTTATATCTGGGAAGATATGTGGGAGAATGTGTAAGTTACTACCTCGCTGCTTTTTATTGTATGTGTTGAAGGGAGCCAGGTCACTTTAAAATGGAAGATTCTGTTTTCAGCCCCTGCTGACTACTAGCTTTAACCATTTGGGCTGGAATTTTCCAGGCTTTGCCTGTCTCACTCTATCTTTCTCTGGGAAACTTCTGCAAAAATTACTCATGTGTTTCCTAAAATAAGATTAAGGAAGAAAACTTTCTTGTTCCACTGGGCTTTTCTTCGTTAAAAACTATCTTCTTTCAAAACAAATGAGAATCATCCCCCTCCCAAGCTAGGACTCCAGGTTGATGGGTGTCCCCCGTTGAATCAGTCTTCTTCAAAACCTGATAATAATCAACTTAAGAGTTTTTGAAAATGCTTTTACGTTCAGAGATTTGAAAGTTTGGTGACTGTATCTCCAAAGGTGACCCCTCCCAGTTACCAGATGGAGCTATTACAATTGTTTGGTATGTTAGTCCAAGTGGCGATTTCTTCTGATGTGTCCTGTATGGGGGTGGATGTTGCGTATTTTCTGACTGGAATTTTTTTTCTGGCTTCTTACATGAACTGTAGAGTCTTCATTTTTAATATTATACTAAGGTGATTGTTGTGCAATTTTTTTTTTGTACAAATACTTAAGAAAATAAGGTATAGTATTGTGCGCAGCATTTGGAACACAGGATATATATACCCTGTTTACCACGTGAACAGCTGTGGTCCACTTTGTTATTCATGGTGTTCAAGACATATTTCTTGTGTCCTCTTTTTCACTTGCAGTTAAAACGCAGATTTATTTCAGAATTGTTTGTTTTATCACAGACAGTAATGTCTGTCTACGTTACAAAAGAAAAACTTATTTTTTCATATCTTTATAGTGATATTCTGATCTTAGGGGTTTTATAGATACTGATGCTAAAAATGTACTTTTGAATGCCCAGCTTCATTGTGATACCTGTGACCTGGAGGGGTAGGTACTGGAATTTCATTTCTTTGACACTGATTGAAGTTGAGTTCCTTGGTATAGGACCCCTGCTGTTTCAGACTGTGTCTGCATGGAGAGAAATTGAGGAATAGTTACCAGCTTAGGAAATGTGGAATAGTTGATTGTCTAGAATCAGGTAGAAACTGTGGTGCAGAGTCAAGGGGTAATTTAATCCTCTAAGGTGACGTTCAGGAGTCTCAATCACCAGGTTGTCGTTTCCCTTTTCTTGAGTTCACTGTAAATCTGGCATCTGCAACAAGTGAAACCGGGTTCTGCAGACGGCAGCCTCATTAAGCACAGTCCTGCTTCATTCCCTGAGTGTTCTCATCCTAGTCGTTGTGGATACGAACAGCAAGGCAGTGTTGCTTGGAAAAAATACCGTGTCATCACGTAATCAGTGTGTCATAACGCACATACAAGATGGGGTGAATTCAGGATTAAAACGAAGGTTTAGTTCTGGTATTTTTTTTAACTTATAATGCTTGATCCATAATCTTTATGGTAATGTAAATTTTTGTATCTAGCATACTAGTATATTTTCATATACTTACTTTCCAGTGTTTTGGTTTTATTAGATTTCCAGTGGATTTGGTAATTTTAAACCCAAGGTGTCTGAAGTAATGGTATGACGCTACACTAGAAAGCTGCCTGTGTGCTTGGAGACTTGGTCTGAAATTTGATAAAATATCTAGCCACTCCAAATGAAGAAAGAATTAAGAACTAATTTAAGAATATATTTCTTTGATTATTTTAATATACTCTATCTTACCTTAAAATGTATTTTAAATAGTGTCTTATTTACTGCTACAAATATCAAAACATTCTGTGAACTAATGAGGCATATAATAGATAATATGCAGGATCTGCAGCAAGAGTCGGATATTCTGTGGTAGCACATGTGCCACCTTCGATGCTAAAATCTGCTTTATCTAAAGCTAGGTTATTACCATTCAGACTATTCCTGTGTTCTTGTTCAGAAGGAACCTTTACTTTGTGCTGTTGGCAAAAGAAATTTCATTTTGATTTTCCTCAAAGGTCAGAAGCCTGGTTGGTTTTAATCCCACTATTTCTCCTTGCAGTGTGTACTTCTCTCTCTGCTTGTATTTTCTTCCCAGTGGATAGGAGGTTAGAGTCTTCACTGGGACATTATGTGTGCGGCTGCTGGCGTATGGCCAGAAATTATATTGATGGTGAGGATGGCTCAGTCTGCTCAAAGATTCTGAATATCTTTTTCTGGAGGGGAAAAAGCTCACAGGTGGGAGTTTTTTTGGATGTTCTTACGTTCTGAGTGGGAATTAAACCAGGAGACCTATTTTGAAGAGTAGAATTTGCAAAGAAATCCATATGCAACTTCATGAGTGACAAGGTTTGAATCACTTTAATTTGCTTTTGTGTAATGGGGAAATATATAGATGTGTAATAAAACATCTTGCATGTTTTGCTGAGGTGCTTTAAATTATGGTGGGTAAAATATGCCTATGGATCTTCTTATCTATTAAACAAAATGGATCTCTAGAATATATTATACAATCTTATTAATATATTATGTTAGGAAGTGCTTGGTAATACTGGAAAACGAGACTAATAAGGATTAGTTTATGTAGTTGAAGGGGGCTTTTATATTGCGTTAGCTGTCTGCTTGGAATTTGGTGAGGTTGGTGATAACACCTTTACTCATAGAAGCTCATGGCCCCATCGTGTCTTAAGACTCTCTCTTGGTAGGGAGAACGGGGCCTTCCTCTTGCAGCTGGGCTGTGGTCAGTGATTTGGAAGTGTGAGACACAGCACGGCAAGCTCTGTTTCTTAGAACACCTTGGGTTTTTTTTGAGGACCTGCCATTTGCAAGTATCGATTCACTTTGTGAAAATGATATGCAGGTATCTGTGCCAAAATTCTGCTAGCTCAGGTCCGGCCAGCTTTAGTCCAGGGGGTTATTCAACAGTAATCAATGGAGATGTGTCACTAAAAATATTCACCCTAATTAGCTTAAGAAATTTGTCAGCCTTAGAAAGCTAGGTCAAATTATATCATGAAGCAGTTCATGTACTTGGTCCATCAAACCCTATAACTAAACAGGTACACTTAGTGATCTCGAGAGTTAAGTGTGTATGAAATGTGTAGGTGATTTAAAAGTTTTTCCTGAGCATTCTTAATTAAAAATTCTTTCCAGGTTTACTTCTATAATATTAGTGTGGGGAGAGGAGGGTTAAACAAATTACTCGTCTCATTTTTTGCGAGATTGCAGTCATTTTTGTGTAGGTACACTGAATTTGATTATTTATTTGTTTTGGAGTTTAGAGAGGCACTTTAGAGTAAAAGTAGTTTCATATTTTGTTTTACATGGTTCTGGAAATCATATTTCACACGTCATCTTAAGAGTGGATGGCAAGTGGAGTGAGACTGGTGGTAGCTAAAATCATTGGTCTTTACTGTTTTTAACACTGTATTCTGATGCTTGCATGTTTTGTTGTTCTCACAATGAAGCTAAATTAAAACCTCTGAGAAAGAGGTCCCTCTAATATAGCATAATGAAGTCTTTAAATGGGTACAGTTGTAGGTCATCATGAATAGGAATGCAGTGACCTTTGTCTTGACAATGAAGCTGACACAAGCTTCTCAAAGAGCTGTTCTTTTTTTTTATTATTTCTCCGCCAGAAAGGACACAAATAAAACAGAGGATCCCCCTTCTCCCATCAGTGAACAAAATCAAAAGATTAGAAAATGTATTGTAAATTGTCAGTTTGCAAAATCTAGAAATAACATAGAGTTCTTTCTCAATATAGATATTGTTACAGGAATGATGTGTGGCAAGGAGTTGGGAAAAGATGGAAAGTAGGGGGGCCATATGACTGGTAAAGGGCCTTCTGGTTTCTTAAGATACTCTGTAATGGTCTGGTTTGATTTTTGGGTACACAGCCGTGAGGCATTCAAAATTACCAGTAGCTGCTTATAATCTTGAATCTAGAAAAATCGCAAATCTTTACGTCATTCATTTTCCACTTACTTTTATGGTACCTGCAGGCTTGTAAAGCACTGTGGTGAGATATAGGAAGGCTCAAATTTCTTGGTGGCCTGTATAAAAAAGCAAAGCGTTTTGCACAAAGCACATAACGTGTTGTGGCTGTTTCGTAATGGGGAGACCCTGTTGCTCCATCCAACTTAAGCAGAGGTGTTTGAATTGCAGCGCTCAGCAATTTTTTTTCACCACAGAGAATCATCTGTCATTCTTAAATAATGGCAGTACCTGCTAGTTTAGGGCTTTCTCAAGGTTTCGGCAATGTTGATCTGAATTGTGCTGTATCTTGTAGAGGAGAGGCCTGTGTAGCAGAGCAAACTCTAAAGTGTGCAGTGAAGGTAAGGCATGGAGATTTGTTCTTTTTTGTAAGCGCTTATATCTATAGAAGTGGTTGTCTGTTATCACGTAATGATTTTATTATTTATTTTTTTTATCCTATAAAGGAGTAAAAATAGGAAATAGTTGTTGGACTTAATTAATTAGCTCAGGACCTGACTACATGTTCTTTTGAAGAGCAGGTTGTTTCTTTGATGATGGATGCTACTCTCGTAAAGCCACAGCCTGGGTGAGCACCTGAGTAAGGGAGTGTGGGGAGTGTGCCTCTTTAAGAATATGCTTCATCAAAAGGATGGCTGTTTGGAAAAAAAAAAGGTAAGTTTAGAGTATGCACATGTTATTTCAGAGCTATGTAAACTCAGAGTGAAACAGCAGTTGCCAGGTAATATCATAAGTCCTTAAAACATATTCCTGGAAAACAATATGCTAATACCATATAAACAGATCCTGTGTATAGTGAGAAGTGACTTTAATATGCAAAGATCAAAAGATATGTGGAACAGTACGTTAATACTTTGTTGGAAAGATTTAATTAACTTGTTCTCTTTTACAAAGGAGAAAACTTACTTTATAAAGCTTACTAATTTGATAGGACCTGACTAATTTGATACCAGAGCTTTTTATTTTTGTAACTTCATGTCAAATTCTCTGGGGGATGGAACGTAGAAATGATGATTTTATTTTTTCCAGTGGAAAAAGTGTGCCAAGGATTCGTAGTGAGGATCAAATGCTATGCAGTTTCTGCACATGCCAGCAAAGTTATGGTAAACGAATGATTTCTACTTTTTTACCTTAATGTGCTAATATGAAACAAAACCTGCAAGCTGCCATGCCTAGCGGTTAGCAGACTGAAGAAGTGGGGTGAGGGGAATCTCACGAAGTTCAGCAAAGTGAAATCTCAAGTCCTGCATCTGGGGAGGAATAACCCTACGCATCACTTCATGCTGGGGGCCAACTGGCTGGAAAGCAGCTTTGCTGAGAAGGACTTTGGGGTCCTGGTGGACAACAAGCTGACCAAGAGCCAGCAGTGTGCCCTCGTGGCAGAAAAAACCTAGCAGTATCTTGGGATGCATCAGAGAGAGCATTGCCAGCAGTCAAGGAAGGTGTCCTTCTAATCTGCTCGACACTGGTGAGGCCACCTCCTGGGCCCCACGGTACAAGAGACAGGCAGACTTACTGGAATGAGTCTAGCGCAGTGGCACAAAGATTTGATTAAGGACCTGGAGGCTCTTTCATATTAGGAGAGGCTGAGAGTGCTGGGAGTGTTCAACCTGGAGAAGACAAGGCTCAGGGTGATCTTATCAGGGTGATCACATACAAATGTGTACAAATGCCTAATGGGAAAGAATGAAGATGAAGGAGCCAGACTCTTTGCAGTAGTGCTCACTGACAGGACAAGAGGCAATGGGCACAAATTAAAGCAGATGAAATTCCATCTGAGCATGAGAAAACACTTTTTTGCTGAGAGAGTTGTCAAACACAGGAATAAGTTGCCAGAGAAATTGTGGAGCCTCCATCTGTGAAGGTACTTAAAGCCTGACTGGACATGGTCCTGGGCAGCCTGCTGTGGCTGACCCGTCTTGAGCAGGGAATTTGGACGAGATGACCTCAAGAGGTTCTTTCCATCAACAATTCTGTGATTCTCTATAGGTTTGTTTGATCACTGGTCTGTGCCAAACAGCAATGACAGATTTTATGCTGAGGAGACGGTATCTGTCTCTAAGAAGTCGTACGATGGGGTGTCTGAAAGTGCATTGTTTAATGGAACAAATGGGCGAGAGAATTCAAGACGTTGTTGGGAATCCTATCACTATGGAGTGTTAAGCAGTTAAAGGTTGTTTCAGATGTCTGGCTTGGACACTCAAGTCTGCTTTAAATTGCAGGCATTTTCCATGACGAGTCTTCCTTAGTCTTTTAGTAAAGACTAAAAAGAAAAGACAGTGAAAGCATTTTGAAATAAAATCCTGCTTGCTTCTTTGTATCTTACTAACTTTGCTTCTTTCCTTTCTTGTTAACTGTAGAAGGTTACCATAAGGAAACATCTAGCTGACGCTCATTTATACAATTTGGGAGATGGTAATTGCTTTTTTCCTCTGCTTCCCTGAAAGTGAGCTTAAGTGGCCTGCCTTGAAGCTGCTCTTGTTCGAAGCTCATGCAGGAGAAAAGAAAAAAGCAACGCAGGGAGAACGCAGCTTCTGGTTTTGGCTCAGACTTTAACTTGAAATCTTTCTGCTGGAGAAAGGCAGGCGCAGAGCATTATCTTATCAGTCTGTTGATAAGTTGTAACAGCATTAGGCTGTTTCAGGCATTGCTGTTAGCTGTTCTTCTGGTCACGGGCTCTGTTGTTGCAAAAGATTGTCTTGACTGGTTGAGCCAGATTTTTTTTTTTTTTTTTAACAGAAAGCAAAAAATGATTAAAAAGGATGGGGATTAAAATGTATATAGTGAATGGATGACAGCAGGAATGTAAGTTTTGTATTCCAGATGTTTTTCAAGGCTTAATCAAAGCTGGATATTACAGCGATGTAATTTGGTTCTTCGGTGGGTCTGGTCTGGCTGTTTCTTAGGATCAGGCAGTAATGCTAAGTGACGTTGCAGTGAATCCTAGGTTTCCATGTGGTTATAGAGATAGCAATGATAATGGGAAGTTTCATACTTTTTGTTCACCTATTGTAGGACTCTAATTAATGACTTTTAACTGAGGTCAGCATTTTTCTGGCATACCAGCTATAGGCCTTTCATTTCTGTGCCCTACACTTCTTTTGTTTGTTAGACTTGATTTCATCACAGTCCTTGGGTTTTATCAGTGGTTGTTGTTTGGACTAACTCAATATTTCCATCTTCAACTTTTCTGGCTTCTATAAACAGTAAGTCTTTGTTGCTTTATGCTTACAGATATATTTTTTCATGCTTTTAAATGCTTTTCAGTGCATACTCTGTGTGTACTTAGTTTGTCAAGTGTACATAATGTAAATGCCCTAAAAAATTATGTAAAAATCCCTGGTTCTCTGAGATGTTGCAATAGAAAGATGTTACATTTTTTAAAGGGTGTAGGTACTGGACTAATGTTCCATTAAAATGTTAGAGGGTACTATCCTCTGAGATGCAAACCCATAGTATTGGTGAACACTGTGATTATTGATTTTTATAACACTTTTTGCTCTAATAACATGGAAAGCCAGCCCTTTATTCATGTGTGTCAGTTCATAGTTACTGAATTTAGGGAATTTGTCAGAAAATATTTAACGACTAGCTTCGGAACAAATTTATGGCTTCAAATTGTAATCTTGATATTCTTGTACAGTTTTTCTGTATGTTTTTCCTGTTCCTTTTTTTTTTTTTTTTTTTTAAGATAGCAAACTGAGAAAGCAGGCAAAAAAGAATATGTATTGATGTTCTTCTAGTTCAGCAGCAGGTCTTGAAGCCCTTGGATGGCAAGGACCATTGTCATTTGAGCTAGCAGAGTAACTGATGTTAGTAGCTGGTTGTCATCCTCTGTGGAACAGGACCAGTGGAAAAAACATCTTTGCTAGTTGTTTTCACAGGTAGATGCTGGTATCTTAATAATGGTGTACTTTGTTATTTTGGTCTTTATTGTGGACCAGGAAGGAGTAACCGTAGCAGACAGACTCTTACTTGTTATTTTGGACTTGACCCTTGTTCCTTCTACTTTGCTCCAGTCCTGCTTCTCTTAACTCGGTAAGCAAATACCACAGTTGTCTCATTCAGATCTCCCTGCTCTACTGGTCTTTGCTTCTCTTCCCTCTTGGCTCCCGCTCTGCTAATTCCATCATCTTTTATGTGTACCCTTCTTCCTCTTCTGTCCTAATCTCGTTATTTCTCTTCCTGCATTCCTTGCCTGACCAGTTTCGGCACTCAGCTACACGTTCTGTTCTTCTCTCCTGTTCCAGTTTCACCAGACTCCCTGTCCCTCTGTGCTATTTCCTTTTGTCTGTGTATAGATTTTATTTCTTCTGCATGAGATGCAGAGGATTGGTATTTGCTTGCAGCCTGGATGTCTTACCGATGTCATGATACAGAGCTGTTGTAACTGGCCTTTACATGGATAGTTTGGTTTTATCCCTCTTGGCAGGGCAGGAGGCACATATTCTAGCATACTGGAGGAATAGGGCTGACTACCATTTTATATTACATGGATGAATTTAGGTAGATTTTCTTGAAAATAAGCAGCAGTGTTCCCCTGACACAGAGGATACATTCCTATTGAGACTCAGTCGTCTTTGGGAGTACCAGAGATTTCCAAAGAAAAAGCCCCCCCCCCCCCTTTTTTTTTTGCTTAGTTAAGACAATGTATTTTTCATTATTTTTCATTAGCATTATTCTTAGAAGTGAGCAGGGCTTTCTGAATAAACACTGTATATATTTATTTTCACGTACACATGTGCGCAGAAAGAATCTGACAGTGTCGTATGTGGCTGATGGAAATGTCAGCCTGAGTGATCAGCTTTGCAACCACAAGCTCCTGACAACAAGATCTTGAAAGGTTTTGGGGTAACGTTTTAGAAGGCAAACTATACGCTATTAATTATAGGATAGTGTATCAGTTGAAATAATATTAAAGGCAATGAAGATGGACTGGACTTTTTACAACTCCGATTGAAGCATCAGGAATTGCATTGCCTCGGGCAAGTTATGTGACCAGATACAATAGCTACTTTATCTGATGTTGCAAGTTCCATATTCGTGTAGATGAGCTAGTGCTGCAAATTATCCAGTTATAATACAATAATCCATCAGACAACTACTCCTTTGAAGGCTATTTAATCGAGTGAGCTGCAGTATAAGCAAGTTGCGTGATTACATATATGGAAGTCCCAGAAGGATGGAACTTGCTGGTTCTGTTGCCCCTCCAAAACTATTTCTTTTTTTCATTTGCAATGGAGAATTCTAGCAGGATATTTCATTCTAGTAAACACTTGACTTTTCTAAACAGCTGTATATAAAGCAAATACCAAATTAATTCCCCCCAGCCTTTTTAAAATAATTGGAGTTTTATGGAGGATATATAGGAAAGGCACCTTCCCCTTCTAGTAGTACCTGCAGCCAGAAATGAGTTTAGGTTGGCATGTTAAATTGGTAGTATTGCATTGATGAACCACTGTTAAACTTCAGGCAATACTGAACAATAGTTTTGAGAAGTGTAACTGTAACTGCCCAGATAATGAATTAAATGCTTGCACAGTCTTTTCTCACTGAATAAAGATGACGATATGTCAGTTGTATAAACAATTGTATTTTTCTTAACCATTTTAATAAAACTTCCTCAAACTGTAATTTTGAGTTAAACCAAATGAATTTAGCTTAAATTGAGGAGTTATCTTTTTTAAGGTAAATGGGAATAACCTTCTCATATTGCAGATTGAGCACAGGAAAGGTGTTATAGTTTAGTTTGATTTAAAAATTTGTCGTAAGCTAAAGTAGTGCATCACATACAATCACGTATACGCTTTTCAGTCTGTCATAAGCACTGTCTTATTGACTGCTGCAGAGTGTTAGAGTGCTGTAGGTAACTCCCAGGTAGGAGTTATGGTAGGAAACGGTATTTTTTTATTCCATCTTTTTGTGATGAAAGAAGTAACCGTGTGAGGGATTTTATTTAGTCTTGTGCACTCTCAGTGGTCTTATGTTCTGAGGCTGCATTTTGGATGCTCTAAGGTGGCAGTATTAGGGAAGGAAGCCAGCCTACCTTCTGCAGTCCTTGGTTGCTTGTTCTCTCCAGCAAAAAAAAAAGAGGTGACTCATTTTTCACATAAATCATACTCTTCGTGCTGTTCTTTGTGGCCTACCAAAACACTTATCCTGGCCCAGGTGTGTGTGGGGGGCACTGACAGGACAGGACTAGCGTCTTTCCATGACAAACTCTATTTAAATTGATCGCCAACTTGTTTTTCCATTAGTTTAATTGCTGATTGTTCCTTTTCTTTTGTTATACTCTGTCTAGAACTTCAGGTCAGGAGGTCAAGTCTGCTGGCATATTTTCTATGCCTTCAGAATGGAGTTGCCTCTGGCCCATGCATTCATCTCCCTCCATGTCATGCCGTTAGTACTTTCTCTGATGTACTCACCTTAAAAGCAGTATTTATGGTTTTAGACACTCTCTTCAAAACATAAACATGAATAATTTAATTTATGTGACATCACTGTAAGTGATATAAACATATGTAATTATGTATAGTATGCTAGGTAAGGATTATTTCCATTATAATGCCTTTTCTTTCTAACGAATTACACTGTCTTTTTGCTGAATTCATATCAAAGTGAAGAAATGGCAGAGAGCTTCATTTGCAGTTGACCTTTTGAAAGTTGAGTATTGTTGCTTGATGTATGCATAGATTTTTCACTTCTGACAAGAAGAAATCCTGTGCCATCCTCATTTATAATGTCTAGACCTCTCTTTTCATATTTATATTATTAAAATAAAGAATATTCTGAGTTCTCAAAAATACTGCAATTCAAGTGCAGAATGTATAGTACCCAGCCTTTTGTATGTACAGGTCTGGAAAATGGCTGTAATCATGCTGTCTTAATTACTGTGTTGCTACCTTTCTGAATAATGAATGGAACCTTGAAATATTGGACAACTAAAGACCATCTGAATTTCACTGTTTTTGAGGACATACACAGTTTTGACAGGTCAAGAGAAGGAAAATTAACAGACTAAATATTGGCTAAAATTCCCAAATTTCTCAATTATTCAAATTATGACATTCTTGCTGAGAGAATGTCTGTAAATGTGAGAAACATGCACTTTCTAATTCTTTAAGACTTCAATGGTTGAGTTTTATTTAGACCCTACACTGGTAAAAGTTATAGAGGCAAAATAGATAGTGGAGCCAGATTCTCTGCAAGTTGGCAGCTTTCTCAGTTCCAGTAGATAGAAGCACTTGTGCTCATAGTTATGTCAACTACTTATTTTTTACATTAGTGGCTAAATTGATTTCTTAAGGAAGGGGATTTCTAAAGGTAATTAGGTGTCTGGAAAATAAATACATTGGTTGAAAAAATTATATATAAATCTTACAGGTGCATCATTTTGTGATCTTACTGGACTTGTTATATCTCTAGAACACCATCTGGTTGTTCTGTGGGGTCTGATCCTGCAAATTGTTAGGTGAATGTATATGTATGAGTATTGAGTGTGCTAATTGGAGAGCCTTTTATAGTCTTTTAAAATTGCCTTTCAGTTGTACATTAAAGGATAGTGAATGCATAAACAGCATCCCTGAATCCCAAGTCAAACTTATGTGGCTGTTTTCTTGCCTCAAAATTTGATTTCTTTTACAAGACTTTATTAATAAGCTTCAATTTAACTTTTCAGTTTGATATTTTTCTGATTATCTTACACTAATATAGCACTGCAATATTTAGGATTACATATACAGCTTTATTGAGTGAAATTGCATTACCTTTGTATTATTAAACACAGATTTATATTTGGGGACTGGAACACTGAAGGTCTTTAAGTCCAACGTTATAAATGTGAATGTTTCCACTAGCTAATATTTATGCTTTTTCTTATTTTCTGAAAGGTAATATTACTTGTTAGATACTCGTAGTGAAGAGTTGAATATCCTTTTCTTTGTATGAAAGTGTAACAGTCTTCCTCTGACTGATTGTGCAGTCATGACATAGCTGAGGTGAAGATCCAACTTCAAACATTGCAAGATAAATCATTTCCACATTCTTGCTTAAGTGGCTATTTTAGTGTAGAGAAGCACATTTTCTGTTGAGTGCTAATGCCACTGTCTCCTTGACCCAAGGTCTTAACTGTTTTGAGCAAAGTAGATTTGGTAGTTAGTGTAAGAGTTTGTAAGTAAAACAGTTGTGCCAGGTAGAAATTTCGAAATTTCTGTACCTCCTGGCATTGTCCATTGATAAAAGCATTGATTGAACGAAAGAAATGTGCTTTATACAAGGTATTAACAGACATATATTCATCTTATTTATAGAAACTGGGGTGGGGGCTGGGATCACAGCCGTGTATAGGCTTGCATAAGGGACCTGGGAGAAGGGAATATGTTTCTCAACTCGTGATTTTGCCCAGCTGCTTTGCTCTTAATTTCAGCAATGATATCTATTAGCATGAGGCATTCTATTTTTGCTAAAAGGGGAGGAACTAAGAGTGTTTAATGTTGCTTAATGGAAACAAGACTCTAATTTTATCTTAATTTTGCTGTTTGAGGGCAGCCTAGCAGTTTACTTATAAGAAACAAATTCATGGAATTATTTCTGTGGTCTTAACAGATAAATCTCTAGAATTTCATCAACGAGCAATGCTGGTTAAACTTGAGTAGCTTTATTGCCACTAGGAATATAATGGAATTAGCTACAGTCAGGTACACTTAACATGAGCTAAAGCTACGGCCGTTTCTTCTTTTGATGTGCCACGTCTGAGGTGTGTTACTGCTTTCAATTTGTGTAGCAAGTCCTGTGTCCTGATGATGTTCCTAAGCTCCCCCAAGCAGTGGGGAAGCCTCTTTTGCCCCTGGATTGTGCCAGTTCATGGCATTGAACTTTCCCCAAATGTACAGAGGTTTTGAACATCTGAAAGGCTGCCTTGGTTTCAAAGAGGAAGAACATTTGCAGAAACAGGGAGAAAATATATGCAATTATTCTGCTATTCTTTTGGCTGCTCATTTTTAGTGGCTGCAAAAGATAATTCTAAAATTGAGCATTTACAGGGGAATAAAAGTAAGGGAGCTCTTCCCTGATGCTACCTGGTGATTCTCCAACTGTTTTTCTAACATAGAGCTGCCCAGCTTTATTTGCCAGAGTAGAAGGCGCGTGGGACATGGTCTCTGTCTGCTTCATGCTGTTCTTCCCTTTTGCAAGAGTACTCCTGCATCTCTAGAAGAGAAGGGCTGTGTTTGGAAAAGCCTCTTCCTATTTCTATTGTTTCCTTGTCCCAAAGAATAGCCTTGTGAAGGATAGATGGCATTTAGCTTTAAAAGAATTTTGTTGTTTTTAATTCAAGCAGCAGCTTCAGTGAATGGTTATCAAATACCATCACGCTGCTTACTTTTTGAAGGAAATGGAAAAATTGTCTGACACAAAGGCATCTGAAATGAAGCACTCGATTACCATAGCACACCAAGAATGCACCTACTGGAAATATTGTGTCAGAGTGTTAAAAATAAAACATAGAGTCATTTAGTCCTGAGCATTTAAAAGTAAATGGCTTAAAACTGAAGAGAATGGATGGAAAATGGGGTTTCCTGGGAAATAAACTTACGTGCTTCCGATTGTGCTTCTTGAACTGTCTTGCAATGGGTATTTTAGTAGTGCGCATAATAAACGTGAAGTTAATGTTTAGTAATGTGAACAGTAATGTCAGCAGGAATACAGATGGGTAATGACAGTCCAGCAGCATTTTCTGGCTGAGGGTACCAAGGCAAAAACTGTTATTACTCCACAATTGGCAAAGTATTGTTTATGTATTTTCTCTTTCTTTCTTTCTCACTTCGTTCAAGCTGCCTGTCAATCAACTACTATTATGCTCTTTTATGTCTGTACATTATAAGACAGACTTTCAAAGCTACTCATGGAAGATTTGGCTACATTAAAAGGATTTGCTTAAATAAGAAATTCCCTCCTGGCTTCACAGGAATGCCCAAAGGAGTCAAACATATGTGAATGTGGCAAATAGCTATGTTGTGGAGCATTGGGAACCATGAGGATGTAAGTATAGTATAATGAATCATAAACAGAAGCTGAAAAGTAAAAGCAAGTATGGGGAATGTTTTGTGTAATTAACTTCTCTAAGGATGCAAAGTAACTGCAGAAAAGTCACTCAAGACATTGCCTCCCTTCTCATTCCTCTTAGGGTGACACGTACACACAAAATTAGATTTCACTGAGTGAGAAAACACAATTTTTTTTTCCTTTGGAAAGATATGCAAAGACACTTGCTGAGCTGCTTCATATTTCTAGTCTTTCTTTTCCTTCCTTGAAATGAAAAGATTTACAAAGCATCCACAGTTGTATGAAACACGACGAAATTACAGGTAATCGTTTGGCACAGAATGCTAGATGCAGTGAATATATACTGAACATATAAAGCTTCATGTGACAGCATAAGGTAGTAGCTGCAATTGAAGATAAATGTATATTCATATACTCCTGCGTACTAATTGGTGAAGTTCTGGTGTCTTTTGTCTCCCATTTCCTTCCAACCTTAAAAAAAGGTCTATTTATAGTGGAGGTGCAATGCTGGTTTGCACTTAATTTAAGATTTTTATATTTCATCAATTCTAATAAAAATAGATGTAATTAAAACACAGGACTGGTTTCCATGTTTTTAGGTTGGAAGCTCTTTCAGAAGCATCTGATCTTTTTATGGCTGTTTCAATTAAACAGTGAAATAAGAGTTAAAAACAGGTTGCATTGCAGGATGAGTTTACAGTTCTCAGGGTTGCTAACAGCAGGTCATTTCACCAAGACTATTTTTGAGCATTTCTTCAGCGCGGGGGAAATGTCATAAAGGAATAACTAATATTTCACAAAGTGTTTCTGAATATACGAAGTATATTTAGTTTTAATTTGCATATCCAATGTTATAGACCTTTCAATCATCACACAGATTTTTCTTTTTGATAGTTGCTTTCAGAACTGTTCTGAAAAGGAGGAGAAAAAAAAAAAAGGTCTTTGAAACAAGTCCAAATTAGCATGGACTAAGTTCAGTATAACATAGAAGAAACATGGTCTCAAATTGGAACAGAGAGGAAGAGACTTAGCTCTAAAAGTACTTAGTTCAATCAAAATATTTGCTTTGGAAATTTTCTCACTATGACTCTCAAGGTTTTGATCTCTTTGCAGAGAAGGTTGAGATTTGCAAGGGGCAAATTAGAGCCTAAATATTTAGTAAACTTTATGGTACTTAAAAGAACAAAAATTGGAACATTTGTTAAGTGGACATAAGCATTAATTATTAATCGAAGCATGATTAGTTAGGTTGTTATTTGATACCTTTAACATCTAGCAGAATCCCTAAAAACTTGTTTTTATATTTGCCTTAACTCTACTTTTTTTTTCTTCAGATTTAATACATCTGTAGTAAATTTGTAGGTTTTCAAATGTAGAATTTGAGAGTTTCTTCAGTCTTTCTCTCCAAAGCTTCTTGCTTTCTCCTTCCCTCCACTTACCTTTTGCTTACCTTGAATCATCGTCTGCTAATAGTTCTCATCTTTGCTTTCCCTACTGGTCCAACTATTATTATGACCTTTAACACACAGAGAAGGACGATTTCTTCTTTTCCTCTGTCATGGGCTTATGTACAAATTTGTGATTGTCTTTGAGGAGAAACTTTTCTTTTGTTACCTTCAGTCGATTAGTGCTCCGTATTTAAATTCTTTATTAAATTAAGACTTCTGTGCATGTAACTGCTTATTCTCAAAATAATATACATTCCATGTGAAGAAGATTCTTGCTTGCAGGGTGCTGGCACTGGTATTTCCCTTTGACTGCATCGTAGGGATTTTATATCATTTAACTTTTTCACTGCGGGGGATGGCCCTGCAGCGCATGGCAGAAGGAAGCACTGGGGAGCAGAGGGGCTCTGGGTTTAAGCAAAGTCAGCTGTGTGCTTCTATGAGCTAAAAGCAAAAATCGGCAAAGTGCGGGGAAGATAAATTGTGGGCTGGGAGGAATATCTTATCTGGGGCAATTCTGAGACATCATCGACTGAAGTAAATATTTGTTTGATGTGTCATAAAGGAACACGACATCCCTATTAGTGGAAATTCAAATTTTTTTATAGACAACAACATAAATTAGATGACTTCTGCATGGCACTAAACACACAAGGGCCAAGAGTTCAGCATCTCTTGTGCTAAACTGATTAAAGGAATGTATTCTGGTTAACTTCTTGTCCCTAATTGCATCAGTGTGTGAAATTTTCTTTTTCATTGCAGCATGTACCTTTGAAGCATTAATTTACATAACCTTATATTATATTTTTAGGATGCATCTCCTTGGAATGGCCAGTCTCTGCTATGTCCTCAAGGAGCCTACTCCATGCAGATGCTGAATGAAAGGTATTTTTTTATTATTATTATTTTTTTTAGTTACCACAAAATTAATCTTTGGGTGTGTTGTCCTCCTTTTGGAAAGTTCAAGGTCTGTTTGAATACAAACAAGTGCGTGATTCATACCTATAATTCGCAGTTTTACCCAGCCCATCAAAACAAAAATAATAAGGCCTACACATGGGTCTGCATTGGTTTAACATAATCAGTTTATTAAATAGGGAAAGCTTTAGTATGAGGATATAAACAATGGTCTTGGAAAATCCCAAGCAGAGGAAAATTGGCTGTTTTTCAGTTTTGCAGTGTTTACTTGCTTTTCCTATTGTGACAATGGGTTTTATTTTCTCAAGCTTGTTTAAGCATCGGTGTCACTTTGTTTAACCCGAACGGCTAAACAAAAAACATCTCAGCTGTGAACTTACCTTTCTCTCCCCTGTCAAGCGGGAGCCCCTGTGCTAGGTTTAGGGCAATTAATCCTCATTTGCATGCTGGTGTTTGAGATGGAGATCTGGAGGGGGGCCGGGACCTGTACGAGGCGCTAAGTACCGCAGCCGGGGAGCGGGCGGAGGAGGGGGGGCAGCCCGGCCCTTCTGCCCTCCCCGGGGGAGGAAGAGGGTTTTTCCCCGGTTTTTCAAGTCATTCTGTCCCTCCTTTCCTCTGCCAGGGAGGGAAGGTTTCTGCCTGTGTCGCGCTTCGGTTGGCAACAGATGATGATGCCGCGGCCGCCGCGGGGCTTTGGAGATGGGGCTGGCGCTGGGACCCAAGGGGTGGTTTGTCAAGAGCTGACCTCGTGGAGATCAGCTAAGGAAATAATTTAAATTGCTGCGGGAATTATGCTTTCTTTGCCGAACAGCAGCATTTGTTGCAGGGCCCTTATACTAGGGGGCGAAGGTGCGGAGGGCTGAAGAGCCGCTGAAGGGCTGTGTGCGCCTGTTCCTCTTTCTCCTGGCTGGCTTCGGAGGCTCTGAATACCATATTTCCATTGCATCTCCTTTCCAAGGATTTTTTGAGGGAGCGTAAAGCCTGGCTCATTCCTTGAAAGTAATCAACTTCAGCCTTCTGCAGTTTGAATGAAAATCTTAAGGCAGATTTACAAAATAGCCAACAGCTGTGTTTTCCCTGCTGTCAAATGGGAAAACAGTCATGGTTAAGACCCTTTTTAGGATTTATTTATTTATTTATTTTATTCAGTCTGTAAGAAGTGCTGTCCAAGAAATACCGGGGTGAATTGGGAGTTTCCATGAAGTTGCCTTTCAGTATTCTTTTAAGGGAATAACTTTTATTACTAAAATTAATGTCAGGCATTTCCTCGTATTGCACTCTGCTGCCAAGCAACTTGATTTTTCAATCAAGCTTGTGCCATCTGTTTTTAATTCAGATATTCATTGTAATGGAATACTGTGTTATCGAAGCGACTGTACTTGTTCCCATTTACTAACAAGGTGCATAGCTTGCTGACATCTGCATATGGATAGGTTGGAAACTTGTTGTGTCCTGCAGTCGTTCCTCCTTAAAGAAAAGACGTGGCAAGGAATGAGCCCTCAGGAGCTACCGACTTGATGGCATTCATGGAGGGGTCGTGAAAATTCCTGTGATAGTTTATTATTCAGTGGAGTCATAGCCCATTGTTTCAGGGTAAACTCGGGTTGCATCTGCACAAGTTTTACTCTAATTTAGAGCACACTGTTATCAATTCAAGGATTCTTCGAGGTTTGGTTTTGGTGATTTTTTTTGTTCTTTTTTTTTTTCTTTTTTCTTTTTTTCCTTTTTTCTTTTTTTCCCGGTTGTTCTGTTTTGATCTGATTGCTTCAGTCATTTCCACCAACTAGGCGATGCTGTCAGGTATCTGTAGGTTAAGCTAATCATTGTATCCCAACGATAACAGGGTTGTTTCTTTTCCATATCATGATGATACTGGATGTTATTCTTTCACTCCATGGCTTACAGTTCAAGGGGAGAATTTTATTGCAGAAATGATAACTTTCAGCTAATGCTTCTGAATTGAATTTGTGGTGACTCAGATATTTTAGTATTTAAATAATTCAATTACATATTTTGTATAAATGGTTACCTAGTTATCACATCAATTCAATATTTTTTTTCTTTTTTTTACTTTTTAACTGAAAAGAATTTTGCAGGTAATGTTTAAGATTTTTTTTTTATCAGTAATTACTTGTCAAGAACATGCTAAATTTCTGTTCAGGTGACTGGGGAGAAGCTGAACAGCTCTAGATGTTACATTTTTCTGCCCTAGGTAAGGGGGAAGGAAATGTGTTGCAGTATCATGGAGAAGTTGCAAAACGAACCACAGCAGTTGAAGGAACGTGATGAACCTGGTAAATTATTTTTGTGATACCACTATGTGTAAAGGTATAAAAAATATTAACAAAAAGGGGAAGCTCATTTAGCAGAGTGTTTTTAAGTGTGATTTTCCATCCTGCTTAGTGAAGAATCCTGGTAAGTCTGAATTGTCCTTAGCCTCCCTCTGCCACCGAGGTTAGGAAACTGTAGCAGGGGAGATGTGAAGAAGCTGCTCACTACTTTTCCAACAAATCAGCTGTTGCGGTTAGGTAGGAGGTAACCCAGGATTTGTCTTTCTGTTAATTTTCTGTGTCTTTCATGATGGCATTTGAGCTTGTTTCAAGTAGTTACAGGTGTAATTATGTATGGCTCAAAGATTATTTTTCTTTTCTTTCTCTGAGAAACATGATCTTTAAACAAGCAAACTTTCTCTACTTTGTCTTTCATGTTTGGTTTTTATTACTCTGCCCTTTTTGACCTGAAGGTTTGTACCAGCTATCTACTCTTTTGGCCTTCTAAGTGTTTTACAGGGATGGTGTAGTGTGTAATATACGTAAGCTGTGTGACACAGGTTGAAAATGATTTTGTTACTGTATACATTGATTTGTAATTTCTGCTAATTTCTGTAGTGTTAGCATGCAAGTAGTAAAACAAATGTATTATCACTTACAAAACAATGCATCCTGAAAAGGTGTTTAATATTTAATATGTATTTCCATGCATCAAAACTCCTGAAATCCCTGGGTTACAATGTAAGTTTGTTTTTTTGTTTTTGTTTTTTTTTTATTGGGTGGAATTTACAAGTTTCACTGAGCCCTACAGACTGTTATACTGTTAATTTGAACTATGTAAATAATAGCACTGAATGGATACATTTAGGAGATGGTAAGTCAAAGCGTATATTTACTATGAAGTTTTGTTACTAACTGTTTAATCCTGGACAGATGGGAAAAGTGGTGACTGAGTGACCTGTTTGTCAAGCTTGTCTTGTTTGTTTGTCTGACTACTGATTTGGTTTGAATTCCTTTGTTCAACAATGTGTATAGAAAATTCCTAGGAAACATTTTGAGGATCCTGCATACTTATTATAGTGATATCGATAAGCTTATACTGCGGAATTAAATACAGCAGCCAACCACCATGGAACTGGAAGGTAAATGAATTTTCTTATGTGATGCTATCTAAAGGACAAAAAGTGGAAAAAATCAAGATGATTTGTTTTTATTTGGTTGTTTATGGGATATAGGCTTTTTAAATAGTAAATATGTGTTATTTATGAACTCAGAAGTGATGGACCTATTTTCCTTTTTCTAATTGTAGTACTTGACACTCTTACATTGGGCATTTTACTTCTATTACTGTTTTAGAAAGCAAGACTAGAAATGGAGGGTAGCAGATCCTTTGCAGCTTCTGAGCAGCCGATGCCCTTAAACTATTGGCTAAAATAATTTGAAGCGAGCACTATTCCACTTTTACAGCCAAAAGAATGGTGGCTGTTGTCATGAGGATCACTCTAGAAGTCGTATAATATATGCATGTTTGGGAGATTGTCCAAAGATTCCAGCGCAGAAAATAGAAGTGACCTGACACACTTTGCGTGAACCCAAGCTGTAGTCCTAAACCACATTCTTTACAAGTGTTAACATTGTTTTCTTTTTTAACATTAAACAATTGTTCAGAGCAGTATTCAAGGCTCATCCTTAACAGTGTGTTTTCTTCTTGGGTTATCAGATATGAAGTAGACAAAATAGCTGGAAACACGTTATCTGTGCTGCTTATGCAGTGAATGTCTGTGATTCACACACAGAGAGATCAGTGTCTTGGTTTTTTTCCTTATGTCCTTTCCTTTTTCTGTAATAGATTTATAATTTAACAATGTGTAATTTTTCCACCCAATGTAAAGTTAGATTTATTTCCAGAATTATGCAAATTACCCTCATCAGAGGAGTAAGTTTGGATTATTACTTCACTTCATGCCAGTATTTATTATGTGCCAGTGGATTTACACACACAAAAAAGATGTTATCTTCTCCAAAAAAGGCTAAAATATGGTGCCACAGCCAGAACTCCACTATTTTGATTGACATCGTTAACATACATTGTCATACGCTTATTTTCAGTGGTGAATAACTGTTAAATTAAAGCCACTGATCTGAAATTTTATTTGACTGCTTGAAGAATTTCAGCAGGAAGCATTTGTTTTCAGGTGTGAAATTAGTGGAAAATAGGTAGTTTTGCCCATTTTGACATTCTTATGTTTATTTTCTTTGAACTAACATGTTCTCACAGATGTATTTTTGAAATCAGTAATTGGTCGTTTCATCATTGTTACGAAATTTTGGCTGAATTTAGAAAGTTATAAACTTGTGGCTTTGACCAGCTGCGGGCTAGGCTGCTGGCTCTTGTCGGGGTAGCTGAGCTGGAAACGGGGATTCCCTGTGGGCAAAGGGATGAGAAGGAAATAAAGACGGCAAAAGTGAGCTTTCCGGGAGTCTATGCTAAAACTGAGAGTGGTGGTTGACAGTGAGGTGGGGAGGCTGGGAGAGCAGGAACAAGTGCAGAGAGAGCAAAGTGATATAATTAGAAGCTGGCATGTAAGGGGCAAACTGGGTTCGATCTGGGAGAGGTGACAGAGTAGAGGTACCATTTGGTGAGGGGGTTTTGGATTTGTATTTGCTGAAATGAGAATTGTATGCGATTCCCTGTAGGAGGGAAGGAAAGCAGTGAGATTGGGTAGTTGTGTTTGTCACCAGCCAGGTACCTGATGGTTGGTCCAGAGCAGTAGGTTGCCTAGGTAGGGCCAGTCCTCAGGCATGGGGCAGGTCTTGAGTTCTGGATTGGAGCCTACTTGCAGTGAATGGCTGCACAGGCCTGGAGTGCGAGGGATGGGGATGGAAACTCTCTATCCTTATGGATGAGGTCTCCTCCCCATTTGATTAATTGTGGATTTAAACCTGATGCAGGAGGTCTAGGCCTTCCACACCTTCAGAATGTGCGCTGTGCACGTGTAGAGCAATGTATGCAGAGGAATAAAGAAAGTTTGATCGGCTGTTTAATCCCATCTTCCTGTGTTGATGACATCCTTTTGGCTGTTTTCAGAGTCAGGAAGTGTCAGTGAGGAGCTGGAGGCAAGGAGCTGGGGCCTGAGAGCCAGTGATGCCCAGGAAAGGGGGTGGTGGATGTGGGTATATGTCGATGTCCTTTTAAAAATGCTGGTGAGAAGTCTGGTGCTATGTAAGAGCACTAAGTGATCAGCGGGCAAAGTTAAATATAAAGGAAGAGATGATCTGTAATGTCAATAGGCTGGCAATCTGTAGGAGAACTGTTGCACCTCACCTTTCCTACTGGAAAGCTGACCTCCAAAACCTAGCGCCATTGTGTGTGCCTCAGAAAGAGACGTTGAAGCTGTATTGATATCTGCTTTTTCAAAAGCATATGTGTTCTTGATCTCTATTTCCTCCTGCATTTTATGGTGGCTCTGAAGTTTCAGATTTTGTTACATTAAGGTTTGCTTCTTTCTTTCCTAGTTCCACTGACAGTTGTGCTTTATGAGACACTGATAAATCAGCTCCCTTGTGTTAGTGCGCTGTTTCAGGTATGGTTTTGCATATATATCATACTAGTGAGTGGTGCATCTCGCAATGAGCAAGAGTTTGTTGTCTTCAGCAAATTGAAGTACTGGTCTGTTCCTGCATGGTCTTGTGAAAATACCCATCTGCTTCATGACTGAAGACAAAATGCATTAAGGATACCATGACCTATGTCTGCAATCATTCAATAAGAATATGATGGTGAAGAAAGAATCAGGAAAAATCACATACTCTTTTAAACTTTTATTTTTTGATACTGAGATCAGTTTGATTCACCAGCATAGCTGATCTCCGGCTCTTGCTGTCCACAGATGCTGAAAAAGATGATGTCTGTTTTTCATTATTAAAAAGTACCTTTCTTGTTCATATGAGGGTATCAGTATAATGGTGACCAGAGGAGAAATGACCGAAGCACAATGTAAGTTGTTGCAGTAATTACTTGTATATTTTGTTAAGCCACACAGTGATCTTTTTGCATCCCTGCCCGCTAGCTATGTAGCAGATTCAATTAACAGATCCACTCTCAAACATGGCATCTGCTGGAGCACCTTGCTTAATACGGACTCTTGTGGTACTTGCCCAGATTGACTTTGAGGAGAGTCGGTTATGCATTGTTTCTCTTGCCCATGAATCACACAGCCCAACATATTTTTTAGTTGCTGCAATATATTTATGTTCTTAGCTTAGCAGTATCCTCTCCTGGATTGGGCAGTTACACAAGGACAAAACTAAGCCAACTTGGGAATGCCTACCCAGAAGAAGGTGAGCATTGCTGTTAACATTTCAGGGGGCCTCTTAAGGGATGTTATGTTGTGCATCTGGTATCTTAATAATATGCAAAACACATGAAAAGTTGTGACTGCAAGAAACAGTCCCAAAGTACCTTAATCCTTATATTGATAACACTACTATTGGGTTACACGGTTTTAATCCCAGAGGAGTTGTCGCCTGACATTAAACTGTCCAAATAGTATTTATATCTGCTGCTGCCCTGCAAGATCACTTAACCCTGCACAGCAGTTTAAAAGTAGTTAATGACAGACCCAGCATGACTTGCCCCTTATGAATGATCACATAAGTTCGACCTGTGCTGTCATGGTTTATGGAGGAAGGCAGTTTGTCCATAGCCTGCTTCAGCCACAGCAGGTAATTTGAAATGAAATGAGACAGTTTCTACAAGCAGATTGATTTGGGAATCTTGCCTGTTCTTCCCTTTGACCCTTGACAAGTTGACACTACAAAGATTGTGACTTTAAAAAATGATTGGGTGCAAATACATTTAGGTAGATGATTTACTATGTGTTAAAGCAAGGACAGTGCATTTAGAATGGAGCTGTGAGGGAAGGTAATTGTAAACTTTAACAACTCATGTTTTATGTTTCTGTATCTTATTAATTATCTGACTAGGTGAATCTTCTGATAACAGTAGATGAAGTACTGTATCTAATAAACTGTATATGAGAGTCCACGGACTCTGCATACCAGTATTCAGAATTTTAGCTATGCAGAAATAAGTACATACAATTCAGAAATGCAACTCGAATGCTTTCTTTGATTGAGCTGCAAGGGTTAAGTCTGAAGATGAACGTCTGAATGTATAGGTTCCCAATCCAAAGATGTCTTTATTTTGTTATTCTTTTGTAAATGCAGTCATGCAAACACAAATATTGAAATAGCAAGATTCAACATATGATAGGTAACTGGCAAATAGTGAAATAATTAAATGATGCCAAAAAGAGAGATAAAATCACAATTATGTGTCTATAAATATTCTGGATGTACCCTCTTAGTTAAAAAGAATTATGTGGACTTTATAAGATACTATATGAAGATTTTATTTGAGTGCCTTTTTCTGATTTATGTAATTGGATTTTTCCCCAAACCATTATGCGATTAATTATGTCATTTGAAAATAAATAGCTAAAATTATTTTATTGCTTCTGAATATATCGCTTCTGAAGAATTATCCTACGATGATCCAGGTTAGTATGTAAAGCATACGTACAAATACTGCTGAAGAAGGTATCCTATAAATATAATGGCGATTTTAAATCGAACGTTTAATTAAATAACAGTCCTAGAAAGCAGAAACTTCTCTTCGGTAAGCCACCTAGCACAAAATCTGCTATGAGTGTGCAGCTGTAAATACATAATACAAAGTAAATGTTTGCACAGACAAAGTTCACCTTTCTGTAGGTCTTTCTCCTACTGTCTGTTCAAAATGCTTTGTATGAAGCATAATTTTGAAGATGCTTATAAAAAATTCTTATTGGTTTCGGTTCAAATTATTTAATACCCTTTTGACTGTGTCTTTACTGAACTATGTTAAAAGTATTTTGCTGAAATGTTTCTTTATGTTGTCCATTGGGTTTAATAGACGTGCCATTTAATAAGCTCTCTACCTGTAAGGATAGACTATTTGACCTTTGTGACCTGCCAGTGGTAGACATAGTATAAGATTGCTTTGTGAAATAAAGCTGTCGGTAACATCAACAAAATAAAAAATGATCGTATTCCAATACTCTCTGCTGAGTACTATGACAGCACTGAAATATGGAATAAAATTGAAAGTAGATTAGTTTTGGGTCCTAAGTCATGTTTTGACAAGATATAAGAGAGGAGAACATATCTTTGAACTTTTAGTTTTAAAGTTTTTTAATGAAAATATTTATCATTTTGTAAGGTTCCTTCTTTCTTTATCACAACTGGGCTGTATAACCTTAAAACAATCCATTCTCTTATTGTGAGGGATATAAATACTGTACTATCTTTTATATTAAACATCATAAAGGATACATGCACAGTATGAAATTGCCTGACACTTGCAAGCAAAGGACTGTCATGTTAATAAAAAGCTTATTGGAGAGGTTGAAAAATCAGTCATTAATAAGCCACATATTTTTAAACTATGTAAAGCATGTAAATACTGCAGACAAGAAGGCAGTTTTTGCCATATTTTCTCCCCTCTATTTGAAATGCTTAAGGTCTAAAGCAATAGTGTAAATAAGAATCATCAGATTGTCTCGTCTGTGCTTAGAAAAGGAATTCACTAATATTTTCAGTTACAATGATTAAATCAAATGAAGAGCTTTGGGGGAGCAATGCTGATGTGACTGTGAATGCTAGAATTTATGCAACTTGCTTTCAATCTTTTCTGTGGGGAAAAAAAAAAAGCAGCCCCCTAAGGAGGGTGGAGCGGGGGGAAATAATCCCAAATCATCAAAATCGACTTTGTATAATAGCTATATAGTGCAGGAGATGAAGGAGAAGGTGTATTAAAATGGTGAAGATAGTCTTTCTGTCTTCATCTATGTGCATAATAAATACAAAGCCAATTAACTTAAACTTGTCAATCTAAGATTAACATTGTTGACTGTTTCTCCTTGTTCAATTTTTTCAAATTACTTTTTTAAAAAAATGTGGCAAGCTATTGCTTTTGTTTTTAAACAAATATTGGGGATAAAAAAAGATGACAAATCCAAAAAGTTAAAAAAAAAAAAAAGAAAAGGAAAAAAAAGCCGATGTATTATGATTGCAGCAGAGAGCTAATTATTTGACATAACTCTTGTAAAATGCCTTTTAGTTTGGTTATTCTCATTTGGCTTTTCTGTTCTTCTAAGTGCTCAATTGTTTGTCCAATACAAATGCAGGTTTCATCACTTTTACTTTTTTAATACTTTCAAGTTGGCGAAGTGGGTTTTTTTTTTGATGGCACAGGTTTGTTTTTGAAGCCATAGAAATGAAATATCTTTCCTGGATGAAGTCACAATATTTCTACAAAGGTATTGGTTTTAGTTTAATTTCAGCAAATCAGGATAGTCTCTAAACACTGTAGGAAATACAATAATTTTTTAATGCTGCCTCATAAACAAAAATATTTGTATAAAATCAGGGACCAGCATATAGAAATTCTGTCTTGTACAGTGCCTGTAAGAGGACTGTTATGATGGGCTTTTATCAGAGTTTTTTCTTCCTTGGACGATGATACAACTCAAAGGTTTACTGAAGTAATTTTAACCGATAACAAAGAATGTTGTTAGGACCATCCTCAAATTGTACCTCCAGTAGCTTGAAATAAAGAGAAGTAGAAAAGCTTTCAGGAAAATCTAGTTGGACTGTACTAAATGTCAAATGCATTTGACTATATTATGACTTTGTTCCACACCTTTAGTTTTACGCTTTCAGATGGTGTGAGATCAAGGTAAATCGTTTATCCTTTGTCCCTGCATATCGTTTGAGATGCTCTGTTGCTGAGATCATTGGTGGAAATAGTGTTATCTTACTCTTTGAATGAGGTTAATCCTCATTACTATTAATTTCTGTGATTGTAAGCCAGGGGCTGTCTCCCTAGTAGCAGCATCTTTGCCTTGGGAATGATTTGAGGTCTCAGCGCTTCAGAATCATTTTAATGCCGATGGCCAGCGTAGCCCTTGGAAGCCAACCTGGCAACTCATTATTCCACTAACACTGAGGGGAAGTCACCTGCTGGAAATACCATGCACCCCTTTTTCAGTTGCAAATATCTCAGCAGGAGACTGAACTCTTCCTGGCTCGGTGAGATACCGTTTCAGTGTGCTGTGTGGCTTGGGTTGTCAGCAGCAGCACATGTTGTGAATTCAGCTAAGCCAAAGGAAAAGGTCCCTCCTCCATCCCCCAAATTACGAATTAATACAGCAGTATTTCTTGTGGCAGGAATATTAAATTTTTTTTTACCTACATATTTTTAAGTATAGTCCTATAATGCTGTTTTTTTCTGCTTTCTCATGATTGCAGAAGCCTGTCCTGTTGGAGGTGAGCAATGAGCAGCGCGGTGGTGAGGTACTCAGCTTCATGTCCTGGTTGTTCTCTATAGCTATTAATTTGCTGTTTCACTTCGCCATTTATCTTTATCCTACCCAAACCATTCCTTGCCCAAATTACAGTGATTGATAGAGTTGCAGAGAAAATGGGCAAGAGAAAGTGGTGTCTAGCTGCCCACGATTTGCCAGCATTTCTTTGGGATTTGCACTTGTTGTCTGGCTATGACAGACAGTTTTTTTTCAGTCATTACATTGCTAACCATGTGAGATAGAGGCAGGCTTAGCAATACGTACAAGCTTCGTACAGTGGGGTTCTAGTTACTCATCTGAACCACTTGGAATTACTGCTTTAGGACAAATAGACTAATCCTGAATGTTTCTCGTGAATTGATGTTTGTCAGTGCTGAGAACTATTGTTACAAAGATGATGATTGGAAATTTGTGAAGTTAAACTCAGATTTTTGGAAGCCTGTAACTCAATGCTCAATGGGCTATTTAGAGCCTGAGAACATTTAAACATGACAGAGGAGGGTTTCTTACCTTTCAACATGGACAGGAAATTTAGGATCCTATGCGTCCTTGACGTGGTATGCGTTTCTTAAAACCTCTGACTTGTTTGAAAAGCTGTTTAACCATTATGTCTCTTAATTTATTCACTCTGCATTGAAATTCATAAAGATTTGAGCAGAGGCTCCGGATTCTCCAGTATTGACCAGAATAATTGACTTAAAAATGGAGGTGGAAAAAATAACATGTAAAACTTGGTATTAAGCAAAATTATCAAATTAGAAAAGGTAGAGGGGAGGACTAGGAAGGAGCCAGAAATGAGGACTGGGGTAGCTCAAGAGGTGATGGCATAAGATGCATTGTCTCACAGATCTTGGTCACTTGTGGAGCTGAATATTACTTGCATGGACAATTCTGGGTGATTTTGAAATAAGTGTCAGTGCAGTCCAAAAAGACTTGTAGAAGGTAGCTACAGTTTCACTTGACCTCGGAATGAAGCCTGAAGCTGAATGAAGTATGGGTAGATGTAAACTTTTGAGTATGGATACATTGACAGGATGTTACAGGGAAGCTGCCATTTAATCCATCATACTCTTTCTGAAAAGAAACCAAATTCTTGCCTTTTCAGAATACTAAGTTACCTGCAAATCAACACTTGAAAAAGAAGTTATTCCATGAATCATGGGGTGGGCTCTGGTTTGGATTACTTGGCTGAAGAGGATTTTGACTAGCAATGTGCAGAAGCCTTCCTTGTAAATTCACTGCACGCTATAGTAGAAACTTTAGCTTAGATTTGAGTGTCACCTGGTTGGCCTTTTGAATATACTTACAGAATAGCACAGATTAGAAATGGTGCACACAGTATAAAATATATATAAAAAATAGTGTAAAAAATATTGAAATTACTAGTACTTATATTCCTTTGGAAGCTCGTATAATTTTACTATGCAGTATGGACTTTCTTTTAGGAATTGATTAGCCTTCCTTTTCTTTCCCTTCCCACACCATCCGTGATCGTCTCCATTCTTCTTGCTTTTACAAAAAGATAATAGTTGAATTTTGCATATTCAAAGGTGCTTTACTACTAATAGCTTGTCCTTGGACTGAAAGCTCAAGTCTTCCTCATCTCGGTTCAAAATTCCTCAAAATCTTTAAGTTGAGTAAATAGAACTAATTTGAGAAAAGCTTTTTTTCATGTGTTTATTATATAATATACGTAGTCATTGGGGTCCAAAAACATCATGTCAGAAGCGGTCCCTCTTGAGCTTCAATTTAGGATCAGGTTTTCAGTACTCCTACTAGTTTTACCGTGAGAAGGGATGTTTTTTCTCCGGCGCTGTTATGTGTGACCAAAAGGTGGCAGCACTATCTCCACTGTCCTTGCGCTGGCGCTTTGTACCTTGTCTCTTGTGCGGAGCGGAAAAAAAAGGGGGGGGGGGAGGCTGCATTATCGATTACAATAGAAATAGTTTGTTAACATAAGTAATGGTACTATTAAAGAGCTGTGCTCTGCTGCATGCTCTGTGCAAACAGAGACACAGAAGTCACGCTAATGATTTTGAGTGTCACATGCAGGCTCTATACACAAAACTTGAGTGATTGAGCAAATGTCTGATTGTGTAAAACCAAATATCCTCTTACCTGGATCAGGGAGCGGCTGTTGATAACACAAGTCTAAATCGGCTGCATCAGCCCTCGCCGCACTCTGTGGCTGTGCGCTGTGGCTCCTCTTCACCAGGGGCAGAGCAGACTCGGCAGAATCCTTTGCTGGCTGGCTGCCACTCGCTGGAGGTTTTGATTAATAACTTCCAAGGAAGAAAAGAAAAGACTTTACAATGATGGTTTGTCTTCAGTTATTCTGGTAATTATTTTTGTGAGTAGGACGTGCTAGAGAAATGTTCTGCATTTTGACCAAGCCAGATTGCTTTGGAGAACAACCTTTTTAGCAGCTATTACTGCTACATATCACTTTTATGATCACAGTGAAATCATCTGAAATACAACTTATTTGTGTTGAACTGAGGTTTTCTTCTTTTTTTGAGGATATATGTTTATTTTTGCTTTTTTTGCCATATTGAATAAAGTCAATGCTACTGCTTGAAGGCTGCACGCTTTTTCCTTTCTTCTGCTCCTGGCAAGTGCTTTCTCATCCGCTGTTTCTTGACCTTGCCTGATGGTGTTTTTGGAGCAAGTGGCCTTGACGTTATTCCCTTCAAAGGCCTCACCAACTACTTTTCACCTTTCCATTGGTAATCTGTGATAGATTAAATGCGCCTCATGGTGTATGTAGTTCCATTCTAGCAGGCTCCAGAGTTTGTTGTGGAGTTAAGCTTGCAAATAGAATGCACATGCTAGTGCTGGGAGAGGTCTGTTAGCAGCCTGGATCACTCTTTCACTGTGTTTCTAATACAAACAAATGTTAAAGGGGCTTGAAAAATGCCCTCTTATTTTCTGAGAGTCACAAGAAGGCGATAGTATACTTTGGCATTGAGAATCACAGGAAACTCCTTAGCAATGTGAAGCATGCTGCTTTCCCCCATGGATGAATGAGCTGTTCTCCACTGCAGTTCGAGTCCCAATTGACTTGGGGAGAGAGACGGGAGACCATAATGATGAATGAAGCAGAGTATCCCAGCTGACAGTGCAGAGCAGTGCTGTTGTGTTGCTCACTTATGAAGTACTCTAGGTTATTTACTGATTTTTTTTTTATTATTTTTTTTTTTCCCAAGGTTACATTGCTGTACGTAAAGCAGGTCAGATCTGTACAAGAAATACTACAGTCTGAGGTGTTTCTAGTAGTTCTTTTTTTGCCCTTTCATCTCCTCCTACTTCTCCCCACCCCCTTCCTCTTAGAGGTAGGGTTTAGATGATGACAAACCCCATCTATCTGAGCAGTGCTGGATCTGCTCATACAGCTCTGTGTTTCTGCAATGCACTATGGAGCAATTGCGTGTCAGCTCGAAAACAAAGTTTATGATGTTTTTGAAGACTCTGTTAGTTCCTGTCAATGTTAACCTAGAAACAGGAACAGCAATTCGCTACTCTGTGAAGTTAGTTTATGGATCTGGTGGGGCTTGCCAAGAGGACTGTAACCCAGAAATGGTGGCATCGTGCGGAGGAGAAATCAAAAAGGAGTGGGGTGGATTTTTCAGTGATTAAAGAGCTGTGGTACTGCGTGGCTTCACCACTGCCACCACTGTCATCCTGGTGCGGAGCTGCTCTCTCCTGTCACCAGTTAGCATTCAGGGGAGCTGATTAACATACAAATGCAGCAGGAATCGTGGTTTCAGTGGTGGCACATCTATTTACCTGGTACCTGTATTGCCTTAATTCTGAAAGGGCCTTTTGTTGGAGGAATTAAAAAAAAAAACAAACCAGAACATTAATTTTATGAAGGTTTACGATGTATGCCAGCAAGATTATTTTTTTTCTTGTTAGTATTTTGAATGTCACTTTTTTTTTTGTGCAATCATGATGCTGTCTGTTACTTACGCATTATCCCAGCTGCTGAAAAGACTGAGAAACATGTTGTAATCCTCTTTGAATACGTTAATTTTCTCTCTGCCTCATGTGGCCTTCAACGCCATAATACGTGGGCATCCATCAGTCATTCAGGTGTTTATTTTCACCATGCTTTGCGGAGGTAGGGAATACTGTAGAAGGGCAGATGAAGTACAGGGTCTTTGGGGACTTCTGCAGCATTGTATACGATACTTGTGGCTGGCCCTGGAGTTTCTGACTACAAGACCTGTGTTCAAGAAACCATCTTCTTCAATACAGAACAGAGGTAGAGCACTAAATTTGAAAAAAAATACCCAAACCCCAACTAAATGTGCATATTGAGTGTTGCATGGAAACATTGGACGTTTGCAATTTGAATAAATAATGTGCAAACAAGATCATGCAGTTTGTGCATGTAACAGAGAGCTGTTCTTCATACAAACAGGTATTTTTAACAAAACTGTAGTGCTCTTCAAAAACTGCACGGCGATGTTTTAGTATAGTGCTTTCATAAGAACTTGAGGCTTGACCTGTGTGATACTCATCCTCTGCATTGAGAAGAAATGCAGCTAAGTGTTGCTAGACTTATTCCAGTAATTTTTCTGCAGGGCAGCTTGATGCAGCACTCTCCCTTTTTCTATCTGTGAAAGTTGTAAATGCCTTTTTTTTTTTTTTTTTTTTTTTGCAGTTTCTGGCACAAAATTCTGTATTATAACAGCTACTGGTTTTTTTGGTGTGTTTTTTTTTTTTTTTTTTTCCTGAAAATCGTCACTGTTTCATGGTACCATTAGGCTGACTTCAAATGTTCTGTTGCTCAGGTTTTCTTTGGGCTCTCAGACAAGCGTTCTGCCGTGGGCATAGTGCTGCTGCAAGTGGCGTATCCTTGGCTTGTTTTGGGGTGTATTGTAAAAAACATTTCAGGCATTCATTTGTTCTTGTTCGTAGTTAACAGGTTTTAGAGACAAGGTGGGATGAGTGGGAGCTGTTCTGCTGCCACCAGCTTTGTCTTGCTGCTGTAGGATATTGACTGACCTGCTTTGGGAGTTGGCCTTGGAGATGGTGGTTTGTTGGATGGTTGTTGCTGGTAACAGGTCACAGTAAGCTATGAATGACCTCGTTCCACCTTGAGGCATTGAACCACTGCCACCTGCTGTGCCAAGAGAAAGCCAATGTCCAGTCAGTATGGCCGAAGTGGGATGTGTCTAAATTTTGGGGTTTTAATGATTACTGTGGATCAAATTCTGTAGTCCTTAATTAAATAAAACTCCCCTGCAGCCTTTAGTGGGTAATTTGCTTTCCTTGATTTAGGATGCTAAGAGTCTGCTCCAAAACCCTTCCTTGTGCATTTCCTTTATTGAACTTGTAATTCATATTACTCAAGTTTCTTGATTCTTCTAGGCTTAATTTGAGGTAAATGAAATGATAATAATGTAGCATGAAATATTTTAGGGGGCTTGTAGAATCCAATTTTGCTCCTTATTTCATAGGTGGAGGTGGAATGAAAGCTTTGTCTGCAGGAAGGAATAAGAGCCCTTGTGATGAAAGCAATGCTCTAAGATTTTTGGACATCTGTTTGATACTTTTTTGCCACAGACTTCTTCAATAAGCCAGAATTCCTTCTGTGCCTCAGCGTGTCACCTGCAGAACGGGATGGCAAGGACAATGTTTTCCTGTCTTCAAATAGCTATTGTACAGACTCTTCCAAAATGTAGCTGAGGGCAGAAGTAGAAAGAGGATGGCGGTATTTATATAGCATGGTAACAGGGATCTTTTAAATACCTAGTGTCATTATTGAAATGTGTTTACATTGCTATGTAAATTTTTCTTCACATTATTGCTGAAGAACAGCTTCTTTACAGTACAGCTGAAGTAAAGGACTGCTGAGTGTCTTGGTTCACTTTGTACCTGTGACCTGCTAGAACCTGCATCAGGGAGAGGGGGAAAAAGGTGTTGTGGGTTTAGAAGGACCAGCTATGACAGTGTAACTGCAATTCCTGCTTTTCTTGCCTGTTGCAGGATAGCCCCATTGTGGGGTTAGTTTGTGTGGTTGCAGATGTGGTAGCGGTTTATGCCAAGATTCAGTATGGTGCTGATAATGCTTTATTGTGGTAATCCTTGTGTTGCAAGTTTGAAGGAGATTAGCAAAGTCTCGTATCTCTGGTGAAGAGGAGTCTCTGAAGAAACTATTCTTTCATGTGTGGTAATGAAACACTTCTTTCCCACAGGACCATACCATTTCTCTTCTGAAATCCATAATTACGTGATACTTTGATAGTGAAGTGATGATTTGGTTAAATTGCAGACTGCCTTGCCCTTGCCAAGGGGCATCATGTCCTGTTTTTCCTGGAAACCAGCTCTTAGCTTTGTCATCTGGTCTATCACGCAGACTTCAGTCATACAAACTCCTCCTGCCCTAGTGTTCCCCAAACAAGGGCAAGCTCTTGTCTGCAGAGATACTTTACCTATCTTTGCCAATACTCTGGAAACACTGACAGTCAGGCTCCTTTGGAGCAGGGCAGAGCCACAAGCATTTCCTTCTGAACCTCTGTTTCTCTGCTGAGCAAGTATTTATTTTATATGTTTATAATAAAATGGAAAATTTTTATCAGTATGTATGTAATACCACTAAAATTTATGCATATACATGGCTGGTGACATTTCTTGCTCTCTTTTTGAGTCTGTTCCTCGTCCTGTACTAAATGGGAAATGGAATGTTATACCGAGATGGCCCTTTGTTTATTCCAAAAATACAACAAAAATAATCACAATATTGGCTCAAAAAGAATAAAGTTATATTTTTAAGCTCTAAAAGTGCATTCGGATTCTTTGGAATTGTTGTCAGGGGTGCGGAACCTGCGTGATACGCTTAGATTGTTTCCAATCTTTTTTCTCTTATCATGAACTTTATTTTTTATTTTATTTTTTAAATCGGTGTCCTTCTGTAATTACGTGTTTCCATGACCCTGATGTTAAAGTGAAACATGAAATGTCTTGCAACTTGCAGTAATATACTTAGAACTGGCAGTAGTTAGTGGTGGAACTGGGTTTGTAATCTGCTTTACAAGCTCACTGTAGTGGTATCCCAGCCCCTACAGAAAAAAAACCCCACGACCCTAGAGATCAGATTCTCAGTGTGGGAACGTCCTTCTGCCGTTGTTGAATGTACTTGAGTGCTGGCTGGCTGGCTGACAAGTAGGAGAAGAGCCATGAGGGCCACGCATCTTCCTCTGAATCAAGTGTCAGAGGTGGTTAAGAGATAGTGACTTGCCAGCACTAAAAATCCCTTGTGTGTTTTGAGGAAAAGCAGGGGACAGGTTACCAGCATGAATTCTTTTTTTTTTTTTTTTCCCTTCCTTTTTTTCTAACGAATCTGTCCTTTTCTCAGTGCTACCAGGAGGGTTTGCGTCAACCTCTGCCCATGGTCCCCTGCCCAGCCAAGTACTGTGTGCCCTGGCTGCAGAGGGTAGGACTGCCTGTTTGCCCTGCCTTCGGCTGCTTGGGAGGTGCTGATCCTCCCCTGTGCTCTCGCCCACCTTTAAGCCCCATTGAGGCAGCGCAGACTTCTCCTCTGGTCCGTAGCCCCTGTAATGTTGTCCGTGAATTCCAAGTGCAAAGGCTTTAATAGCTTTGCAGTAACACGAGGTACAAATGCGGTGTCTGTTGCATTGCAGAATCCCTGACAGCAATACCCGGGCTGGGAATTGTAATTGAGGTCCTGTAGCGGTAGCAAGTTTCTGGATCATGTCATGCTGGGGTAATAGACTGTTTCTGCAGCCCAAAGGGAGCAAGCTCTGGAGGAAGGGGTTCCAGATGGCTGAACATGGTTCATTTGGCTCAGTTTGTTGGAATTGCAGTGAGCAAATGACTGAACTCTACTTTAATAAAGCTTTGTGGATACCAGAACAAAGGAGTTGAGGAGAGCGTAAGGTATGACAAGACAGTTGAGCCAGGCTACTTAGCTGCTTATAGCCCCCAGGAGTAATTACTTATTTTGTAGTGTCTGAAGGTATATCACTTACGCATTTATCAGATGCTTATGCTTCAAATAAGGCAATCTGATAGAAGGTTCAAATATATTCTTTTGCTGGTGGGAAGTTATTTTAAAATATGCAGTTGCAATAATCTCTCTATATGTATTCAGATTTCAAATAATGCCTCTATCCCTCAGGTTGAGTGACTGATCTTCATTTTCTCTTTGAAAATGGAGATCAATCAGGCAATTTGAAATGTGTCGCTTTCTTACAGGTCCTGATTCTGCAATCCTTACACGGAACAGTATTTACCTGAATGAATAGTACCATTGTACTTATTTGCAGGAATAATTGCTCTTTGGTTTAGTAAGGGTGACAAAGTTGAGCTTTAATTTGCAACAGCTAGGGCATATGCTAGTGATTTTCTCTTTGCTGCATATAAACAAAGAGTTAGCACAGAAGTATATGGATAGTTAAGGTTTTTCTATGTTGATATCTTCTGTTTGGTTCTGTGGTATTAAAGGAAAAATGTACTCAGGACAGCATTTCCATGGTATGAGAATGTTTGTCTGGACTTGTTAAAATAGGGATATATTTCTCTCTCTCTCTCTCTCCTCCTTTAAAGAAGTAACCAGCAGTGGCTGAGAAGTTTCTGACACTTGCAACTGCTTCTCATCTTGGGGAAAAAGAGAAATGGGAAGAAGCAAGTACAGATTTAAAAGGAAAAAAATGTTGATAAGAGGTTAGAATGAACTACTTGCTTTTGAAGAAATAGTGAAGTTAAGGTTTTTCATGGGGATTTTGCAGTGACCGTACTTGAGCATACATGTTGTGGCTTAGTCCTACTCCTTTATCGCACCTCTCAGCTGTATCTGTTCAATTTATTCAGATCATTGGACAGGCTCTTTACAGTCACTCATTCCTCTCCATCTTTCTTGAAAATATCGGGTAATAGTGTTTAAAAAAAAAAAAAAAAAAGAAAGAAAAAAGTGCTACACTTTTCAATGTCATATACTGTGATTGCTTGCTTAAAGCAAATAAAAAATGATCATATGTATAACTTTTTTAGAGAAGGCAAATCACTAACTATGCAGCCCTGTTTGTGATGGAGAATGGTAGGCAGTTAGTCATCTGCCAGGGCTTTAATAAGGTGTTTTAGTTCTACATGTAATTACTGCAGCCACTAATATGCTATTTGTTAATTGTTGTAAAAAATGGTATTCAAATTAATATTAAAATATTCAAATTGTTATATTAAAAAAAGAGCTGAATGGTGAACATCAAAAAGCATTTATTCTTTCACAACACAGTTTCAATTTTCTCAGCCAGTTTACACAATTTCTTCCATTGCATCTAAGAAGAAACTTCTGCCTCTGAAGAAGTCATGAGATAGAAAAATGCAGAAAATACTCACCTTGGGTAAAACCAGAGTAAATTTAAGAAACAGGATCACTCAGGCTGCAAGAATTCCTATTGACATTTGTATAAACAACAAATAAAACTAAGTGTCAAGCCTTTTGCCCTTATGATGAGCAATGTGGCCTTTTCTTTTTAATAGATCAGAAATACTTGTTCTCGACTTCTGGTTTTGTATTCTTGCTTATAGGGGTTAGTGGGAGAATGACATCATGTGGAACTTTGGAGTTCTTGCTGTTGGGTGCTCAGGACAGAGGCAGCTAACTAAAAATGTTGAGCTCTGTTAAAAAACCCACACTTTTTTGGGGTGGTGGGGAATTTATGTTATTTTTCTTTAAGTGAAATGCAGTTCTGAGCAGCAGTGCTCTTTGTGTTGATGGCATGGTCACATTCTAGTCTGGTTCACCAAAAGCCATCTGTGAAAAAAGAACCTGACGTTTGGAAATCCTGTGCTGTCACCATAAGAAGGACATTCTTTGCCCCTCAAACTCTGCATACTTACTTCGTAGAATAAATTAACTTCAAATAGTTTTTGCATTGTGAAGGAAAAATACAAAATACCAACAAAAATAACAATTAGTGTTGCTTTTTCTGTTGTAACATCTATTAAATATCACCTTCAATTTTTTTCTTATAGAAACATGTAAAGTAGTGCTACAGCAAGATGAACGTAGGTCTGTCTGAAAAAATGCTTTGACATTCTGCTTGCCATATCAGCTGTCCTTTATCGTTGAGTTTGCTCTAGTTTCTTCCTGTAGCTTTAGCAAGCTGGGCAGCAACCTCTAGTATTTGCTTAATTTGATATACTATTTAATTTTTTAAATTGACATAATTTCCTTGTAGGTATTAGAGCATTTGGAGAGACAGTAATACAATCTCATATTCATGACATAGTAACCTGTAATCTGTTCACATATTTAAAAATGCCGTGCTGTTGAGAGCTGGTAGACCCCCAGCAGCTTGGTTGCTGGAGTATGTCATGTAGAGATGACATCTGTCATTCCACTGTGTGTCTTGCTCTTCAAATATGGACAAATGTGATGTTCATGTTGAACCCGCATCCCCACCTTTACCAAGCTTCAGATCACCTGTTACGTTTGGGGGAAAAGGTGCCATTTAGCTCCAGGGGTTGAGCCGTGCTTGTGCTTTGTGTTCCTCAAGAGGTGCTCCTTCTCCCTGGACCCTCTTGGGAACTCCCCTGAAGGACTCAGTATGAAGCAGCTACAGCATCCCAAATATCATGCTGGAAACCATTTGGGCTGCTGCTTGCCTGGGAGGAGGAACCTGCTAAACCCCTGCCTGAAGGGACCAGGGAGTTTCAGCTGTTTTCCAGTCATCCCAACCACATCCCCTGAAAAATCTGTTAATTAATTATGCATGCACATGCAATGCCTTGGGACAATGAAGGCGTCTTGAAACTTAGACTGGAGAGAGCGTTCACTTGAGTTGTCTTTTGCAATTACAGGGAAAACATGTTTTTAATTCTTAGTTCAGTCAAGTTACTATTACACAACTTTTAAACAGCACTCTTTCAGAGGCACATTTAAAGCTGTATTATCTTACTGTGCCTTTGTATGGGATGTAATATAGTTTCAAATTCCTTAAGAGTCCTTTAAGAGACTTTCAGTTCTCCTGCACTGACTTGATTGCGGGCAGCCTTTTTCCTGTGAGAATCCAGGACAAATGCATGGGGAACACGGAGGGATGTGGAACACTAAAACTTCAAAAAAGAAGCACAATCCTCTAGCTATGGAAGTATTAAATAAATCTCTGTGGTGTTTCTAGTAAGTGGTCTTCCTTGTGCATTAAACTGCTTTGTAGGAAATAGAGGTACATTTTCTTGTCCATGTCTGCTCCCTTCCTTCTGCCGAGACAGTGGTGTACCTGTTATGATGGGAACATTTATTCAGCTGGACTGAAACCATCAATTCATTTTTGCAGAGGTCACCCAAAATCCATCAGGTGGTAATGACACTCAGTCACTACTGATGTGGGCTGGATGTGAGCCAGTGATCTAGAGGAGAAAGGCAGTCTAACCCATTACCAATCCCCTGGAGCCATTGCATCCCCCACTTTTTTGCTCATCTTTCTGCTTCTACGGCTCTTGTAGGTTAATCTTTCTTCTTCTATGTCTAATGTGATAATCTTTCTTCTCTTACATATCTGCTTTTGACTTTCATGACAGTATGGCTGACAAACATCCTCAGCACTTTTCCTTCTGATGCAGAAGATATTAGTCAGTAGTGCAATGGTCAATAAGGGTTATTAAAAAAAGAAGGGGAAAAAAAAAAAAGAGGGGAGGAAAAAGCAGCCCACTAGACAAAGGGAACTCTTTATTTTAGACTTTCACACTCGGGAATAACTCAATTTTTTTAAATTTTCTAATAAGAATATGGACGTGAAGGCCTGTGGTCTATATACTGTGCCGGTGGTACATTGTCCAGAGCTGTATTCCTGGAATTTGAGGTATCCCATAGGAGGGAAGCAAAAATACCCACCTCAGCTACTAGAGATGAGTACCTTGGCAGTTTGTGCTTTTCAGGCTCTAGTGTTCCTGGCAGTGATGTGGGAATGACCTGAGTCGTCTGAGTGCTGAGAATTGTCCCACTGTACTAGCAGCACGCTTCCAGCATCTCAGCCTGCTGGGAACCAGGTGATGTTAACTCGGGTGCAGCGCTGTGCTCAGGCGGCTACACCACTTCGCTGTTTGTGTTGGGTTGTGTTTAATATGTGGCTGAAAATCTTTGTGTCTATGGGCCAGGTGATAATTCAGACTTGGATTCAAAACTGGATACTGGTGAAGATTTGTCTGGATCATGTTAATTTTTAGTGATTAAAACCCAAGAATTCCTCCTGATTTTTTTTTTCAATTGTTCCTCCTTATAAATGCATCCAAAAGAGTATTTCTCAGAAAAATTGCAAAAGAGACTATTAAGTCACATAAGTACACATTCATTCTGGAAAAGGGTTTGCCGTCATCCTGAGAATACTTTTTTGCTGCTGGAGTGTACCTAGTCAGAGGGAGAAAATATCCTGTGACAAATTAATAACTTGCAGGAGCTGCTGTGAATACGTTGGGAGGAGTATGTGTGCTGAGACGCTTTTCCCTAACAAATCAAAGTCTATTTTTATATACTTTGTCAACATAAAAAAAAGAAAAGCTTTGTTACATGAATTAATTCTTGCTGCATCACCTAGGATTAAAATGGGTCCTTTGTCCTTTATTGTGTAGTATTCCGATGAAGTGAGAGTTATAATAGGAACATCTCCTCTCGTATCCTGTGCCGCTTTCCTCCCCTCCTCCCCTTTCAAGTTTAAGAAACCAGGGCCTACTGTTTCTATTTAACAGAAATTGTTTTAAATTAGCCTGGAGGTGTGGTTACTCCTGTAATCCAGGGCCTGTAAACATATGATCCTGCCAATAGAACAGCGTAGGGTATTTTAAGCTGATATGAAGTGGACCTACGCCAAGAATCTTTTTGTAGGAATAATTAAGTCTATTTTTCAATGTCATGCTTTGCTCTGTGCAGCCTCAGTTATAAAATAATCCTGAAAATAATCTTGAACCTTCTGTGAGGAAGTTGGAAGTGTTAAAAATTATACTACAGCAAACACAGCAAGCCTTCTTTCACTGTTATTGGAAATTTCCTTTAATTTACGAATATGAAACCTGAAATTACTGTAAATGAATTGGTGCAAAGCTAATATTGTCACCACTTCCCTTTTGCACTTTATTACATCATGTATCTTTTCAGGAACAGTTTGCACTTATCTGTGGAGCTTTAAATACTGCCTTAGCGAATAAACATTTCATTTCAGTAAACAATCCCCAGAAATAGATTTTTACCGCAAGTAGTTTGTTTTTAATAACACATGCTGGCTCTTGGAGTTAGATTCCTCAAGGAACCGTAAAATGCATTTCTGTCGCAGCATCTGACTTCCCTTCTTTGTCAACCTTTTAACAGATGTGTTGGGTTCTCTGTAGTTACAGGTCAGCTCTGTTTATTAAAAACAAAATAAAAACAAACCAAAAAGAAAAAAAAAAGGGGGGGGTGAGGGAGAAGAGGAGTGCACATGTACTGCGACAGGCATTCAAATTCTAAATTGAAAATTTAGGGTCCAAAGCAATTTTTTTCAAGTAAAAAATGGCAACTTCTAAGACACTAATTTCAAACTCTGAGTGTGGTGCGAAGGTTGCTGTTAGGAAGTCAGCGTTATGATTCTTTATGGCTTCTATTTTAGTCAAAGGGCAGTTTTCATTGCCATTTTGAGGTTGCCAGTATTTTTCAAGAGAGAACCTAATTGCTGAAAGAGAAACTGTTTTTTAAAGTATTTGCTTTTTGCGCGTTTGGTGCATCGTGCTTCTTTTAGTGGTTGGCTGTGGACGCGTATTTTATGAGCTAATTGTTGTGCTGATTTGTATAGGACTGGAGGTGCTGCCACGGGAGTTACCTGGGGTGGAGGGGCAGGAGCCTGCTGAGTTTGAGCAGGGCAAGGTGCTACCCACCGGCTGTGTCCTCCACACACTGGAGAAGTGCGGGGGCCCAGAACCAAATTCCATTCAAGGTAGTGGAAAAATATCTAAATATCTCCCCTTAGTTCAATGGGCTTTGCGTCACGCTGTGGGTTTTGAGCCACAGGAAGGCTGTGCGGAAGCAAAGGTCTTCTGGAAAATTTGGAATTCGGTGAAGTTATCTGAGACTTGAGCCCAGAGCTTTGAACAGTGGCCTTTCTTACCAAAACTGCGTTCTAGGGACTCAGGTAATTTTGCTCTCAAATACAGTGATGTGTTTAATCTGTGTAATTTAGATTTTATGTTTTCTGAGAGCTGGACAAGGTAGACTAATGATCATAATTTTATTTGAAAGAAAGTCCCATTTTTTCCAGCTGTATGTTTTGTCAGAATTACATTTGATTCAATGATACATTGCACTCAGCACTGATATGTGACGAACAACTGTGAGCACTATTGCTCGTACCTAAACAATCTAAAGATATAAAAAGAGTTTCTGTATTGGGCTAATCTAGTTGTAAGGTATTTATATCAGTATAGTTAAAAGCAGAACTTGATCCATTAATATTTTATGTTTCTCCCCTCCCTTCTTTTTTTTTATATCTTTAGTAGCATGCCATATGTAATGTTTGCTACACATTTATACTGGATAATATTCATATCTCCTTTAAAGTAGTGTAAAATAAAACATGATTTGCCCTGAAGAGGTGTGAATATATTCAAATCGGGTTCTGCAGCAGAAAGCTCTCCTACAGCTTGTACTTTTTTACATACATATTGTTGGAAAACACCTGGGCCTGTCATTAGTTTTCTCGCAAAAATTTCAGCTGTGAGATTTTTGTGAACGAAAGGGAAAAAATCAATTCTCCGTGGATTCTTAGTGCCGGTATATGAGGATTAGACTAATGCAGATTCGCAGTCAAAAATCAATATAGATTTCAGAAATCCCTTCTGCTAACGATGGAACTGATCATGCAGTTCACAGCCTTAATTATGTATCTTCTTTATAAGACAATAGGAATATCTCTTCACATGGGCATACAAGTTGAATTTAACCTTCACCCTATACTAATTTTTTTCTTGCTGGGAAAATATAAGTAAAGTACTAAACATTATTTGCCTGGCCAAGAAGTAATAAAAATGATAGGCCATTTTATAATTTGTTCAAAATAATCATACTGTAAGGAATAATTTAACTTCTCCCATCTCCTGTGTTCCAAAATAACAAATATAAAAAGTATTTCTAAAGTAGCACTGTCTGCAGAAGTTGCAGCATTAGAAGAGGTTTACATTGATTAGAATAGTTACCGCTCAGGTTTTATGCTTCTATGTAGTAATATTGCAGAGACCTTGTAATGTGAGAGTAATAAACATTTCTCAAGAGGAACGAAGGCCCCATTTCTTGTAAAGGGCCATATGTTTCATGTGAGATTACCCACCTTGTTCTGATAGTTACTGAGGAGCTGAAATGCAGTGAAACCGCTAGTGGGGTTTTGTGCCTCCAGATTGCAGAACAGGATGGAGTTGTCTGAAGGCACATAGGATCCAGGAGTGATGCACACCCCCAGTAAAATTTATGTTCACCATAGGCATATTGGTGGTTGTGACAGACGGGGCAGTCCTTGTGAGCTCTTGCCTGCCACTGTCTGACACGCTTCATTTTGAGACCCCCCAGCCCTGTTGGTATTCGGCAGATTTCTTTCCCCAGAAATGGTTTTCCTTCCTTCTTCCAGTTTCTGAGTGAGTAATCTGTCCTGAGTTCCACTGCATATTCTCTTGAATATCAAATATAATAGGTTAAGTCCAATTTCCACCTTCCCACCCCTTCCATCTCTCTCTCTTCCATCTCACATCCACCCACCATGTTAACAATTCCTTCAGCTGTTTCTGCAATGGTATGTGCTTCTGCACTCAGGAGAAACTCTTCCCATGGTCTCGAACAAGGAGGATATATTTGAAACCAGTGTCTTTTGTGATGCTCACAGAACAAGCTGAGAGTTTTTGTTACCAGCTTCTCTGCTTTGATGCACCTGGAAAAGATAGAAATAATTTTATTTGGTACTCTCCAAGGGACAAGTAAGGTTCCCAGCAAGTGTACATCAAAGAAACAAAATTTGCCACCTATTAATGACATTTTTGTGTATTTTTTTTCTTTAAATGAAAAAATTATGTGAAAAGAAACACTTGGGTTAGTTTGACGTGTTGCTGAGATGGAGATGCATCCCTTCTTTGTTGCTTCTAGGATAATGCAGCATGTGGTGGTTATTGCTGGATTAAAGGAAAAGGACTAATTTTAATTCCAGCCATGATCATGTGATTTTTTTTTTTTTTTTTTTTTGGTGACTTGCAAAGGCTGATGAGGAATGGATTTAGAATATGAGATTTGAATTTTATGACCTTGATATTCTCATAAAAGGGATTTAAATTGTCAGTTCTTTAAAGATTGTGTGAATGTGCTGGAGCTGTAATGTTAATGGCACAGCTGGTGTTGGTTAGGATCATCTTCTCGAGTACACTCCACCATGTGACTGCAGAGCAGAGAGAAATATAATTTGTTAGGTGTTTAGAGTAGTTGAATTTAACCAATTAGGCCTGAAATTGTCATTTTGAGATGTAATGTGTTTATAACATGGAATGTGCAAAAGATGTTTTAGCTATGATGAAGAACTAAAATGAGGAGGGAAACCCTAGAAATAATAATAATTAAGCTCAGATGGAAGAAAACTGTCTAGATGGAAGAAATTTAGAGCTCTACAGCCGTTTCAATATTATAGTTTGAGTTTGCCTTGTATCCTGCCATGGAGAGGCTGAAGTTTTAGTGTTCAGAGGGAGAGAGATTTTGTGTTTTGGAGAATTTTGTTCTTTCCAGTGTTATGCTGAATTGATATAGGAGGGGATTTACAGGGACAATAAAATTCATGGATGGGAACTTCCATGCACTTTCAAGTACACTTGGCATTGTCCAAAAGAATAAATAAAATCTCTTGACCTCATGAACGTTTCCAGATAATTTTCCCATTTCCTTCCTACACCTTTCAAACATAAACATGCCACTCCTGTAGTTGGTTTTGATTCTTTTCTTGCTAATTTTTGCATGGTGAATAGTCAGAGTCTTTCTCTCTTCACCACAATCAGATTTTCCCTGAATAAGGTCACTGATTCTTCAAGAAAAAATTTGCCTGGTCTGTTGCTTCTTTTTGTACAAGGAGTATTCTCCCTCCTTTTAAACTTTCATTCTTGGGCTTCAGAGTTCAGTCAATGCTTTTCCATTGTTCTTCACACATTTTCCTTCATTTTCACTGTTACTAGATTCCTGTTCACTCTTTTCTGCAGTAATTCTTCCAAATTCTCATACCTTCTTTCTGTATTTTCTTTGTGACTGGCTTCTGCATTTAAATCATCGAACAGTATTTTCATGTTGATGACATCGAAATTCCCACTGAAATCTTTTCACATCTCTCTGGCTTTTTCCTTCCTTCTTCTGAATATCTGGTTACCTTCAGCTCAGCCCCAATCACTGGTTGTTAACATCACCATTCTCAATCCTGATTGCTAAAGTATTGAGCTTTCCTCTTGAGCCTTTCCTCGTTCATCTTGGTAGACAAATGATGTTGGTTCTTCCTGTGTATACTGTTTGTTTAAATTCCTGCAATAAAATGCCTGTCTTGTAACTAGTTTTCTTAACTGGTATAATTTCTTCCAATTTTGACTCCTTTCTTTTCTCTGCAGTCCTACCCAAGCCTACACAAAATCTTGCTTTCTTATCTGCACCTCAAGATACACCAAAACCTGTCTGATTCTTTCCAACTTCCTTATCTATTGTCCTGGACATGTCTATTGGACGTGACTGTTGTCCTTTGCCTTGTCTGCTGTTGTCCAAAAGTTTTTTCTTCATTTTCCTGCTATGTTTATTTCCTGTTGTTTTGTTTCCTCTGTCCCCTCAGGGGCATCTTCTTTTCTGCTGTTGCACGCCCCATGGCAGTTAGACCAAAAGGACTATATGGCATTTAAATAAAAAAGAAAAAGAAAAAAAGGTTTTATTAGTTCAACAGAGGAGAATCTGGTTTATTGTTCTAAGTAGTGGCTTATCAGTGCAATTCAAGAACTTGAACATAAAATTTTACCCCTTCGTAACTTGTTATTGGAAAGTGAAGGTGACACTCAAGGGTTCTTATGAATGATAATTCACACTTAGGAATAATTTAAACTCCAACTTTTTTTTTTTTTTTAAATATTATTGTGAATTGATATTAAGGAATCAATTAATAGAACAGAGAATGTTTAATAAGCTTACTGGAGGTCTGCAGTGCTGGGACACCTTCCCAATGATTTAAAATGCATTTCATGTTGTTTTTCCAAGGTTTGGGGGGATTTATACATGAAACTAAGAGCCTTTTCAATGTTTATTCCTCATGCTTGGCATCTCCTTACTGCTGTTATAATGCCATCTATTTAGACTGAATACAAATTAAAAAATACAAACAAAACCAAAGCAAAAGTCGTGTTTTGGTTCTAAATGCCTCAGTGGTATACTAGCAGTATCTGCTTGCTTGTTTAGAATTCAAAGTAGGATGAGCTTTGTGGTTGTTATTTATGGTAGAACATTTTCCTCTCCAGTAGTTGTTAGTATTATCCTGTAGTAAGTGGAGTCCCCGCTAGTTTACGTGGACTGCTAAAGGGTGTGAAAAATATGTTGACTCTTGTTCGCAGGAGAGTTTCACCACGTGTTAATTATTTTTGCATCATGATTAGGCTAGATGCCCTCCAGCCCCCCTTTTTGCAATGTGGGCACACTCCTATGAAGGGTAGAAATGTCGTGTATCAGCTTTCACTCAAGAAATGCCAAAGCACTTCTTCGAATTGCTTCATTTGAAGAGTTGGGGCTTTAAGAAGAAATACAAAGCTATTATGAGTTGAAATTGAAATTCTCAAATTGGGCAACACGTGATAGCTTCCTTCTTAGACCATATATGTTTTTATACATTCAGGAAGTAACAAATATAGCAAATACTAGTGCAATTTTTGAAAAGCTGTGTTACCTTCTAGCATTTGTATTGCCTGCCTACCTGGTGCTTCATTTACTTTTTAAATCTGCCTATTCGTTTTGCATTTGTCTTAAATTTTATGGGCTAGTGAAGGTGCGAATACTAGAATATTGTGTATTAAAAGTAACTCCGACCAAAAATGGTTTCATAGGATGTTTGTGGAAAATTAAGCTGGTTATTTTCACTTTTGTATATTATAATTTTCATGTATTCATATAACACAGTTTTCTATACAGAATGTTTTCTCGATAAGGAGTGTAAAAATCTGCTAAAAATACATTTGCATATGCAAAAATACACACGTATAGTCATAACTGCCCAGATAGTCCCTGTGCTAAATGTCTTCTCATCATGCCATTTGAGGCAGGCATTTAGTGATAATATCTTACAGTTATAATCTCTTACAATGAGAAAAAAGTTACTCAGTTTTAGGAGGATAAAATACATGAATTTGAGTGAAATTCCTGTGAGAAAGCAGTCTGTATCCTTTCTGACAGGCTTCAGTGCCCCTAAGGAAAAAGAGCAGCATTTCTCCTCCATAATTTCTAATTTCTTTATTTTTCTTGGTTAAATGCACTAAATAATTTCTCATTTCTCCTCACGCTATAAAGGATATAAAGGATAACCTAATATATGCTCACACAGAATATCTTAAGTAATACTGTTTTTGCCCCTGTCTCCCTCCCCTTTCCTTCTTAGTAAGATCCCATTTGCTTGGGCTTTAAAACTCCTGTTCTGCCTATTTAAATCATTTTAAGGTGTTGTTTGCTGGCTTTGGCAGATAAACCAATTAAGGTTATCGCTTTTATGCCTCAGAAAAGTGAAAAAGGTGCTTACGGTTGTATAAAAACGCCCCAAACATTTGTTATCTGGAAAACTTTACTGGTCTGTCTTGTGAGATTTCAGGCTGTTCTTGTTTCTCAGTGGGGCAAAGCATCCTGTGTAGTTGTAGGCACTGCTGTTTCTGCTGGAGAATTGGGATCAGAACGGGTGTGGAAACTTTTAAAAAAACAACAGGCAAGAGCTGATCTGTCAGGATTAAGAGCTGATTTCTTAACATTGAATGAGCACTTGTAGGCAGCACGTGTTTGAGTTTTGAGGGACACCAAAAGTGAAGACTTTTTATTATTTATATTCCATTAGAAGCTCATTCAAGATCAAAATCTGATTCTGCTATCTGCTGTTCCCCTTTGCAGGGACACTCCTTTGCCTACCATGAGTCTTGAAGTCTGTCTGTGTTCTAGCTGTTATCTGTAACTTTATAGAATATTTGCTAAAGTTCCTGATTTCGTAAGGATAATGTGGTGATTTCTCTGGTTAAAACCAATTCTGACCTGGAAAAGTAAATCATAGAATCATTTAGGTTGGAAAAGACCTTTAAGATCATCGAGTCCAACCATAAACCTAACACTGCCAAGTCCAACACTTAAACCATGTCACAGAATCATAGAATGGTAGGGTTGGAAGGGACCTCTGGAGATCATCTAGTCCAACCCCCCTGCCAGAGCAGGGCCACCTAGAGCAGGTTACACAGGAACGCATCCAGGCGGGTTGTGAATGTCTCCAGAGGCATTGTGGTCCCTGAGCACCACATCTACACATCCTTGAAACACCTCCTGGGTTGGTGACTCAACCACTTCCCTGAGCAGCCTATTCGAATTCTTGACACCACTTTTGATGAAGAAATTTTCCTAATATCCGATTGAAACCTCCCCTGGTGCAACTTAAGGCCATTTCCTCTTGTCCTATCACCTGTTACTTGGGAGAAGAGACTGACCCCCACCTCTCTACAACCTCCTTTCAGGTAGTTGTAGAGAGTGATAAGGTCTCGCCTCAGCCTCCTTTTCTCCAGGCTAAACAGTCCCAGTTCCTTCGGCTGCTTCTCATAAGACTTGTTCTCTAGACCCTTCACCTGCTTCATTGCCCTTCTCTGGACACGCTTCAGCACCTCAATGCCTTTCTTGTAGTGAGGGCCTCAAAACTGAACACAGTATTCGAGGTGGGGCATCACCAGTGCTTAGTACAGGGGGACGATCGCTTCCATAGTCCTGCTGGCCACACTATTTCTAGTACAAGCCAGGATGCTACTGGCCGCCTTGGCCACCTGGGCAATGTCCAGTAGCTCTCATCCTACACCATCTGCAGTCACTGCTTTGACTTCGGTCCCTTATGTCCTTTAGTAATAGCTCACTTGCTCCTACTTCATGTTGAGTACAGGGAGAGAAAGGAAGTGGAGATGTCAGCACCTTCCCCGTTCAAGCGCCTTGCTTATGATGAAGTTTGGAAAGGGGGAGTTTGCTCTGTAAAAATTGTAAAGGGGAAACATCTGTTCTTCCCATGGCCTTCTTGAAAGAAAGAAAGTATGGAGGTGGGGTGGGGAAGGCAAGGATACAGCAAATGGGTACATGAGAAGCTCTGCTCACAGGAGCTTGGTGAAGAGAGGGGCGTGATGGCACCCATCTGCCTGAAGAGGGGTCAAGTGCTACTATAGCAGGACTTCCACTTCTTCCCAGTTTTGCCTGTATTGCTAATGCTGATGGTGTTGAGGAAAAGCTGAGTGTATTGGTATGAAGCATCACCCCTTGCTTTTGACAGTGACACCAAGCACGATGGTTTTGGCTCTAGCTTGATGCAAGGAGTATCTGGCCAGAGGAGCTGGTGGAGATCAGAGCCAAGCCCTACGCTATTTGGTCAGTGTGTGTGTGTGGGGAGATCAGTTCATTTTGCTGAGTGTGTGGAGTATAAGATGAACTAATCTGGCCATCTTCACAGTCCCCTTATGTATCCTTTATAATTAAATTAATTTACTGATGAAGTCCTGTAAAATAATGCATGCAAAATTTGGATGTATAGATTTGTATTGTGGGACGACAGGCAACATACAGGTAAAGCGAGTCATAACTGTCTCAGGCTGCCTCTCGCCTGCCATCGAAGGTGCCCATTTTATGTAGCAGCCACGTGCGTGTCAATTAAAAGGAAGCACTAAAACATTAAGTGATAGTTTGTTAAAACAGTATTGAAGGAGTTATTAAATTTGCTTAAAGTCCATTTTGTTAACTGTTCTGTATCCTTTGGGCTTACCTGATGCCACCTAGATTATGCAGTATTTCTATTGTACACGTGAATAATTTCAGATACTACTTTGTCTGTTTCTAAGCCCAGATTCAAAGCGTACGTGGCACATAGTGCCTTCTGAAAACCTGCGCTCTTTGCAGTAGATGCTTCTCTCTTATATTTACTCAAATAGAAGCGGATATAGTGTTTGCTTCTCAAATTTTTGGTCTGACTCCTGTGACTCTGACTTCAGTAAGTAATGCCAGTAGCATGGGTAGATGGATCTGACAGGGTTGAGAACTAACAGCATGTCAGACGCTTTTCTCCAATGAAGGCTATAGATCAGAGCTAGGAATCTGCTGGAGCCGGAGTGGGTGACAGGGGAATAACATCCCTTTCTCTTCCATCGACAGGGGTAATAACTCCTGGCTCTCTAGGGACAGATTGTAAAAGCCAATAGCCAGAAGCTGTGAAGCAGGGAGGGCAGAAGAATTGAAAATTAAAGAGGGAGTGAAAATTTTGTGTAAGGCTTTAGTGAGATGTTGGAATAAACCATCAAGTGTCATTCTTTTAATTGCCTTATTGTTGATGGAAAAGGTTCTTGCAGTATTAGTTTTTATTACTTTATAAAGTTAAAATATTAGTGAAATATTGGTTAAAATCATTAGGATATACCATGCATGCTTTTATGTGTAGCTAGGTATCATATATTCTGTGCTAACTGCTATTATTGAAAGAGTGTAGAAAACGGTTTTACAAGCATTGCTTTAAAATTAAAAATCATTGCATGGCAAAAAAAATTGTCAGTATCATTACTGTATATAGACGTATTTTGAGCGTGGTGATGCTGTACGCTGTATACAAATCAGATAATGAATTCAAATGGCTGTGTGATTTGTAGTTACGTCTCTTTATATGTAAAATTTCGCATTGTTGAATCTTTCATGGTTCACCAGCAACTTTGGCTGCATTTGTGTCCAGGAGGAGGGTTCCAGTACCACTAGGTTTTACTAATGTTGTGGTACCTGCATTATACTGCAAGTCTCTCCTTCATTTCATTGTGGAACAGTAGCTTTTAACAGTTTAATGATGAACACTTAAAGAAGCAAAACCATAATAAAAAGGCATAGCTCCTGGACTTTTAAGAAACAGAAGTGCTTAAAAGTAGTATTTTTTATATGAGTTGTTCTTGCTTAGTTTTTAAACTGTGGCTGGTGTTTAGTTAAATCTTTTACAGACTCAGTTCACTGAAGGTGACAGAAGTACTCACTTGAGCTCAATGAAAAGTAGACATGACAGTAAATTTTTCAGTCAGAGACAGGAGATCTTGTTATAGGAGTCAGTATGGGGGTCAGGGCAGAGCCTGTTGATGATTGAGGAAAAGAGAAGTAAATTCATTCTGCTTCAGGCACTTTGTCAAGTGCCAGTAGCTTACCATTGAGAACTAGTCACCCGTTCTAGTCTTACGGCCCTAGAGGTCACTCATTTGATATAAATCATAGCACTGCATAGGCTCAGCAACCTATTGCCATTCGAGATGAAATAAAAAAAGAGGAATGCTTCATTCTGAATTGAAATGACTGTGAATATCCCACCACATGTTGCTGTTTAATGCAATATGTGGTTAGATATTGATCTCCAAAATCAAGTCATTAAAACGTGCAGTTTTTGTTTATTGGAATGAAGCAATTAAATGGTTCAGTTATGCCAGACCTTACCTTTTCTGATGAAAACTATTGATTTCTTGCCACAGCTTTATAAGCGACAATGTTTTTGATTACTCTTGACAAACCTCCTTGGAGTGTTAATTAAAATTGTACCAGATGAGCAGGTGTGGGAGATCATTAGATCGCCCGGATCACACAGTACACTTCATATTCTGCAGCCTTGCATAATGAATAGGGCACAAGAGGGGAAAAACAATATCTTCATCAGCAGAATTAGCATCTTCTCTCTTTTCTGTTTTAACTAGGTGACATTACATTTTACAGTACATCCATTTATCAGCTATTGAGTAACTTCTACTGCATCCGATTAAATTCAATTTCTTTTGAAATATTACATTGCTACACGAACACAAAAAATTAAGTATTCGGCTGGTTTGCGCGTGAATGCTCATAAACTCGTGATACCCACTGCATTCTTTCAAAAACAAAGCAGAAACTTTCCGCATTTTCATAGATAAGACATTTTAATAACGTCTGCATTTTTCTTTTGCTTAACTACATGATGGTATAAAATAGCATGAGAACTATTGATTTTATTGGTTTTGAAAGAGCAAATTATTTCATGATTTATTAATTCACAATAGATTTTTTTGTCTGATGCAATATTAATCAGTTGATAATTTTTTCACACCTTAATATTATGCTAAGACAGTGACTTTGTTATGCTTTTACAGAACAAGGATGGAGTATGCAACTGATTATGAAGCCTGCTGTGATAGACATCTCTGTTGACTAGACAGGGTAAGGAAAAAAAAAGGGAGTTACAACAACTAAGAAAATTAAGTATGTAACGTGATTAAGCATGGGACATATGTTTGGAACAGCAGAGAGAAATGTGCAAACCATTTGATCAGCAACTGCTCGGCCCGTATATAAATAGCTTCAATTTCTGTTAACATCATAGGGGAGTCCTAGTCAACAGTTAACTGAAAGTTTGTGTGGTACGTTTGTAGCTCACCCCAAGTCTTACTGAACTGGCAGTTTGGGACTTAATGGTTTTAAATTAAAAAAAGGGGGGGGTGTATTTAAAAAAAAAAACAACAACAAAACAACAACAAACTTCAAGTAATAATTGGGAAAAGGTGGTGCCCGAGCATCAGCAGCACTTGGGAGATGAGTTCTCTTGAATGAAGCCACAGCTAAATGTCATGTGCCCTTTGACTAAGTGTCCTTTTCTGTATCTGTTTATCTTTCTGGAAATTAGATAAAACATACTGTGTAGTACTTGGAGTTCAGCAGTATTGCAGCATTTATTTAATGTTTGCAAAACTTATTTGAAATCCTGGCATAAACGAAAGTTCAAATGGCAAATCTAATATACGCTTCTTAATGCTTAGTTGACTGTGCGTCATGCTTTCCAAAATAGACATAATGTTGAACAGAGGCAATCCTGTGTTAACTGTTACGACTGCAGAATTATAAAAGCTAACACATTACAAAGATGGAAGAGAAGACCTAGAAGTTGCCTATACGTTGGAAATGTAGATATATTGTAGTCTTCCAGCAGAAATCCAGTTAAATAACTTGAGTTGTCCCATTGATTTAGACAAGCAATATAAATGAGCTGGATATTAACTCCAGCCGGAGCAGTGACTCCTTTACAGTAATAGTGGTCTATGTTTGAATGTTGCAATTTAATTGTGTTTTTTGAGCTTGAATGTAGAATGTGTTGATCACCTTTACTATTGACCTGATTCTGTAAGAGGTGGAATTTTTGAATCTATGTAAAGCATTCTTTAAATTAATGAATTTACTACTGCTGCCTTCGCCAGGAGACATTCCTTCTTTTCATTATGCTTTAAAAGGATGACAGTCATTCAAATGCATATAATTTGCAGGACAATTTTCCATAGACTTAAAAAGTAGTTCGGAGGCTCTCTCTGTAATCTTTTTAGAAGAAGGTATTTCTGTTCCTTGACTGTAATTTCTTTTGGGTTAGATGGAAAAAAAGGAAAGAGGAGGTTATTTCCAAACAGTGACTGAAATTGCCACGTACGTAATGTTTGCTTGGTAGCTTCAACGTGGATAAAGCAAGATTGATTCTTGCAGGATGGTTTAACGTGGATACCCCTGTAACAGCCAGTGTCACCTGGTACCCTTTGGAATAGCATTCGTGAGAGGCCGTTAAAGTGGAATGGAAACCAATACGTGCTCTCAGCCCCTGTCAGAGCTGAGGTATAATGTGAGAAACCTTGGAGCGTTGCTGCTTATGTGCTACCTTTTTGGTGGATAAATAGGTTACTGCAACAGCTTGTAAGAATCAAACTTGTAAGAGCTAAACTTTGCAGAAAAAAGCGAGTAACAAAAAAGATTAAATAATATAACGGGTATAACTGAAAGAGAAAGAAGATCATATGCTCTAAGCATCTAGGGTGTATTTTTCCAAGTTATTCAGTACTCTTGTTCCTGTTAATTTTTAGATTTTAAAAAAAGATGAATGATTGATATTAAGATTTTCACTGGCATTCCAGATGTATCAAATATTTCTGGAGGTAGAAAAATGGTTTTCTACTACATGATCAACATCCTAAGGCAAGGCTGAGCTAAATTATTTCAGTTCTGTACCCTAAAATTGACAGTGATCTTTTTGTACGTGAATGCATCCAAATAAGCTTTCAGACTTCCGCCTTTTCTGCTTTCCAAAAGCATTAATTGTATAATGCTGAACTGAAATGGTGGTTATGAGAAGATGCAGAATAGTAGCAGCAATAATAATAATTCTCCTTTGCATAGTCCCTTTAATTTCAGGAGTCAAAGCATTTCACAATCGGTGATTAAACATGAAATGGCCAACATGCTTGAAAGATAGCTTTGATCACCTGCAGAGGATGCATCACCAACTATCCAAAATGTAGGTGCAGGATGTAATGTAGTATATTACTGGATAGGCGTGGAAAAAATTTCTGTGCTTCTAACTGTTGGTTTCCTATTTTTTCTTTTTTATTTTTTTCCCCCCAGAACAATTACATCACTGTGTTTATTAGTAACTTTTTTCTTTTGTTGCATTCAAGAGGCTGTTAGCCACGTTGCACGTAAAATGAGTGAAACCTGGAATCTCTCAGGATTAGTGGTTCTCTTTATTCTTTGCTCCGTATTGAAAATCATTCCTGTCAGCTGATGCTCTCCAAGCTGCCTGGAAGAACTTTGGCACAGTTTTCCTAACCTTTCAAACAGTAAAAGCAAAACTCTTGCTTTGATTTAAAAAAGAAAAGCTGGATGACTTTGGCCAAGAGCCATTAAGGATGCAGGCGACCGCGCTGCGGTCTGACAGCGTATTCCACAAAACACTGAAAAGTTCTCCTCGGGGTCCCTGGAGTGGGCTGAGGCACTTTGCTTGTACTTAACATATATCAACTGTCACCCGACGGCGGTCGGTGTTGAACTGAACACAATGGAACATCCAGATGGTCTAAACAAAGCGAACAAATGTTCGCTGCTATTAAAAGCTGTTTACATCAACTTCCAGTATTTCATGTGCTGAAGTTTATATTGTGTCACTACTGGGGTGCTTAGCTCCATCCTCAGTTCATATCAGGGATTTCTAAACTATTGTTGCTTATGTGTTAAAATAACATTCTGAATATGCCTTAAATACATGCCACTGAACGTGGTTGGTTTTTTTTAATAGGAAATTGGTCATTGTATGCTAATCACATGCTTTCAAATATTGTAATTGATTGTCCCATCTAATTTCCCCTTGCTTTTCCCCCACTGTAGCCTCCTTACAGCACCTCCCCCCTGCAACATGTGTTGATCATGTACCGTGCCGCGCCATGCCGGCTCCTCTCAGGCACATCACCCATCGCTGCCGGAGCGCACCGCCCCGCTGCCCCAGCACAGCGTGCCACCGGCTCGCTGGTCCTCTTATAGGCATGTTTGTGCGTGGCGTAGTTTGCTTTCTTCCCTGGAAGACTCTGAGATACCTACTGCTGTCTTATTAGCGATGAAGATGTGTAAGTGACAAATGGACATTTTACATCTCCTTCTTCTGACCCTTGTTCCTGGTATCCACTTTGCTGAAAGTCCAAATCCCTGCCTTCTACTCACTAAAATAAATTAATTGGTGGGACATGAGCTTAGCTCAGTCTATTGTTTTTCATGAAGCTGCAGTGAAATTCTTAGGAAGACTGTGAATGAGGAAATCTTTCCAAAACAGTGCTGTATTTTGCAAGCATGGTTTCTGATTAATTGTGTGCTATTCTTGAAAGAATGACCAAAAGTGCATGAAGCACTAAATAAATTCTTAATTGCACTGATTTAAAGAATTGAGAGGTATAATGCTCTTGCAAATATATGAGTGAGAGATCACCTGCAAGCTGTTATCCATCTGCGGAGTATTTGTTTACAAAATAAAAATCAACTTTTTTTCAATTTGTTTTAAAATGAAACCTAACCAGGCCTCCCTCCTCCCCATGAACATCAGACTGTTAAGGTCTTAGAGATCAAATTGGACTGTTAGCCTTTTCAAGGAAGGACTTTTTGCTTCGGTTTGTGCCCTGTAGACCTAGCTGTTACTGGTCACCGTGGTATGAATAATAAAATGAAAAAAAAAGAAAAAAGGCATTTGAAAAACATTTTTAAACCGTGAGAATCTAATATTGGTGTTCCCTATTTCTTTATAATACCGGTTGTGTTTATTCCAGCATATGTCGTTCAGCTGCTTGTCAGTGATAGCACTAACTTCCACAAAATGGACAAAAATGTGCATATTTCTTCTAAGAGAGAAATCCTGTCACACTTTAAAGGTTTTGAATAAATAGAACTCTGCTGCATCGAACCAGGGCTACTGTGAACGTGTTCTGAAGGTCCGTACAGAGTAGACTAGTGATACTCTTTCGAAGATATTTATACCATACAGAAGATTTTTGAACTATTATAGTTCTCAAAATTAGTGCATTTACAAAGCGGTTAGGGAAATTATCATTCTGAATTCAGGAGGTTTCTTTAATAAGCTATTAATATTAAAAAAGGATGGTAATTTTATAATACATGTGTAGAGCAGTTTATACCCTCACTTTTTTTTTTCTTATTTATAAATAGTAGTTGTTACTCTCTAAGCCTGTTAATTACAATGTTGAATGCAAGAGTTTGCATACTACTTGGCTTTTATTTCAGTATTGAGAAACATGAGGTGATTTGTTGCTTTGTAAGTGTGATTTTAACTGCCAATTTGTAAATGTATGAATGACCAATTGAAGCAGTCTCAATCTTGTTGGTGTTTTTAAAAACTTACAAAACAGAGGTACCTGTAATGAAATGTAGTGTTTTACAGAACCATTTTCCTTTCTGACAACAATATATGACCATAATGTAAGACAAAAATATTGAATTTTAATATCTGGTTTCACTATTAGTTGTGTAGGTGATATGGCAAATAGCACATTTTTCCTGGTGTGTTCTATAAGTGTTATGTTGAATACAAGACCAATTCCTGTTTTCAGAAGTTTTGAACATGAGGTACCCGGATCCAAATTTGATATGCATAACTTTTTCAAGTCAGTTCCACTTCATTCTGAGCTTTAATAAAATACTTAACTTTAGGCTATTGATTTGAAAATCTTGTTTGTGGGCTTTTTTTTTTTTTTTCCCGAAAATGTTGCAGAGAACCAGAACAAACTCCCAGGTCTTTCATGCTCTTCTCGCTATTATTCTTTTGTTGCATGGCTAAATCTCCTTTCCTTAGTGCTGTGAGTCTGTCGTACAAAGACCAAATCCTCGGCTTGGCAAACATCCTTAGGAATGAAGTTGCTGCTGGTAATTTCCTTTGAGTGCTGCAACGCCCACATCGTTTTCAGAGGTGAAATGGCTCCTTACAGGCATCTTTTTCTGTGGAATGTAATGGAAGGGGTCTGGTCTATCTCTGTCATTAAAGGCCCATGATTCACCTTATTGTCCTGAGTTTTTCTGTCGTTTTCCTGTCCCTGTCGTGCTTGAACCCAGCAGGTATACAGCGCTGCTTTGCACAGAGATTGTCTCCTGGCATTATGGTGAACTTCGCTTACAGAACACAGGCTCTAGAAACACCAGGGTAAGGTTTTGCACAATAAACTTGTACCATGTGTAATTCTTACGAGGTCAGTGCATCAGAGATGTGTGAAATATACAGAAGTAAGGTTAAATCCTGGTGACGCCGGTGGGCAGAGCATTTGAGGCTTCTTTTTCTAGAAGGTCAAGCTAGTTCCTATGTTATGCTGGAACATGACAATAAAAGAGATTAATATTATTCTGCATTACAATATGATTAATCTCTGATGTTTCCATTCCAGGGGGTTTATTGCCAAAACTATAGGAAGTAGCTGCATGAGGAAATGTCTTACAATAAAAGTGACATCATTATTTTTAAGTATTTCACTAAGCGAGACCTTTCTTGACCACGCAGAATGATAGGGAAGAAAAGATTTTACTTTACTTCAGGGACTTCTGAGAGGTATCAGGACAGCAAACTCTTACAAAACGACGGTTCTCATGTTTGACAGGGGTCAAGCATTGTGCCCGCTGTAGATGAGCCATTTGGAGCCAGATTGTCAATCCAAATGCAAGCTGCTCCGTTTCCTGTTTATGCCTGTGCAGAGTTACACATCCTGACTCGCTCGCCTTCAGCTGCAGGTTTTTCCGCACTCCCTAGGAGATTTCTTCCTTAAAATGGCTTGTTATTTATCATTTAAGCAAGCCATGGGAATTTTGTTAATTCCTGTTTTACTTAGCGCATGCAAAACGGTATCATTATCTAAAGGAAGATAATGTTAAGGTAGTAAGAGTTAGTGATACTACTAATTAAATGACCTTTGCAAAACAAAATCTGATCAGACTATGCCTGAATGTAGAGAACTGATGCCAAGTTTACTGCTTCACAGAGGCCTGGCCTATTGTATACCTGACCTGAGGTTATCAGCAATTAAAACCTGGTCCAGTAATTTTAAAAAAAGCTTTTTGTATATTACACATTTACATTTTTCCATCTGTCATAAGATTAAGTATGTTTGTACCATAAAGGCACATTCTTAGTAGAGCAGTTTGCTTGCTATATTTATGAAGTTCCTCTATGGACAGAAATTGTTAGGATTTTTTTTTTGATTATTTGGCAGTATAGCTCCTAAGTGGTCTTTTTTATTTTTTTAATCCCCCCATCTAATAAAGTGAACTAAAAAACAAATTTACCTGACAGAGTTCACTGTGTTTTGTCCTTTCCTCTTAAATTGGAGCACAATGAGAAGGAATTCTGATTATAGCCACATTAGCCCTGTCAGAGTTTTTCTGCATTAGCTAACTTATGCCTTACTTTAAAAGCTAAAGTTTTACTAAATTTAATGGGCTTTCTTGTAGGTAGCAAAGAGCTTCTGTTAATTACCTACATGCCTGGCTTAAAAGCTAAAGGAGGCTAGTTACTGAGGAAGGAGACTGCTAATTAAACCTTACTTCCAAGCAAATGTGGATGCTATTTGATAAAATGACTGACAGTGAACTACATATTCCTCCTTCCACCTTTTTGGTTGCTTTACTGTAATTAGAAATTAGATCTTGAACACAGGCTACACTGATTTGTATAAAAGCACCAGATTGAAGTTGGAAGGGATTTTATTAATCTATCAGTAGATTTTCCCATAAAATAACTGATATATGGCATGAGCAGAGTAAGTGTATAATAAAGTATCAGAGGCCGTTGAACCAGCATAATTGGAAGGAAAAAAAAAGAGAGCATTTTGTAGCTTTTCTGCAAATTTGTCAGAAGTCTTATTTTCACTGTACTCAATAGGAAGAAGATTGGGCATGGTCTTCAGCTGGGGTCAGTTGGCCTAGCTTTAAAGTTAATGGTCCTTTTGCGCTTTACATTATCAAAGAATATAACTGTGAGATACTGAGAAAGGCTTTGACAAAAATATCTAAGCACCCTTAATGAAAATTAAGAAGTTCTTCCTTTGATCACTTATTTCTAGTTTGTGAATAACTTCATTAAACTCGGTAGCACTATCTTTGCTTATTAATATGGTTTATATTGCTATGGTATCTAAATACTTGCCAAGGATTAATGAGTTTTAATTTAATAATACCACTATGAGGTAGAAAAATCTCATTTTTCCATTATACAAACTGAAACCGAGCCACTTTAGGTAGTGATTTGTGTCACTTAGTGTAAGACTGTTTGAGACTTAAGCCCTTGTTTTTTCCAGTCCCAAATCTGAGGTGGGCTCAGCCATTCATCCTTCAAACTTAAGTGCCAAAGATTCACACCTGACACCTGTGTTCTGAACTTTGTCCCCATTCAAAACTCACTCCCTCTCCAATAAAAAACCCCACCCCAAAGCAAACAAAAAAACCCCAAATAAACCACCCCAAGCTACAAGTCAGCTTTGGAAAAGTCATTACAGAAAATATCATTCATATACACAACTGAATGAATTCCTTTCCTCCCAAGGGATGATTATATTTAATGACAGAGTAGAGCTGAGGTTTGGAAATTTGTTTTTAATAGATGTTAAACTAATCATTAAATGCAATCAGGTTTATTTCCTATGTTATTTGAAGTCGATAGGGTGGTCAGAGTCTCTTTCCAGACATTCCCTGTTGTCTTGATAAATTTTGTTAAATAACAGCTGATGAGAGTATTTATATCTTGAGTAAAGTGAGTATTGTTTGACTATAATTTTCTATTTTTATAATCATTTATTGTTTGCTTCTTACATTATAGATGTACTTGATGTAAATTGCAGAAAATAACATTTTTAACCTTTTTTCCCTCATTGTCTTTTCAGTACATGTAAGATCATGAAAACACTCTGCAGTACCCAAGTTAACTTTGGAATGGTTAAGCAGCAATTCCCTTGATGACCGCGTTCACATTGTGAGATGCATCAACACACCTGTTTTGTCTATCAGGCCAAAAGAATACCCCATTTAGGGCTTTTCCCCACAGTAATCAAGGCTGGAGACAGCAAAACAGCATTCCCTTCAGAGGATGCAGCAACAAAATGAACTCAACATTTGCTAAAGACTAAGCGCCTTCTTGCAATATATTGTTGTGTCACTCCAGCTTCCTATAGCAAAGGCAGCCAAGGCAAAAAGCACAAGACTGCAGATTAATTTAGCAAGAATGTGTTGCTATGCACAAAGCTTCTTAGGTTCAGACGTGTTGCTGGTCAAAGCTGGCCTATTGACCCTCGTCCACTCTAGCTGGGGAAACCTGCACGTCTTTGCTAAGGTATGCTTGCAGCATGAAATGTCTCAGGCTCTAATTAAATGCAGAATGCAAGTAAACAGCCCTTCCAGATGTTTTAGTTAATTTAACTAATATCAATCTGAGCCTAATGCCTTCCTTTATTTAGGAGGTGAAAGAGTTGGTGTGAAATATTTGTGGCTTTTTAATTTTAAAATTTTAAAACGTGGTGTTTGTTTTCCTCTTATGATTTTCACTATTTTTTTTTATTTATAGCAAAACCCATTTTGCCTACAAGCAGTGTATCGGCTGCCTTTTCCTGGGAAAAACCTGACTGGCATAAAAGCAAATAGCCTGTGGATTTGGCAAGATGATAAACAGAAAAATTGTCATTAGTTTCAAAAGATTTCTCCTCCATTTGCAGCAGAATATTGCATTATGCCTCTAGTTGAGAAATGTGAATAGTAATCTCATTTTTATGCACCTTGGGATGGCTTGCTGGGGACCACTCAAAATTTTACTTTATAAACCAACCAAACAAAACCAAGGCAAACAAACAAAACAAGCTATGTTCACAGCTTTGTTTTAAAATATCGTAGGCATGCTTTTTATTAAGGACCTGGCTTTACTAGCCTGTTTTTTGTAATTCTCGTGTGCTTTGATTATTTGATAAAGGCTAATTTTGTCAGGTTGCTTTGCCTTTGTTTAGTTTCTTTCTTTTTCTTTTCTTTTTTTTTTTTTTTCCAGAATTCTTAACCTTTCCATACTTTCAGTGTATTTTTAAATTATTGCAAAAATTCCCCTTCCTTCTCCTGTGGCTAGCAGGAAGCCAGCAGGATACCAATACTGCTTACTCACGGAAATTAAAAACAAAACAAAAGGTAAGAAAAATAAAGAAATAGAACAAACAAGAGACACTGTGTTTTCTGTTAAAGCTTGATGTGTTGTGCATTGGTTATTCGATATACTGGAGCTTAAAGTATTGAAACTTCCCTGGGAGAGTTTCTGCTGAAGTTGCCTTCTAGTTATTTCAGTGTCTGCAATTGAAATAGGGTGTTGAACTAGTAGTCCTGTCTGAGTGCTCATAAAATGGATAAAAAAGCAGTAAGCCAGCAACAGTAAGTTTGCAGCCTAGAGTCCATATTCAAGGTGCAATTGTTTATAGACAGGCAGTCTACTTGTTAATTTATTTCTCTCGTACCCCGGCAGGCGCCGGTGTTATGGGACTCGCCAGGCAGGTGCAGGTGATGTCAGGTTGTCTAGACGTGTGTTCATCAATACCCTCAACATGTGAGGTCTCTCTCGCTCTGCTGTCAAGTCTTTCCTGAGATTCTTGGACTGTCCTGCCCTCCTGCTCCCAAGCAGAGCTGCAGTGCACGCCAGGGGAGCACTTTCCTTTGAGTGGACCAGCCCAGACAAGGGCACCAACAACTCCTTGTTACTCTGCTGGTGCTGTTAAAAATGACCCTGGTAAAAAAGAAATGGGGAAAGTATGCTTCCATCTTCTTTTCTCTTTCTCCTGGCGATGCTGGTGATACAATGTGTGATGAAATTGCCTATTTCCCCTTGAATCAAAATATAGTTCCTTAGGGTGTCTACTTGAAACATTCTTGATGCAATTACTTTATTTGCATTTATGGAACTTGTAACCCATCCTCCCTTCAAAAAAACATTGATTCCAAGTTCTTAGTGTCATATTTTCCTTTTACATATCTTTTATTTTCTTAAATCTTAGAATATTGTAAGTTCATTGGCACCATGGACATATGATCGGAGACTCCAATTCAACATCTTCACTCTAGACTCTCGGATAAATAGACTTCTCCATTTGCCACTGACACGTGTGTGAAGAACAGCTCATAACATGATTGAACTCCATTGATTTTTCATAAAAGTTTAATAAGATGATACAGGTCAAAAGCTTTGCAAAATTTGCAATAAATTCCTGTGGTGATCTGAACGAGACTTAGTGGGGAGAGCTGACACCAGAGGAATTTAAATACACGTTGAATTATATGGTGGGTAACGAGGACTTGAAACTTTTTCGTTAATCATTTTGAACCTTGGATTTCAGGTGATGAGATTTATAACATTGCATGGCTCTCCTTCTTTATGTTTTGTTTTTCCTTGTGTGCCTAATTTTCAGGTGACTTGCACATAACAACTGCTTTAGCAGACAGCAGATTTCAGAAAAATACTCGAATCACTCCCTCCAAAAAAAAAGCCTCAGATTTACACGCAAGTAAATTGTTTCCTTTTTTTGCCCATTTTCCCCTGAAATAGTTGACGGACATTGCACGAATGCATTCAAATCAGGTGAGGCTCCAGCTGTGCTACAGTTTTTAACCAAGTCCAGGGCACAACTGTCTAATAAATTCCCTGACCCAGTTACAGTACAAGTTAGATGGCATGTAAAAATTGGCTGGGCAAACTGCAGAATCAGTGGTGAATCAGTGGTAAATCAATTACAGATGTCCTCTGGAACTTACAATACAGAAAACACCTCTGCAGATAGCCTTGGCAGCTCCTCCAAGAGCTGGGAGGTTGTCCCCAGGCCTTGTCCCCTCCTCTATGCTAGTCTGGGAGCCCTGGTCACTGGTGAGAGAAGCCTCCTGGGGAACATTGCTGCTGCCGTGCTTATGGCTGCAGGCTGGGGTCGCGGGCTGAAGGCTGGTCAGGTTGGTCTGAGGAGCCGTCCCTCAGGACATGAATTTTTCATGAGCAGCAAAACCTTTTTATGGCTTTACTTTGTTCCCTGAGATTGCGGGCTGCAGAGGAACAGGATATTTATTATATACACGGCCACCATTCCCACTGAAGAGGGGCTGCCTCTAGGGTGGGCACAGCTCCCTTCTGGGGGCTGCACAACCGAACCTTGCAACAGCGTCGTGTAGGTGCAGGTCCTGAGGACATCCAGCGACAATGGGAGCTGTGCCTGGGAAGTCTTTGCCTGGCTGTCCCTTTACAACAGCAGGAGGCATGTTCTTCTTGCCTCCCGTGCTTAGTACTTGGCTCTTCCCAGTGCTGGCAGGTGCGTCGCCTGCTGTTGCTCTCCACACTGAACTCCGGAACGTGGTGCAGCTCTGCTCAGGTGGAGGGAGCAGCACAAGGATTCAAAACCTGGTTTGGTCCCTGACCCTGCCACTGAAGTGCCCCAGGACTGCTGCATTACCTCCCACCTTTAAAGACTTACACAGCCTTGGGTGGGCTTTGGGCTAGGAGTGCCATCAGCTAACATGAGCATTTCATTAAATTGCAGTCTTGCCTGTAGTGTGACAGTGGTTCCATACAGCTTTTCAGGAAAAAAGCACTAGGGATAGAATTTAATGCAAGTAAAGTGCCATGTTTGATCTAATCCTTAGCATCGTCAAATGATGTTTTAGATATTGGATATGGTAAAATTCATCTTATCATTACCTGGTGTTTTTTTGTCATGTGTACTATATAGATAACTTCACAAAAAGGTGTAGAATTTTCTTTTGAATTCAAAATCACAAAATATAGTTTATGGGGAACACTAATGAGTTTTGGGCACAGGTTTTGTGGCCTGGGGCAGTATCATATTAAAGATAGCTGAGAAGGCCAACTTTCATACGGATCTAACACTGAAAAATTAGCTTCGTGCTCCCTTGCTAGCTGGGCTGTTTGAGAGAGGAGAATTCAGTGCATAAATCTAAAACCCCCTGGAAAACATTCTTTATAGCTCCAATAAAGTCCTCTAGCTAGTTCAGTGCTTGCTGTTGACACCAAAGACACCTGAATATTCCTTAATGTACTGAAAAGTCGCAGAGGGTCACCAGTAAGAATTGCGCATTTTCTGGTATGGCACACAGTTTTCAAAGGTTCCTCTCTATTATCATCTTCAGTGCTGTCCTGTGGATGGAAAAACAGGCAATTCTCTATTTGCTTTATGTGCTGCCTCGGTGCAACAGCTATGTCCCAGAGTGATGCACTAGGAGAGTCAAGTACAAACCCCAGACTGGCAAGAGGATTCTGCGGGAGCTACAAATACGCTCTTCTCCAGAGGTTATTTCTGCTCTCACTCTTGGTGTGCAGAACTTATTTCTGTGCTTGGGTTAATGCTTAGGTTTTCTTTGTACGTCATCTTTTATTCTAAAAACTAAATTGAAATCCTTCTGTTCACCTATGAAATTTGTGGGTCTTTGTACTGTACAATATTTTACAATGGGGGGGCAATTATTTTTGAATTGTAGTTATTCAGGTGAAATGGTTATTTTCTCTGTAACCTTTCATGTCAGTACGTTCAGAAAGAAGGTCCAGCGGTGGTTTTCGTGCTGGTATTTTATAGTTAGTGTCTTATAATGAAAATAAATTTTCATAAAATTTTAATTTATCCAGAATGTTGTGTCAGACTCTAGATCTTTGCACAATATCTGTTGCTACTAAGGCACTGTAATTTGTTACTACTTCAGCATCTGATCTGTTCTACATTTCCTTCACGCAGATGTATCTTGATGATGTTTCCATTAGTATTTATTCTGCTAGCATGTATTTGTGTAAGGGTTAGGACCTGAAGCGGGTTTCAGAAGTCATTGCCCTGGAGAGGCAGTGCCATACTTTTGCCATGTTAGCAAGCCAAGGTTGCATCTTCTGAGCTGGGTGTGGAGCTAGGAAAGGGTTATGGCAATTCTGTTGCCCACTGGTGAGTGGACAGCAGGGGCCTCCTGCCTTCGTTCCAGATCTCCTCTCAGGTGCAGCTGGAAGGGCAGGGTCCTATGGATCACCTAGCTCTACAGTGCGTGTTGAATGCTGAGGATGAAGCTACTGGACAAGGTAGGAGATGAAAATAGTTTATTTTCCATTTCTGTTCTGCACTCCCAAAATTACCCTGTAGCCTTCCCCAAAGTCGCCCAGGTTGGATAGGTTTTGTTCCCCGCCTTCCCCATATCTATAAAGTAAGGATTCACTTAGGTGAAATATTCCTGGGACCTACAGGGGAAAGGGACTGTATATATGCAAAGAACTGCTGCTTTTTTTTTTCCCCAGGTATGTGATACAGCAGTTGATTTTATACATGAGCAAAGTTATTCTTATGAGGTCTTTCCCACCCTTTTTAAACTTGAGCACCCTGGTTTGTTTTCTTGGCTACATTTTCTCATGAATCTTTTGCTCTGCTAATGTGTGTTATTTTTTTCCTTCTCTGCAAAAATTTGTGATTTTCAAATGTGTATGAGTAGCATTTATTCCCCCCCCCCAGTAATGTTATGACTACTTATGTTTTATGCTTCTGAAGGATTCAGCACTGTGGGAAAATATAGAATGCTTTTTATGCTTCTGAAGGATTCAGCACTGTGGGAAAAGATAGAATGCTATGTACCAAAGAAATAGAAGAATATTAATGTATTCAAATGAAGGGAAATAAAAATTGAATCCAGGCTCGCCTGTAAATTATTAGAATGTGTACAAGTGTAATTTAATAGAGAGTAACTTAACTGTAGCTTAGTAATGATGTACTTTATCCTGCATGCGAACAATAAGAAATGTGGTTTTTCTTCAGAAATAGACTTGATGTGTTAGGCAGGGAAAACAGTGTCTCTTACAGGTTACATTAGACCACTGGAAAATATTAATGTAGGGAATCTTAGAGATAAGATCAGGAAAAACAAGTCGGCATTCATAAAATTGGCTTATTTATGTATAAATGGATTTCTTTATAGGGGTTGAGTGTTTTTGTCTTCAGCCAGGCTCGTCCAAGGGATGAGCTCTGAGATGGGGACACAGTTAACTCCAAACACTCAGGAAACTGTAAGCACTGATTTCTGTCAGAGGCCTCTGCATTATCTGCTTGTTTCCGCTTTGTCTTCTCTGCCCTCCCTGCATTGTCCCTCTTGCTTTCCTTCTCCTTTCTTGGCAGTTCTTGCTCCCCTTGTGTTATCTCAGGTCTGCCCACCTGCCCATGGAGGTGGACCCTAATGCCAGCACATTGGCACTGATTTCCACAAGACTGTCTGAAGGTAGAGGCACTTCAGAAGCCACCGAGTTGAGGACTGCCAACACCAGCAACGTTGGGCTCTTACCATTTTCACAGCATTGTTGTGACCCAACTTAACTTCCACTGCCCTGAGCAGGGACAAAGGACACCCAGAGAGGCTGCAAGAGATCCCATCACCAGCAGCACCTACCACACAGGTAGTGGGAAGGACCAGAGAGAGCGGTGGAGCGGCAGTGGCCTGTGTGCTGAACCCAGCCACGTCTCAACAGCGGAGGCTACAGGAGCATGGAGAAGGAGGGCAAAACGAGCCTAGAGTTTATGGGGAGCAGTACATATGTAGAAATAGGCCATGTCTTCTCTGGTGGGAGAAATGTGCTGTGTTGGACGTGCCACAGTGTTGAGCGGGTGGGAGGAAGGTCCCTGAGGAGGTGCCTTGGCTCAGGCCTGGGGATGCTCGTGGGAACTTCAGCCAAGTGCTTTAAAATGAAACGTGTCCTTGTTTCCTGCCTTGGAAGAGCTGTGCCCTTAGGAAACGGGCAACTTGTGTCTGAGCTAGCTTCTCTGGTGCCAGAAAAGGAGGAGCCCGGTGAGTGTGGGACTGAGGAAAGGGAATGCAGCTGAAGGCTTTGCATGTGTTACTATTGTTTTCTGCAATAATTAAAGCACCTGCATAATTGTGTTTGAAGTGCTTTAAGTGAAATTGATGAATAATTTATGAATAAATAATAGGAGGAAAGATTTACATTTTGGCCATAAAAATAATTTTGGATTAAGCTTTTAAACGTTCACCTTTGTATATTAGGCTCTGTAGTCTCAAAGAACAACCAAGCAGCTTTCATTATTTTTTATTTCCCTTTTACCATGTAATTTGCATGGTCAGTTTTTTGTCAGGGTCTGGGACACTAGCCTGGGGAGCAACGGGCACCTTTCCCTGTTCAGCCCCTCTGCTTCCCTTCTGCCACCAGTCGTGGAGCCTGGGAGACCTGTGCTCCTGGGCTTCTGCTGCACTGCCCGCCGTGGCAGCCCTGATGCCTCCCATGGTCCATTAGGAGAGAGGGAGGAAAAAAGGATTTGTTGGTGCCTCAAAACAGAGGCAAACAAATACCAAAATACCTGAAAGCTCATAAGACCTTACCTGAAAGAAGGAGCTTCAGATACAACGTTCACCATTACTGATGCTTCTAAGAGCTCCCCGTCCATGCTCTGGTTTCTGCTTTCACTTATGGTAGAGGAGTAACAGCAGTGGAGAATCACGGGTCTGAAATTTTCCATTGGCGATGTTGCTTGGGTTTAGTTTTTCTGAAAGATTTTTGAGGATTTTTTTTTTTCTTATCTCTCTGTGTTACGGGTTCCCCCCCGCCCCCCTTTTTTTTTCTTTTCTGTTTGTTTCCAGATGATAATTTTGTTTTCTCCTTTCTGTCTTTATTTTGCTGCAGGTACTTTGTTTTAACTTTTGTACTTTCTCTTCTATGATGCTCCAGCGTGTATTCTGGGTTTGACCTTTGAACTTTTGCAAAATATCCTGTCCCAAAACACGCTTGCAGGACTAACCTGATTTAATTTGTAGACATACAGACTCATTGGTCAGACTGTTTTTGGCCTGGTTTTGGCAATCATGCAAGAAAACATCTAGAGGAGACTTACATATTCTGTGTGAACAGTGGAATGCAACTCTTTTATATCAGAGGAATTAAAGAGTGATTTATTTGTACAGACATTGCCTGTATTGCCAGGTGATTGGTATCATTGTCTGCACTGGCTAAATTATATCATAACATCGTGGAAAGGTGTGTGATGCAAATGATCAGTTAAAGCTTTTCTTAAAAGGAATTGAAACCAGGTGGAAGACCTCTCTTTTTAAGGCAGTTTTTTTCCCTGTCTTTCTGCAGATAACCTCTATTAGTAATTTAACATATAGCTCACCAGTATGGTCTATGTTCTATGTTGCGGTCATGAAACAAGTAACTAAAAGATTAAATTTTCATTTCTTTAAGGTTCTCCATAGATTGCCAGAAGAGGAGAGAGACCAGTGGATAGTGTGTGGTGCATGAATAACATGATGGGTATGCTTCTCGCTCTTTTGGTGTGTTTTTTCATACGTCACTGCAAATGTGAGCAGACTGTTTAAAAGTAGGGAATTTTTTGACATAAATTCCATCTCTTCTCCAACAACCCCTTGTGAGGAAGGCTGTCTTTAAGAAACGCTTCCTTTTACTGAGCCTTTTCTGGCTGTTTTAAGGAGGGGCTGGTTGTGTGCGGCATTCTGGTGTGACTGCAGCATGGCTGATCAGTTCTCCTCCCCCTGGCGCCCTGCTCAGGGGCTCAGGGCAGAACGCAGGTGCACACCAGCACTCCCCTCCTCCCCGACCATGTCTTCCCCGGCACAATAACCCATGCTGTGGATTAGGCTGTATTAGGTGGTGGACTGTGAAATAGCTTCTTGGGAATATTGATATTTATGAGTGGATAACTACAGTCTTCTCTCCCTAGTGAACACTGTTATTTCTGAGAAATTAAAAAAAAAACCACCAACAACAACCCAAACTCATATAATGTAAATAAGTTGAAAAAACCCACAAAACTTATATTGAGAGCCTTCTGGCTGTTGCTATGTTTTGGAGTAATACATTGTCCAAGATACGGCACTGCTATGATGTATTAAACTAATATATCATAAGAGTGTCATAGCTTTGATGATGTATTAATGTAATACATCGTTAAGGTGCCATTGCTCTTATGATGCATTACTCAAAACATTACCAACTGGTTGGTTTAACACACAAGCATCTGTGTGTATGAGGTAGTATTTCTATACCTAGAAGTACAGTGAAACTTAAAAAGATCTTGCGTGTGCAAGAACAAGTTAGGAAGATCTGAAAACCAAGGGCCTCTGAAGAGGGAGCTGAGCTGGCTGGGACCAGAACTGAGGTTGCAGCCGCGTACTTGCAAAATCTCTGTCTGAAAGATGGACAGAAAACACGGGGAGGGGAGGAGAAACTGCCTTCATTGGAACAAACGGTAAGTTTTCATTCCCTTTCAAAAAGTAACCTGATATGTGCTATAATACATGAACGAGTTCAGCGTTTTTCCAAAATATCTTGACATGATTTGTTTTCCAGGTTACTTTTTGCAATTTGCTTTACACCTTGCAATTTGCTATTGTATTTTCTGGGAAAATTAGACTGAACAGGTTTTATGCAGACGTTTATGCAGCCTTGGCTTTTATTTGTTAATTTTTTGGTGCGTATGTAAGCCATACATTTCTGGTTTAAGAAAGGAAAGTAGGGTAGGTTCTGGTAAGCAGTGACCATCTTTCAACAAGGTTTGTTTTTACCACTTTTCCAGACATATCCAGTTTTAGACAAGCTTTGGAGAAATATTCTGAAGCAAACTGAACCCCTACCCCCTTACTCTGAACTGGATATCAAACTTGAAAAAAAGATATTACAAAACATGTTAAATACTGATAAAGATGATGTTAAATGCTTATCTTGTTTTCTAACAAAAAGACTTTTGGTGTTATATGTGCATTTGTCCTTATGAACTTTGTATTTCTTGCTTCTTTAAATGCACTGTAATGCAGTAGATGTTATGGATGTTATTGACTGCATGTATGTCCTTGTCTATGGGTGTTTAATCTAATTAATCTCTTTTTTGCCATTCACAGAGCTGGGTGCAAGGCTTGCCCATTGTTGATATGGTTTTTCCTCTACCATGTTTAGAAATGGAAGGGTACATAGAATCATAGAATTGCTGAGGTTGGAAGGGACCTTTAAGATCATCAAGTCCAACCATTAACCTACTCTGACAAAAACCACTTATAAACCATGTCCCTAAGTACCACATCTACCCTTTTTTTAAACACCTCCAGGGATGGTGAATCCACCACCTCCCTGGGCAGCCTATTCCAATGTTTAATAACCCTTTCAGTGAAAAAATGTTTCCTAATATCCAATCTAAACCTCCCCTGACGTAACTTGAACCCGTTTCCTCTTGTCCTATCACTTGTCATCAGGGAGAAGAGGTCAGCCCCCATCTCTCTCCAACCTCCTTTCAGGTAGTTGTAGAGGGTGATAAGGTCTCCCCTCAGCTTCCTCTTCTCCAGGCTAAACAACCCCAGCTCCCTCAGTCGTTCTTCATAAGGTTTGTCCTCCAGACCCCTCACCAGCTTTGTAGCCCTTCTCTGGACACGCTCCAACACCTCAATGTCCTTGTAGTGAGGGGCCCAAAACTGAACGCAGTACTCGAGGTGGGGCCTCACCAGTGCCGAGTACAGGGGGATGATCACTTCCCTAGTCCGGCTCACCACACTGTTCCTGATACAGGCCAGGATGCTGTTGGCCTTCTTGGCCACCTGGGCACATTGCTGGCTCATATTCGGCTGGCTGTCAACCAACACCCCCAGGTCCTTTTCTGCCGGGCAGCTTTTGAGCCACTCTGCCCCAATCCTGTAGCGCTGCATGGGGTTGTTGTGACCCAAGTGCAGGACCCGGCACTTGGCCTTGTCGAACCTCATACCATTGGTCTCAGCCCATCGGTCCAGCCTGTCCAGGTCCCTCTGCACAGCCAACCTACCCTCAAGCAGATCAACACGCCCGCCTAGTTCAGTGTCACCTGTGAACTTACTGAGGGTGCATTCGATCCCTTCATCCAGATCATTGATAAAGATATTAAAGAGAACCGGCCCCAGCACTGAGCCCTGGGGGACACCACTAGTGACCGGACACCAACTGGATTTAACTCCATTTACCACCACTCTCTGGGCACGGCCATCCAGCCAGTTTTTTACCCAGCGAAGAGTACACCTGTCCAGGCCATGAGCAGCCAGTTTCTCCAGGAGAATGCTGTGGGAAACAGTGTCAAAAGCTTTGCAAAAATCCAGGTAGACAACATCCACAGCCTTTCCCTCATCTACTAAGTGGGTCACCTTATCATAGAGGGATATTAGGTTTGATAGGCATGACCTGCCCTTCACAAACCCATGCTGACTGGGCCTGGTCACCCTGTTCTCCTGCATGTGCCGTGTAATGGCACTGAGGAGGATCTGTTCCATGACCTTCCCAGGCACCGAGGTCAGACTGACTGGCCTGTAGTTCCCTGGATCCTCCTTCCGGCCCTTCTTGTGGATGGGTGTCACATTTGCCAACCTCCCGTCAGCTGGGACCTCCCCGGTTATCCAGGACTGCTCATAAATGATGCAAAGTGGCCTGGCGAGCACTTCCACCAGCTCCTTCAGTACCCTTGGGTGGATCCCATCTGGCCCCATAGATTTGTGCACCTCCAGGTGCTGAAGCAGGTCCCTCACCATTTCCCTTTGGATTACAGGGGCTTCATTCTGCTCCCCATCCCTGTCTTCTAGCTCAGTGGTCTGGGTACTCAGAGGCAGATGAAAATGCAGAGGCAGATGAAAGTACCATTCTTTGCTGAACCCATTGAGAGGGAAGTTCGGGAATGTTTCCAGGTACTGAAAAACAACTTTTCCAGTATAAATTGCTCTTTTGTTCTTTATGATGAGAGGCATAAAGTATCCAGTATAAAAAGCTGCTCTTCTCAGGCTTCACCCCTAACAGTATTTGCGTAACTTTACTCACTTTTTACATCACAGTATCTTGCCCACTAGATGGCATTGACATTTTTAGTGTAAGAGGGGAGGAGACAGAGGATGCTCAAACCTCCTCCCTTCAATGGCCTCTATCTTCCTTCCTGCCATTCAAAAAGCCCAACCAGATGAGAAAATCCTTCAGTACCCAGAGTTAAGACCGTACCAAGTGCTGAATTTTCAGGAGGTCTTCACCGATTACCACACAGTCACTGCAGAAATGTTGACCCAGCCTACATGGCAGATTGCTGTTACTGGACAGTTTTCAATTGACTGTGCACAGTCCGACAGCTGAGATTGCACCTGCAGCCACCCCAGACATAACCCGTGGAAGGCACTGATGCCTGGACTTGCCAGCTAATGCGTTATAATGCATTCGCGGTGCTTAGCAGGCTACTTTTTGCCTTGGGTTTTTTTGGTATTCTGATAATCTCTGTAATAGTTATTGCCATGGTTAAGTTCTCCTGATCCTGTCACCGCTCTTGCTTATAATTACTAGAAATTAGAGAGTTGGGGTTGTTGAGACTGGAGAAGAGAAGGCTCCAAGGAGACCTTATAGAGGCCTCCCAGTACCTGAAGGGGGCCTACAGGAAAGGTGGGGGAGGACTCTTTATCAGGGAGTGTAGTGAAAGGACGCGAGGGGTAACGGTTTTAAACTGGAATAGAGTAGATTTAGACTGGATATTAGGAAGAAATTCTTTACTGTGAGGGTGGTGAGACACTGGAATAGGTTGCGCAGAGAATTTATAGATGCCCCATCCCTGGAAGTGTTCAAGGCCAGGCTGGATGGGGCTTTGAGAAGCCTGGTCTAGTGGGAGGTGTCCCTGCCTATGACAGGGGGGTTGGAACTAGATGATCTTTAAGATCCCTTCCAACTCTAACCATTCTATGAAATTATGATGTTAGTGGGTATTCCAGGCATCTCTCGTAATAAGAAGCAGTTATAGTTGGCATTACCAGCCAGGGATGTTAAAACAGGTCTACGTATATAGGTTTACATCCTTTTCAGGCCAACAGAACAGTGTTTTTCAGCATGAAAGCTGATATTAGAATGTCATGTTGCTGTCCTTTAACAGTGCTGGTATGACTTCTCTTCGCATAACATTTTTGTTATTTATTTATGACAGCCTAGATAAAGAGCTTGAAGAAAATCTTGGGAAGCTGGTTGTGAGAAGTAATATCTCTGGAAAAAAATATGATGAGGAAAGTTATATTTAAGATATACTTCTAATTTTTTTTCATCCGTCACTCTTTTGATATTTTTGAAATTGGGATTCCAGTGGTATGCTGCAGCCTCAGGACTAGGACTGTGCACTGGCCAGTATATGGGCCTCACACCCTCCTCCCTGAGGCAGAAAGGGAATTTATATTTAGGCTGCATAGTAGCAGAAACACAGTCTTGTTTGTATTTAGTTTGGGGAAAAATAGGCATTTTCTGCTAACCTGTGCAATACTGGAGGAGCATTTTGTTGGGTGAAAGTCCTAGGAAAGGCTTTTGCTGTTGGGTTTCTCACAGTTACTGATACAGAAGTGAGAGAAAAACCACACACAAGCAAACCTCAAACATTTTCCAATGTTTTTTTCAGTCACGGTGGCTTCTGTGTGTCTTGTTGTCTCTGATGGCAACTCAAGTAGTGCAGCAGCGGTAGCTGTGATAGATCACAGGCAATTCCACAGTTTGGCACACTGAGTGAGAAGAAGCAGTTCCTAGACCTAGCAGATGTTGCCTTGCTAGTTTCTGCGTGCCTGGGAGGGTCTGCTGCTGTGCCTGTTGTTTCTGTTTCAGAGCTTGATGTCGACTGATATCAAGTGACTGCCTCTGGGGCCGAGATGGCAGCCTGCATGATGTGGGAACTCATCATATCCTCACTGATGCCCTAGACCTTCTTTAAAGGCCCCTTCTACGATAATAAAAGTTTGCTTCCACTGACTGATCCTGTTTCTTTTGGGATGTCTGTATAAAAAAGGGCTGTGAAAGCCATTTGTACTTGGTGATACAGCAGGATGAGATCGGTAGTAGAAACTCAATCCCCTTCTTCCAGAAAGGTGCTGATTAAAATGTCCTTGGTGGGTTCCCCCCCTTATATTTGCATTATTCATAGAATTTACATATCATAAGTAGCAAATGAATTGTTTAAGAGACAATGCTTGTGTTCCTCCAATATAGCAGTGTATATTTTATACAAGTAGCTGTAGTCTTTAAGTGGGGAGTCATTTATAACCTGCTATTAGAGGCAATTATTTTAATGACAGTTTAGTGACATGACACCGGAGTTGGAGCATGGGTAAGTAGATTCTCAGAAAACCGTGTTTTTTTTGTTTTGTGTTTATCTAGTTTTCACTGATTAAAATTAAGGCAGGAGGTGGCATAAGAATGAACGTAGCAGAGCCTGAAAAACAGAGAAGGCAACAAAGCAACTGAACTGTTTCATGTGGGTAATAGTAGAGAAGTATGAGAGCAGTGCCATCTCTTGTTTGCTATTCCTTTATTAAGCATTAAACTTTTTCAAATGCATGTTGTGGGAGTAGCTAGGTACTCAGTCAGGTCAGGGCTTCATCATGCAGGTGGTAAACATACTGCTTCCTGCACAATGGATGAAATTTGATAGTTTTATTTGTTTGTTTGCTGTTTGATTTTGGTTTTTTTTTTTAATAATAGAAATAATATGAGTGATATTATTGGAGAGCAGTACCTCTGAGTTGTAGATATGCTGTATTTCAACCTCTCTGAACACAAAACCATTCAATATTAAGGCAAGGTGATAGAAAAACTCATAGAAATGGTTTGACATCATTGCATGTTGCTTCTTCACTCTTAATGTACTTACGTTATGTGCTGCATCAGCCAGAGCTGGCGTGGGAACACGCCGATCTCAATGTTTGATATTCACTATTTTGAAGAAGAAAAAAAAATATAAATTGAGCTGTAAGAGCTATGCTCTGTTGCTTTACCCTTTACTAAATTATGTGCTACCAGTCACAGGTCGATCCAGTCCATATGGGTGTATTTGAAATGTCAAGTGTCCCTCTGAAACTGAGATTCCTACCCAAGGGAGCCGCGAACATGAAGCACATGGGGACCTTCCCTGGGAGTTCTGCTCTTTGCTCTGTCACCCACAGCTTAGTTCATCAGGAAACCATCGGTAGTGTCAAAGAAGAAAGGAGAGTTGTTCTTACCTGCAGTTGAACGAGGAGGTCCAAAGCAGAATTTTCTTAGGGATATATTTCCAGATTAGTCTCCTTTCTCCAAGGAAAACTGCAAGTTGTGTTCCAGGACCCTGTCTCTTCTCCTACAGCTGGATTTAATTACTACATTGTCAACACATTTGCTTTAATATTGTAAAACAGTCCATTACCTTTCACTCTGGTTTCACAGGCTTAATGTTTCTGAAACGTTTGCTGTGTGGTGACTTCCTTCCCACCCAGGGCTCTCGGCTGCAGCTGGGCACGGTCACACTGCGCTCGCTGTCCCGACCAGTGCTGGAGAGGGACGGCCAGGTGGTCTCCTGAGGGGACGTTCAAGAGCAGAGGAGGTGAGGCAGGGGGAAGAGGCTGGTGGCCTCTGTGACTACTTACTTGGAGATATACGTGTAGTGATGAAGTAGCTAGTCAGCAACTGCCCTGGGGCTTGCACATTGGGCAGCTAATACCAAATTTTCTAGTGCTAGCCATGGTCCCTTTAAAGCACGAAAATCAAACGAAAGTGATGTTGTTGGCCACTGAGTTAGGCCTGGGGTAGGCTTGAGGGTCTGGGGAATGAATGGGATGAAAGTTGGAGGAAGAGCGAGAAGCACAAACTTCTGGTAACTTTACAGGGGATATTGTCTCACTTTTGGAAAGAGATTGTGTAACTGGTATGTATCAATGGATTCATCTGGCTCCACTGCAAAGTTGCAGTGGATTTGAAGAGTGAATTCTTAAAAATCAGTGAAACTCTCAGCACTTCTATTGATGCAATGAACGATGCAAGGTCCCGGCAAGTTTTGTAACATAAATTTATTGATGTCAATGCTGGTTGTATGTGCAAATGACCTAAGTATTGTTGCAGCTTTGACAGTGGCAGCGTGTGGTCTTCCTGAAAATGTCTTATTATGTGTATTACTAGAAACTGCAGTGTATCCCTCTTTAAAAAGAGAGGCTGGTCTTGGAAATCAAAAGAGCTCATTTTTTTATCTATTAGCTTCACAAGGAGTTCCTTGTAACTATAACCACTGACCCAATGAGCCAAGTACTTCCATCAAATGTTTCACTTAATGATGTCTTTTATTACAGTTCAGCGACCCAATAGACTGAGTATCCGCATGGTGAGCTAAATGCCTCCGAAAGCTCAGCAGTAAAACTTTCTGCGCATCGAATGCTGTGAAAATGTTCTCCCATGACTCAAGCAGGCTTTTTTTTTTAGTATAGCTTAGAAGAAATTACACAGTGGCAAAACAAATTGGGAGAATCAGTGGCCACAAAGCTACATGTAATAATTAAAAGATCAGCGTGCTCAAGAGAGATCTTTCATAGTGTGTCGATATCACCAATCACATCTGTGCTCAGAACTTCAACAGCAAATGCAGAATGAGACCCATTCTTAAAGTAACTGCTAAGTTTTATATTTGGAGGTCATTGTTCTTTCAAATACTGTTCCACCAGGGCTGTTTTCTTTTTTTCTTTCTCACTTTTTTTTTTGTTTGTTTGACTCCATGCAATCTTTCTCCCTCCGAGCTCTTGCAGAAAAAACAGACTCTTGGATTGATTAGCAGGTGTAGTTTACATTTTGCAGTGCATTACACTGACCAGAAACCAAATAAACTGTGTTATGTAAACTTATATAAGATCATAAACTTTTGTGCGATAACGTGAATTGACTACCCTGAGCCATTTTCAGCTTGCTTTGCTCTAATTGGAATGAATTACTTTGCATTTCTGTTGTGGCCTTGCATGGCTTCTCGTAAAGCCTTGCCTTTTAATTTTTCCATTCTAACTTATCTGTGGAACAGGTCTGCTCTTAACAGCTCAGCCTGTAAAAGGAGGAAGATTTCCATCAGCAAAGTCTCGTTGGTTGTACCTATCATACATGTGCCATGTAAGTGCTGCTCATAAACCAACCTGGGCTGGGTCACAGGGATCCTTTTGTGGTTTCCGAGGGTGCCCATGGGAAAAAGGCATGGCAAAGGTCTAAACCTCAAGATTTTATTTCTGGGGAAATTCAGATCTTTAAGATCAGTTTTCTAATGCGAGCTCAGTTTCTTGGAAAAGGCGCCTCTTAGTTTTACGTTAATAAAAGATGTGTATTTGGCTTAATGTCAGAAATAGGAATTCAGAGAGTTTGAAAATCCTTTGAAGACCATTACAGCTGTAATTGGTGTGTTCTGTCTTGGGTGGAGAATTTGAAAGGTTTATTTCAAGAATACACACTCTTAAGGGCAGGAACTGTTACTCATCTGTGTTTGGAAAGCAGCACCAGCACAATCTGGATAACAATAATACTACAGAAGGCTGAAAGAACAATTAAAGAGTGGAAATAATGACCTAAGGGAGGAACACTTAGCACGCCGATGACTGCACATCATGCATTTGGGGAAGTCAGAGGGGAGAGAGAGACCAAGAGAGTTTTTAGAGAGGCTAACATTCTCAGAAGAAAAGTGTTGAAATCTCTGCTTACGTTTGATTGAAATGATATCAAATAACTTGAAGAAAAATCCTTTGAAAAGGAAAGAGGGAATTTGTCCTCATTTGTGTTTCCTCCCGGGAGAGCTTGCCTTGTTCTTTGGTTCTTTCTCTTTCTTTCCTCAGTACCTCGGGACAGGGGGAGTCTGTGAGTAAAACACCACCCCCAAAGTCCGGCTCCATTTGTGAACGCCAGGAGATGTGCACAAAAGCAGCCTTCTGCCTGGTAAATCCAGCCTCCCAAGGCTGCCCCTCCGGAGCAGCCGGGTGCTCCCCAGGCAGCCAGGCTCCCTCCGGAGCTGATACGCCAGCAGCGCCTCACGTCCTGATGGCACTTACCAACTATTTCTCGTGCTTCTTACAGGTTTTGAATGTTATTGTGACAAATGACCATGTTTCTGGGACAGCGTAGGATGTAGGTCGGCCTTGGCTGTGTGTTACAGGTGGGAAGATTGAGGCAGCGCATCCTGGGGATTTTCCAGGATTACAGGAGTTTGTTACTGGAGAGAATTAGAGATTCCCAGATTGTCTGCTCTGGATCTCCAGGAGTCATCTCTCATACAAGCTGTACTACAGAACTGAGCCTCAGCTCGTAACTAACAGATCTATCAGAGTACAACAGATTTTTTTTCTTTTCTCTTTTTTAAAAAAAGAAGAAACGGGGGTGAGACTTTTTGCTCTTTTTTCTATCTTCTGGAACACATCACGTATGTCTGTTTTTTCTAAAATAATCTTTTAAATGACAAACAAATTATAATTTTCTTCCTGGCTACATTAGTTTGTATTGTATTACATATGGCTTTCATGAGAAGGCATTAAAACAAAGCAGAACAACTACAAAGTAACTACCAGGAAGAAAACAGGGTTTTTCTAGTGTCCTTGGCCTCAATTTTATCACCCTAAAGTGATCACTTCCTTTCTGGAGCTTTTTTTTCTTGTTTTGTATATATTATTTCTGTGTGTAGTTTTTCACATGAAACCAACGTCCAAACAGTGCCAAAATGTAAATTTAATGAATTAGGTGAGAGGTAAGTTGGGGTGAAGCTTTATAGCAGCAGCACAGTGATCCTTTAACAAACCAATTACAGTCTAAATATTTGAAAATATCTGTTATTAAAATCCTGCTATTTTCTTCGTAACTCCCACACTCTACAAATGGCCAATGATTCTGGATTATTAATTACTTCCAAGTATATAAATGGGGGACCATAGTCCTAGAGCAGCAGGTAATGTCACTGAATCTACCTCCTCTGCCTCTTCCCAGGCTGGCAGCCCCCGGCAGCGATGCGCTGTACCGTCACCCAGGGAGCAGTGGGGCTGCGCAGTGCTCCGTGGCAGCCAGTGCCCCTCGTGCCTCCTTGGAGCTGTTGCTCCATCCTGAACAAAACATTACCCAGACGCTGCTGGTGCTGCTCCGCCAGACTTCCCCAGGACCCTGGCACACCAGGTGAGGCACCGGCAACTTTTTCTGACACTAAGGAAAGGTGTCTCAAATCTGTCACCTTAGAAAGTACAGGGGTTTTTTTTTTAGTTTTCTTTTTTCCCTACAGGATGCCCATGGGGTTGTGTCAAAGTTTTGTACGTAAAAAAAAAAAGCAAAGGAGAAAGAAAAAAAAAAAAAAGAAAAATTTTGTTCCCTTTACTCTTTTTGGCCAAGGCAGTTTTCTTAGTTATGTTGAATATTGCTAAGCGTGTTGTTGGAGCAAAAAGTCTGCCTTAAAATAATTTAATCCTAGCCCTCATGCCGCTCACTGTTTAGATTCTGCTATTAATATTTATGTGCCGTTCTTGAACTGAAATTCTTGGATGTTTCCTATTTTCCCTCCGAAAACAATGTTTGGTAAGAACTGTTGATTATTTAGGTCTGTAGAGCTGGTCGTTGTAAGCCAGGACATCGCAGGCTGCCTGGTGACCTTGTCTTGCTTTTGGCTGGGGTTTCTCCAGCCTGGCCTGAGCAGGTCCCACAGTCGCTTTCCTGTTTTGACATCGGTGGTCACTTTGCTGCTTTGAAACATGCAGACAATATTGTGTCCTTGACCTTTTCCCCCTCCCCAACATATAGGTAACTCTCCTGAAAATCTTGACGCACTGGGTAAAGTTGACTTGTGAGTTTTCTTTGTGATACAAAGAGAAGGAAAATTAAAGCAGAAACGCGTAGCATGGATTGTGGTGTGGCAATCCGAGTGGTACGGAAGGAGTGGAAAGGCAGCAAGAGGCTCATGTGAAGAACGAGGGCTGTCGCTGGGGGGAGGTTGGGGAGGATCAGCTGAGTTTTCAGCAATGTAGGTGGGCAGAGAAGGGAGACTAATATAAAGAAAGAAACAAAAACCATGAGATGACCCCCCTGGCCCACCTTCTCAGGGTCAGCCTCCCTCAGCTTCAGCGTCAGGTTCTGTATCCAAAGGCATGCAGGACGTGGGGGGAGGCTGCAACTGCAAATCCAAGTGTGGGACTCACAGGAAGGTCGTCGTAGGAAGAGCAGGACATTGCTGTAGAATATTTCGACTGAATCTGCTAAGTGAAAAAACCATTTGACATAGTTTGTGAGGCAGCTATACTGTTTGATTTTAAATAAAAACATACTCCAATAATAAGCTTCCGTTTTCACAGCATGAGTTGAATGAATTGATTAAACATATTCAATCAATTATTCCATGCCATGCTTTTTATCTGAAATTTATATACATTGTAAAATAAAACTATGCTTATTAAATTAAAATTGAAAATAATATTGCTTACTGTGGCAGGTCCCTAAAATACATAAATGATAATTTATTCAGGCTTTGTTAATACTTCAAAGCAATGGTAATAATACAGCATATTTTATTTAGGTTTTTTCCTTTAGATTAAAAGTGAATCAAGATAAAATATTTATGAAACATAAATATCCTCGTGTCTCCTCCATGTCCATGTGCTTCCTTTTTATTTTATTTTCTTTTGGAGCTCTTCCTCCCCCGTTATCTCTTTTGCTTTCTACAGTATTTTATGGACTGATCATAATAGACGTTTACAATACTCCATATTTCTTGCTGTGGAATTCAAACGCAGGCAGTCCTGCAGACCTTCTCTTAACACGCAGCTGTAATGTGCTGCTTTGCTATAGGAAGCAAAACGCTTTGAAGAACTTCCCTTCCTTGGTACATGTAGGTTGAGATGAAGTTGTGAAGAGCAGGACAGACCCAGTGATGTAGTGTGGGGTATAAAAGCCATGGTATCAATTAGAAAGGCCTGCCTTGCTTTTCTGTTGCTCTGCACCAACACGCTTCTGCTTACGTAAGTGGAAGGTCACCGCTGCGAAACAGGGCTTGAGCCGCGCGGATGACCGAAGCTCGGTGTGCCCTGGGGAGCGGTGATCGTGAAATAGTTCATACAGGAACAGAAGCAATGGGTGTTTGAATGGGCCTGAGGAATTCCCACAGGTGGCATGTGGCGTGTGTGCACGCCTCTGTAGGCACCCAGCAGCTACTGAGTGGCCACCAGCAGTTTCTGTTGTACAGACAGTGACTCGTTTGGGGTCCTGCCCACAAACACACTTTATTCCCTCTGATGCAGAGACCCTGCTGTACTATATAATTGCAACTGACAGCCTGGATTGGTAGTATCCAGCAAACGTCCGGCAGTGTCGGTCGCAGGGTGACTGGGGTGAATGCCGCGCAGGGAGGCTCTTGCTCTGTGGAGGTTTTGGTTTGCAGCAGCACGATAAACAATTGGTGTTACTGGAAGCGTCCTAACATCCGGCACCTCAAACCCAGAGTCATTTCCCCCCGTTACAGGGAATTCACCGATGCTGAAGCGTAGGAAGAGCAAGATGTGAGTGGACAAAATTGTGACTCCAGCACTAGGTTTTTCTGCTGTTTGTTTCACCCTGTGTTTTATTACCAACTAATGTTAAAACCTATGGTCCTTACCGAGGCAGGGCACCAGTGGTCTGAGCAGGACACTACAGATGCATCAGGAGACGGCATCAGGAGTCTGCATTCCACCACCACCTCTCTTTACCTTGCATCTGAATTATCCACTTGGGTGTGCACAGGGCATACATGGCAGAAACTGCCATAAGACTGATTAGTTAATTGAGGACTAAAGGAAATTACTGTGGGTAGGAAATAAGGGTCAGGACCTTCTCGGGGCAATGGTGAAAACTCACCTGGTATTGCAAGTCCAAGCTTGCGATCCCAGACTTCAGGACTGTCAATAAATTGGAGAGGGTTTTGTTCTGCAGAGGAGCAAAAATAAGGGGTTTGGAAAGTTATATTTGCTGAAGGGAAGCTTTATCTTGTCCCACTGATGTGTGTTGGACCAGACTTTACCTATCAAGTAGCTTCTAGTGTTGCTCTCTTTAGCTCAGGTCCACTAACATCAGGGCAGGCATGTCTGCGCCCCACCTGAGCGTCGGGCCCTCTTCTGCCTTTATAATTTTAGCAAAGGTTTTTCATATTGTTGACAAATAGCCCTTAGAAAATGAATTGTTTCTCTACAGGCTTACATGCAACGGAAATTGCTGGACTGGCACAGAAGTATTTGGGCTCATGCCAGCATCACAGGGTTATATAGCTCTAGGATCTGATGCCCCTAAAAATTTATCTGTAATTTTCTAAGCTTCCCAATAATTTAATGCTCTTGTCTGCCATTCCAAATTCCAGATTCCAGAGTGCAGCAGATGCACCTATATAGAATTTCCCTGGAAAACAGTAGCAACTATATTGGAGAAGGTAGAAATATTATTGGAACTTTTGTGATGTATCTAGACCATGGCCTTCAAATTAGGGGTTAATGAAAAGTGTTATTCAGTATTCCAGGAAATTGTCAAGATCACTAAGTATTGTACTGACTTGACCTATGTTACATTGAACTCACTCTTTCCATGTTTCTAATAAAAACATACAGCAGATTGTTCCAGAAACAGTGTCAAACTCAGGTAAAAATAAACCCCCTCATAATTGAAACGCGTGGTGTATATACTAAATATATCGCCCAGAAATATATAACTTGTAAGGAAAACTATCTAAAATGTATCAACCCTGAAGTCTCCCCTGGGTCTTATGCAAAATCGTAGCTTTCAGTTAGGATTCCTAAAAGTTATAATAATCCTTGCCCACTTGTAAGCCACCTAATCCTATCTGGTTTACTCTGTTTTTATCGCAACGCTGAACCGGCTTTGTTTCACTGAAGCGCTGGATTTGTAAATAACTAATTATAGCCCTGTTTTTTCCCCTTGAAGCGTTAAGGTTTGGCACCTGAGAGAACAGCCCCTTTCCAACTACCAGCCAGGGCAGGGGAGGCGGTGGACTCGGCCTCAGAACAGTAGGGTACTGCAGACACGCTCTCTTGGACCACTTCCCCTCCTGCTCCCGAAATGGCAATCAGATGAGCCAGAGGGCAACTTTAGGAAAATATTTTTCTCTAGTAGCAGTAACATCTGCCTCCTTGGCAGCCTCCGCTGGCAGTTGTGTTGGAAGCTGTGGGTTTGCCCCTGGCCCTGCTGCGTATTTACATTGCTGAGAGGTTATCCTGAGCCCTGCTGGATCCTGTTACCTGATTTTCTTTTGTTCTGTCTTTTTCCCCCTCTGATGCTTTGGCTGCTTAACTCTTTGTGGGTGACATGTGAAGCGAAAATTAAGTGTGCAGTACGAGATGAAATGTAATAATTTGTAAGCACTAATTGGTAAATTCCTTTTTGATTAGAGACTCAGAGTATCTGATCTGTTTAGCTGTATTTCTTTTGTTTCAGCCTAGGCAACTTCACCATCGCTGCCTGAGCTTTTGAAGGTGCCACTCCCCACATCTGCATCTTCCGCTCTGCATCAAATTCTCTCTGGCGCTCTCATTCCTCTTGCGTTTTACCCTCCTCTTCCGAGTAGCGGATTTTTGCCTGGTGCTTCATTTCAGTGGAATGATGTTACCATAAAGACAATTATAAAGTAATCATCATGGGCATATCAATATTTATTGAAATACTGAAAAAAAAAATAATAATTCCATTGGCGATGAGAAACTCTGGGCAAGAACTGACATGACAATATGTATTTCACCGATACAGTAAGAGAACTTCAACTTCAACAAGTAACTCACTGCACATTCTAAGAGTTGCATGGATTTAAATCCAAGGCAGCTGCAGAACATCTGTTATACAAATAGTCAGACTTTACAGATTGTCTGTTTACAAACACAGAACAACTATAATAAACCAGCCAAAGCCAAAACCCTTTGAATTTTAGTCTGCTTTTACTAATATGTCCTGTAATCAATAAGGCAGTCAGAGTAAATGTCTGGTTACAAAGTAGTTAACAATTAACATGAGGGCGAGGTTGGTGATTTTTTTTTTATTTTATTTATTTGTTCATGTACTTTGGGCAATCTGGTAGGATTCTTGGAACCACAGATGTGGGCAAATATATGTTAGTTTATCTGAAATTGTTTCCATTATACTATATGAAAAATTATATGAAACCTTATTTTAATTCTTTTGTCCTGTATATAGATGCAGTTAGCAACATTTTTTTAAGCTTTTTTCTTTATTATTCAGTGAGATTCACTGAAGCTTTTCAACAGGCAAAAAAAAAAAAAAAAGAGAAAACACAGAATGCAAACACTTGAACTATGCTTTGTTTTTCTTTTAAGGAAGGAAGGAATGACCATACTTATCTTGTACACATAGGTGTACGTACTTCACGGCCACCGGCAATTGCCACCCGCATCCTACTTTCTGTTAATTTAGTTTGCTTGAGGGAGAATGCTCTTATTTAAATGACGCTTGCACGTCTGCTGTGTGGGCTGACTGAGGGAGCTGTGCCTTGTTTGCTTTTGGTCCGTACGACAGTACGTGTGTTCTGTGATAGAAGACAGGCATCTAGGAGTCGCAGACACCAGGCTTTGCTGTGTTTGTACCCTATGCATGGACAGAATGTTAGAGCTGATTAATACAGGCGATTAAAATAGTGTGCTTTGTACTAATGCAGATGTAATAACTGATGTCTTTGGTATACAATGCATGAATGGTTGGAAAAAAATACGAGAAATGCATCTTTTCAAGTTCACATGAAACAGAAAAAGCTATAACTCACATAATTTACAATAGATTTAAATAAACTGCATTTAGGATTATGAAGATTTACAGACATTTAATCAAGTGAATGATTTTAATTTGTAAAGACCCTTGTGTGTCCCTGAACTATGTTCCACTAACTTGAAGACATGCTACGGTAAACACATATATTTGGCTTCTTCATTCTGGCTATGTCTTATATAAAGATGAAACCAAAGAACAATAAATTAGCATCATAATTGTCTACAGTGAAAACTATCATATACAATATAAATAAACTATTCAAAAGCCAGCAATCTTCATGAAAAAAATTAAAAGATTAGGATTTTATACAGTTTCTACAAGTGATTGTGCAGCCGATAATCTCAAAAATTAAAGTCAAAATGAAATACCCCTATTGATTTTAGTGTCTCACGACATACAGTAATTAAGTACTGGTAAAATAATTACCAATTTAAAAGAAATAATAAGGAAATCACTGCTCTGCAATTTTATCACAGTTTTTTCCCCACAGGACCTAAAGAATGTAAACACTATGTTTTCGTTAATGTTAGAGATTAATACTTTATTTTAAACGTATGTTGATCCACACCTGCACAGTTACCTTTAAGGATAATGAAATAAGGCAAGACTTATAACTGTGGCACTACATGTTAATACTGATATCTTCATTTGGAAAGAGAGAATTGTTTGTTCTTCTCTAATATTTGTTCTGCAGCAGACTTTGGCCTACATAGACACAGCAGTATCACTCTTCTTTCTTTGCGTAAAAGACATGCATTACCTAACTTTAAAAAGTTTCATTAGATATTGGATGTTTGAGTTGAAATTTAGTTTCTTAATTACTGGTAGTTTTAAAGATCATTTCTTAATAAGCTCCATGGCATCATCAGCTCATATAATTCATTTGTCTCTTCTTGCATCCCTAAATGCGTATTTTTTTTTTAAAGTTTTTTAGTTTTTTCACATCAGTATTTGGTGTTGTAGAAAATATTTTTTTTTATGCGTGTCAAAGAAGCTATCGTTTGTGATGGCTAAAATATCTCCATTTCCTTTATTTGGCAATGGCTGTGAATACAGAGCAGAGCCACATTTTAGCCACCGCAGTAGTTAAGTATATAGTTGAACTGGCTAATTTGTTTTGGAATATTTATCTTAGCTATTTAATAGCTACCCCATAACAGTAGTAGAAGAGGGATACTGCCTGATAGAGCAACATGAACACGTGACAAAACAAACTTCAGAACGTAGTAAGGATGCCAAGCTAACTGGATCACAGACTTCGTGTTGGCGATTTGCAGGCCTGAGAGACCGACAGTCACAGGCAGCCTCCCAGGATCTGGTGGCGATACTACATAGCACGTGGCCTACGCCAGCTCTCTCTCACAGATTGTTGAATGGATGCCACATCATTTATCACAGAAGAAGTAAGTGTTGGGTCCTTGGAAGGATGACAGAAGATGCTATAGATGCAGTTTTGCATCTATTATAACTGTTTTAGAAGTCCTGCTGTAAAGTGAAGGAATTTAGTGCACTCAAATTCCCCACTATCTTAGCTCAATCACACGGATCAGTTTGGTGGTTTTTTTTTTTCCTCCTAAGTTTCTTCATATTGGCAATCAGCAGAGTTAAATATACAAGAATCATTCTGTCCTTTTCGTGTTGACATTGGTGACAGTATCCACTTGGTAAGTTGACTTCAATCCAGTATAAAGTCCTATATAGATTCCTTTGGGGATGTGTAGCATATGATTCACAGTTTGCAATACAAATACCCTGATACATCACTTATTTACTATTAGTATTTGATTATTATACCATTTTGCAAAGTCTTAAAACCACATTTTAATTAGTGTTGCTTGGAGCAGTTCAGAATATTTTTTTTTTTCCTTGAAAGCAGAAGCTCTAATGGGTATAATTTATGCTCTCTTTGCATGCAGCATTTCAATGAGAAGGTTATTACACGGCACATCCCCGTTCAGGTGTTTGTAGTAGAGGTATTCTTCGGCCTGCATACTGATGGCCCGGATTTCTGGTAGTCGCAGGAGAAGCTGCCCAAATTTGTCTGTTTGCTGTGGGTAATTACACATTGTGTAGTCCAGCAGAGCAGCATTCACTTGTTCCTGAACACCTTCCACAAGCTGGAAGTTCTCAAGATTTTTGACATCTGAATGATAGTAAAAAAAAAAACAAAACAATTCAGTTGCATTTTAATTCCTGTTTACGAAGGCAGTGTTTCACTAAATGGATGTATTTTTTTTCCTCCTGACAAAAGCATACTTTACAAGCTGCTGAATATTCAGTGAACCCTTTTGCCAACTTTCCTGGGAAAATGATCACAAAAGAGCTTTAGTGGAGTGTCTTGTTGAAATTCTGCATATACCTCAAATCAATTAGACACCAATGGAGTCTGAGCAAGGTCAGCTCTTTTCATAGCTTACAAAAAGAAAGGTTGAGGATTCCTAAAGTAGAAGACCATAATATATTGCTAGCAAATGAGTCCCAAGAGGAAGCCCTATCTTTAACCTAGTATGTTACACAATTCATATAATTCTGTATTAATTTTTCTGACCCAAGGTGAAATCTGTGTCCAGGGTATGATGTAGTTAATTCTAATAAAAAGTGACAGGGTTCTTGTTTCTGTTTGACATTTTCTAAATGATTCTGAAAGCCTTTGACTTGTCTAGCCTATGTTAATGAACCATCTGGTACACTCCAGTGACTGCCAAAATAATCTTCCCTACTAGAAACTCTCTAAAATATATATTTCACTGGCTAATGATCTTTATAAAATGAAATCATTGTCCTTTGGGTGGAATACCAGATAAGAATGGTGCCCTTTAACCTGAATATGGTTTCTGAAATCCAACACCGATTTTTTTTTTTTTTTTGGTATTGGACAACAGGGGCATTTACATCAGTAAGGCAGGTACAGTTTGTTCACTCTGCCTCTGTTTGATTACCTTCTGTTCCTATACCGCAAGTTCGAGCTCTGCAAATGCTGGTCAGAGATAAATGCCAGTATATTAACTCCTCATTATTTGCTTCCCTGTGTAAAAGTTACCCTGATGGTATCTTCTTTCGACGTGTCTGGAGAAAGCAGAAGTTATTCTAAAGCTTGCAAATTAGGGTGCTGCTATAGTGCAGAAAGAGTGAAGTGATCAAAGTGCTCTTGCTGGGAGAACTTGTTTTGGTTGGTGTTTGATCACTTACACCATCAGTAGAGTTCTGTCACACAGTTTCTTGTACTGCTAAAGCACGCCGTTACTGAGCATAACTATGCTGCTAATTCACTTTCAACAAATGCTCTTCTATGGGTGTTCTTGGAGCACAGGAGATGGGGAATTTGGCGGAATTTGGCAGATTTTGGTTCATTGTAAATGCCAGCCTTTGATGGGAGGGGAAATGAGTGTTTTCCTTTGCAAAACAGGAACACACGTTGGTCCCCCAATCCATCAGCAGCCTGGGAGGCTGTGTAAATTGGGTCTCACTGTACTTTTTCCTAGAACTACTTTCAATAGAGCAAATGTTAGTTCCTGCACATAACTGTGTGCTGGAATATGAAAGAAACGGTTGGGGGAGGCAAATATTTTCTTCAGGACAAGAGGATAGGAGGGATGCCAAGGACCTCAATGGCAGGCCAGGGCAGCGCATTGCCTCCAGGGCCTGAGTCCCCGGCTTTGAGCAGGAGCCTCTCTGGAGCGTGCTGGCTGTCGCCCGCGCTTCAGCTCTGCTCTGGCGTGAGCTGGGGTGTTTCCTGCTGCGGTCGTCACTGCCTGCCTCCTTCCTCTCCCAGTTTCACTGTGGAAATGAAGCAAGTGACTCCCGGATTTGTGCTGCTTGTTTGGGAACTCGGGACACGACCTCCATCTGAATTTTGCTAGCTGGCTTAAGGAACGCGTTAGCAATGCTTAAATTGTGACAGCTGTCCAATAAGAATTGTCTGAACTTTGCCTTAGCCAGAGTGAGGAGAACTGGAAACTTCAAAGGTGCTATGCCTGGTCCCTTAGCTATTCAAACTCAAAGTCTTTTTGTCAGTGTCTCTGGAGATCTTTGGATAATCATGTTTTCATGTATTACACTGAACGCTTTCTCACACAAAATATAACTGTTTATTATTTTACATACCTGCATAAAACTCCTGAGGTATTTTGTAGCTAGTGTAACCTGGTTTAAAAATTGGGTGTTCTAAGCATATTTTTATAAAGTTAAGAAAGGAACAGTATCACCTACCGTGTTTATTCTAAATAGGTCGCTTTCAGATGCAAAACACAATCAAGAATGAATTGTTAGAACATAAGAAATTCACACAGAAAACAGGGACCATGCTGGAGATTAAACTGTGTTAAACAGCAAGATAAAATGTATAATGATTTCAGAAGCAGTACTTCGAACTTCTTTTCCCTGTTAAGAATAACTTTAAACATCAGGAAGTTTTAGAAACTGTTAGCTGATTCAACCCCCTTTGAATTCAAAAGGCATCTTTCTCTTGCTCTCTGTTTTGAATCATACCGTGAGATTACATTGTGCTGACTTCTTGGAAAAACAGGTTCATGCTCATTTTTGTTCTCTGTCTAAGTGTTACTGCAGGTAATATATATTTATTGGCAGCATCACAAAATCAATTTTTGCAAAGATCAGGAAGAAACAAAATCTGAGAATTGCAACTTTTTTGTGTTTTCCTGCAGAAGTGGAGAATTCAGTATATGTTTCATAGAGATGCATTCTGTCCTCTGATCTGATGTATTGATCTCATACTGCAAGCCAAAAGGAGGCATCATGTTTTATCTACATTACGCCCGTGCACAGGATCGGTGGCTTCTGGCAGTGGGTGTCCCTGTGTGTTGTACAGGTGTCCCTGCGCGCTCGTCAGCTACGTGGCCTGCCTGAATTGCATGGAAGTTGCAGAACTACGGGGGAAGAAGGTCTGTGTGGTGGGTTTTTTTCTCATCTCAGTGGACAGTTCTTTAAATACTCCTGTGTGGCAACATAAGCACTGAAGTCAGATGTAAAAACAACTCCAGTTAACACTAACAGTAAACAAAAAGTAGTTCTCGGGCTTCTATACCACATCCAGCCTGAGGAAATACTTTTAATATATTTCCTCTGCACAAATTCTTGACATTTGTGGTGAGACTCAGTGCTTGTAAACAACATGTTATTAGTTAACCAGTGAAAATTTGTAGAATTTTCCTGACCGTTTCTATACTGAATCAGGTACTTGTAGTCTAAATGATTACAGTTTAGGGCATCACTACACAATTAATCTGTGTGTAGATCTCTCTATGACTGCAGTCATAATAGTGGGGATGTAGAGGCAACCTGATGACCAGGTATGTATTTTGGTGTGAGTCTTCATGAAGCAACCAAGATTTTTGGATATGATTTTTGGATACATTAACAATTAAGTGCTGCAGTGAAGCAAATGAAACAAACTGAAGAGAGAGAGAAAGTAAATCAAATGGTATGTGCTGGGAGCGCTGTGTAAAGCTCTATGGTCACTTCTCAAGCTCTTCTATGATATTTTGTAGATTGCTAAAAAAGAAGTTTGCCAAACACATAGTTGCAATGTAAATTACGTAGTTATTTTTGAGAGAGAATCACAAACTCTAGCTCTAATAAAGATGAATAACAACAAAGGAAAGCATGTGAATATTAAGCTATTTCCAGTAGCTCCAAGTTCTGCAGGTAGAACAAGAAATGCTACGTATTTTTTACTTCTGGTACTTAGCATTTAGCTGATAGTGATACAAATGTTATTAAATAGTAACTTTGGTTTGTAAGTAGATGGTTTTCCTGTGCTTTGTGTTTGGTTTTGTTCCTGGTATTTACTATATAACTCTGGCTAAAGGTACGTGATTTAGTATTCCAAGTATTTCCTTTTTGATAAAGATCCTTTGAATGCTAATGAGTTAACTTGGAGAAACATCAGGCAATGCTGGTGTAGCTCTGCTGAAGGCAGTGGTGTGAAATGAGTGTGAAATCTGCTGCTGATGGGTACCGCACAGCACTCTTCTACGCTTTCATGTAATTCTTCACTCCTGTCTGCTTTTTAGAATTGGAGTGTCTCCTATCAATCTTTACATCAGTTAGTAACAATTTAAAGTACACATGTTTAAGCTTAATGCAAGAAATCATTTTCCAAGGTTTAGACGCTTGTAAATTAAATGAGTAGGAGTAGGGCCCCCCCCTCCCACCCACACACCCTTTAAATCCTAGCAGCTAGAAAAAGTGTTTTGTGTTGCTACAGTAAGTATCAGTCTCTTATCTCTTCTACTTTATTCACTCAGGGACTAATTACCAACTTTTTACATGAAACAGCCTTACTGTGAGCTCACAGTGGGGCGCACATCTTTTTCTATCCTTATTGGAAAGTAAACCCTTAGGTCTTCTGGAATATATTATATGTTTTACAAGAAATAGCAATTGCTTTTCTGTCAAACAAAGAATTTTTGTTCTCTATAGCTTACTTTTGACGATTAAGACAAAAACAGTATTATAGCGTGTCAGGATCTGCTCTGCAGTCCCAGTAAAGATCTGCCAGTATTCCCAGAAATCCCCCCCATTTTGATTATTTTCTGTATCTGCTATAAAGCTGTGCATTAAGCTGAAACTGCATACAACATTCAGCCCGAGGAGAACACTTTTGCATATTTTCCCCAAAAATGGGTCTGGTCTTTAGAGGGGGAAAATATTTAGGTTTCAGAGAGATTTTCTCCCTCTCATATTCCAGACATGAAATACTGAAGATTTGGTGGTCTACTAATCTGTAGAGAGCTTCCCTTGGTCTGGGAATTTTGAAAAGAAAAATGAAAGAGAATGAGAGATTTAAATTTGAAAAATAGTAACTCCTTAGGAACAGCGTAAATATTGCCCAAAGAAAGATGGTTGAATTTGACTGCTCATGTCTTTTATCAGATGCTCTTTCTACATGAAGCGACGAAGAGATGTGGGCACAGACAGCTCGGCTGCCTCTCTGTATTTTGCACTGTTGCAAGTCCTGGTGCTGTGAGGACGAAATAAGGTTGTGTTTAGGCTTCTCCGTGGGGGGAAACTTCTCACTTTCACAAGTCTGGAAACAGTCTTGCAGATACCCCAGGCAATAGGACTCAATACCAGCCCAGGTATAAAGTCCCTTAAAGGCTTTATTGAAACCCAACTGGCCCCAAAGCTTAGCAGCTCTTTGGAATGGCTTTCAAATGTGTAGGTAAAATATGATGTCTTCCAACCTCTAGTGATGGTATTTTGGCCAGGATGGCCTTCAGGCTCACCCTCCAGGAGGTTTGTCTGTTCTTTCCAGCCAGCCCGCCCGCTTGGCCTAACAAGCAGCATTGCCTCTGCTTAGAAACACGCTGTTTTATCAGGGAAAGATACAACGAGGCTCCTCAGCCCAAAGTCGAGGTTCCTGTCAGGGGCTTTGCTGTGAGGCCAATTCCCATTTGACCTTGATGATGGGATATGTTAATTCTGGTGGAGGTTTTTCCACCAGAGTAGTTCAAAGAAGGGGGATTACCCAGGATGGAGGTGACGTTACCAAACCTTCCTCTCTTTAAACACAGCTTTTTCCTAATTTTTTTTGCCCGCTCTCTGCTAGCCCTGCAAACCCTGCGGGTTACAGGAATTAAAACACAGGTAGATTTTTGACATGTGATAAAAAATTTTTCAAGGGCAAGAGTAGTAATGGTTGATAAAGTGCCAATCTCTGAAAATTACCCACAATTCTCCTCCATTGAAACTAATGGCAACAGCAGTGGTTCCATATAACACATCTGTCATGAAGGCAGATGTATGCCCTTCCTATAGCTAAGCCGTCTTGACAGACAAAATGCTATAATGAAGGAAGATTTATGCTAAAGATAAGTTCCTTACTGCAAAATTCCTCTCAATTTTATTACAGAAGGGTTGTGCTGAATATTATTTACTTAGACGTCATGGGAAACAATTTTTGATAGGTGTATTTGTTAATCAGCGGTAAGGCACTCTATTTAGCACTTTCCAAACCTGGGAAAACCTTTACATTATAACGAGAAAAACCACTTCTCTTTTCTTAAGACTCCCTGGTCCAAACTGGATGTGTAGAAAACTTTTCCTGTCTTTAGAAGCACTTTTTTGGGCAGTGGTTAAGCTATTTATAACAGTGCAATGATCGATCTCTGACTGTTTATTAGGGTCATAAAGTAATTTTCATTTTCAGTTGAATATTACATCAGATAATGGGCACATTGTTTTGGAAATCTTGATTAAATTCTTCTATAGCAATGTAGTTCATTCACACCTAAGTATTGGGCAAAATGATATATATTTTTAAAGTGAGATTAAGATGCTGATGAGAGAACAAGCTGTAATTCTTAATCTGAATACTATTTTATAGTATATATAGAATACTATATATATATATATAAAATACTATATATATGTAGTATATATAGAATACTACATCTCCTCGGTATTCAATCTTGATGGATCTTTCGTTTGTTTCAGAACAACTCATACGCAACTAAAACATATTTTGCTGTTGTTTTAGAGTGGTAGACTTTCTACTGTTATTTAAAATATTCTATTCCAAAAAGACTGCAAAATGATAGATTCTTACTGACAATATCAGCTCCTGATATCTATTAACAACTGTGCTTATTGACTTCGGTGAAGAATTTTATAATTGCTTTTGCTGCTGTTAACTCTGCAGTGGAAAGGGAGACATGGGGAAGTAAGCTGGATCCCCCTCCTTGCGTCACTGTGAAATTATATTATTAAATTTCAGTTGTTTCCCAGTAAAGACAAAGGGCAAAGCCTAATTTGATTTCCTGAACGTTTATGACTGGTGTAATTACTGAGTCATCACTTGGGAGCATAAAACAGCTTGACTTTCAACAGCTCAGGCTGAATTTACTGACTCGAAAGTTAAACAAACAAACAAAATCTCCACCCGATTCTCGTCCTGGCACCCCAGGATCCAACATCCTTATTACTTTTCAATGAGGCATACATGATATGGTCGTCACTGAAACACAATAAAACAAGATCCTGCCAGGCCTCCTTTGGAGTAAGAGCTGCTCACAAGTCTGGTCCCAAAGTCCACAGCCAGCTGCACCCTTAAATACAAAGTCCAACCTTTCTCACTGTGACTCATGAGGGAAAAGCACGGCCAGGTGTGCTCCAGTCTTTGGGTTGTAAAATTCAGATGTGCTCCAGTCTTTGGGTTGAAGCTCTGCTGCTGCACCAAAAAAAAATAACTCTAGGTGATTTAAGCCCAAATTTATAGCCTGCCTTTTCTAGGCTGGTGGTGAGGGAAGCTGCCTGGGCTGATGTGGGTTCCTGATTCCTGTTTCCAGGTTTGTTTGTCTATTTGACCTAGTGACCGCTTGAGGTAAATGACAGCTCAATCCTAGAAAAAATGTCTCCATCTAGGTCTCTTTTCCAAGGAAAAATTATATAACCACTATCCCGTGGAGCCATGGTCATATCTGTATGCTAGCACGTGTTGATACACTGGGGCAGAAGTGATTAGTGAAGGTCCCACAGATAAACCGAGAAAGAGCATGAGTCAAAACTAATTTTTCCAAACCCCTCACCGAATTCCAGGTTCATATTATACTGGGCTAGAAATGTTTGTTTTATGAATATTCAGTTGGAATAAGAATGGATAAGAAAACTGGCATGTTAATTATCATGCTATCAGAAGGCATATACATATATATATATGTATATATGTTTAAATGCAGACAAATCTACAACCATAGCACTAGTTTATATCACACTTACAGTTACCAGGAAAAAAGGTATCACATTTGATAAAAGCAGAAACAAGGCTTCTGATAAGAGTTAAAAAAATTAGAAATAGTAAATTTATTGAACCAAATGGTTTCCCCAGTTAATTTCTGAAACATCATTTTAATCTTCAATAGCATATGAACAATACAGGATTGTTGGTGTTTTAAAGGAACTGGCTGTCAATGTCTACAATTTGTACGGTGTGAATAGTTTAAGATGTCATAAATATTTATGAAGTTCCTGGGAATGGTGATGGGGACATCATACAAAATCCTTGAAGTTATGAACTGAGGCAGAAAGGGTGCTGTATGCAACTTGCAATAATAGACAGTACAGTATAATGTAGAGAGGAGCAAGAAAGAATCTATTATTTATCTGAGAAGAAGCTGAATGTTTAGGAAAAAAGGAATGAAAATTTTAGAATGATCTGGTTTTATTTAGAAAATACTTGCTCTGCTTTTTCTTAGACATTTGCAACTTTTCTGAATGATTGGATTTATTGCACTCATGAGAAGCTTGCACATTATCTATCCTTTCCCTTTCTAGTCCTCTCCTACTACTCAAGTACTGTTTAAAATAGGGATAATAGAGCAGATTAATCTCAGACGTATTTCTACTGCCGCCGCTGGAACTACACCAAGGGGTGATATAGTCCTAAAAGAAGAAATATAAATATTTTCTGGAAAAATATCGAATATAAATTTCTACTGAGGTTAAAACACAGAAGTGCAGCTGCCACTGAAACCCTTTTGAGTAGCAGGCTGTATCCTTTTATAAAGCCCATCTGTCTCTGCAGAGTATAAAAAATGCATGATCATAAAAAGCAGTACTCCTTAGGGGAAAAATCTCTCTGTACTAATCTTGTAGTCACTTTACAAAACAGTTTTTAATCCCAAATTTGCATTTGATATTCAGTCAGGAACTTTTGTGGTTTTTGCAAAGTTTTCTTTTTCCATTAGAATAAGATATGAGGTACAGTTTGTTCAGGTGGCAAGTCCAGACTATGAATAAACCAACGTTATCATATGAAAGAGAATTAAACAGGCAGATCCAAGTGGGGATATATTAAGCCAAATTTAAGCTCCAGTAGTTGAATTTAGCCTGTACTAGATGTCTGGTTTGCCTCAGGATATATTCAGCTTTCCAGCTAATCGACTGAGGAAAACTGCCTCAGGTATGATAAAATTTACAAGAGAGCTCAGTCGAATAGCTCTTGTTATAAATACTAGCTTAAAGGCATTCTTCTGGTCTTTGGGATCAGGACTGTATTTGCATTTCATTATTATATTTCAAACTTTTTTGAACTTGGTTAAAAATATTGGACCAGCCAATTATATCATTATAGTGGTTTCCAGATTAGAGTAAAACTTCGTACCACTTTTTTACTACTTAGTGAATTTTGTTTGGCTTTATCCTTTTGTTTAGATCGAAAGTCCCACAGGAGCAAAAATTATTACAATATGTTCTCTTTAAAAGAAGGAAATGTAGTTAAGCAAAAGCGTTTTAATGATACGCTGATCTAAGAAGTACAAGACTCTACTATGACTTTCTGTCAACATAATTAACAAATAATTTAGAGTTTTAAGTCTTTTGCACTATTTTGAGACAAGGCTTAGTGTAAGACAACCAACCAATCATCTTTTTTTCAGACATATTGATTTCAAAAAACTATTTCTCTTCTTTTCCGAGACTTTTAAAGACATGATGTTACTAATTTTATGTGCCGATGTTTGCACCAACAGGTATTTTCCACTGAATTAGGTTGTATCAGTGGAAGCTGATTCTAGTTTAGAAAGAACATGAAAAAGATAATCACCTCTGCCTCTGTAAGATGTGGGAAGTGGAAATCAGCAAAAGAACTATTTTCTTATATACTTATATTGAAATAATATAAAGCAAAATGCATTCATTCAATTGCTCAGTGCTGAAAGCACTGCAGTAGAGCTACAGTAGAAAGTAATATGCAACTCTTATTAGGCAAACATTTTAATTTTACTGTTATTATTTATAAGAGCTAGACTCTACTTTGGGCATTTACAATTATTTACTGTGCAAACATAACTGCGAACAGCTCACAAAACCAATGACAGTACATTGAAGCCGTTGTCTCTTAAGATGCCCTTTCAATTCCCTATCAAATTAGTGTTGGCAAAAAATTTGCTGGCTTAGATGAAGAGCGCTGACGAGAGTGGTCCCATCATATCCGTGTGTCTATCAGTCATCAGATCATTACCACGCCTGACTGCGACCAGCCCATGCATTTGCTTAAATGCAGCACACCGTGTGCTGGTGCTCCTCACTGAGCGACAGCAGAGCCACTGGCCCTGAGACAGGGTCCTCGTGCTGGCCCCCCGGCCCCCCTGCCAGCCCAGGCCCCTTTGCCTCCTGCTAGGTGGAAAAGAACCCCACTTCATTCTCCTGTGCTCTCGGTCTAGCTTGCATGGACAGTAAACACAACTAAGGTAAGTAATTTTCTGCTGTGGAATTTCAAAGCGTATTGTTCCTGACGCTGCCTATTCATCTGAGCGGAAGTAGCAAATTTCGTTTTTTGCTGTGACACGTGTCCGTGCTTAGCTGTGGAAGTGTCTTAGCAAACAGGAGTGACAGAAGCCTTAATGGGCACTCTGCATGTGTCACTGCTGGCACACAGGAAACACTGGATGCATATCAGCTTTGGACTCTTTTCCCAAAGACTCTGGTGGGTTCTTCATCTGCACTGCTTATACTTTTAAACATAAAAATATGACAGCTAAAGAAAAGTTCACCTGAAAGTCCCTCTGGGAACATGGTTACTCATCATTTAAACTGATAGGGTAGACAAGGGTGGGATAGAGGAAATACTCTTACACCTACATTTCAAATATGAGGCTCAGCTATCTGCGATTTCTTGAGAAGAAAGGACTGGATTTTAATATTTTAATATTCCAATTTCTTATTAAGGAATAGCAGAAATAAGTCAGGTAAACTCCACTTGTGCTCACTGCTCAGCTCAGACTCGAATGTTTGGTCAGATATAGATGAGAAATTTCCATGGACAACATAGTCACAGGTTTAACATGGGGAGCACAAAGTCTCCCACTATTCTCTGGCTGGAACTCCCCCTAACCTGGTGCCAAAAAATTCATGTTCTCAGCAGAAGGGCAGAGGTACTTTTTGGCCCCTAATGCCACATGTCAGGTGAAGGAAGCGAGCGCACCTCTGGCACTGTGCAGTGTCTGCTGTGATGGTCTACAGAGGAGGTCAGGAACATGAGGGAGCTTGGCCTCCTGCAAACTGAGGTTTGCCCTTTTCCTGCCCTGGCCAGGCTCACCCACCAGTGACACACATGCCCTCAGGATCCCGGTGATGCTCTGCCAAGTCCCTTGATGCTTTATTGAATTAGACTCTGGATTTCGCCTTTATTGGTTAGGATCTAGAAGGATTTTTAATTCTAGATCCACCTCCACCTAAATCAACACTCATTGGATTAAGGTCAGTTCTAGATAGATCTCACTGTACTCTTCAAAGCAGGGGTATTTACAGGCAGGCCTGTGGATTGCTGTTTGGAATGAAATTACTGTTCTGGTTTTCATTTTAAGGGAAAAGTTATATGAGTTAGTAATACGAAAATTGTAAAAGCAATTTGGATTTCTTTAAAGGTTAATTTTCCTGAAAGTTATGCACAGGCCAAGAAGCAGTGCTTTCCTATAACCGTGCGGCCGCAGCAGACAGCGGGATATGCATTTGGCAGGACATGACTCGTGTAAGTACACATGTGCATTCTCCTGCTTTAGTTTCATGGGAACGCACAGGCTTTCAAATAGAAGGTATTCTGCAACAAACAGTGCATTTATAGCTGTAAATCACCATAGTCTCAAAATGCCAAAGTAAGTACTAATTCCTGCGGCAGAACTGCCCGCCCGCCCTGCAGGGACCCTTACCCAACTGCTGCAGAAACGGCCCGAAAAGCCAAATGCCCCGGGCACGTCCAAGGTGACACACTCACATGTTTGCTGTTGTTCTTGCCATTCTTCGTTTATATTCGCTAATTGGAAGTTAACGTGTTCCCAGAGACAAATAAATATATTCAAAATTTACACTATTTTTTCCAAACTGTGGGTTGAAAAGCAACTCAGTCCTTTTCCTAGTGCACAGTCCGAGGAGCACTTTTGAGCCCGCAGTGACACTGTGGTACCTCTTTTGTCTCTGTGTTTAACACAGGGATTATTGGTCTGTTCACCTTAATCAAAGTCAGCTTACTTCACTTAGTAAGATATAAACTATTTCCACAAAGATTAACACAATTCTTACCACTTCCGCCCAACCAAACCTAATGAGCTTACAGTTAAGCAGAGCCCAGCAATACTTTATTTTGATATTAATTTCCTGTGTCAGCTTCAGGTTAAAAAAAATACACAGATCCCAGCACAAAAAAAAACAAATCAAGCCTGACACCTGGAAAAAAAAATCACATACTGGAAAGACTTGACATAGAATCCAGTGGTGTCAAAAATCCTAGATATTTGATGTTTCAAATTCAGACATTCTTCATTTAGACCAAAATAACAGACATTTATAGTGCACCTTACTGCTGGTGACTATTTAACAGCGAGGTGCTCTCGCAGCATGGTACTCTTTATGTGCACAGTAATGAAAGTTCGCTATTGATTTTTCTGTAGCTGCTTGTAACTATTATAGTTGATACATCAATAGAAAAGGAAAGCACAATGTTTCACAGGAGGCAGAAAATCAGAGAATACACGATGCTGTGACAGTAAATCATGGCATAATCTCAAGAATTGATAGATGGTTACTGCTAACTTGAAACCCATGGCTTTCTCTGAAAAGACTAGCCTATAATCGCCCAATATGTTCTAACAGACTGACTGCCTGTAATAGTGGTAAAGGACACAACACAATGTTTCATCTTCAAAATAATGGTTTCCACGAGCCAGGTTGTTTTGTGGTGGAACTTGTTTTGTGTGTTACTGCAGAAGGAGAGAGAGAAGAGTGGTTTGAATGCCATTTAGACTAATACTTAAAGGTTGTAGGAAAAAGATTATTTTTTTTTTTTTCAGAAAAGAGCACAGAAGGTTTTTGTTTAAAAAAAAAAAAGAGGAAGAGAAGTTGTCATTAATTTTTAACTTGCAAAAGTCTGCAGTCAGTTGAAAAGGAAACACAAAAGAGCTGATTATTCTTGAGATCAAAATATTGGAGCTGTTTTGTCAAGAAAGGCAAATGCAGAGAAAATACCTTTACCGTGGCTGTTTCCAGTTCCACAGCATCCTGAAAGGGAGCCAAAGGCACGTAAGTAATTGAAAGCTCTTTTAAGTGTGTGCTTCTTTCTGCCGTGTTTTTGAGGGGCACAACGATCTCTGAATTTTACAGTACGCCTAGTGAATTTTTAGCAGGAATGTTCTTAATTGCTTTGTTCCCTTTTTACTCCCTGGCTCATCTCTGGTAGTTTTATCTGTGCTTTTAATTAATTGTGAGGGTCTTTTTTCCCTGTCTCAAAAACGAAAGGGAAGAAGAAACACAGGTAAGAGCTGGCCAGCTGGAACACTGTCTGCAGTTTAGATGACACTGCTCCCGCAATAAACTCCTAGCAATGTTCTTCTCTGACAGAATCTTTTCAGTGTGCAATGGTGCTTTCCAGCACTTCTTTAGGGGATGTGGGTCTGGTACCTGCCCTTTTCAACCTTACTGGTGACTCCATTCTCTAAAGCCAAATGCCTCCTACAAGAGATGGACTTAGGCAAGAGGAGAGGACTTTCTCAAGACACCACCCATCCAGCCTGTCTCAGACTGGGCTTGAAGAACAGTCTGTATCATTTATTCTGCTTACGCTATGGGTTTTCCCCCAGTGAAAGACTGGATAGCATCGTCTATCTTGTCCTGAGCAGTTCACCGATCTCTATTACAATTTTTGATGCTGGGAGACAGATGCTATTGTAGTGTCATTCCCCATTCTGATGTTGAAATCTTTCTCTTCTCTTTTTTGAGGTGAGACATTCCTTCACCTGGCAAGCAGAGGTGTTGTGCAGCATGTTTATAATACACATCAAACCCTCTCAGTACTGGAGATGCTGTTAAATGTAGGCTTTTCCTTATTAATCTTTGAACAATGTTATAAAGAAGAACTCTTACAATATCCTTAGGAGGATGGCCATGTGCAGATTAAACTTTTGCAAGCCAGATGGACTGCTTTGGGGCTTACTCTTTCAGTTTGCCCCATGCTCAATGGCTCTGTACAGGACCAGAACAATACAGGGAACCCCTGTTCTGAGAGGTTCACCCAATCTCAGCAGCAGCTTTGCCAGAGCCTAAGGAGCTGCAATTTTCACCCCCCTCCCCTTTCCTGCCAGCAGAAGTCATTGGGACACATTCCAAGCCACAAGCTTGGGAAAGAGTGTTTCTGCACAGCCCCCTTCTGCCTCCCAATTCATGATCACAGCTGTGTTCAAGGCTGGGCCATAAAGTTTGTTTCTGAATTTTCCTTCATTGTTTCTTTCCTGTTTGCTTCTATTTCCTCCCTCTCCTTCTCCACCTCTGGCTTGGCTTTGATCACAGTCCCATGGTTTCTCTTTCCTTCCTGACCTTTTCCCCCTGTTTTCTTGACTACTTTCCTATCTCAAGCCCTCCAATCTCTCTCTGTTCCTCTGATCCACATCACTGCTGTCCCTTGTTTTCTTCAAACGCTCCTGGCTCCTGCTCTGCCCAGCTATCCTCTTCTCCGCCAATCACTCTTGCAGATCCTTTCTTTCCCCCTGGCCTCCTGTTGGATTCTCTTGCTACTTCTTTCCATTGTTTCTTTACAGTATTTCACTTGTCTATTTTAACTCCCTCAGAGACAGCCATTGCTTTCGTTTCTCTTCCAGTGTCCAATCTTGCACAAGCAGCAAGGGGATAAGAGAAAGAGGGGAATTTGGCATAGTCTACAGTGTGTCTCCAATAAATGGCCGACAGTCACCCATATATAAACTTTCATGTAGGAGCCTCTGCAATGTGTGTTTTTAACTAGAAATAAATGAAAAGCAGGTTTTAGTCTATACATTCTGGTATAAAAAGTATTTAATAAGTTGTCTGAAAATTGAATTTAGCCATTATATTCCTTTAGCATGTTCCTCATTCAGTTCAAATTAAAACTATAGGGCGGTGTTACTGGCTCCAAGATTAAGGATATTCATTAATTTATCTACAGCTTAATATATACCCATTTATTCCCATGTTATTCTGGAAAAATTGGCTAACAAAAGCAGCCACTCATGTTAAATACTTCTGCCAATTACAGCTAAAAAAATTGTATATAATCCGTACTTCCTCTGTTACATATATAATACATTCAAACTTGCACCTTAAGCATCTAGGCGGTATATTAAAAATGGGACAAAAATTGTTGAAGTATTCCAAAAGTAGAGACACATGTAAATGTGTGTTTTGTGCAAGTAATTTTTCCCCTTACAAGAGTAGTTTAAAAGCCATACTTACTAGTATTCTATAAACATATTAGAGAGGGAAAAAGTGCAGAGCACACTGATTGGGTTATTCTGAAATCCCCACTGTCTCCACACAAAGGCAGCAATACAGAATACAAATATTGCTTGATACCCATGTTTCTAATTACTTGCGAGATTTGTATCTAACAAATATATGACCTAATTTTCTCTCAAGCATCTAATCCTATTGTTATTTCAAAACCTTCTAAAATATGCATTTTTTAAAAAAAAACAACCCCAACATGAAAAGAAAAAGTACTTGCTGAAGACGGTTAATCTTTTTTTCCATGGCTTGCAGCTGTGAGACAAGCAGACAACGTAAACCAGTAATGATCAGACTGGATCAAATTCATGCCTCAAATAATGCCATTGTACTCAACAGTTACACAAGAGATGAATTTGCAACATTCATTGCATTTTATGAAATAAAATCAGGACAAATCAACAGTGGTTATTAAATTTCCTCTGTAAGTTAGTGTAGTTTATTCAAAAAACTCAATCAGCCATGAAACAGAAGGCTATCTCTGGAATTCCTGCAAGTAGTTTATAAATCATGACTCCTACACCCAGGGCTGAGATGAATGACTAAAGATTTTTTTATTAAAAACACTGGTTTAATTCTTAACTATACCTTGTAACCTCAGCATTTGAATTTTATTCCTTTTATAGTACGTGGTTTGGTTTTTTTTTTTTTTCACAAAAATAATCGATCGGAGATGTCATTAAGATAGACACCTGTAAGACAAGTGCTGTCCTAGTTTCTTTCATGCTGCCTGCACCATGTGAGGAACCTGCATAGGAAGCTGGACTAAAACCTGTCAGCCCACTGAAAAAGCGTTCTCAGGAGCAAAGCGTTGTTTATCAGAGTCGTCACTCCATACCTCATCATTTAGCATCTCTAAGAAGTTTAAGGACTGATTTTTAATTGTTTGTCTTTGCTACTGGTTTTGACAGATAAAGTGAAGGCAATATGTCTTTGCTTTTCTTTCTCTATAAAGAAATCAGAAAAAGCAGAAAAAGAAAAGAACAGGGCAAAAGAAAATCCACTTTGCCCTGCATGCGCTAAAATGTTAAAATTCACTTCTCTCAAAAGAAGAATTTTCAAATTGCAAAGTTTTAGACACTAATATGAAAATACAGCAAGGAACTACTTTATGTTGAGTAATTCATAAAGGAAAGGATAAAATTTTCTCAAAATCTGTTCAAGATATTTTAAATTGGATTCCCTTTAACAGTGGTCTTTGTAACGGTATCTGTAGATATTTCAAACAGCGTTGTTTCAATTTGATTGTACCTTACATAATAACTTTGATATTCTGGATTTCACCACTATTTACAAAGAAAGGTAACTATTGTTTTCATTTACCAGATAGGGTACTTGAGATATCATTTAAGAGACTTCAAAGCTCCATAGTCAGTAACAGGGTCAGAAGGAGAATTAGAGACAAGGGTTGATTTCTCTGTTGGGCAATGCTAGCTCCATGAAAGGAGAACATCCCTCATGAGATGATTCTGAAATGAGATTTTGTCCATATTCATTTGCTTCACTTTCCCAGAGGATTAAAGCAGAGAAGCAGAATAGCTCTTCTAGTGGCGGAGTGGAGTAGCCTGGCTGCCTTGCTTGAGACCCAGAGAAAAGTTAAATGTTCCAGGAACAGCCTGGCTATTTAGCTGTTCTCCCAGCCCTCATCAGTTCTAATACGAGATTTATCCCTAGTTTCCAAGGCAGTGTGGGACGTGCATCAGTGAGGGACTATGTAAGGTTGCTGACAACTGCTCACATTAGAAGTTATGAAATTTGAAATGCAGAAAATTTTGTAAAAGCTGCTAAATTAGGAGACTCATAAATTCAAACTTCTTGCCTATGAAATTTACTTTCACTGATTTAGGGACAAGAAAGGACTCATATAATCATCATCACTACCTCCTTCAGCCTTCTGCTCAATGCAAGCCATAGATCTCCATCCAGCAGTTGGACATCAAGTCTGTAACTTTTGATTGAGCTGTATCATAATAATTTAGAGAAGCGGTCATCTTGATTTCAGATTTCAAGAAACAGAGCCTCCATTATACCCAGAGATGAGGTCTTCCAAAAGACAGTGATCTTCACCTTTAAATTTATCTAATATAATTAATCCCAAACTAATATTACATAGCTAATCCTGCAAACGTGTTCTCATTGACTTCCATGGGATGTGCACAGGAGCCATTGTTTACTGGATTAAACTTTAACAAATACCTTGTTGCCTCATCATATTACATCTCAATTACCACAGCATTTCTTCCTTTGGCCTTGGCAAATAGTGCTGCCAACATACTCTTCCGAGCTCACTGCTTCCCTATCTTTTTGCCTGTTTCCTTTTCCCTGCTACATCAGACATAAATTGTGTTCACTTTCAAGGTCTTGTAGCTGTTCTTTCCTTACCTGTCATCAGTCATTCAGTGCCATGAGGCCACCTCCTGCCTCTGACTTGCCTGCAGTGCCGTCTCCATTTCCCACTCACCACCTTTCCAGACCAAGTACTTTTCTGCTCTCTCCACTCTGACTCTCATGCTTAACATGCCAGATCTCTTTATCCACCTTCTTCTTATTCCCTCTCAGAACTTTTTGCTGTGACGTGTGAGATAAGGCTGGGCTGTAGGTGTGCCAGAATTGTGCCTGTCATCCTTGCATTGTCTCCCAGTCAACACCTGTTCATCACCACACATGTAGACTGTATACTTTAAACATTCTAAAATATCGCATGCCACTTAGGATTCCTAATCATAAAATTAGGAAATGTTACTGTTAATAAGTTTGTCACAGTGAAAGTATCATCCTAGCTAGATGTCTCATTCTACCTTCTCTGGTTTCATTCCTGGCCTATCTGCAAATGAGACATTAATTTCAAAAAGTCTCTTTGAAATACTGTTAGTACAGTAAAAAATAATGAAGAATCAAAGCAGGCAAATATTTTGTCAGAAATTAGTATGTGGAAAAATGTACTTAAATAAATCTTGTTTTTATCTATTAGTCAGCTGTCAGCCAATAATAAATTATATCCAGTCCCCCCCTTGTTATAAATACATATTGATTAGTTTTAAACTCTGAACTTCAGAATGAGTTATATCTGGTCATTGCTAAACTGCTCTCTTCAGTAAGAAAAAAAATCCCCAACACCTATTATACTGCATTTAATTAAGACAAGCATCAGCTTTATGTACCATTATTTGCTTCTGCCAAGTCTCTATGGTATAAATATTGAGCAGTCACATCTCCTGAATACTAATCGATCCTCCCTGAATTCCAAATGATTACATAAAATTTAGGAAATGTTTCTTTGCCAGTATTATTCTCCAGTGCTTACTGTAGTTAGACGTTAGGGTTGAGATATGACCCTGCATTTGACAAGTGTGCAGTTAGTATTTTTCTAAATTCGAATGTAATGTGGGGAAGCCTGAAAGCCCTGTCTGAATGCTAATCGTACAGAACCCCTCGACTGCTCGCTTACTGGTGTTCACCAGGTGCAATCTTAGAAGTACACTTGGGTAACAGAGTGGATGAATATAAGAAAACTGCCAATGGATTTCATAAAAGCACCTCATAATAACAGCCCAGTTATAAATGTGTATTATAAATAACATACATATAAAAAAACAGGTGTGAAAGTAGTTGTATATTTACAAACTACCAAAAGTACAAATGGCTAGAGTGACCATTTTGAAAGTGACTGCATTAAACCCTAAGTACGGTTTGTCACTGCGAGTAAGAAGTGAAGACATTTGTGATGACAAGTCAGTCCCTGGATAAGTGCTCCATCACCGGCTTACATTGGCTTCCCAAGGAAGACTGTCATGAGACCCTTCTTGTTTCAAATTCGCAGCACCTATTTCAGATCCTGAGGCTGACAGTGCTACGTGAAGACGAAGCAGTGTTTTCTGTGAGCTTCTCGGTATGCTGCCAAAGAATTACCAGGCCCATTTTACAGGAAGGAGAACAGAGTCCCTGAAAACTACAAATGGCTCACATCTACCTGATGAGAGCATGAGAATGGCCGTGCTGGCACGCTGGATCATCTAGACTCATTTTTGACAGTGACCAGGAGCAGATGCCCTAGGGAACAGAGTAAGAAGAAGAAAAGCATGGAGGGATACCACCTGGGAGCAGTCGCTCAGGCTCCAGCAGCTGGAGGGTAGCAACAGCCAGAAGTGGTGATCTTTGAATTTCATGGCTTTGAATGGATTTTCCTTCCATTAATTTATCCAGGTGACTTTGGTAACCACAAAAACTTTCAGTACCCTCTACATCTTGGAGTAAGGAGTGCCAGAGCTGGATAATATGCTAAGTTGAAGAAAGAACTCTTGCATTTTGAGCCAGTCACCTCCTAGTTTCATTAGTTTCATTCTGATATTAAAATATCAGAATGATGGGGGGAAGAAGATTTTTGGCTAATTCTTCTTAAGTTCCCAGGTCTTGTGGACTGTGCTTTGAAGAACTAGTGCGGTCTTTTTCAACAGAGAATGTAAAAGGCAGATGCATGTTTGTTGAAAGTATAATGTGGTTATTAGGAAGGCTGCAATAAATACCTACATGCCAAAATTTGCTAGGTTAGGCCTTTATGTCTGTTTTACACTTAGGTGTCTGTAATACTGCATAAATTGGTTCTTGTCTAATTTTCCAGTTTTGTTACCTGTTTTTCTTTTGGTCTGATAAAACCTCTTGCTTCACTAATTCTTTCATTCCATTCTCCTATTCTTTTTGATTGTGTGCCCTTAAGCACATAATCATAAATACTACCAAAATTTAATTGATATTCCTTGCTATATTACTTCCAGTTGATGCTTATACACTCATTTTCCTATCTGCGTACATGGTACCCCAAATTAAACCCTCAGCAAAAACCGTGGAAGTGAAAATATGTACAGCCCCATGTTTCATCATTGTTTGCTCCTGCATTTTTTCTTATCTTCTGTGTGTATTTAGATTGCAAGCTCACTGAGGCAGAGATTCTGGCTAGCCTGTAAATTTAATAGACCAATGATGTTACATAAAGTATAATAAAAAGTGCAACAGCTAATTTGAAATGTGGGGTTTTTTTTCAGCTCCAGAATGTTGCATAACTGCATTGATGTGAGTTACTGGAACCAGGTGAAACCGAGCACAGGCAGGTTTTGTGCTGCTTCCCCTTGGGTGCGTGTTTGCAGGAAACGCCTTCTACTCCTGTGAGTGGCCAGGGTAGAGTCTGCCTCGAAAATGCTTCCTTTCAGCCTGTTTGATCTGCATGAAGATCTTAACAGGCAAGTTTCTCTTCCAAAAGTGAAAATGCTGGAGCCCAGTACCTCCTCCCATCTCAGCTCTGACATTTTAGGGAGGCTAAAAGCAAGGAAAGATTAATTTGCTAATACCTTCTTATTTAACAGAAATGGGAATCCAATGTTGTAGATCCAGACGGATCCCTTAACCCTTAAGCAAGTCGTGGTTTGTTTGAAAATGGAGTTCTTTTTTTTTGGTCGTTTGTTTTTTTTTCTTTTTTTTGTTTAAGCAAGAGCCCATTGTTTGTCATCCACAGCGATTAAATGTTTACCATTTCCACAGGACCCTCTTGTCTCATGTTAAGTGAGATGTGAGATCAATAGTGGCTCTGCAATTATTTGTCCATTGATAAAGCCTTCATTTCTTAAATGAAGTACATTTATCTGTGTCCTGACAATGATAAGGCAGCAGTACCAGTCAGCTGCTGCCTAGCCTAGCATTTAGCTCCACAGGCAGACGAGTGCCTGGACATGGGTCAAATGATGTCTAACTTTCTTCCTATTGGCATTTCACTTTACAAACTGCTCTGATGGGAGGTTTGACAAATCATCCTTGCTGAGCTCAGATAATAAAAACTAGCAGGACAAATAGGAAGTTTTGGTAAAGAGAAAACAATGGCTGATTTGAGGTTAAGTGACCACTCTGTAAAGCTACCAGATGGTAAAATGAAGACATCTTCAGAAGATGATAGAAAAAACAAGATGATAGAAAGTATCCCATCCAAGGCATTCACTTGGTTCTTCAAACATCATTTAAATTTAGTCATTTAGCAAATTCAATTGCTGAAAAATTGATCTGAACTTTATTCTGTGATAGGAAGCAAATCAAAGAAACGGTGAGACAAATTTTGGCTCCAGTAAAAACAATGTGAAATTCTCCTTGGCTTTAGTGAGACCAAAATTTCATATGCCAATCTATTTCAGCCCCAGAATTAGAGAATTCAATAGCACATGTGGGGTGGGTTTTTTTTGTGGTTTTCTTTTTTGATTGTTTGTTTAATTCCTAATTCTGATTTATGACAAAGAAAGAAGGGAGTTTCCAAACTAATGTCAAATCTGGTAATGAAAATTCAAAGAAGCTGATAAACCGACACATTTATTTTTTCTTTGTAGCGTATCTTGATTCAACCTGGCAATTATTAAAGACAAAGAAACCAATTGTATTTATTTTTAGACCTACTTTTTGATAAAGTGTACAGTGGGCTATACTGGTTATATGCTATTGAAAAATTGGATGTATTATTACTCTGGGATTAGGGTAAAGAAAATTGCATTATCCTCAATTTGGCTAGCTTTGGGAAAACAGGTATGTTTATTCTCATTTAGTGGTAAATTTGATAAACAGTTATGCAACTATGTGATCAGCATCTTTCTCAGATGTGCTTTTTCCATGTTTTGGACGTGAGTTCATAAAGATTAAACCTGCAGAAGTAGTGTTAAAAGGAGGTTTAACGCTCAGGTCTGTCAAAGATTTCTTTCTTCTTTCCCAGTTTTGCAACATGTGCCTGGTCACTAGCTTCCTGTCAATTGTGTGGTTACAATTGCTGAATTGTCATGGCTTTGTCTTGGTTCTTTTTGCTTGAAAGAAACCTGTCAAATGCAACTAAGTAGTCAAGAAACTCCAAGTTTGCATATCTCTTGAGCTACTGACTTTTTTAACTGCATATCTTCAGATCATGGAGAAAAATATTGACTGATGCACCTGAGTTAAATCATGGCTTGGTGTGTTGATTACCTTCACTCTTTTTGTTGGGATTAAGGGGAGAATACTTCTATAAGTGAAAATACAGAATGATGCCCCCACAAAACAGGCATGTTTTGGGGGTTGCAAATATGATGTAAACCTCAGTGAAAGAAAGGTTGGTAAGGATAATTGCTATCAGAACTGGTGTCCAGATTTACTTCAAAGCAAGGTAATAGCCAAGATAATTGAAATGGAGATTGATAACAGAAATCGCTATTTCTAGGCCACCTAAACAAAAGGCTTCTTTCAAATAAATCATGCTGGTAGATAGATTGCTCCTTTGCAATAAAATGCTTTGGCTTCAGAAGTCCAGCTCATCTTCAAATAAAACATTCAGTCAGCATCTAGTGCATCATTTGCAGCAAAGACAGATGTTGGCACAGAATTCAAACATGTTTGTCAGAGATCAAGTAGGGGAAGAAGTGACTAGAAGATGGCTTAGCTGCTATACCAGGCTACACAACCAAAACTGTGAAGGGTGATTTTGATCACAAGACCTGTTTCTATTTGCTTTACTGTGTTCACAGTTGTCACTTAGACTGGTTGATTTGTGTAATGATGTTCTGGTGTGCAGTAATAGAGGAAAGCGCATACATTTGTTTATGTGTGGAGGAGGTATGCAGCAAGGGCATTGCCACAGAAGACTGACTCAGGGAAAGATTAAGATTCTTTAAGGGAACTCTGATGGACAACGTGGTAGATCTGTAGATCATGTAAGTGGATCAGAGTAATGTGATGGAATGTAAGTTTAGTCCAAGCTTTCTATGTATTGACAGAGTAATTGACTGACCACTGATGGTGCAGGGAAGCTGTGAAGGATGGGGTCTCTGCTGGTGGTTTAACGTCCTTATGAGTCAAGGTTCTTGTTAATCTAAAATACAGCTGAGTCTGAACCATGCACAAGATGGTAGTCTCCAGTGTGATCGTGATGGTTGTAAGGACTGATTTGTTCTCTGTCTTTTTAATCTGTGGGAGCACAAGACCTGAAGGACTGATTCAGCTGAACTGGTTATCTGCTGAGAACAATAGTCCAGGTATGATGGACTTGCTCCTCTCCAGAGATTGGCAGTGATTGGACTGAAGGATGGCATGAGGAACCACTGAGGGTAGAAAGACAGACAATCGCTGAAATGTGAAGAACCGTGGAGAAGAAAGAGACTTTTATGTACAGAGAGGTAAGGACTACCTAGCTGTAAAGACACTTTTTATAACTGATGGAGGGAATTTAAAAGTTACCTAACTCTACATATATATTCATACCATATAGAACTAAACTAGAGAGATGTTGCACTGAAGAAACTAATTACCGAACTAGGCTGGCATATTGAATAACAGCTGAGTCAGTCTATCATTATGTACACGGCAGCGTTGGTCAGATGGGCACAGACAGACGAGACGGCCCATTGGAGAAAGGGACTGAGTTCTTGTGCCTGGGTGTATCACTCACTGGAGTGGGTATATGCCGTTTGACCACTGGAAGAGTTATGCACTCCTAGCCGCAGAGGCTACGATAAATATGCATCTGTCAAAACTTCAACAGCATCTTCTTTAATGCTACCATCAATCAAAAGCATTTTCCTGTATAAACCCTTTGGAATCTTTGATGAGAAGATAACGAGCAATTACCTTTCTCATTTAAAATCTAGCAAGCAATACTGATATGATTTAATTGTGTTTTGAGAAATTATTGTAAGTGCTTTGGGTTTTGAACATTATTTTACTGTTAGTTTATTAAGATAATCACTTCTGAAATGTTAGGAAAAAAGGCAGAGACAAAGTTCTTTGCCCTGAAGGAGATTGCCATCATGTGAAGAGACAGACAATACAGTACAGCCATGAATAACAAACAGCTTTACAAGACAGCATCATATCTGTGTGGTTATAAAAAGCAAACAGCTTCTTCTCAATAAATTAATTCTGTGGATTATTGACTTTGTGTTGCCTTTGAGAGGCTTTATATTAGACATATATTTTTCACCCAAGCACTATGCTAAAGAATAATAGCATAAGGTTTTATTGCTTTGGTTAACACTGTGGTGTGTATGAACATCCTTAGAAATGTAAAAAGGCTGGTATGTCTTGAACCACTTTTTATTCCATTAAACATTACAGGACCAGGCTTTCAACAAGAGCCAGCTGAGGTTTCTGAAATATTTTTTTGATTAAGGGCTATATTTTCGGCTTTAAGACCAGCTTTCTGTTGAGATGCCTAAGAGATGTAGATATGTGTCAAATGCACCTAGGTACTTAAGTACAATGATTGCTCCTGGTTATTTATGTAGACTTTGATGCTTACCTAGTTTTGACAGCCCTGCTGAATACCTACCAGTGTTGTTAGGCACTTCAGTGTCTTCAAAAACATGATTCACTTTTAGGATGTGGAGTGTCTTACTAACTTCAGCCAGATTATTCATTCATACTTTTGGATACAACTTATGTACTTAGCTGGAAAAGGTATTTATGTTTTTCATTTTACAGAATCACAGAATGGTAGGGTTGGAAGGGACCTCTGGAGATCATCTAGTCCAACCCCCTGCCAGAGCAGGGTCACCTAGAGCAGGTTGCACAGGAACGCGTCCAGGCGGGTTTGGAATGTCTCCAGAGACGGAGACTCCACCACCTCTCTGGGCAGCCTGTGCCAGTGCTCTGCCACCCTCAAGGTAAAGAAGTTCCTCCTCATGTTGAGATGGAATTTCCTGTGTTCAAGTTTGTGCACATTACCCCTTGTCCTGAGTTTCAGTTTTGTCATAATTCTCATTAAATATTTGCCCCAGTCCTGTGAGTCAAGTGGTAACATCTTTCCATTTTACTCTTTGCAGAATGACATCTAGCTTTGACTATTAGCAAATTGAATTATGCAGTATGCTAAGTAATGAACTAATCGTTTTCAAAGGTGTTGAACCTTCTTTGGCTACATCACTTTTATATGCAAGTGATGCGAGTACAAGGCTCCTATTAGCAGCAGAATTAGCTCTTTTTACAGTAGCATAAATGACAGAAAAACTGGATAACTTGGCTCAGTACAAGCTTGCAAGGTATTTCTGCCCATCTGCTTCAGAAGTTGAGCACGCTACCTGGCGGAATTAGAAGTGCTAAAGATGTAAGAATGATTCCTAAATCAGTGCAAAGTACTTGAAGAGCTGATGAAAGTGATCAAACACAAAGGCCACCTAAATGTGAGAATTTTCCAAATGCACTTTGCTTATTCAACTAATTTAAAATATCATTGAACTGACACGAATTCTCTAAATATTTAATCAGAGGAAAGCTACAGGCTCTTTAGACGTTTCTGTGCCACTGTCTAATGACTGGAAAACCTACTTATTAGGAATTAGGAAATCTGAATTCTTTTTATTCATTAGATTAATTCATAAAACATAATTTCTGCAACAGATGGCTTGCTTTCCCTTCTCTGAATCTAAGACATGGAAAGCAATGAAGCCCTGAATAGAAAATGTTAATAGTTACCAGGTAAATACATCATCTCTTCCTAGGATTCAGAATATACAAACTTCGTAACACTTGATTCTGTTAGCATCATGCTAATTTTTAAAACAATTCTTTTTTTTTTCCTACAGATGCTGTGTCTTATACCTCTGAAGTATTGATCTTTTATAGTCCCTGTATTTAGAGAGCTTAATCTAAAATTTTCCAAAGCAGGTTCAAATTCTATAAACACCACATGGAAGGACATATTTAAGACAGTAATTATCGCTTTACGGTGTAACTAAAACTGTTCCTTTTAGTCTAATTGCAATTGTATTGCAGAATTTTATTCCTTTGCACAATTTTTTTTAAAACTGAAAATCAAAGAAAAATATTACTAAATGCCACCTCTGCTGATACTTCTTTCATTGTTGTGCTTGGCTCGACTGTTCGCTCTCTTTGTAGACAAAATATCTTTTGAGTAAACTGGGAGTTTTGGCTATGGAGGTATGGCTGGATCTGACCTTATTTATGTGTTTAAGTCTCTCCTTTCCACTGTCTGCTGGTAAATAAAAATTCACTTGGCCAAAGTTTATTTAGACCAGCTTTATTAAGTCAACAAAGTGCAAACCTGAAAAATCTGTTCCTGTGAAGTCAATAGAAATCCATCTCCCTAAGCCTTTTCTTATTCCTGGCACTGGTGATTTTTCTTGACTGATTCATTGTAGGGCACTGGTTTAACTAATTTGTCTTGCATAGGTATCTTTCCCATTCCATGTCCTCTCCACTAGTACAAAACAATCTTCCCTTTAAAGGTTATTTCCTAGCCAGATCTGTCACAAAGCTATCATCATTAATTTGCACTTTAAGAGTTCCTTTCACTTTTTAAAAACTATGAGATACATTCCTGATTTATGGATTACGATGTGACAGCCATCATATGCAAAGAAGATTGTTTATACTTACCACAGATGCCTTTGAAAAAGAGGGATATTTCAACCATATCCCCACTCCATCTGCTTTACATAACTATATTCAATATAGTAGAAAAACATGGCAATCTGTATTTTCCACTGGTCACTGGAATTTCCAAAAGAATTTTATCCTTGGTCTGGAATATTCAGAACCCACATACAGAAATACAGAAAGCTTGTAATACTCTATGAAATTCCATAGATATTAGGAGTAATTTCCATAGAAACCCACTTTTAATCCTTATGCATAATTTTCCTGCAAGTGATAATTGGAAAACTGTCCTCAGATTACTGCAAACCTCATTAAATATATTTCAAAATCATGTTTTTCAGGAAAACATTAAGAAAAGCAAAATATTTTCAATGTTTTTAGAAAAAAACAACAACACTCTTAAGTAAGGTATGAAAAGTAGAGTGTACCTACCTAAACTAAACAGCACCAGGAATTTGAGACATACAAACTCTCGTAGATCAAACTGCAGGGAACGAAGCTTTGCTACTAGTTCTTGTGCATGGCTCATAAGATTGTTGAGGGTGGCTCCAGCTTGGGATGCTATTATGGAATAATCCACCTGTAAAAGAGAATTGTATTTCTGTCTGGTTGTCATGCCCGCAGAACCACGTTAGAATGTTTCAAGCAATCACATACAACTGGGATACTGCTGGATAAAAGAATCGCTCTCAATTTAATGATGTCATCAAGTCAAGACGATTTTATTTATAAACCTATTTTAGGACAATTGTATATATTGAAAATATTATTAAACTATATATCTTAATATCACATTAATGTGAATGCTGGTTTGTCTGTATTACAATTTTTTTAGAAGCTTTATATATGACAACTGCTTATGATGTTGGTAGCTGTCCCCATATCAGTTTGTGTTATTCAGTTTGTGTCTCTTGTTCTCATTGTATTTGTAAGATCCTGTGAAGAAAGACTAATGCAGCAAGCTTTGCACCTATGCTGGGTGTATTAGCCCAGAGGGACATAACGATATTCATGGGAAATGGTCCAGTGTCCATAACTTAGCCAGAAACGCCTATTCAAGCCCAGAAATGTCGGTGTATTCCCACAGGAAACAGAGGTATTGTGTGGGTGGTTTCTATTCTCCTTAGCTACACAAAATCCTGGTATTTGTTGGATTTGGTTCCAACAGACTTGTTCTGGCCATTCCTCCCCTGCCAGCGAAGGAGGAGCAGGCAGGTGTGTGACACAGGCCAGCTGCACTCGCATTGTCCCCAGCAACTGCAGGGCATGAAACTATTTTTTCTGGGGCACAGAAAAAAGCAGGACTGTTCTGGGGGTCTGCTGCCCTTGTCATGCTGCCCGTTCTTTCTCAGGGGAGGCTGACCCATCTATGAACTTTCCGAAGTGACACTTGTATGTGGAGATCCAACAGAAAGCTGGAATTAATATACCACATTTAAAAAAAGGTAATATTCACAAGCAAAGTATACTTAAAGCCTTTCATAGCTGACACACCCCTGGGCAATCCTTGGCTCTCGGGCAGCCTCCCCACTGCTTGCACACTGAAACTTTTTCCTGGCTAATGGCAGCCCCATTAAGGGAACGCTTCCATGTAGATGGCCGTACACTGTTACTCAGAAGATGTGCATGGTTAACTTTTGCATGCTTTGTCACGGGAAGGTGAGCCATGAAAAAGTGCTCGGGTACGGCAGCCCACGGGAACGCCATGGCGCCAAGGTGAAGAGCAGAGGCTAGGGGCGGGTGGGAGGCTGTGAGACCGCGGTGTGGAGCAGGGTGCAACTGCTTCAGCTTGAAATGCCTTCAACTCAGCCCTGTTCTCATCAGACTGTGTTACAGATCCCCTACAAATGCCACTGTCCCGTGAAAATGGCCCGGTGTGTTGCTTGCTCCTGTGTTGAACATCTCCTGGCCGACTGGCTGAGACCTAAACGGGCTATTAACACACTTTAAAAAAAAAAATAATGTTTTCTAGCCTGGCTGCTCTAATATTACTAACACCTTTCTCTTTTAGGAGCCGCCGTAACAACAGGGAAATTGCTAGCTGTATTTCATGTAAGCACATGTAAGTGAAGTCTGGCTCTAAACTAAGACTAAGCCCAATGGTAAGTGCACACTTTGGGTTAATGGTTTGTTTAAAGGTATCGGTGCTCTAATCCCATCTTTAAGGTCTCCCATAATAGAGTAGTTAATAAAGAACGGCCAGATATCACCAGAGGAAATGGAGCAATACTGCAAAATTTTGTTTTTCCAGGCACTGACCCCTTAAAATCTTTTTTTTTAAAAACTCTTAAGAAACATGTGTTTTGAAATATGGTTTTTGATTTTAAAACTATTGAATTGATTTTGCTCAAGTATAAACAGCAGTAAAGCAAGAAAAAATCTTGAAAGACTTTAAACCTGACAAAATTTTAGCCACGAAAGACAGAGAGATGACTGAAAGGAACTAAAAATATCTTCTCCTAGTGATGACCTTAATATAATCTATAGGTTACCGACTTTTAATATGACATTTTATTTATATGCACTCTTAGTGCTCCCAAGGCATTGATTGAAGGCAACTGTAAAAGAAAAATGAAGTTACACTTTTTGTATGGATGTTAAGAATAACACTGCTCCAACTCTGCAAAGCATTTAAAGTTGTGCTCATGTTTCAATTAAGTCAATGGATTATGCTTAAGTATCCTGTGAGGTAGGTTTTATTGCTCCTTTTATACCTCAGAAAACTGAAGCAGTGACATGAAATCACTTACTCAGGGCCAAAGAAATCCGTGACAAAACTAGGATCTGGTCTAGATCGTCTGTTATTTCTCTGTCTTTCTATGTATACACTTATACATATTTCTTTATATATAAGTATATATACTTGTATAAATAACAGGAAAGAATAACATACCTCAAATACTTTGTACTTGAAGAGCAGTTTAATACAGCGACACGATTCAACTACTTCATATTGAGAAACTGGTCACACATAAATAGCAACTTTCACAACTTAATTTCCCTTTTGTAATAGTTAAGGGGGAAAAGAGCTCAAAATCCCTCACTGAGGTTCCAGTTTGTGGGGGAAATATGCTATTCATTTCATAATAAGAAGTTAAGATGTCTGGATGTCAAGAATATCAGTGGCCTTAGTGCAGCGATTATGCCATAATGGAAAAACCCAGTAGATGCCTGGATCTCCCACCATCCCTCTACTGGAGAGCTTTCAGGCAACCTGCTACTCTTTCAGGTGCATTTAATATTTGCAGCACCAGCAAATTTGTCTGGGAGGCAAGTCCTCATCTGCCACTCACCAAAAGCAGGCTGTATTAAATTTTTATATTTATTGACATTTCATTACCATAATTGACTGCAGTTGGTTCTCTAGTAGAAGGCACAGGGCTGCCTCCTAAGCAGGAGAATTGGCCCCTTGAGTAGGATTTGCAATTAAAAACAACGCAGAATGGATTTTTTTTTTATTGTGTAAATATGATGAGTTGAATTTTCAGCTTTAACTAGAGAATACTGGGTGTGCAGAAGGCTTTTTTCAAGAGTGAGCAAAATTATGAGTCAGTGGAAAGACGACCCCCAAAGGTGTCAATCAGTTTATACAAAATCAACTGTGCATGAAAAAGCCTCTGTTAATGTCTATTCTGAAAAAGTGGTCACATTAAAGAGTATCTGTCCTGCTTGCTTGGTCCTGTATGCAGAAATTGATACTAAGAGGTGTATTAACTCTTTTACCTTCCAATTTATTATTAAAAATGCTTTTGAAAGACAAAGACCAGACCTTGAGCAAAATGCTTAACTACATACAGAAATCTTAGCTTTTACTTTGTATTCTACCATTACTTTCATTTGGTAAAATCAAATCCACAACTGAAATAAATTATTCTTGCTTCCCAATTAACAGTATTGCATTTCACAGATGATTTTGATGTTGAAGATGGTATGTTGTGTGGCATTTTTGAGAACGGAAGCTTTGGTGAAGCTTCCGCAATACCTAATTCAGAAGTAAAACGCTGTGGATAAAGTTACAGCTGCACAGACAAATGGAGGTGTGAATTCCTCCAGTACCAGTACACAGTGCTATCTTACATGATGAATATAGTAATGATGAAGAAGCAATGATAGAGGCTTAATTGGGTTAGCTTGGTACCCAAGCAGTGCAGACAGAACAACACTGAATAATTTACACTGCTGCCTGTTCTTGTCATTCTGGTGCTTAAACCGGCATGGTTAAGGTTGGTATGGACATCGCTATGTATGTTGTACTGCAAGATGTGCTGTAGTATAGCATTTGCTAACTCAAGTTCATAAATCTAAACTTAGATACTTAAAACCTCTGCTCTGCTGACACCTCACTTTGTGCTTAAAGTCCTCACAGCTTCATCTTTCACCAGCCCTTTGGGTGCCAAAGTACCTCTAGGCATGTCTGGGACAACCCAAGTCATGACAGTGGTAAGTGACTGTGTATCCAGCTCATGCTACAGTTGTTTTTAGATTTATGGGCTATGTGGCTTTCATCTACCTAAGGCAGCAAGAATACCAAAGGTGGGATTTGGTAGTGGCTGGAGCAACCAAGATATGGAAAATCTGTGGTCAGATCTCCAGTGAAGTAAATATGGCTACAGCCTGGCAATTGGGGTATATTTCTGAAAGTGAGAAACATCAAGTTTCTTCAGGTAAATCTGGCACATCTTGTGGATATATTCTGATCAAGAACATTGGGGAGAAAGAGGGGAACCTTTGGCTGGGTTTGGAGAGGAAGGATTTGCTTGGTGCGTAACTCTAGGAGGCAACTTCCAGCTGGGAATCACGAGTACAAAAATGTGCCTAAGGACAGGCAGCATTCTTGTCATACCTCTCTTCTCAGCATTTCTCAAGGCTACCTCTTACAGTTACCACCTAGTTTGCTGCTGGCCTTCCTTGCGAGGCAGAGGGAAGGGCTGGGCAGATGAAGCTGCAGGCTCTGCGAGAGGGCAGGGTAGTACAAAGGCACTAGGAGCAAAGGAAGAGAAATAAAAAAGCTGGTAGTATTAGCAAGAAGGCCATAACTTAAAGGGGACTGCAGAAAGACATGGCAATACTACGTATTTTTTCTAAATTCTTCTCTTCATACAGTTGAGAGTGACTTAAACGTCCAAATCCCTTTAATGTCAGTGACAGCAAGTTAGGTCAGTGCTGAATGTTTATGAACATTAAAACAATATATCATGGTAAAGTACGTGGATTTCAGCAGCATTAGATATTCCGCTATTGCATAATTTCTCAACTGATAAACAGAAAGGTAAGAGAGATGCAAGTGACTAATTCTGCAGGTTTTTTTCTCACATGAAGGTCTCATTTAACACAGTGAGATATTGTTTGAGGCAGAACAAAAGACAAACCTTTTTTACAACACGAAACGATACCCTGAGCTAAATAAATGCTGAGGCTGAAGGCCAGAAATGCAGGGAGCCCTTGTGCTTTTTTGTTTTGCAAATGATTTATCATGGTAATGAATGATTCTTGAAGCCAGTTCCCTGGTTTCACTGAGCTCAGACAGAAACTTTCTGGTGGAGTCAGGTGGTGGCCTCTGATATCAACTCCTCTTTATGCCCACAAAACAGAGCCTAACATTTAATGGTGGAATCAGATTCTTTACTTTTTCTAAAATTAAATTGTGTTTGGTTTCTAGGATATGATAGTGGGGTCATATGGCGTATGGAAATGTTGTGTGGAACTGTACCATCCCTTTCCAATGCTTCAGCAAGCTTGAAACAGTCTCCAGAATATGGGATTAGAGTGATTTTACTTGTTGATGGCTGTTGCCGGGTACTGAATATCACTGAATGCCATTCCTTTCAGCCAGAATAGGAATTGTTCAAGTAAGGAATAAAGCCCCTGTATAACGTATAATTGTATACCTGTATAACAAACAAATGTTCTAGCAGACTAAGGCAATTCAAATCAGTGAAGGATTGATTTCATATTTAATTTAGTAAATGAGATCACTGTGTGTTTGGGGCACGAAGGCAAAGGAGGCAGTGGGTGCCTGGGTGCCGCAGAGGGACCCTGCTCTGCTCCGAGCGACCCTGGCCAGCAGAGCTGCTGCTGCTGGGGGGCTGCTCCCCCCGGCTCCCCCTGGGTTAGGAACTGCACTGAAAGCCTGGCGAGCGGCCCGCAGGGCTCTGCCCTGGGATTTGAAGTCCTGACCCTGCTGAGAAGCCTGTGCGTTGGCTCTACTACACGTCTGTGTGGATGGATGAGACTTTCTCTCAGAAGACTGCATTCAGCACAGTATATAGCAAGGACGTTAATTTACTATCACAACCATAATTACTCTTCCACTGTTTCCTGAAACATATATTTCAGTGGCAGCTAAAGTGGATATTAAACTCATTTGGGGCTTTTCATATAATTAATACTTCCATTAAAAACATTTAAAGCAGTATTTGTGTTACGTTTCTAAGCAAATGAACATGGAACAACACTTTGAAGAGGCACCTACATACAAAAATTGAGGAGGACTCAGCACGGACAAAACCAGCAGATATGCTTATATCAGGTTTGGATATATTAATTAAAATTATGATGACTTACACATCGTAAGATGCTTGTCATTTTAACATGATACACAATAATAGAAGATAATGAATTAAGTTGCCAGAGGACCTTTCCCCTAGGATGATGTTATTGTGCTTGCTAATTAGCTATAATATGCAAATAGTAGCACTCCAAAGTACTGCATTTACTTTGTCTAACTTAGTTTCAGAAAAACTAGTACATCGAGACTGGAAAAACTCTATGCCCTGCAGTTGATCATATATTCATTTATAGTAGATATATTTATGTTACAAAACACATAATAATAAAAGCATTATTAAGTTTCATGCAGATAGCTATTTTAATCAGTACCATTAAATTTTCCACTCTAGTAATGGTGACTATTGGCTTCTTCAAATTATTAGTTTGAAGATGTTAAAGTAATGTGCAGAACATAGCTAACCTAGAGTACAATAGAATCCGTTTCTTTACCAAAGTGTTGCAATGCACTTTGTGCTTTTTGTATAAAGGTGTGATAATATGGAATCATTGCTGAGTTTGAATGTCCATAAACTTCATCAGAAGACAGACCAACACTGGAATTTTTTTGTGAATGTTTAGGTAACATCACAAGGGCTGTGCTAACTCAGACTCTTTCTCAGGAGCTTTTAACCATGTAAGTTCATTTCCCCTTATTACCCTCTAATTTTATGCAAATTTCTGCTGTACTATTTTAAATCCTTTCCCATCAATGGAATACTGGATGTGCTCACTTTGAATTCCATCAGTATCACTACTCCAACAGGCGGTTGGGACAGACTGATGTCATGCCTTCTTCTTTGAGCTGGGTCTCTGAACAACTTGTCTCTCGTGCTGGGCAAGCTTAAAATCAAATATGGGATTTTACATGAATTTGTATGGAGATTATTTCACTACTATGGGACTTGTATGGAAGACTAGTAGCCTTGAAGAAATGCTGCCAGACTCCAGGCAAATAGCTTTTGTTCTCTTTAGGGGAGCAATATGTAGAAAACACAAAAGAAATGTGTTTCCTACGAACACAACAGAATTAGCATGTGGGAAATGGAACAGTTCTGGCATGCAAGGATTCACGTTGGGTGCCCTCTCTCTGACTTTTTACTGGAACTGGAATTTTAGACTTAAAACCATAGTGCTATGATGGTTTCATGGCAACATAGCAAAGCAAATGTAAATTGGGATCAGTTTGTTCACAGGTGTGTCCATAACTACTTGGAAAGCTCAAAATGTTTAATGGTTATTTGGACAAACCTGAATCGGGCACTTTCATGATTACAACTGAATTTTTATGTGTTTTACCTAGTTTAACTGAGAACATCTAGTTCAGCCCCAAAAAGCAGCTAGCATAATATCTTCATAAAGCATGAAGCACTTTTAACAACTAGCACAACCTTGTTTTCTTTAGCTTTAGGCAGAAACCACTAGAGTGAGGAACTGTGCAAGCCTGGATACAAGAGAACAAATACTACACTGAACAGCAAAATAAAGATTGCTTGACCTCGTTTATATCCACCTTGAATCAAATTCTGTGTGTGTTTGCCTATGTAAGGATTTCTAGATTTGGCCCCTAAATGCCACTACCTCTTTTCTGCCAGTTGCAACTATGAAGTCTCACTGACTGCAATCACAAATCTAATGGAAAAAAAAATTAAAAATATATACATAAAATAAAAAATAACTCATTTCCAAGAACATAAGAAGTAATAGCTTTCAATTAGATATCCATTATCTTTCTATACCCTATGACTAGTGTATGTATTTTCAGTCGTTTCTTAGGATGTACAAAAAGCCTGTTTCCTTATCTGCTTTTTTTGCCAGCTCCTTTCTCTTGTCCTTCAGAGACACTCCTTCCTCTAACACTCTTGTATGCAGGATGATCTTTTTTGTGATCCAGTCATTTGTAGCCCACAGTTTGAAAGTTCTCTCTTGAGAACCTTTTCAGTGGCAAGGTGATCTTTCCTTGAACTTGCAAGTCTGTTCCCTAGACAGAATCTCCAAAGGCCTCAGCAAATACAGCTACACTGGGATAGTAGAAGCCTTCTTTGCAAGTGGGTAAGTCTAACAGAGATTACATTGCCACAGAAAATTCCCCGGGCCGCATATCAGCACCTTTCAGTAAGGTACAGCTGAAAGATCTACAGAATATCCCACCTAGGGAGAGGTTCATGCCCCAAAATCGTGGTCTAAATTGAAGTTAAATTTTGAGTTGCTTCAAAACACAACGCTGTCAAGATCTTAGGTGTATCTCGTGCTCTTCTCTGGAGCTATGCTTTAGCGTACAAATCAAAGTGGAAAGATGTATTTGTGTGATGACTTTAACTAAATCAGTAGTTTCAACAATCTCAAAAAAATCTGAGATTTAGACACATTTTGGGATGGCCTTTTTAGTCTGAAAGGCTTTGGCCAAATTCAGCAGAGGGAAGATTTGGCAACAATGAGTAGAGTGTAGGTATGAACAAAATGAGCAGCTTGCGTCTGGGTAGCCGAGGCTACGATTCACGTGTTGTGTGTTGACTGCTGCATGAAAATGCATAAACATGAAATATTCCATACAGAATTTAGTCTCTACTCTGTGCGTGATGGATCTTGGAAAATGGCAGTGTATTGCTGGTGTAGAAGATACAAAAGGAAAGTGCTCAAGTTGGAGGAATTAAAGTTCTATAATTAGAAATGGTCTGTTAAAATTACATGCTACGTGGCGAGCCCACAAAACTCGGCGCGTGGAGAGCGTATTGGCAATGATTTACAATTAACCACCACATTGCAAATCACTCCTTAGCTGTTTTCTATTATGAAATTTGGAGAGTTGTAAAATGCATTTGTGCTACTTTATTTCCTTTTGAAATGGTAATTGCTACTGCTGAGGGGCAGTACTTAGTGCAGAAAATGAAGTGTGCAGCATAGGGAGGAACTTGTTTCTGAGGAACTGCTGAGGAATTGTAATGATATGAAAAAAGTGCTTTCTTGAAACACGTACACACAAAAGAGCTTCGTTTATGAAACTCCAACCAAATAAATAACAAAATAAAACAAAATACAGTCTCCTTTTTTGTGCAAGGGCCAATGCTTACTACTTTGCTGCTGACTGCACTTTTTCCCCATCAAAGTGGGAACAGTGGATTGACACTGGGTAAAACTCATAAGCCAATGGCTTGAGGGAAATGCAGATGTATGGAAATGTGATAGGAATGCCCTAAGGTAATGGGGTTTGAGCCAATGCATTTGAAAATTATCAAGTGTTCTTCTAACTACTAGCCCATTTTTGATACCTAGTATAGAACTGACAGTGGTATGGCCCTGGGGAGCTGGATGAAGTTTGACTTTTGCGTCTGAAGAACAGGGACGGTGCAGCCTAAGTGAAGAAAGCAGGTATGTTCTAATTAAGTGGTGATAAGTTCCCCCCCTTACAGCTTCCCCCTTGATTGTGATTGTAAAAAGGACTGTGTTTATGAGTGGCTTTTATGGAGGGATATATTAAGGAAAGCAAGGAGTGAGGCTTCTGAGGTCTTAAATTTGCTAACTTGTGACAATAATCGTGATCTCTCAGGTAATAAAGTAGGCTATCTAGCTCAGGTCCTCAGTTTAAAGTTAATATCTTTGAAAGCCAGATGATTGACTGTAATTTTGCTCATAGTACTTTGCTGGTAGCAGTAAATAAAAAACACCTACAGCACTTTTCATCAGAAGTGTCAGAGTGCTTTCCACACCTTAATCAATTAATTTTTATGAGATGGTGGCCATGGTTATTTTCCTTTCTCTACTCGAGGAAACGAAAGGATCAGGGCAGCAACCAGAAAGTATGCAGCATTCAGTGCAATCGCAAAGACTTATAATGCCTGGGTCTAGAAGTGTGGCTCTCCAGAATTGTTTTAAAGTTAATACAGAGGAGACAGAGTCATAATTGTCCTTTCATAAATACATTTGAACTGGCGTTTTGTCTTAGAATGACAACAGACTGAGTTGGTGCTGCCAAGATAGTCCATCTTGACACTTAGGGAAAGAAGCAGTTGTATGGGATCACCTTGGCCAAACACGTAACTCGCAACTGACCTACGGTGCAAAAAGGCAGTGTGCAGCAGCTGAAGCCAGGAACGGCTCAGAATAAGTAATTTAGAAGCACTGTCCAGGCATGTAGGGATGATGTTAAAAAAGGCAGTGTTCAGCTAGAGTTGAGACTTGCAAAGGTTATCAAATTGCTAGTTAGGGGATGAACAAGGAAAATGTGGGACTGCTGCTGGATTCAGCTGGTGATTCAGTGGCAGCAAACACCAACCAGGCTGAGGTAGTCAGTGCTTGCCTTTGCCTCAGTCTTTACTAACAAGGTCTCCCAGGCTCTGTGCTTTGCAGCAGGGCTCAAGGAGGAAGAGAGCGACCAGCATTGGTTGTAAGTTGAAAAAACAAAGAAATTTAGACGAGAACTAAGGAAAAACTTTCTCCCCATGAAGATGGTCAGGCAGTGGTGCTGCCTGTGCAGGGAGGTTGTGCAGTTTCCATCCTTGAGGATTCTCAAAGCCCAGCTGGATAAAGCTCTGGGAAACCTGGTTTGAGCAGGGGGTTGGACTAGAGACCTCTTAAAATCCCTTCCAGTCTGGATTATTCTGTGATTTTAAGATTTGTGACTCTGGCAACTCTAGATATTTTAAACCTTCTGCTTAACTCACCCAGCTTTGTCCATATAAATAAAAGAGGTTCTTCAATGAATGATTTTCACCCATGAAAATTATTTAAATACGTGATGTTTTAAAGTAAATGTTTTTGAATGACAAATTGCATACAACTTGCGTGCTGGCATAGAAGTACCTCTGCAGTACCTCTGTATTGGTCTTTCTGTGAACACACAGTGTTCACTGTGCCATGCACAGCCCAGCCAGAGCAGGCGCAGTCAGTGCAGCCCACTCTGCAATCTGGCTTTTCATCTAGGGTGACGGTGACCAGAGCTGAATGACATCAGGACAGCACAGTGGCATTACGAGTAGATTTCAGACTCGTTCCAGTTTCAAAACCAGCACACACAGACTGCATATTTGCTTTCAGGTCTGGTGTCTCCCTATTTCTCAAGGAGAATCTGTGGTGCATATATGGGAGTATGTTCTTCAGCCATTAGCAAGTGTGAAATGGGAAGGAGTCCATCCATAAGGAAAGGGACTGACTGCATTGTTCTTGTTTGCTGTTCTTGTAATATGGCCCCTTGCTCTCCAAGGAGCCTAAGTGTGAAGAGGAATGTACAGAAGATGACGGGAGACTCTGGGGGTGCTTGCAATGACTTCAAAATGACAAACTTTGGCAAAGAAAAGCAAAATTGGGTTGAAAGGAGGATGTACTACACTTATTTGACAAACCTGGGGCAAAAATGGCTGCGATCAGTCCAATTTAGCCAGGTTTTAACTTAGTTGTATATTTCCAGGCAGAATTATAGTCTCCAACTTCCAAAACCAGCTGATGATTTGCAGCAGTACATTTAATAAGCATCCTGCTACCTGTTGTCCAATGGTGATAAAATGCTCTGCTTTGCCTTGAGATCATGTACAGCTGGGGTTCTTTGCAAGAAAAGATAAAAGTGGCTAATGAGGTAAGAATTATTACTGTAGAAAAATGGGGACAATGGCTAGAATCTAAGGGTATTTAGGTGTCTCTAATGATTTCAGTGGGACTTAGGTACTCAGTACCTTTAAAAACTAGCTAATCACATAGCAAATGAAACACTAATTTAGCACTTCTCTCAGGAACAGAAAACTGTCAATATACTTATAGCTTTATAAACAGACGAATAAGCAAGGACCCTTTGTGGTAAATAAAATAATTGCTGGTACAATTGTCCATATTTTACAGATGATGAAATGGAAAGGGGATCAGTCATTTTCCTCAATAGCACCAATATAAATGAAGAGTAATGCAACGTATTTTATCTCATATAATTGGGGACTACAACTTTGACTCAGATAGGTTAGTGACTTTCCACAAAGGAGCAGGAGTAAGTTCCATGGCTAGAATTTGAATTTTCCCGCTTTTCTTGGACAAGTTGATAATTTCTCCTTTCTACTGTACCCCTGTTAATCATAACTGCAAACAGTTATTTCTCCTGATTCTTATAACACTTGTTCTTAGTGTTAAGAAATGGCTACAGTTTTAAAATCATAACTGAAGCTGTAAGCAGATTCCACAACATGCGGACACACATGACGTATCTTAGAAAAAGGAGCTCTTTCCCATTTGTGTATAAACTGAGGCAATTCTGTTTGCAGGTACTTAAATACCAATGGGCCATTGTTTTCACTTTGAATCAGGGACATAACATACAGGCGCACTTTGCTTCTCTTTGATACTCTGATTTTTTTTTTCTGTTAAAGCCAGAATAAGAATTTTAGGAATAAAGTTTTTATTTTACTGTCAAGTTCTTCGTGCTTTGGAAAGTATGAGGGAGACAGAACTTTCTATTTCCTTTGGGTTTTCTCACAGTTTTCCTAATATTTGCCACATTATTGCTCTTGCATTTTGGGAGAGCTATGCATCTGACACCTGAAGAAAATTACCCCTTGGAAAGCTGTGCAGAAACTGCAGGGTGAATAACCTAAGACAGTGCTCCTGAGACAATATCTGCATTTATAGCCTATGGACTGAATAATTTTCCTGGGATTAGGTGTCTCAGCTGCCCCGTTTCTCACACATGTGCATACTTCTCTAAAAGCAAGATATTTCTGAGGTAGTAGCTGCAGGTTCTCTAGGTTTCTGACCTAGCTAGTGATTCTTTTGAGTAAACCACAATTTTGAAGGGAAAATAAGCTATAATTGCTTAGACCTAAAGCATCAGGGTTTGGAGTGGTGTTGTTGCTGTCAGAAACCATTTTAGCCCCCAGGAAATACAACTTCTTGAGAAACACTTCTCATCTGCTATTTTTCAATCACTGAAGTATACAAGTATATTTGAAAAGCAAAGTGCTTATAGTTATATCTGCTTTTATAAGTTTAACTGTAATCAGCAGACTAGGAACAGAGTGCACAAGTCATTTTATCTACATTATTTGTGGAGAATCTCTGAGAACACAGGAGTGCTTCTGACCAAGTTAAACTCCTGCTATTTCGAAAATTATTATTAAAAAGCCATCAATACTTTTCTGACCCACATACTCACTTGTTGCCCGGTAACCAGAAGGATGGAGCCTTCTTTCCCATGTACCACTTGCCGATAAATGTGATCTAGAATTAAGAGTTCACTCCAGCAGTTCTGAAGCAACTTCATTTGGTCATCAACCTGTAAAGCAAACAAGAATGTTGGTGGCATCACTCTGGGAGTAAGTCTTACATCATATTACAGAGGCAGTCCTTCAAGCAGCTGGTTAACAGAAATGCTATCAAAAATTATTCATCCAAAAAATTGCTATTCTCAGCTGAATAAACAGGGCACTGCTGAAACCCTTACCCGTAAAATGTATAGAATATTTACTACTGATTACATTCTAGGAAAGCAGGACTAGGACATTGTTATGCAAAGAAATAATAATAGTATATTTATGAAATGCTCATGGAAATGGGATATTATTTTTACCCCAAACAAGAATAGCAGAAATAATGCTAATGTGAACTTTCCTGTACTCTTCATCCTTAAACCTCGGCTTATGGAAATAGTAAAGAATCAGCAGATTCAAGTACATTATTGCTGCAACAAGCCCAAGTCAGAGATTGGTTCCTTGCAAAGGAAAAAGTGAAGAGCGAGGTAAACACTCTCTCTAAGAATGGTTGTGATACTATGAAAAAAAAAAAAGAAAACTTCTTCATAAACAGAAGCTGAGCGGCTTCAAGTGCCACTGTTAGGTAAAGGAAGAGCTGTGCACAAGGCAATAGCGAGCAGTGAGACATTTCACTGACTGTGTTTGGTAACAGAGGGAACATATTGGGCACTCAGCACAAGCAACCTACATTAACTTTTTGTGCAATGTTATTTGGGATGTGCATATTACAGGACAACAAAGGATATCACTAAACTGGCTCCCGTTGCAACTGGATTGCATTCAGTTTTATTCACTTTGAAGACTGAAAAATAATTAAGATTTCCACGGAAATGGGAGAAAAAAATTCACAAATTAGTGGAAGGCAGGCTATGAATTTAAGTCATGGTAAGCATCCATATCCTATGGACCTGTTCTTACTGAGCTTACGGATTTCTTCCTAAAATCAGAGTCTTTGATTTCAGACTTGTGTCCTGAAAGAGTTAAGAGATGCATACAATAGCCTTGCTACAATTAAGTCTCTGGTGCAGATATGGTAATAGCATGTATATAGTTAAAAGGAATCTAAGAACCTGCACAGATAGCAATTGAACACATTAAAAATGCTATAAATTAGGAGAAGTAAAAAAGAAATTAGCAGAGAATATTTAAAGTGGAGAAATGCCTAGAATTTCTGAGACATGGAACTATTCATATTGCTTTCCAGGGGTTCTAATTTCAATTGATTTAGAACTACTTTTCATAATGCACATGAAAACTCATTGTGAGGAGCAATCTTGCGTGAGCTGAATTAGATAATGAAATAGATGTTTTCAAATTTTATCAGCTACGACCTGATGAATTTTTGAACTTTATTCTTTCAAGCTTGTTTTCTGCTTGTGTGGTAGAGGAGGAAGGCATATTTGTTACTAATAGCTTTTTGTAGTGTCACCTGTGAAAGTTACCTAGTATTGTCTCCCTCTTTCCAGTCACTTCTCATGCAGCTCAGACTTTAACATCAAAGTCTCTGTTTGCTTCCTTCATTCATCCTAACTTCACTTCTCCCTGCTCACAGTCTTCTCCCAACTGTTCTTGTCCCAGTTTCTCCCCCTTAGGTACCTGTCTTAAATTATTCCCGCTTGCTGGACTGTGCAAGCAAATGAAATCGGGGAAGAATGGGAGCAGAAAACTTTTAGCATATCTGTGCCAAAATAATATCTTAAGGTTGCAAAATCAAGCACTGCAGAATTAGTTAATGCTTGTATTAAGATGGTCTGTCCTATTCTTATCTTCAATCTGGATTTGTGTTATAATAGATTTTAATGCATAGATACAAAAGGGCTGAATTATGCAAATGCTCTCAGTTCTGATATTTCAAATATGTGGCATACTTTGGCTTTCCAGTGTTAGGAATAATCTTTTATCACAGCTGCTCTTCTGCCTACAGTCACAGTTAATACATGTATGATCAGATAACTCCTACAAGCTAGATATCCACTGGCGATAGAGACTGAGGAAAGAAAGAGGTGTGGACTCTGTAGACGGATATATTACTAAGTCAAAGTAAAGCTAGCGCTACCAAAAACTCAGCCTATGCTGTCTGTGCCCATGGTAATTCATTTCTGTTCAGATCACAGAGCAAGGCTGATTCTGTATTAAAGATCTCTTCCTCTGCCCACAACTTGTAATTGACTACAAAACCATTTCAGCCAAGTGACTTGTTAGCTCAAGAGAGGACAGTAAATTGCCACATTGATACACTCCCTACCAAAACTCAGGCCACATTTACAATAAGGCATTATTTGAAGAAAATGTTTGAAATTTACAAGAGCATTCTAGTGCTCTTGCTTTTTACGTGAAACTGTTTTGTGATCATTTTCTCGTCTGTGCAACAAGGTGTTACAAAAATCAAATAAGTCCTGCTAACATGATAATTTCATTCAAAATTAGCATTTCACACAAAGCTATCACAGCTTACATCTGAACGAAACAAACTGTGAGACAGTTTAAACATTCAGCATCCATGTCATAACAACTAATACCTGAATAAGAGGTCAAGTATTTGATTATATTATAAATGACATATTTCCAGCTAACCCATCTGTCTCAGCCACAGGCTTTTGAAAACAAACTGCACTTTACAGGTCTGGCTTTCTGAAGGCCCCAACAGCAGCTAGTCTGCAATCAAAGCTTACCTCCCAAGCTTTATCATATCATTATCGAGCCAGTGCTGTGAGAACAGTATGAGATGGCAAAATCACAAAAAAAAAAATGTTTTGCACGTAGTCTGTTCCTGCTGTTCTACAAGACTCATAAAACTAGCAACAGCGAACATCTGCTAGTGGTTCACAAAAATCTGCTCCTCTGTATTCACTGTAATTTAACCAGTGAAAGCCTATAAAATGGATAGCATAAAAAGGACAATACACATCCGAAACACAGTGTTGCCTTCAGAAGACTATTAGATCCAGCTGCTTTTGCCATTTTAAGAAAGGTGGTGGGGCAGCAGAATGCTTCCCAGTTTGCACTAGGAAGAAACAGACATGGCTTTAAGGAGGGTCATGGATTACTGAAATGTAGGGCAAATGATCAATTCCAGCCTATTTCTTAAAAGCATGTAGATGAGGAAAACCATATACTTCATCTCTGCTAATGCATACGAAATGAAAAATAGAAAACAACACAGATCACATTGAACAAAAACAGTGACACACCACTCCTTATGTTAGAATGAGCTGGTAAACTTTATGAGGTGTGTAACTTTAGCCAGAACACAAACACCTTTCTGTTTCCGTGGCACATCAATAAATGAGTTGCAGAAGTGTATTATCTGGCAAAACAAAAAAAATAATCAGTCTTCACTCAAACAAGCATGTGCCTTAAACTGATCCTGAAGGCAAAGAGGCTTAAGTTTTGTGGCCAAAGTGGAGAGTGAGTTCTGAAGAGGAGGGTCCTCTGCAGAAAAAGCACCTTGTGGACTTCAGTCTTCTGACTCCAAAACCAAAGCATGCTAGTCTGCCATTAACAGGGTAAGCAGGAGAAAAGATAAGATTCTGTCACCAAGATAACTTAGCTCCAGCCTGGGACTTCCCTATAATCAACATAATTTTCAGTCATCGTATACCTTGAATTAGAAACAAGCTCATAAACTTGCACTATTGGCTAAACTTTGAGATTTTTTAGTTTGTGGAGATCTTTAAGAGTATTATCAATGTTTTAACAACAAGAAAAAAGTAGCCTTTGTCCCAACTACTGGGAATGCTTATAAATAAAAATCAAACATCATATTGCCAACAACCAACTGCTGCAAGAGCACTCCCCAAATTTGCAGCTGCTCCCTGCCATAACAGAACATTGACACGAGGATATAGTAACCTATGTCTTACCCAAGCAAGTTGTCAAATGAGATACCCACTTGACAGCTATCTAGCCTCAAGCAAAAGCATGAGCGAATACTGTGCCCAGATGGTTAAATTTAGGCCCTCTCTGGGCAGTGGAATTCAGATGAAGACACACCAGTGGGGACAGCATAACTGGAAATTGTTGCTGAAGAAATGGCTTTTAAAGAAAGATGTGGGGGAAGCTAAGGGAGGGTGTGTGACTCAAAAGAAAGAGGAGATCATTTCCAGCACGCAGGGTGGCATGAGAGAGTAATAATGTTATGAGCATGAAAGGAGTAAAACATCACACTTGTAAAACTGCTGCTAAGTGACAAGGGAAGCAAAGAGAGTCCTTAGGAGGAGGCTCTAAAGGAGGGGTATGGGGAGGCAGAGCAGTGAGAGAAGACATAAGGGAAGTTGGATGTCAGGTAAAACCTTGAAGGTGAGGATGATGAGATTAGATGAGATGCAGACGTAAAGGTTTTGTGTGACAGTAAGTGATGCTGCTGGGGCAGAGAAGGATCAAGTACTTTGTGTTAGAGAAGCAGAGGATGGCTGTTGTCACCAGCACAGACAGGAGAAGTCCCAGAGGTGAAAGTGGGCATGTGCTTGTCTAGTCTCTCAAACAGTAGAGATACTAAGGTCGAGCAAGGCAATAGGTAAATCTTGTTTCTTATACCAAAATCCTGTTTACCGATGCTTACAGTGAGGACAAGGAAACATGCTGGAATTTGGAGTCATCCATAACCTTGTATCTCATGCTGTTTGGACTACTTGTAGTAGATTCCCCAAGTCATAAGCTGGAAGACAAATGGTCATTGCCACAGTCCCGCAGTGCCATCCCTACCAAGCTAGCCAGAATAAACTAACTCATTATGCAAAAGGGGTCTCCCAGCATCTGGAATGCTGATAAGTAACCAGGTTGACATGGTGAATGACACCGTGCAGTCAGTTTGCCTGTGCAATATCCACTGACAGGTGTTTCATGTACAGGTGGATGGCAGGATGCGATGCACTATATTCTAATAAAGTCTTAAGATTTTGTCCTTCCCATGTTGACCTGGAAGCACATTTTCAGTGACCTCATCGTAGAAATGTGCATAGTATCAGTATTAATTAACAATATTTCGGTATTGTGACCTCTGTGATAGAAACCTTTGGTGCACTCTCTCTCTCTCTTTCCCCCCTGCCCCAGGATGGAATCATTACTTGCACAGCCTATTTGCCGCAACACTCGGGAAGGGCTGGCTGCAGCCTGCATGTTCCCTTTGTTTTCCCAGCCATTGGCCATCCCAGCTCTTCTCAGTAAAGCACCAGAGTAGAAATGCTGTATGGCTGGGTCAGCAGGAGTTCATCTGTATTGGGACAGGAATGGATGAAGGTGGGTCATAGTGCAGTAGGACAGTCTATGCCCCAAGACAGAGCCCAAGGTCACTGTGCTCCATACATTAGCTTACTCTTCAATTTCACAACAAAAACAGTGTTCCCCATTTAAAATGTTTTAAAAAATCAGATTCGCGAAAAGAGAGACAAAGAGATGTGCCTCCTCCACTAGGTCCATTGACCTTTTTTCCCAGGGGTTTAATAGAACCAGGGAGCCTGGTGGAACCGTGACATTTCTTTGTGTCCACTGTGAAAGATTCACATGGTATTGCTCATCTGCACAGTAAACTTCATACTGATAAATATCTGAATACAGGTTTGAACACAGAATTCCCTGGTGGCATGCCCAAGTTCCTCCACTGCCAGGTGGAATTATATGGTGACTTTATATCACTTTTCTGAGTTCTCTGCTAACAAGGATTAGAAAACAGGCATGCATGCGAATACATTTAGATGCAGCTATTAGTTTGCATAATTTATCTTACCAGTGTAGTGCAAACAATGTAGGATGTTTCCAGGAGTGGAGAAAATAGACTCTCAATTTGAAGTGTAAAGTTCTAATCCTGAGCACTGTGGTGGCACACTATCTCTTGGTGGGACAAAGATGGTCTGGGGTTGGGGATGGGAGTGTCACATTTGACTGCTAAACCGCAGACTCCCACTCAGCTGGGCCCTGAGCTTTTGCTACAGGACTCAGTGGAAGTTTGTCAGGCTCGTTGAGGCCTCTGTTGACACTGCAATACACAATCACGCATTATCAATTGTAGTTAAAGGAAGGACTTATCTCAGAAATGCTGGTTACTCATCTGAAAAACTATTTGTGCTGATGTTATAGATGAGGAAGGCTAGTGTGACACAAGAGTAGTATTGTTGCAGAGTGTATGCTTCCCACAGCACAGAATGTTAATCATTATAAACTTTTGTTTTCTCTGAAGAAGAACATTGAAATCACCAAAGAGTAAAATGAAGAATAATGTGTATGCTTTGCTGAAATGCACCTTAATCTTATCAAAACCACACTGTGCCTTTCTTTTAGGAAAGTGTTTCACAATATTTAGCATACTGTAACCAACAACTGCAGATTTATTACAATTTTTCTTCTGAAGAGGTTATTTTCAGGCTGCCACTTGATGAATTACCTGTTAAAACTTTCGGGGTCATGTTTTTTTTGTGTTGCTCTAAGTTAAATATTTTCTTTATAATTATTCCTGCAGATTCAGTTAAACAATGCACTCACCTTTTACCCAGTCTACATACACCTCCCTTTCTGAGAAGCTGGAGAATCCTTTTTCATCTCTTTTCATTTGCATCAACTTGCACTATAGCTTTGGGCTTTTGCGTTACTAAAAATTTAAAAGGGTATCTAATGGTATAAAAAAAATACAATGATTGAAATTTATGTGATAAAACCATGTTGGATTCAGCTGAATTGTTTTTACTTCTAAAAGGGAATGCCAATATAGAAATAACATGAAGCATTCATCCCATAGTGCCCCTTTTAAATTCTACGGCCATTGAATAGCCATTTCCTAGTGAATATGAAGTGATTAAACATCTGGCTGAATTGTTCAGCCTGAAGCATACAGTTCAAGGGATGGTTGAACTTTCTTTCAAATGTAGTTAGGAGATCACTCACAAGTCATTGCAGACATATAGCTTGAGTTGTTACTCCATTTTCTTATGCTATAGTGAAGCAAATCACTCCAAATCAAAGTTTTATAAGACAAGTGCACTCCAGAGACTAATTTTTACTCCTGAATGCATGCATGGTTTCCAAATCGTTACGTAGGTAGAGAAGGATTTGGACTCTTCAGATGGGTTGCTGCTAACAGTGGGAAACCTCCTGCGCAAGGTTGCTGACAAAAGGCAGAACGTAACAGCCAATGAGGTTTTGAAAGTAGAAGCACATAACTTTCAGAATCAGTGAATGCCCCAATAAAATGTGATTACTACCTATAACCTCAGCAATAAAATGCTACAAAGTTCAAGAAAAAATGATTTAATATTAACTTTGATTGTTCCAGGTCTTTACTAGAAACCTGTGTGTTATATAAAATGTTTAGGTTAAGGCAGGGAGTGATCTTTACAAGCCCATGTTGGGTTAGACGACTGTCCTGTTTCCTTCTAGCTCTAGTGTGAACTGAGTATAAAAATCTGTCCAAGTTTGGTAGCATTTTACATTTTTTTCATAATTTAAAAATGAAAGGAAATACAAAAATACTTCAGTGTGTGCCTTTTCCTGCTCCTTTATGGCATGTAAGAGGCTGTTATAAAGGTGCAATTATACTTGATGTGTACATGCGTGTGTGCGCGTATAGCTCTTCCTTCAATAACTTCTAAATCCATCAGTCAGTGTCAGCTTATTTCAACAGAGAGTTTGTCTATTCAAGAGATCAAGTTCCTATATGCCTTGTGTGAATCAGTATCCCGATAGAGGAAAGTAACTGTTGGGTACTGCGCTGAAAGGCAGGCAAATATGCTCACCCTTTATTCAACAGCAGAGAACCAAGAGAGAGAAAAAGAGGACTAAAATGCTTCATTAACTCTCTGCTCATGGAACCATTAGTATTTGGAATATCAATCCACTTTTCATTTTTTTAAAGGACATCGATAAGGAATTTATAGCACAAAGCAACATTATACCTTTGAAAATCCCCACACTTTTACCCTTTCAAGATGTGAGGCGGTGAATACATGGTGCCCATGCTCTGAATGGTGTGCGGTATTTCTTGCTTAGCAAATGCACCGGGGAGAGCGATGGCTTTGCAACAGCTTGTCCCCTCACATGCCCCTGGACAGCTATGTGTAAGATCACTGTGAAAGGGGGGATCAAACCAGCAGTGATCAGCTGTTTCCCAGTTTCAGTGCTAATCTTCCGTTGTGTCAAAATACTTTAATAAAAAGCAGCCTTGAGCATCGGTTCACACTCATCCTGTTTTCTTGCAGGAATATAACACGAGGTGCGCGAATTTAGGGGCCTCAGATTGCTGAAGGGAGTATGGGCAAGCAGCAGATGATCATCCTATGAAAGAATAAGACCTCTCCTTTTATGCATCGTTGGACTCCATTTAGAAAGTATTTCCCCTTTATTAAGCAAAAGGTAAATGGCAAATCTTAGTTCTTCAAACATCGGATGAAAGGGCTGTTACAATAAAATTTGTGTGCCTATATGTATATGTAATATAACGCGTCAAATGCAACATATAACACACCTATTTTTTCTCCTTTTCCTCACATTTATCTCCATGCAAACGGCATGAAAATGACTTAGTATTTCACAGTCAGCAATATTTATGATGAATTATAAATGTGTTTTTCTTAGGTTCTTTTTTGGGTGGGTTTTTTTAAACTGAAAATGAGAAAAAGGTTTCTTTTTAGTCACAACTGAAAATTTTGCTTACAACGCAGTGTTTCTTCCCTGTCAAAGTGAATGCAAAGATAAGGAAAGAGGAAAATTAATTCTTCTCAGCATCTGTTTCACAGGGTGAAGAAGGAGGTACCTGCTTCAGGATTGGACCCATAGAACTGACCTTCAAAATCCTGCTCCTGTGAGTATCTCTACTGATATTAGTGCAGTGTAAGTTTATGCATCGTTGGGTCTCGAATTTTGAAAAAATCAGATAATGCTATGTAGTTTGTGTAGCAATTTTGGTACTAAAGCTGTTTTGTTCCCTTGAATTACTATAGAAGGATATCTGTTTTTTCTGATGTCACCAAACTAAATGCAAAAGCGTGCTGTGCCAGATTCTTAACTCTTAACTTGCATGAACTTACATCCTTTGACTTCTGTATAAAAAAAAATCAGAATGAGGCCCATTCGATTCATCGTTAGCCTTGTGGGTCTGATCTGCTTTTTAGGATGCACAATGTTGTACTCTGGGGAATCAGAACACAAGACCGAGTCTAGTAAATTTTATGGTACTGCTGGTGAATTTATTCTCAATATATTGAATCAGCAGTTTCATGCTATTGTACAGCAGCCTTGGATTAAAGTCTCTGTGGTCTTCTTCAAGTCACACATATTTTAGTATTATCTGAAAGGATTTCTAATATGTAATATTCCTTTCCTGTTTGGTGATTTATTGGATTAGATTTTTCTTACAGCTACCCCGTTTTTCTAGCTGACATTTATTCTAAGAGTTTATAGGTAAACTTTACCTCCTACATCCTTCATTTGTAAAATTTCTTAGAAAACAGCAACATCAAATTTCAACAGAGATCAATACCACACACAGAGGTGGATTGTAAATAGTGTAAAATATTAAAGACAAAGTCCTAGTAAGAACTAAATTTATTTTCCACAAAATAAATATTCCATTAAAACTCAATCAACTAAGTAAAATATGGAAAATATTTTTAACTTGTGACACAAGAGACATGCTAATTTCAGAAAGCCCCTTTAATATGGTAACAGGCAGGCAGAATAATCTCTCAACACACTTAGGGTTCTGTTCTTTCAAGTGCTGTATGCCCCAGAACACTGTTTTTTGCATGCATTAACACAGGAGTTACTTAAATTGGCTCTTGTTTAATTACACTATGTGGTTACTCTTCTGTTTAATAGCGGCTGCGTTTATTTCCAGTACAGCTATTCAAGGGGATGGGCAGGCCGTAAGAGAAGTGTAAACTTCCTCTTTTGTCAGATGACACCTACAAAAGTTGGTTTGTGTACACAGCATGGGACCATATTCACAGTTATACTGATGGGAATACGCAAATAATCTTCTGATGTCAGGCCTAAAAAGGAGTTACTTTAACATTACAGCACTGTAAATAAGAGAAGAATAATTTTCCAGGTAAGTATTAGTGATAACCAGGGTTGGACACTGATGAACCACACAAAGAATGTAATACATTGGATGTTCCATACCATTTCTAGTTACCATCAAACCAGCAGTTTTATATTTTAAAAATTCTTTATCTTTTGATTGCACAACATCGCAATCTTTTTCAGCAATTAAAATATGTTGATTTGTATTTTACTTTTCATAGTCCTCTTAATACTTTTGACAAACACCCAATTATGTAAGGCCAAATACTTCCCTCTGCACATACTAGGGTCACTGAAACAATATAGTGTGCTAAACAGGACAGAAAGTCACCTGTAATAAACCTTTGGCAATAGAGGCCGGTGTTATTGTAAAACACTGCACTTGCCATACAAATGTATTCCACTGTGTTTTCCTCTGTTTTGTAATAGAACAACCAAAAAAACCCACAGCAAAAGCAGTAAGAAATGATGAGAAACAGTATCTTCAGTCAAGATGTGAAAGGAGACGGTACAGTGATAAAGAAAAAATATAGAAAGTTTGTGTTACATCCCAAGGGCTGCAGCAGTAAGTCACTTGGGCAGAGATTAAATGAGAAAGAAGACCCAATGATAGGGGACAAAGTGAAAGAAAATTCAGCATTATGAATGGGGGTTGTCATGTATTAAACCAGTATCCATCTGACTTGATAGAAAAAGTTGTTTTAAAACACCACCAAAGGAAGCTGCAGTCATCCAAGAAGGTTGTGGAGAAGTAGTGAGAACGTGTGATGCATGATCCAATGAGCAATGTACACGGGAATGATCCAAAAGACTTAGTACTTCTCTTTACATCTTAAAAGCACTGCAAGAGGCTCTCGGCATGTAGCCACTACCTTCTAGCTAAATCCTTTCAACTAATAACATCGTCCTCAAGAAAATGAGCTCCTTTCCCAACAAAGTCAAGTGTAAAAGAGCAGACAGAGCCATGCTATTAAAAATCACAGGAAGTGTTGATTGAATGAATGTTTAAGGAATAGGCAAGTGTGTATTTAAATGTTTTTTCCATTTATCCTTTCATTTGGCTTTGTTTCATTTATTCCCACTTCCTGTTTCCTGTATTCTAATTTGGAAATCTCTGAAGTGTCATTAAAATATAAATAAGGTTGTCACAACTCTGCCCAGGTCCCATACAGACATGATTAGCTCTGCAGTTAGGATTAATATTAATGTTTAAAAATATCCTTGAAGAAATTTTTTATTTGGGCTTCTTGTTATGTTGATGAGAGGAACTTTTGCAGTACCAAACACAGAATGAGCAGGAACCTTGCAAGTAAAAATGACTGCGGACTGTGACACAGCTCAGCCAGCCTCTGACTTTCTTTGCTGTCACAGCTGGATGCAGGTATCAACATTTTGAGTCTCTAAATTGGGTTCCTAGATGTCTGTATGCAACAGAAGATTAGATGTGAGCTTAGGAAAAAGGGAGAGAGCCTGTACATCTAATTTCTTAGGTTTTTCTTAGCTTATTTCTGAATGACAGCAGGAGCAATGAATAATAAAATCAGGTTGCACTGATTACTTCCCATTAACCCACGAGTGCACCATATACCACAACTCTGGGAGCTAATTTTTAATCAGATTAGCAGAAAGCCAGTCAATGGGCAAGAGCTTGTAATAAAATGGCAACGTTTTCTTAAAAAAAAACCATTTTTTGCACGTCTTGTGTTCAAGTGTTTTGCAACCTACTACTAATCTAGGTCTGAGTACCATTTACTTTGGTTTGTAATTAAGTTTAATATGAGTTTTATTTTTGAAGATTTACCATGACCAAAATATTACTTTGATACCCAAATGTAAGACTATTTATTGATTAAACCCAGATTTATCAAAGGAAAGCACCCTGTGACTCTGCCTCTAATAAGTTTTTCTGAGGCGTATTAGAACTTTTTGAAATATGGCTACGTAAGTCTATACCAGGGCAATTTTCCTGGTACATAAAATAGCCTGAATGATTTAGCAGTATAAATGAATGTGAGATTATACAAATATTCAGCATCATTTCACTGACAGGTAATGGATTGAATTCTCTCTTCGGCTCTCTTCTTTTTTTAAACTAATCTGCCTGAGGGTCTGTTTCTTTTAGAATATAAGATCTTTAGGGGAGGGACTGCCTATTACTATGTTTTTATGCAGTACCCGTTTATGTTACCATAAATCTTGTAGTAGAAAAAGACTGCCTGACTGCATGGAGTATCCATGGACACTTCTCTGTAAATAAAATTATCTACCTTTCAATTTAAACTGCCAGCCCCCAAATTAAACCCAGAAAGTCCAGTTAAATAACACAGTAAGATATTATTAGTGAAGCGTACTGTCTCCTTACATAAATATAAGCATCAGCTTAACAACACCATGAGGATATTTTGCTCAATATTTTTTGTACTGGGGCATAACCATATAACCTGACATCCAATGTAACACCATCCTAGGTATGGTATTATACAGTATCCTGCACTTGGATAGTTTGTAAGAAATTATTTCATTATAAAGGTCTTTGAGAGTGATTCTACAATTCATATGCAGACAGAAACACAAAAATGCCTGGGCTTCAACAGAAGACTTCAAGGAGCCAGCCCTTAGTTTTATTGCTTTATATCTGTGAAGGCTCTGATAATGCACACATTTTTTAAGTACAACATAACATAAGCCAACTTCTAAATTCAGCTTCTGGCGACAGCTCCTTTTATATTTCCTCTTGCATGAGCACACACAGCACCAAAATCCAATCTACTGTGTCAAATATATGCATTTTGCAAATATATGACTATTTGATAAATGGAGTTGAATCTGGGTTTTTTTAGGTTACTTTTAACAACAGAGAAATGTTCATAGTTTATTTTTTAGCTCACATGTTGCATGCAAATTGCCTCTTTCTACCGTGCAGTGTGAATACTGAGTTCCCTGAGATGTCTGAACTAGATTCACTGTGAGTACTTATCCAGAATATGCAATTAAAATGTAACTCATTTCTAGATATCATCAATATTCTGTCATTGCATAAGGGGAATGGACTAGATGACCCATGAAGTCTA